>NC_083623.1:10481193-11081193 GCF_963584025.1 Labrus mixtus | reverse complement strand
TGTTCTTTTACCAATTGGTGGTCAAGTGTCTGTTAAAGTAACGGCTGAAACACGACCCCCAGAGTTGCATCACCCTAATGCATAAAGTTCTGTGTTAAGTGTATTTTATTCTCTGGTGGCTGACTTGATAAGAATCCTTGACTACTGGGTATCATTTATATTAGTTTAAAACCTCACCCTGATAGTGATTTGTTCTCATATAACAGATTAACTTCCCAAACAGGATTTCCAAGGTAAGCATTGAGGAAGTGACCTCACTGTAGTTTCTTCCTACTCTTCTAGCCACAGAGCGCCATTCAGTACAAAGTCCAGTTTAGGGTAATGAGGCTTTCATTAATTGCAATTGCAATTTCCAGTATAATAAAGGGTTGCTGACCTGATATAATCTATCTATATAATGAACGCATAAAAAGCCCCCAAATGATCCTTTAAAAAAAAGTGACTTCTAAAACACATATTCATATCTCTTGTCCACATGTTGAGGTGAAAGGTTCAGACTTGACGTAGAAAAACACTCCTATCACTGCCGTAGAAATGGTAAGAATCCCACATCCTGACAGGTGACTGTCATTTAACTGAGTGCTGTCGAAGCGTCCGTCGTTAAGACAACCATGCCTGCTTACTCAAGTTCAAATTTATACAGCTTTGCTTTTGTTTCAATTTGTTATTCTGTACATTTTCAATTGACAAAAACTCTTAAATGAGCACAGGACATACATTAAACATACACATAATTGCCAAGATGAGGAATAAAAGAGGCATCCCTTCCTTTGTACCACGTAGCATTCAGCTGCGCTGCTCTGATTATACTAAACTTGGCACTCTGCACTTAACTGTACCTGCTACTTGACCCCCCTTACATGTGATCATGCAACACTTTAATGTTGTATTTTAGTGATGTATTTTTATTCATATTTCACCATGAGCTGTCCAGTATGGTTGTTGATGTCTTTTGTCTCTTTTGTGCTATCATGCTAGTAAACCTACGGGCATCAGCAGCTGGGAGCAAGTGGGAAAGGAATAAATATTGCATCTGTTATTCCTGTCTCCGTAGATCAAACCTGACCTCCTGACATGTTTGTAAATTAAACGAACACATTATAAATCCAATTTTTGCATGTAATTCTCTTTTGCACACCCTGACATGGATACATGTACATTGTGTTATCAGCAGACTTATTCTCAGTTACCCCTGCAGCCACATACAGTACTTGCAGGGCTCTGTTCGTTGCTCCAGTTATGTCGAACTAGTGAGGGGGAAGCCCTGGTGTACCGCAGCTAAAAGCCAAGTCCCACCATGGAATGAATAATGAATACAGATTCCCTATCCAGTCTATCCGCATACTAGTTCAAAGGCTTCCTACAAGTCTATGCATAAAGCAACAAGACACACAACTCTATGCTAATGGCTCTCAATACTAGGGGCTGGACGGAGCTTACTGAGCCATGCAAATGTTCCAGTGCTGAGGATGAAGATGTCAGATGATGGGCATGTGATGAGTAACTGCTAAGTGTTTGTGGCAGGCCGGGGCTGGCCAGGGAAACACTACATGTACGTCAGGGCACCAGCAGCATCCAGCGCATACACCCACACCCACACCAACCCATGAACTACTGGAAGCACAAGTCGTCCCAAGGGATGCCTGGACATTTCCTTGATGCTGAGTGATGCTAACGACCTCCCTGGCCCTACAGGACCGAGACATGAGCATTGGTTGAGGCTGTCACAAGAGATACCATATCACTGCCGACCACCCACTTATATATCATTTAATCCACCATTATCCGGGATGTTTGTAGGTACACATCCTGCATGTCTGGCTCACTCATACCTGGATGGAGGCAGTTAACTCACAATAAGCTCCTTGGTGTCTTAATATAAAGTAAAAGCCCTCATTCTGACTGTTTTATTAATTTTGTGTATCTAAACAACCTTTCAGTGCTTTTTTTTTTTTTAAAGTTAGGAAGTAGATAACAATAACAAGGTTTTTCAAAACTTCAAATTTTGTACCACCCCTGTCTGGCGAGTGTTTTCATGGACAACAGAGGTTTCCAAGTGCAGCACTTGTTGAATTTGTCATTTCTAGTTGCAATATATTGCTCTGATCTGGTGCAGCAGGAAACGCGCTGCCAAACTACCGAATAGGAAGTAAAGCAAAAGGAAGAAAAGTCAAATGTTTTCCCAGAGGGTGTCTGTGTTAATTCACGACGCTGCTGTATACGCATGCCCTATACAAATATGCGACAACAACTGAATTGTCCCTACCAATTTTATTCTAAAACACCTACACGGATCTCTGAATGCTGAGGGATCATTCCTACGAGACAGCTATGACCGTAAGAGACTCCAGGCTGCAGTTTAGTTCCCAAACTTCACTGACAGACCTGAAATGTTACACACAGTAACCCAAGGCTTCATGATTACATTGTTGTGTTTGTTCATGACAATGCAAGAGGCTAAATGTGAACAGTCTTTTAGCCTTTTTCCTGATTAGTCTGAAAACTAAAGCCTGGTTATCAGAAAAGGAAACAACCCTCTGTCAGTGAGTCCATCAAAGGGACATATTTTCTTTCATGCAACTCAGAGAGAGAGAAAGAAAAACTTCAGTTAACCCTCCTCTGGGAGGGTATTGTATGTGTTTGAGTCTGTCTTTTTTTGTTGTTTTTCTTATTTCATTCCCTGACTTTATCCCCTGCCTCTGTTCTGCCTCTCTTGCTTTCTCTTTGTGTTGATATCCTCCAGCGCTTCTCTCTTGATCCCTCCACCCGCGTCTCCTTCATTCCCCCACCAACCTCTGCTCCTTTATGCCTCTTTGCATATGAATCTGTCATAATGCAGGCTCCTCGGTGTGACAAGAGCCTGTAGGAATCCCATTGGGAACATTTCCCAGAATCCCTAAACAGCACCCACAGTAAAAAAAAAAAAAAAAAAAAGAGAGATTGACCCAACAGCTACAGAGGAGCTTCAGTGAAATCCTTCAGGTTCTGAAAGGTGAACTCAGCTCTGTGCTGTTGTAATTTCTTAACTTCAATTATATCAAAAAGTTCATATCCACTAAACTTTCTTTTTAAAGGTGAAAATTCTAACTTCATATTCTGGCAAAAGAGCTGTTTAAGGGACCAGCTCACCCTCTCTGCAGGAGTGAAGTGTCTAGTTTAATTACAACTGAACAAGTGTTCAATGTCATGCATGGGTGGAGGTCACTACCCCTGCTTCGCCTCTCATACCCTGATAGACGAAGCAGTGAACAGGAAAGGGCTGTTAGGAGACACTTGGCAGGAAATCTTCCCATTTTCAAGGTAGAGGAAGTACGTTTTTTTTTGGGTGATAAAATGTGCTCACTGGTTTGGCTCAGCCGTTAGTACTGCCACTTCACATCATTGAGGTTCTGGAGCTGTGCCTATGTGCAGTCCGACATCCTTGGAATTATGTATTTTTAGTTTGATAATGCACCTCACTATTTATAAGCAAAGCCAATGTTAAGTGCTCCACAGAAAATAATGTGACCTATAAAGAGCAAATGGGGGCACGGTTCTGCTTAAAAGTTAACTTCAAATTGCTCTGACTTGTAAATGTGAGGGTAAGGTTTATCTGGCCGGCAAACTGTCCAGGACCCTGCATCTATCACATTGCTGGGAGAGTAAATAGAGAATCTTTACATGATAAAGAAGCTGGACAAAAGGTAGACTATAACAAACTAGTTAATAACAGTGCTGCTGATCTTCAACGATGGACTGTGCTACCCCTCACTCTCTCTCAGGCAGAGTGAAGAGTATCAAGGTGACAGTGCTACCCAGGCTGCCATTTCTTTTACACAACTTGTGTAGTTGGTAGGGAAGATACAAAGTCATACAGCAAGGAGGGAAGGAGGGAAGGGGGGGGGCATCCTCATCTCAGGCACTTTTGGTTGTCTTGTCAATTAAGGGCTCTGACCTTCTAGATTTCAGAAAGAGCAGATACAAGGTGGCTTAATGTTGAGAAGTCAGCCTGTATTCAAATGCCCCTAGCAAACATTACATTTACTGAGGATAAAACCATGGAGGAAACCTTTGGGAGGGGGTCAAAAATGACTTTTATTGCATGGAGAGAGGTTCAATAAACTTGTGGTCTTTCGAGGTACATATCAACATGATCAAGCATTGCTCATGTAAAAAATGGATAAGGGATATAAAAGAGCGAGGAATTTAACAATATGTATATTATGTTAAGTCTTTACAACACCCCTGCCCGTGTATGAAAACACAACAAAAATCAACATGACAGAGGTTTGTGTGTCTGGTTAGATAGGAGAGCAATGCTGAGAACAATTCAAGACAGGAGTTTTTTCTCCTTTCATAAGTTCTCTTATTTTTGTCATATATGCTAATATATTGTGCGTATATTGCTAAACATTTCTGGTGCACTCTCGGTTAAATGCTGTATTTTATATCTTGTAACTCAAGAAAGCCGTCACTCCCAACAGCTACATTAGTCAAACCTCATACTTTGAGTTTGTTTACTTGATTTTTGTTTTGTTTATGGTAGGTGTTTTCTGCTTTTTTCCCCACTAAAGATGGGGGGGGGGGGTTTAAATCTTTTTGGCGAACAATTCAATTACTTTTTTATATTGTTTTGTAACATTATAAAGAATATGCAATAACTGGAATATGTATGTGCTTAACTTTGCCCAATAAACAAAGTCATTTTTAAATTTCTGGTTGCCTCGTGTCCACAAATTATTGACGTAAAGCCTCGCTAATGAAAAGAACCTTTAGTCAAGAAATTGGAGAACTGTTATCTGCAGTGGAGAGTGGAATGTTGTGTTTTCTGTTAAGGAAGGAGGTCGTTACCGATTGGTAATTACCAAGGGGGATTAAGTTGATGACAATGACAGGAAATGAAACACTGACCTCATTAAAGTTGGCCACCTCCTCGCAGTTCTCAGCCACACGGCTGAAGAAAGGCAGACCTGTAGGTTTAAGAGGAAATAAGAGGTTAAAAATGGATTAATAGTTCACTATGGCAGTCAACTTACGCTGTTTTTTCAGTGTAAGTAGGAGGACACACAGAATAATTAATTTATAATTTATACAGAACAAGCGAGAACTCATCAATCTTGGTATTAATCTTAAACGACATGCCTTGTTAGACTTATTAAGTTTGATGATCCTTCATGACACTGTGAAAAAAAGTTTAAAAACTTTATATTTCTTGTATTTCACTTAGGTTGGATTTCTATTTTCTTTACAGTGCACATGCTGGTGATCTCTTCTTGGGTAATAGCAGAAGTAGATCATGTTTTCAAGACTAAATGGAACATTTTACAGATATTACTTGTAAGAAAGTTTTGTTGGGACATTTTTCTGTGGGCACTTTTACTTTAGGGACGTTGGGCATACTTGTCTCACTGCTGTCGGATTCAGTTTTTAAAAATGAATATACGCATATACGTACATTAGTCAGCATGAAGAGGCTCCCACTATTGTCTTCAATCTGTTTAACATATGCCATATTAAAGGCAAGTGAAAAGACAAATGACTGCCTTTAGTGTCTTGAAGAAATGCACAAATGAGATGAGCTGTGTGGAGAAGCAGAAGACGTAAAATAATAATTAACTGGCTAAAATTTGTCTCAGTTCACCAAAGCGTTTCACAGAGAAACACCAGAGAGAGGGACTTTCTGTAGAACCAAAATAACATGAAAGAAGCCAGGTTGAAGAAAACCAAACTGTCCACATGGCCTTCTCGAATGAGCAGGACAACATTCATTTGTCAGTGCAGTGCAAAGTATACACATATCATAAAGCAATTCAATGATCTGGCTCACTCACATGTGCCTCAGCATGTCACCTGGTTGCTTTGTGATGCTTATGAATGGAGCTGGACTGCTGTGCGCAGCCTGCTTTGTTTCATTTGTTTGATTTGCGTATCTGAAGCGTTTGTGTGGGTGTTGATGTTTGTTTGGGTGCATGTGGACAGCTGATTTGTACTGACAGACACACTTTCATACACCACACAGAGACTTACTAAGCTACAACCTCTGTCAGTTTGGGTTTTACAACCACAGAGTAAATACTGTCTGAGTTTAAATACAGAAAAGACCGAAATAAAAATGAAACGCTGTTAACCTTCATAGATTCATACAATTTTACCAATTCATGCTTCCTATTTGTCTTTCCGTCTTTTTTTCACTCCCCAATCGGTGCAGCCTTTTAAAACCCACATCCATTGAAATCATTTTTTTTAGAAAATAAAAACTGCTTGAATCTTAAAAGGGAGTGGGACAATATTCCGCCTACATTATTGAATGAAGAGGCGATAAAAACATCCAACTGAGACGTGGGTTTGGAGATGTACCTCGTGTCAGACTTATGTAAGGTGCTCCACACCACACCAAAACAACATTCTGCTAATCTTTTTGTCTTCTGGCCTTGATGAGAAATAAAGCGATTGAGAGTCGGGGGAAAAACTAAAATTGAACTGCAATAAAATGGACAAAAATGCAGAGTATATGTGAGCAGAAAATTATATTATATTATCAGGAGAACGACACGAGCGAGTGAGAGGGGGTGGCAACGTTTATATCCTGTGACCGCTGCACAACCGGTGACTGTCTGCACGCAAGCGCTACGATCTCCATGAACATAAACTGCATTATGTTGTTGATACTGTGTCAGTATTTTTTAATAGGAAAGGCAAATATTCCCATTAGCGTAAAGCGGAGTCTGTTGCTTTGTCCGCCACTTCTGCGTCTAGCTGGGGATGTAAAGAAAAGCATGCTACATTAAAGGAAAGGGATTTCAATAATTTAGGTTGGATGTAGAGCTGTAGATGTTTAAAACCAATGATTGGAGTTCAAAAGATGACTGTCAGAGAAGAAGCATTGATGTAAAGAGTCAAACAGAGGTTTTTTAAGTTGTAGATAGCCAGCAGACAAACTGAAAGAAGAGAGCTTTCTGAGAGTATTTTAAAGGAGATGTAATTATTTAATTTTCTGATTGCACTCTGCAGTGTAGAGTGTGCGTGTGTGATCCTGCAACAAGCGATGGGAGTGGTGCACTTTAGTAGAGTCCTCAAAGACTTTCAGTCACTTTCAATTCAGTTTTGTTTTGATGCTTTGCCTCAGAAGTGAACTTTAATTATTGTCTATTGCAACAGATAATGTACCAGTTTAAACCAGAGATGACAGGGAAGCTTTGAGTCTACGAATATACTTTGTAGTTGGGGAATATTATGCCTTACAAAAAAAAAATCTGTTGTTAACGTTCTTAAAAACAATGGGGTGGATTCTGCATTATGTGTGTTGTTTCACACCACATTAGGTCACTTTTGCTCTCAGTACTAACTTGTCGGCGTGCAATTACATGCATAACATCTCTCTAGGGGTCATGTATGGTTCAGCATGCTCAGGGAGGGCATACACTTCCTGGCAAACCCCTTCCTCTGCAGACTAGAAGCTAAAAGCACTCAGGAAGCTCTACCGACAGTCTGCAGGGGGAAAGCAAGATACAAAACCGCCAAAGAAATTAAACAGGCCGTGGATGGAAGATAGACCCGCTGTTTCAGTGCCACTGGTACTACTTGGCAGCGTCGGATGCACCCACACATAACATCTCATAGGTGCTCAACTGGATTTATGAAAGGGTACCATTAGCTGTGACATGGAGGTCTGTGTAAACCTCCTACGAAAAACCTCCCCAGACCATTATTGACCCAGGAACAAATCCTGCCTAACAGTGCAAAATAGAAAAAAAGATTATCCAGGCTACATTACATTACGTTTTGGAATAGGGAGACACACTCTACACACACGCATCTGCTTCTGTCCTGAAGCCTTTAGATGCCCTATATCACGGTGCTCTTCGCTTTATCACAGGAGACAGATTTCAAACTCATCATTGTGACCTCTATCGATCTGTAGGCTGGCCCTCGTTGGGTCAACGAAGAAAGCAGCACAGGACTTTGTTTATTTACAGGGCACTCATTGGTCGACTTCCTCCTTACCTGACTAATCTCCTGTCTATATCAAGCCACTCAACCAGAGGTTTAGAACTGAATGGGGAAAAAGACTGCTTTTAGTGTTGCTGCACCCATTATGTGGAATTACCTTCAGAGGATAGCTAAGTTACCCTCTGTTGTTTTTTAAATATCTAGTATCCGAACTACCTCAGGAAGGAATTTGCAACTGTTTCACAATGTGAAATCATTGAGATGGTCATGGTTTGCATGTATGAATATGTGTTTCAGTGTTTATGCCTTTATTGTTAACTGTTTATATGTTTATATTTGTATTTTTGTATTGCTGCGGGGCACCCCTGGAAAAGAGACCTCGGTCTCAGTGTGTCCTCCCTGCTAAAATAAAGGATAAATAAAACAATTAAAATAATAATAATAATAATAATAATACAATTTATACCCCTAATAGAGTAATGTAGTAAAGTAGGCTAATAGCATTACTTAAATTGGTATTGAGTCCATCACCTGTTTGACCAAGAGATTGATTTAAAAACTGTAGGCCTACTGTTTTACTTGTATAATATTAATGACATGTCTAGCTAAACGAATAAATACATGATTATGTTCTCAAACGCTGAATGATAGTTTTATCCCACTTTATAAATTAACACAGTTTACACCACAACAAAGATGGCGGCAGCCCTTCGGCTAACGTTACCAGAATAGGAAACATACTGGCAGCTTCGAAACCCGTTTATTCTTTTTACATCAGTCCGAATCTTTTTTTTCAATTCAGACGGTTGAGGAAGTATTTTGGAAGTTAGAAAAACCTTATAAAGAGCGGTAAGTGTTTTACAACTTGATAAGGCTGGTTTTAATGTTAGCCGGTTGTAACGTTGGTTACCATCATGTAGGGGAACGTCTAAAGGTGAGTCAGCCCTAACTGGGGCAAACCAGACAGACACAGTTTTATTTTTGGCAGCTAGCTTAACAGCTATATCTGTCATCTAAGTTGACTGCGAGAGCAAAAAGAAACTCTTCTGTTACTGAGAGACACGAGAGACTCCATATTAAAGATAATATTCCCCCGTCACTGCTGAACATACAAATAAACACCTGGAAGTTAATGAGTTTGGCACATCAAAGGAGATAATATTAAGTTGCGTCAAATGTCAAACTTGTTTCTACTGCCCCCAGGTGGCCCAAATCATCAGTAAGAGTGTTTTCTTCTTTTTCTTTTTGTTATAGAGTTAAAACAATTTTTCCTTTTTTAACTGTTTACTCCTACTAAAATTGAAAAGGTTACGTCATATTTCATTTTGATAGCAACCAGAGAATTTGTATGAGTTGTCCGGAAGTTCTGACTAATGGGTTTCTGTGGCACTGGATTAAAACAAGAAGAAGAAGAAAAAAAGGACCGAACAACTTTAAGCAAACTACCTTTACAATAAGGTTTGTAATATTACAGCAATTAGAATGTGAGACTTAAGTGAACAGCTTTCAAAAGTTGTGACTCTGTTGCCTTCTGCTGGGCAACAATTTGGGTATAGGATGTGATAATTTACGATCAAAACTTTTATAATTAGCAAATAGTCAGATTTATGTTTAGGTCAGACATTCAAATTAGTAATAAAATACAATGAAATACAGGTGTGTGCCTTTTCAACATTGCAAACGTATTTTATGCTTACTAAATGATAGCTTCTTGGGGGGGTTTTTTGTCGCATTTTTTGTAAGAATTTGCGAACTCCTGCATAACTTCTGAAACCCTCAAATAGTATCACACAAAAATTATTTTACATGGAAGTATTTTTGCAAAAGCACAGACTTAATTTGAGACAGAAGGGCACAGCAGGAGGTAAACAAACCAACACACACATGTCATTACTTAGCTTGTTTGAAATTGCAAACACATAAACTGAAGCCACTGTGCTGACAGTAAGACCATGGGGGCTGAGCAGACGATATAATCCTTGGCTTGGATTTCACGGTTCATGTAATATCAAGACCCTGGTGAGTTAACTGCGGCACAACACCCCCACCCCCCTTTCTCCAGCTTTCTCCAGTGCAGACACAGTCACAGTGCGATGGATAGAGGACAATTTCGGGTGGTGGTCTTGCAATCCCACACAGTCCAGTACCGATGCTGACAGCAGCTATCAGAGATCAGCTGGGGATGTAACACCTGGCATGTGAGTGAACTGATCGCTGTCCAAGGTGCTGATACGCACACGCCTTTCTCTTCCTATGTCTTCCCCTTTTCTGTGTGTCCCTCGCACGCACGCACACACACACACACACACACACACACACACACACACACACACACACACACACACACACACGCACGCACACACACGAATTGAATGTGAATGAATTCACTGAACCAACTCCAATTATCCCTATTATGGACAGCAGCACAGAAAGAGCAGCCTGTGTGTTGCATTATGACCCTTTGGGAGCTTTAAAAAACGCCAGAGAACAGGAGGATTGACAATCATCCCGAAGGTAAGATAAAGAATCCCCACCTCCCACCAGTCTCCCACACCAATGTGAAATCAATGCCATCAGCCTAGTCAATTATAACCCACACTGACCTCTTGCTCCTACTGCTTTATGAGTAATGACCAATGATGACATTGATAAAGAGAGGTCGTTTTATTTGCAGGAATGAACTCATTGCTATTAGGCTACTTCTTCCCTTTTTGTGCTAATTCTAAATAATTTGATGATAATAATTCGTTTTCAATTAAGGAAAGCTTATGTTTCATTATGTACCATCATCACGAAGAATGTAAGCATATATTTCAAATGTAGTTTGTTTTTATAGTAGCCTAATAATACGTGAGAAGTCCTGCATAAAGGGGGTAGAACACGGAAACATATCACATAAAGTATCATAAGGGTTTTTTTTTTGTGTAGTTTCAATTTGAATATAGGCTAATGTTTTAAAGACTGTAAGTCCCGTGTTTTATCTTATTTGAAAGGTAGGTTTACATTGAACGAATCAGAGCGCGTATCCGGTAACCATTCATCCAGGAGGGGTTTCCCCCAACTTTTCACGCAACCAGGGACGCGTATTTTCTCCAACGTAAATCAAATCGGGACACAGGACACACAGGGGTATCCTGTTACAAAACATTCAGGCTCTCTCATAAACACGTTGCATTTTAAGATGTCCTACCTCTGAATGTAACTTTGGCGATCCTGTCACCTTTCCCCCGAAGGTGAGCGACCGTCTTCAGGTGAACCATTAGAGACATCATTAGTCCACGCTGGTCAGGGGGAGTAATTCTACTCCACACAGGTTAAACTTGAACCGGTTTTGGTGCAATCTATGTTAGTTGTTTCTTTAACTGAGCCCTTCCTTGCTTCTAGACCCATTAAATGGTTTTCCACAAAGGCAGCATGAAGAAGAGTTTGTTCTCTTAAATCTCACAAGAACAAAAATAGCGAATTAATCATAAGCTCCAGTAAACATTTTCTCTCGCTCCTTGCTCCGTGGCTGCTCGGTCTGTCGCGCATCTCTGGGCTGGCACTTGGTTTTACTCTGCTCGTTGTGCAGGAAGGGCGGGGGTGGTAGTGGGGGGGTGGGGGGTTGGCTTCAGCTATAACGATGCTCTAATTGTAAGACATGAGTGCAGCACTGTGATTTGAGAGATATTCGGCCCCCCCTTTTCATTGAGAAAACAAACATTCTCTCTGTTTTCATCACTGCAGTGCAGACTGCCAGGTAGAATTATTCAATGGATTTACAATGCATTGTGTTACATTACAAGTTATTTTCTCATAGGGTGTTCAGTTTGGCAGATAACAAAACACAGAGCTGAATGATCAGTGGGCTTTAAGTGCCTGTAAGACCTGGTATGTTTCTATTAATTCTGCAAAGACTTGCAAAGAATTTCCAGTGACCTTAAAACTAAATGAATTGCAGGAGTACATGTTATTCTTTGGGACAGAGGCTAAGAAAAATATAGTTGCCAGGCAACCCTTTACCCCCTTACCATGGGGTAATGCAGCTGCAATTGCTCAACTAAAAGATAAGTCAATTGAGGGGGAAAAAAGCATATTAAATTATGACCAGCGTTGTTGAAGTTCTTTCCAGTTCAATGAGTAAAATATTAATAATAAGCATTTATTTATGATTCTAGCTTTGCCAATTGGTTCCCTGTCTGCTGCAGAGCAGTGGTCCTTCTTTCTGCCCTGGTGACAAACAAAAGTAACCTCTTTTTACTTGCTGACTGATGAACAGTAATCCACATATCTGTTACAAAGAAGGACCAGCAGGTAAGCAGCTGTGCCAAAAGCTTTTCTAAACAGAGTGAAGGTGCCTGTCAGGGTCTGCAGGGGGGATTCAGGAGGGGAATAGAGGATAATTCCCTGGTTTACTAGTTGAAAGGCAAAAAATATAAGGACCAATCATTTCCAAAAACATGATTAAAATGAGAATTGTTTTTTTTTTTAATATTTGTAATACTTAATAAAATCTTTGGGAACAAAAATCTATCTAACAAGTATATAATTAATTCTATTATAAGCAGAGTACCAGAGTTGCACTGATGGCAGCAGGAATCCCTCGGAGAGTTCTGTAATTTTTTTCAGCCCTAAAATCCTGACAGGCACACGAACACAGTTGTGCTATCAGCACAGCTTACTGGAACTGCCAACGCATAAAACAGGCTGTCAGTGAGGACTCAAAACAGCTGCTTGAAGTGGCCATACACCGAGAATATACTGTACTGCAAGACAGTGTAGTGGAACACTTTGACATGTTTATTCAGCTATTGAGTCACTGTAGTTTAGCTGAAATGGCAAACAAATGATGCCATGCCATGCCATGCCATGTGATGTGATGTGATGCGACGTGATGCAATACACTTTTATCATCCTTGAAGGAAAGTTGGTCTTTGACTCCCGAGCTGCCTTCCCAGTAGTATTGATATAGTAGCAACACTTGTCATTATAACACAATGCATTTTGACTGAACCACAATCTGCATACCCAAAACTGACATACAGTTCAATAGATACCTCATTAAAACAGCTGGAACAGTTGGAACTAAGATTAGTTGCATTTAAGAGAACTAGCTTTTACTAGTTGTACATATCTAAAAAATAAATTGGACCCCTTATTTTCCCATGAGCTTATACTGTTTACTAAACCGTTCTTATTTTAGTTTCTCTCTCAGGCAGTTAATTGGAACTTTTTTTTTTTTTTTTATCTCTTTCTCTCAGCTCTCCCAGAAAAAAAATATATACTAAGAAACAAAAACACAGTGGTGGAACAAAGAGCTGGCTTAGTTCTTCAGCATCTCTGCATATGCGATTCAAGAACAAAAAATAAAAGAAGTGGTTGCGTTTATGTTTCAGAAAAGCTTCAAACATTGCTTAGATGAGGACAATTCCTTTACCTAACAGTCTTATGTAACATGTTAGGTACACATTCGTCAAACTAAATCAAGTAAGGCTGCTGATAGAATAGGAACACAGCACTCATATTGCTTTAACACCATTCATATAAAACTCATGAGGACACCCAGTCTGAGCTGATAGAGTATACCATGGGGAGATGGTCCATTTCATCACAAACATCTTGTCAGCTTAGTCCAGGATACAAACAAGACATGGATAACCTCAGGCATGAGTATGACAAGACAGAGCACCTTGTGCCTCATATAGTGTACCTGCCAAAGGAGAAATCCCAACCTTTTGTGTGTGTGTGTGTGTGTGTGTGTGTGTGTGTGTGTGTGTGTGTGTGTGCGTGTGTGTGTGTGTGTGTGTGTGCGTGCGTGCATGTGTGCATGCGTGCGTGTGTGTGTGTGTATGTATCTGTGTGGGTGCATGCTTGTATGTGAATGAGTGACTGCATTTGTACACTTTTGCCCACATGCAGTGGGTGAATGAAATAGATAACAATCTGCTTCCATAAGGTTTTTTTAATCAGTTATCAGGGGAGGAGGGGGGGGTGGTAAAAATTAATTACATTTTGCACTGAGTCTTCCACTATATTTGAAGCTGTTGCAGAAGCACGTGTTAGCATGTGGTTTGGTGAGAACGACAGTGGAAGAGAAAGTGGAGAGACTCAGCGCCAGTCTAGTTTCAATTATTGATGGTTTAACTGGAAGAAACAACATAGAAATAGTGCTATGTCTTTATTGGTCTCTTGGACTGACAGAAGATGACACATGCATTGATTTTATATCAAGTTTGACCAATTTTTTTTGTCTGAAAATACAGTTTCAGACAGAGTGATTATATGTGCAGAAATTCTGTTCAGAATGCTGAATCTCCTATTTGGTCAGAGTCTGGCTTTACAGTGTTTAATGTATTCACTCGTGACTGAATGATGATTGAAATCTTTTCCTCAGTGTAGTGAACGGTCCTGACCAATAGAGGGAGATGTTGGTCTTCAGACAACCTGGATACTGAATGTACTTTATTACTTGAAGATGTGTGATACGTGACTACAGGCAGATCATAAGGTAGAGCGATCATTTATAACAGAGCCCCTGACGCAGAGCTTATTTCCCTTCATTCAGATCGTATAATGAAGAGTTAATTTTCTACATTTTTAATGAGAATATTGACCTCTGAGCTGAAGATGCTCTGTGAAAGCAGGATGGATTGAGTAATTGGATAGCTGTCATATTGCTTCAGCTGGTCGTGGGAGATGTTGCCTATTATAGGGAAGAGGTCAAGAGGTTTTATTGCAAATCCTAGAGGAGAACTAAAGACATCTATTGTGCATGAAGTGCTGTAAATGTGTGCAATGAGGCAGACAATACTGCAACTGTGATGATAACCAAAGTAATGCAGATGAAGTAACCATGCTCCCTAGATTTTATATTTACATTCTGACAGTATTTAGGTCATCAATATGGGGAATTTATCTGAAGCAGAAACTCACACAAAACAATCATGTGATGGACTATAAGGTTATATGCTGACATAGTCTTAACTACATTGTTAAGTGACACAAGCTGAAGCTCAAACACATCTACTGCTGCTTAAAGACAATGACGCCTTCATAAAATCTTACTTCACTGGCACACCTGAGGGCTACAATGTAATGTACGTTTGAAAGATTGAATTGTTGCTCCATCTAGTGGTTAAATGACTTCTCTGGAAAAAGATGTTGCTGTCATCACAAATAAGATCATTTGTTTGAGTCTTGGCCAAGAGTGTTCTCTTGCACTTGGTGAAGAAGTGGTGTCAGATCTTTTAGGTTTTGGATGAGATAATGGCATTTCCTGAAGAGGGAGACGTTTGTATGTTAATAGATACATCTACATCATACATCATACATTTAACCAGCATCAAGAATGCCTGTAGTCATTTAGACGAATGTTTGCAGCTTAATATGGACATATCTAAGGTTACACACATGCTTCATTCATTTGCATTCTTAAGTTCTTTGTTGCAATTTTGATCACCCAGAAGTATGAACACAATGAAATACATGACAATTATCTTCCTCAGTAGACACAGTACAGACACAGACCTGTTAACAACTAGCTTTTAAAAACATAAGCACATTAAAAACAAAAAGAAATATTTGCAAATTTGGACAACAGCTAATTTAAACTAAACGGACAGTTTAACACAAAACAGGATGGGTAAGGAGGCTAGATGGATCGCAGCCACAGAATATTGTCTCTCTAGCACCTGGTTTAGTTCACAATTTTATAAATTACAGATAGGCCTGCTTATAAGTGTTTCGTTCAAGTAAAATGTGAAGTCGTTGAACGTTTTTGCTGACACAGAGAAGCCACGAGTTCACGGTTGTCAGCAGCAGTCTCAGTAGGAAGAGAAAGGAGGGGAGGGTGTGGGGAACGAGGAGGATTGGTGCGTCCCTGCCCTCTGTCTGCATCCAGCTGCTGAGTGAGCGCACCACATTCAATATGGCTTTAGCCGCAAGCAGGACGCTCTTGGCGCTATTCGTCACGTTTTGCGCACCAGGATGCGGATGGACAGGTAAAAGATGTTCTTACTTTTTTTCCTCAGCAGGTGTACGCTTTGCTGCGTAAGTTTTACTTTCGCTTTTTGTAGTTTAATGGATACAGTCGAATTGATGGGACAGTTGTTGCAGTCCAGCCATTTTTGTTGTGTTTCAGTGTATTAAAGAGCAATATCTGATCTCAGAATCTGCAAACTGTGATTTTGTTTGGTTTGTTATTGTATAAACACGTGACAATGTGAACGCGCGTACATATTAGGCTTGTGCGCGCGAGACCTTAACATTTCCAAATCCCCGGACGCTGCAGTTTGCGTAAACGAAATAGATAAATTGTAGCTATTTATCATGCATTGTAATACTTCATTTTGAGTGTCTCATTTGATTTATCATTTGCAGCTGTGGAGGAGTTTAAGTGAGCAATTACAGAAAACACAGACTTTCACAGTTTTTTCAGTGTTTGATAATTTATGGGGGGAAAATGTGAAGCCATGGCCCCTGAGTCTCAGTCATGGAACAAGTCCTTACATCATGGAGCAGGCGCAACCTGCACGAGCTGTGATCAGCAATTAGAAGATGACGACATATTTAAGGCTACATCAGGAGATACAAAGACAACAGTGTTGGGCTTTCTTCTGGCGCTGTATTATTCCATATTTGGGGCTAATCTGGTTTATGATGATGATAAATGACCTGCCTCTAAGGCTTAACTTCATGGGGGAATAGAAGTGGTGTTATATTTTCTTATTTGCAGACTTTGAAAGCCTTATCAATCATCAGCGATGAGACAAGGATGGATGAAATACTCCATTAAAGTAAAACTATTATAAGTTCATCCAAATGCTTTTTATTCAAAAGCAAATCGCTTTGATCTATACCAATTGGACTGTTCCAACCACAGAAAACATTTTTTAAATTGTCTTCAGAATTTTTTGGTAAAATTAATTTTCATAGAAAGCAGCTCATATCAAGGTAGTATACATATCCAAAATATTTATAGAGTATTAGTATAACAGTATAACCAAACCCCCTTTTCTCCAGATTACTCAGTGCACTTATATTGTCACTTGATCTGAAAGTGTCTATATGCCTCCTTCTCAACTGTTAGCACTTAGTGCATGAGGTCATTGCTTTCTCTGGATGTAGCAGCTGCTTTTTGTTGTGGAATTTTTTTCCAACTCAGGGTTGTTTCCTTTTCCATCTTTTAGGAAGTATTTTTAGAGCAGTCTTCTGACTATTTCTCTAACACTCTGCTTCAAATTCACTCACCTACATACATCCACACCTGGGAGATACTTTCATACAGCCACAGGTCAATGCTGCCGCTCCGCTGACCAGTTTGGGTTAAATGCTTTCCTCTCGGGCATCCTGACAGAAGTTGTTAAGACAGAGGAGAGTGTTACTCATTAACTTTCTCCACTCACATGTCATCAGCTTGTCAGTCTATAATGTGTCATAACAGGTTATGAAATTGGGCCTGAGGGAAGAGCTGGATGCGTAGATGGGAGCAGTGCAAATAGAGAGAACCCAAACATATTTGGATAATAAAAAATGTCAGCCTCTTTCATGATGCCTGAATCCATCAACTCCTGGAAAGTGTTGAATGTAGTGAGTAATTGTGACTGAGAGTGAGAGTGAGGAGGAAATAGGAAATCTTGTCCTTGCAGGCCAGTGGAATTTAATTTCTCTGCTTTACACGCTGTAGTTCTGCAGGAGGACCCAATAACCAATCTCCAATAAAACATTCAGAAACAGGAATTTCATAACTTGCATTCGAGAAAAATGTCAGTCACAGAGAAACTAAGGTACGATAAAGAAGACAATTTCAACATTTCTGAAATGTTTGATGACTAGACATAGCTTTACCCAGCACCCTTCACACCTGCAACTTGGCTGCCTGTCAAACATAACAGCGATGGCATGTCTCATGTCATGATGTCATATCTAGGCGCCGTTCCAGTTGTTTAAACAAGAACACCTGTCACAGCATAGTAGATGTCAGCATACTAAGAGGGTTGCAGGAACATATAGAATAAACCGACAGTTTAAGTTGCCAATCTTCATCAGCAAGGGGGTATTTGAATTATTTCAAGAAGTGAGCTTGTGCCCACCAACAGTGAAATACAAATTTTGTTGTCAGACAATAATTTTAGTGGCAAGCTTCTGTTTGTAAATGCCATGACATAAATGTCATAAAGCATGTAGCTGTCACAAACTAAACAGTTACTCAACCTTCGTAGTCGTTTTAAATAAAAAAAAAACATTCTTAGTCACCCAGCTAGGATAAACGAGGCATAACCTCCATCCTCCATCCAATGACTGCAACTTGTACAACTGTCTGATGATTAATGTGCTAGTGAGACAAACTCAAGTCAGAGGGCAACAACTGTCTATGGTCATGGTCATAGTCTGGAGTGTCAGCTTTATGACAATGTTCATTACTGCAGAGTTTACTGATGGTCAGAGGCTAACAGAGGTGATGCCAAGAATTCTGTAGCCCCTGGGCAAGATTTTACACCAACCCCCCAACTAGACAACCTGTTTGTAGAGGCAACTTAAATCTGTTCTTAAATGTTTCAAGTTGCATATTTTAAATTCGGAATAGCAAATACAAACCAAGTAATTTGATGGCAAAAAAAAATGAAAGCTTGTTTCCTGCTCCGCCTATTCAGCCGATTGCACTACAAACAGGACTCCAAAATCAATCAATCAATCAATAAATCAATCATTATTTGTATATCGCCAATTCATAACAAATGTTATCTCGAGACACTGTGCAAAAAGCAGGTGAAAGACCTTGCTCATTGTTATGTTACAAAAGAAAATTGGATAGGGGGAGATGAAAATAACACATTTCTGGCTCCTACTACATTAAATACAAAGTCAGACAACCTTGCTTATGGTATAAGTGACCAAATGGGAACAGAGAAGATGATGGGGCCAAGAATTGATCCCTGGGGTACCCCACAGGCAATGTCTGCTGTGAGAAAATCTTAAACGCACATTATGTAAAATCCACTGCCAGGGGGCTCTCAATCAAAACAATAACAAAATATGACTTTGAGGCAAGCGGGGTATCATGGGAGTTCTCTCTGCTACTCCCTCCCTCTGGCTTTAATAACTGTTGAAAATATTTGACATAATGCAAGTACTCATCAATAAAATGTATATACCATGGGTTTAGTACATTTTTAATTAATCTAAATATTTTAATGTAAACATTAGCAACAAAATTCTACATGTTATACCTTTAAATATGACAAAGATAAAAATGACTTAAGCCAACTCAGTGCTAAGCCAGAGATACTGACCAACTGTTCTAGGCCATTAGTTAATTGATAACTCTTTGAGGAAAACGTCCATGTTCTCTGTATAGTCCTGATACTAGCATGAAACATAGAGGAAGCAAGATAACAAACACTGCACAAACATGTTGAAGTTTCATTCATGTCTACTATTAGCTTGCTGTGCTGCAATGATAGATATATCAAATATGTGGAAACTTCTACGTCACTTGCCCCTAGCAGGTAAAGTTAATGAATAGAAAAGATGTCTAATTTGTTGTTCGCTTGCATGTGTTGTTTCCAAGACAACAAATGATTTACTTTTCTAAACGCGTACAGATGTATGTGACTTCAATCTTGTTTTTGAAGAAATGGGGAGCTTTAGCATCACCTGGTCTCGTGACAAGCCTCTTCTCCTTTTTTAACCCTTCCTCACATGCCTTCTTCCTCACATGCACACATTCAGTCCCAGTAATTTACAAAAGTTTGTGGGAGAGGACCATTATAAGGGGTCTAATGGTGAGCTCATTAGGGGTGAGTGGCAGGTCAGCATCTGTGATATTTGTGGCCAGGTGAGAAGGTGAGAAGGTGACTCTTGTAAAATGGAGCACATTACAGGTGCATAAGCCCAGGTATTTCCTACAACTGTTTACAGGAGTCCTCTAACCTCAAAGCTCTTACATGCATGTGATTTTTGTACCAAACTATACATGCACACACACGTGTCTTTGTTTATTTGTATCTACCTAACAAACACTTTTTCTTAACTACACTTTTCTTAAGATTAAGATGTTACAATCACTTAGTTGTGTTCCAAACTGTTTCTTTTTTGGCTTGCAATCATGCAATCTGCTGTTCTCTTGAGGGAGTCTGGATTTAATCAGAAATATCTGGTTTGCCCTTGGATCATAAATTTCCAGAGGGGGCCAAATCCCTGTATGATGTCTGGACAAAAGAACCGATCCCTTCCTACGTAATACATGGACTCATTGGAAACAGCATGGAAGTGATTGAAGTGTGTCCAGACTTGTGTCAATGGTGTCTGCCTTAAGCAGCTGATAAAACTGACTCCACTGCAACCCTTTGTTAATGAGGAAATAATGAGGAGAGATTGGGTTTTGTCATTTTTTTTTTGGTGGGGGGTGGGGGAAACTCACACTCCTTACAGTGAGCCATAATGTGGTCCTTAATGTTATCTAGAGTCTGCAGAAACAGCAGGAGGATGATCTTTTTGAACATACTTAAAAACAGAGTTAAGTAGAGACAACATTGCAGGCCTCCCACGAGACATAACCATCTGTAAACTGCTGCATGCAAGGCCTGAGATGCAATTATCTCTAAATGTGAAAAGTGAGAGTGCAGACCCAGCTGGTCTCACACCTGCCCTGCAGACAACAACAATTCAAAGTAATGAAGTGATTTTGCGATGACTCTAAACTGAAAGTGCTGCTGTAAACCTTTGGGGAGCACAGACAATCATAAGGACCAGCTGTTTATGAGATGGACAGGCAATGCTGACAATCATATGTGACAACACTGAATGTCCAGCATGCTAATAAAACTTGCACTCCTTTTGTTCAAGCACATATCTTTTATGTTTATACATATATATATATATATAATATTTAAAGCTCCTGCGGGAACCATTTCAGTTTGTGTAAATTTTATGTCCCCTGTTATCAAAACACTCCCTCATCTATTTGCTGACATTGCTCTGTGCATATGAAGTATTTTCCTATAGAAGATCTCATCCCCCTTCTTTTTAGAGTCAACATTATATCTACTAAGAACCTTGTTTTCATGGAAAATATAACAAAAAGCTGTTTTGCTACAGTAGCATGCTGTCGATCACTTCATCTGACACCTACGCTACAGAAGCTTTTACACACGCATTGAAAATTACTCCATGGAAATGATCAGTCTCTTCGCTGATGGTCTCTTCCCACTTTTGTAGCTCATCAGTCATCAGAATTAATTTCAGTCTTTCGTTAGTCTCTTTCATAATCAGCTAAAAACTTCTTACAGTTGCTTAAAATGAAAATCATGACCAAATTCTGCATTGCCCCTTAAATTCCTCCATTAGTACTTCCACTCATGCTTTGCAGTATTTCCCCTCAGTATAGACTATTTTAGCCTCTCTCAGTTTCTTGTTTTGTTTTTACACCTTACATCTCATCAGCTTTTCCCAGCTACTGCCTGTGGTTTTGAGCAACAACTCCCATAGACCTCCTCTCAGTTGGAAGAGTCGTCATCCCCAGCTTCTGCAGCAACATGTCCGATGTGTCCTTGGGCAAGACACTTAACCCAGAATTGCTCCCACTGCTTTGTCTGCAGTTTATGAATGTGTATGAATGGGATTAGTTACTTCTGATGGTCTCACTACCTACCTCTGCCATCTGTGTGTGAATGGGTGTGAATGGGTAGGTGTGACGTGGTGTAAAAGCGCTTTGAGTAGTCAGAAGACGAGAAAAGCGCTATACAAGCTCAAGTCCATTTACCATTTACCATTTAGCCTGTATCTGGCTTAAGTACCAGATGTTTCCCTCAGGAGTCGGAGGAGACCAAATACAAAGCTCGAAGAGACTGAATATTGGCCTTACATTCATAAGAAACAGGACAACACATGAATGTTGATGTTACATTGTATTTGCTAGATATAGTAACAGGCAACTTTATACTAACGTGCAGTATTCACAAAAAATGAAACCTGGCTATAGTTTAAGGAGAGCAGTTAAATTGTGATTGTATAGCATGCAGCAAGGTTTGACATGTATTAGGCCAATTCTTCCTGGGCATCATGACTTGTGTTGGCCATTACTTTTGTTGAGTCAGCTGAGGACAGTTTTTAGTATCTCCATTGGTTGTTTACAATACCCCATGTGTTCTCGCTGGATCATTGCACAGATTTTCATTCCTTCATACAAGTTTTCTTTTCACAGTTTATATTCTCTTAACCTCAAACTCTATGCTTTACCTTATTAGCTAGGCATGCCTTTGGCCTGTTGTATAAATGTGCTCTTACCCCTACATTACAGGCAAAAAGAGAGAAGGGCAAAAAGGCAGTTGCTATCCAAAACAGTGTTGTTTCTATTTTCTTGTTTTGTTTTGAGTAAATCTAGCCAAGAGGGAGACTCGAGTTTGCTTGCTGTCCCGAGCCTTTAGCATCCAAGAAAATACTCTTTTATTTATGTAACCATCAAACTAGTTTGTGTTTCTCAGGCCTGCCTTTTACTTGAGTTTATGCTTCATCTAAAAAAAAGCAACTCTAATTGCCAAGTATAACAAATACTTAGGGAAATGTTCTGATAGCGCTGAGGCAGAGTTGTATGACTTGCTTAAAGGGTTTGAACAGTAGGCTTACATACTGCAGCAATGTTTTGGGGCAACAGGCCTTTAAGATCATTGATAGACAAATAAGCCTGTAAGAAAATACTTTATACAGACATGATTTATATTGATTTTGTTTGATTTGTTTTGCAGCTGAGAAGCCCCTGCGGACGCACAATGGGAAACAGTCATCTGTGGACAGGGGCCTTAAGGAGAGCTGGGAGCCTTCAATCCATCTGGATGGAAGACCTGTGGACCGCTTCGTGATCAGCTCCAGCAAACCCTCAAGGTCTCACCGCTTCACTAAAGTGGGAAGGGACAGTCGCTCTCATCTTTTGGAGGATGTAGGTAAGGCCGAAAGACCAGAGAAAGTGAGACGAAGATGTGAGAAATTAGGATAAGATGATTGCGAGCCTGTGACGATGCTCGAGATTAGGTGATGTGAAAGAATCAAGTGGGAGCTAGAAAGTCTTTTTGAGGGGCCTGAGAAGTGGTAGTAGCATTTTTAGACAAATAAGTAATTCAGTGGAGGATAAATGGACCAATGGAGAGCAAGAAAAAATAGATTTGGCTTAAACTATTGCGTGAGCTTTCAGATCTTGGAGTTCTGCACTTTCTCAAGGCAAGTGCCAAGAACGAGGAGGGGATGTGCAAAGCTGTGTACGAGTCAGAGACGCCAAGAGGTGAGGTGCGTGTATAATTGTTTTTTAGCAGTCGTCGATTTGTTCATCATTGGAAGAGTTCTTATAAAAGTGTGCCAGAAAGAAAAAGCATTAAGGGAATCGTCAACGTTCATTCCACCCCAGCAGACAGTGGTTATTTAAGGCTTTAAAAGAGTACATTATATTTAGGTTTTTAAAGCTTCTTTGGTTGTTTCTAATCCTGCCTAGTAAAACTTTAGACAAGTCTTTATGTTTCTATACACATAAGGGTTTGCAGTGTTGACACAGTCTAGCCTGCTTTTGTCATTATTCCATTTTCCTCTGTCCTTGGCTTCTTAGTGCCATACTTCATCAGCAGCTCAGAGTCTACAGCCAAGCCCTTCTTTTCCACATCCAAACCCAGGCACAGCTTCTATAAACCAATCCCCTGTGTTGTGGTCACTTGTTGTGTGTGCATGGTGGAACACATGTGTGTTTGGTGGTGATTGTGGTGGAGGATAGGGCGGTGCCAAGTGCTGAGGTCATACATTGTTTGTATGGTGTGTCAGTGTGTTCGAACATGCCTCTATTATTGATGTGTTTGTGTTTGTGCAAGCATGTTCTTTTTTTTGTGTGTCTGCTGCCCAGTGTACGTAGTGGTGTTCTTGTGGTCTTGCCTGTTCCGGTTCAGTTTGCCATAACTCTCTCACAGTTGTCCTCTCGGAAAAAAAAAAAAAAAAAACTTGCAGGGCTTACATTGAGCTCTCAGCAGCATGATAGCACCATGACCTGTTTAGCCTCATAACGTTAATATGTCTAGCCAGCTGTGTAAAAACAGCATAGAAGGAGGGATGACTTATTAGAAGTAACAAAGAATTATATGAAGAGTAAAGGATAAGGGGGAGATTGAAAAAAAGAGGTTGACTATTCTTGTGGACAAGGGAGAAAGTAAATCAAATACATTTAAATGTTCCCCTTTTCCACAATAAAGAGAAAATATAACTCGCACTCAATTTCATCAAGTGGACATATTTTAGTGAAAAAGCTGCTTTCATCCTAGATTCTATTACGGATATAATTAAACACAGGTATCCTTTTTTTTAGACCCTGAATGGATTAACCTGGATGGCTTTGCTGTGTTGGGCGGTGGACCTGTCAGCAACTCATCAGCAGGTAAAACCTGATATCAGGACATAATTACAGTTTACAGACACACTAGTAATACTATCTGATGAAAGCCATTTAAGTGGTTTAATATTCTGCTGTGAGCATTGATGAACAACTAATCACCAGAACTTTGATGATTTTCAATGCTATATCCTTAAGGAACCTTTTTCCTTTTCATGCATTCCCTCACTCCTCTGTCCCAGTGGGATTTGTGGGAGAGAAAAAAAAACCTAACCTAAGACTTTTAATAATTACATCTCAATTGTTTGTTTATTGCTGTTGAGTGTCACAGGCATTTGGATATGTGGATATGAAAGCACATTTTTTATTAAAAACACTGTCTAGCCTCAACAAAAAAAAAAGACATTCACACACCCGTGTTCATACTGCTATAACGAGACAATTAGCCTAAGTCTCTTAACCACTTACCTTGGCATGATTTTGTCCCATGGCAGGGAACGTGGAGAATTTCAAATTCAATTCTAAAAAGATCAGGACCAGCGAATGAACTCAGGACTTTCTTGCTCTGAGACGACAATGCTGACCACAGAACCACTAAGCTGCTTTTGAGTTTCAGTTGTGTTTGATTGAAGCAAGGCTGCTTAGAAGACATACTGAATCATATTTGTTGAGTTTAACCACAATAAATAGAGCCAAATAACGACTATGCACTGGCAAAGTATTGCTGTCGTTAGGCCCAGTTAAAAGGAAAAGGCAGAAGAAGACATTGCATGCTACTGTGCCTTGCTAGTCAGTTGATGTAGAATGCTTTCTTATGTCAGCATTACAGAAGTTGTCTTCTGAAGTTATCGTGGGAGCTACAATTAAAAGTTAAAGTTACACAAATGGTTAATTATGCCATATCCATCCACATGGAATAAATGTTCCTACAACCAAGCTGGCTTAAAAATAAAAAGCAACAAAAAAAGCAGAGGAAGGCCTATTAGCTCTTTATGCAGATCCCAGACATATCCCAAGTAATTTAAAGCTAATGGAAAGGTTAAAGCAAAAACCATAAACTAGCATTAAAATTAATGTTTCCTGTTGAGGACATTTTAATGGGGGTGAAATTAAAATACACAGCAACATTACAGTTAAGTAATCCTTATTACAGCCATTTGTCAAAGTCTAGTAGCTCTTAAGTCATAGGCAAATATACTGCTAGCAAGTTATTTTTAGGTTAGATTATTAGCCCAACTAACAAAACCAATAATTGACTGTATAAAATAACTGGCTGTTGTATGAATTAAAGACATACTTTTAGACATTTAGTGTTAACAAATGTATTTTTGACTTGAGTTTTTCCCTGTCATTTGTGTTTGTCAGTAAGCTAGCTAACTCTGTCTTCAAGGCTAACTAAAAACTATTACAAACTTGAAAACTCTACTTACGACATTAGAAACAACACTAAACAATATTTCAATTAATTATATATCAATCAGCAATGCCAAATATAAGCAACTGTTTTTAAGCTAGCCATTACTTCAGAATGAAAAATGCTAGCAAGATATCTTGTTAGCAAGAAGTCAGTAAATATTTATACACTTGCTGCAAGTTGCAATTCACTTCACTTCAGCTGAAGTATTTAATAAAGTTAGCAATAGTTTAGTTAGCTAAAGAATGTAGACAGAGACTCTGGCATGTGTATTTTTGTTTTTATTTTTGTATTTTGCTGGTGACAGTTTGCTTACTCTGTCTCTGCCTTTGACGCTTTAGGAGTATTTTGCCTAAAGGAATGCACTGCCTTTGAGAGCTGTTTGTTAAAATTGTGGCTTAGCTGAGCTTTGCACTCCACTGGGAGATCGAGGCTTACCAGTTTATGTTTTAAAGTTTAGATTCGCTTGTGATGAAATGTCAAAGAAAATAGATAAAAGCCTTGTTTTCTTCTACTAGCTGTAGAGGAGGGAGTGAGTAAACGCATTCTTCAGCATGGGCCGGAGCACATTGAGGTGGGTCTCTGCTGTAGCACTGGTATGTCTGTCTGTCTAGAGGTCGGCTTCATAGCACCTCAGACCGTCATGCTTCCAGGAAAAAACTGAACGGATCTGGCAGTGAGAGCATTGTGGAGTGAATGGTGGTCCGCGGCGTGGTGGTGACCTGGGCCAAACTATGCACTGTGACGGTTTTACAGAGAGCGAGAGAAAAAAGAGAAGGAAGAAAACAAGAAAAAGGATAAGTCAGCTGATTAAAACCAAATGTTTTTTTGTTTTTAATGTCAGCTAGTATGTGGCGAGAGAAACAATCATGTATACTGTATATGACACAGAAAAATGTGTCATTCTTATCGTTAATATTCTAAAGTGTAACCTGATTTGCAGAAAGCATGAAAAAAACTGATATACAATAATCCCCATTAATATGTTATGATAGGTGGTCATTCATTTCAGACTTTCAAATTAATGTGTTTAGGTGCAATTCTTGTGCCCACGTTTATTTTTAAAAACAGTTAAATGTGCTTAATTAGTATGCAGAAATATGAAAAGCAATTTCTTCTGATCACACTTTGCGAACGTGCAACCAGATTGTTTGCTGTAATGCTGGCAGGACAAACAAAAAACGATTATCCAAGAAACATGCACAGGTGCAGGAGAATCTTGGAAGGATTTGAAGACAGGAAATGCTGAAAGGAAAGTCAACATCTAAGAAAGAAAGAGTTGTTGCATTTCCAAACAACCAGTACTCAAAATCCAAAGTTGAGAAATCTACTCAGCTGTGCTGGCAGGAAAGAGGCATGGATCGAAACTTGAGGACAAGAATGGAGTGATTAAATTCTGTGAAGCAAACACCCTCTTTCCTTTTCAGATCATTTCCTGTGTGTGATTAAATTCCCCTTCACATTCTCTCTGCCACACATTAAGTGTCATGGTGAAGGCATATGAGCACTGAAACTCTCCATATCTCCGTCTTAGACCAATCCTTTGCACCACCTGCTGGCTGTGGTGTCTTCATTTGAAAGACTAGATTCAGTTGTAACACCCTACCTGATCATTTATAGGGGACTCCTATTTTTTGTCTTATTAGTGTCATTTTTTTGTCAAATCTACTATATTACATTAGTTGACTTGTCAGGACTCAAACAGCTGTGCATGTCGCTATGCTGATGGGAAACAGGCAGATTCTTTTCATCTGACAATGGTTATGAGAAAACAAATAAAGGAGGGATCGGGGAGGACATGAAAAAAGAAAATGAAAGAGTGGGAAGAGGTTTTTTTTCTGTATTACTTCTGCTTAGCAATGCAGACAGATGAGGTTGATTGTCTGGCTGTTTAAAAAAAGAAAATCTTAGTTGTCAATGATTAAGTCCCCACTAGGGTGGAATAGAAGCAGGAAGCAGTACAGCAGACGCTGGAACAGATGACATGGGACATGGTGTGGTTCTGAAGCATCTGCATTTAGTGACAACTGGGCATGTTTACTTTCTTTGTTGGATGAAAGTGACCTGTAATTGTGTTTATCACTGAGCAGATGTGTATTGAGTGAAGCAATTGTAGTCAATGATTTTCTATGGCAGACAGTTTCAACAAGGCCCAAAAGGGAAATCAAGCACAGATTATGAATGAACTATGCGGTCATGAATGTCAGAGACGTCAATCACTCGCACTGACTGTTCCTCTCCATTTAAAATCCATTAACAGGTCCACCAAGGTCTCCACAAACTACGTCCAGAATTCAGCCCCCTGTACAGAGGGCCACCAGGGTGGACAGAACAGCTCACCCATTGGGAGTGTCAAATACCAGGGCACACAGGAGGGCCCCTCAGTCCTCCTCAGGTCCCAGGCAACCTGAGAGAGCTCAGGCAGGAGCTCCCCCATTGGAAAGAAGACACATACACCACACCAAACCTCAATCTGACCAGAGAAACAGAAATGCAGCCAAGCTAAGTAAGAAAACACACATTTTACACTATAATCCACCAACATAATGGGCAAAGATAAGTTCTTAAAAATATTATGCTGAAAATCCAACTTTATGTTGCAGTTCCTGTATTGTGATCTTCCTTTTCTTTTTAAAATGTAAGTGTAAACCCTGGCCGTTCCTGGTATCCCTTTCTATTCATAGCATCTGAGTCCGTTCATGTGGTGTCACTGCAGGCACAAAAAGCCCTGGGCCAGAGCGCACCCTCCAACAGAGACGTCTCATCCAAAACAACGACACCAGGTACCTGAAAGTTTAAGAGAAAATCACTGCAATCCTCTTCCAAATTACTTTTTAATCCCTGTGCATTGTACATTTCTCAAAATAGCCAATAAAAACATGTAAGTGGGCTTATTTTGTTTTGTAATATTTTCCAAAATGAGAAAACACAAACCTTGAATCATGTTTGATGCTCTTGGAGGCAATTGCAAGATATTTTTGTCTCTATGTCTTTGTGTGTCCAGAGCCACCAGAGTATGAGGCCAAGGACATCAGTGTCAGAGTTATGTCCCCTCAGTCAGTCCTTATCTCCTGGGTTGATCCTGCTGTTGAAATGGGAAAGGTCGAACCTGAGACATTAAGGTGGGATCTGTTTGTGTTTGTAAACCCCCTTTCACACATGCACTCCTAACAATTTCTAGAAATTTCAGGAGCCGTGCCCCTGACATTTTCCTTAGTTGCCTTTTTACACACATCCTTCACAGAGGGAGATTTTTCTGTCTCGCAAGGGAGACGGGGACAAGACATTACAAGGACATTGCGGAAGTCACAGTATAATTTTTTTAACACATATCAAAGATAGAGGACAGAGTCTGATGTGATGATGGAAGTTTTTGTCTTTATATACATGCTACATCTAATTGTATTTAGAGTATAAATTAAAAAATTAAAAAAAAGGGTATTGCCTGCTATGTTCACACATCGGGTCACCCCAACGTTTGCAGGCTTTTAACTAGGAGGCCAAAGGAAAAAGAAGCTTACCTAAACAATTTCGGAAAATTTTCAGGAGTGCAGAGCATGTGTGAAAGGGCCTTATGTTACGAAAAAAAGTACATTAAAAAACTATAAGTGTGACTGAGTAAGACATCAACACAAACTCTCAACTGATATAAAATATTCTTATTTTCTCTTCACCCAGATCCTACACAGTTAGGTACAGGGAAAAGGGGGAGTCAGCACGTTGGGAATACAAGGACAGCACCCAGAGAAGAATGATGATAGACACCCTGTCTGCTGATGGCATGTATGAGTTCTCTGTCAGAATCTCTCAGGGAGAAAATCATGGGAAATGGAGTGTCTCAGTGTTTCAAAGGACCCCCGAGTCAGGTATGCATACCCTCAGCCTGCTGAGTATTGCGTCTGGTATATGAATTTGTATGTAGCAGTATTGATTAAGGATAGGTAATGAAGGGGGACTTATTTTTCATGGGACTAGCTCTAGAAAGCCAAGCCCTGAATATAACTAAAGATATGAAAAGACAATTTATTATTTTAAAACTGTATTCAGTCTTGCATAACCTTGTCTGTTAGCTATTTGCAACATATTTCCACAAACCACACTTCATCATATTCACTGCCAATTGAAATTTGATTCAGGCTTTGGCTGCAGCTCTGTCATGATATCAGCTTTTATTCCATGTCATAGCAGCTTCTGAGCTGTGGTTCATTGGAATGTCAGCATTTACTGCCTGGCTCACACCTAAAATCTACATCTGTAATTCCATACATGATCTTAAGGGCAGGTTCCTGACAATGAATGGCAGTACTGCTCTCCTCAACTGAAGTGTCCTGGCACCAATGTCCTCGTTGTTTTTACAAGGTTTAAGCAGAAATTTCCTCACCCTGTTCACTCTTTGCTGCTTCTGGTTTCTGTCCTGCTGCTCCTCCTCTCACTCACTTTTCATTCACTTGTGTTCTCTTTCTTTCTAGCACCATCTGGGCCACCGGAGAGTTTTGATGTCAAGCCACTACGAGGAAAAGGAACTGCAGTAATAGCAACATGGGATCCACCTGAAGAAACCAATGGGAGGATACGAGGTCAGGTCATGAAGGTTAAAGTCGAATTGGAAATTAATAAATTAGCATTAAATCGCTCTCTATATTTGTCGATTCTTTTTGTTTGACACATGGACTTTTACCAGAAATACAAAATACCAGTATTACTTATTTCACAGTACCCCTGTTTAGTATTTTCCAGTGGTCGTGAAATTTGTTTCCAACTGACAACCGGAATTGTCAGTTTCAAACCACTGACCGCAGTCTATTTTAATGGTACATATACAAACAGCAATCAGAAATTAGTGTGCCGATGGACACATAAATATGTCAAGGTAATTCACAGTTCTCAGCTACTACTTTTAACTGGGAGTTTTGCTTATTGCTGGGTAAGCAGGACCCCTTAATGAAAATACAAGTGTTATAGGAATCTGTGTTACTGTATCAAGCCATGATTACCATTTGGCCTCTTTATGAGTAAAAATAGCATTACTTCAAGATGTGCCCTTGAAAACATACAATATTAAATTGTTACATATCCATTTCTCATTTGACTTGTTAAAAAGAGCAGACAAATTCTTGTAAGCATTTTGGTATTTTGATTCTGAAAGAAAATGTTTCTACTGAAAGGTTACAGCTGAATTTTCTTGCCAATTGACAGGTGTTTATTCTCTACCTCCTCACAGAGTACATCATGTCTTATGCTCCTGCTATGAAGCCATTTGGAATGAAGAGTTTGACTTACCGTGGAAGCATCACTACAGCCACCGTAGATGGCCTCACACCAGGGGAGCGGTACATCTTCAAAATTAGAGCCACAAACAGGAGGGGACAAGGACCACAGAGCAAGGCCTTTAGTGTTGTCATGCCAGGATGTAAGAACATGTAGCCAAATACAGCATATGTGTGTGTGCTAAAAATGCTATGCTAAAAAATGTGATTAATCTTTCATACATGTTTTTTTTTTGTCCAGCCAGCAGTGCTGCATCATCACCTTCAAAAACCAAGGACAACAGCAGGACAAAACACACTCCTTCCAGACAAGATACTGACCATGAGGAATCTGACCTCCAGTCAACGGAGATGCCAGAGGAACCAACAACGCCTTCCCAGCCTCGCCCTGCTGCACCTGTAAGCAGGCGTACCCGGCCACTGTCTCAGTCACGGTCCTATCACAGCATCTTCTCCTCTGTAAGGGGCTCGGTCAGAAACACAGGAAACAGAGGGTCTTCCAAAGGAATAGCTCGAAAAAGAGAAGATGAGGAAGAAGAAGAAAAGAAAATACCCACAACACCACCGTCAGCAGAAGAGACAACAACCATGGAGGTAATACGCGAGACAAAAGAGCCTGACAACGACGTTTCTCCTCAATCTGAGGATGAATTTGGATATGACACAGAGCCCCAGACCCCTGAGACGCCTAGCCTCAAAGTTTTTACACCGTCCCCAACAAAACCTGTCTCTACTCGTGCCAAAGCACCACCAAGAAGGCCTGTTAAGATCAGGGTCCATCAAAAACCAGGATCCAAAGCTACCTCGTCCTCCTCATCCACCTCTTCATCTTCATCCTCCTCCTCATCTGCCTCATCGTCCTCCTCTTCAGCCGATTCCTCCTCAATTTCTTTCTCACCTACTTCCTCTTCCTCCTCATCATCCTCACCTTCTCTGACCTCATTATCCTCCTCCCATATTCAAGAGTCTGCAGCCAGTAGAAAAGACATTGTAGCTTCCACATACCCAGAAGGAAAAAACACTCATGATAAGCCGAGCATTACACATACAAAACCCTCCACTACTGTCGTAAAAGAGACCAATTCACAGCAAACAGAGGCTTCATCGGCAGGTAGAGGATCAGCCTCAGCAGGGCGTACCAATGGGTCTGGATTTGGCTCTAGATATGGGTACAGCAGAAGACATCCAGGGATTTTGTTAAGAGGGAATTCAACCAGACTGCTGAATGGTTACAAACCTGCCATCACCTCACAGTCAAATTTACCGAACAGAACTCCTAACCAAGCAACGTCAAACACACTTAGTTTAGCAACATCAGAGTCCACTTCTCCAGAAAGGACTCAAAACCCCAAAACATCACATACTTTCAACTCAGCAACATCCAGGTCCCCTTCAGGAAGTGGAACCCAGAGCCAGGTGACATCAGATTCATATAACAAGCAAGGCTCCTCACAATCCACCTCACACAATACACAGAGTTCCCACACATTACCTAAGCAAGACACAAGAGTCAGTGAAGGAAGTGATGACAGTAAGTACAAAAACACAGATGCAGAAGAAACTGAAGTTGAACCTACTTCAAGCTCTAAAACACAACCAACGGAAGAGGAGCGAACGGATTCAGAGGTAAGAACGGAGATCAGTAATGAAAAACCTGTGGCTCCTCGTACAAGACTTAACCCATCATTTGCTGAAAGATTCCCTTGGCTAGCCACCCGTTACCCAGGCAGGTTTGGTTCAGGGACAAGACCGTCATCTCCCAGGCAGGATGGTAGAACCCCCTTGACCAGGACATCATCCTCCGTTGGGGCTGGTAGACCCACTAGGGTTTCAGGGGCCACAGGTGCCGCTGGAGTGTCGACCCTACAGGAGACTAGGGAAGATCTGAGGACTCCTTCCACCCATGACTCCCTAAAGAATGGAGAAGAAGTGGATCCTGTAAAGCCTTCCTTGACTAATCAAAATACAGCATCTAAAGACGATGGAAACCCAACTACCTCATTATCTTCTTCCTCTTCATCATCTTCCTCATCAACAGCCACTTCCTCAAACTTAGACTCCCATCATTCCTGGAATGGACACAGAGACTCAAGTGACCCCATCCATCAAGGAACCCCTACCAACAATAATAATGATCATGATAAGGATTTTCTAAATGAGCGAAGTAGAGGAATCAGTGGAAAAAATGATCAAACTGCGGACACCACAGCAGTTCAAAAGAGCCCTTCTATAACTCCAGCAGACCCTCACAAAAGCGAAGAAGACAATGGCAGCATGGGTACAAGAGAAAGTTCTTCAAGGACAAGAGCCGGCTCAGCGTCTGGAGGAATTCCAACTCAACGTCGTCCTGGTGTAGGGATGAATGGGAGGGTACGCTCTCCTGTTTTTACCAACAGGCAATTTGGTGGGTCAAGGCTTCCCTTCAGACCACAGCCAGCCCAGAACACAAGGCTGGGCTCTTCAACATCTGCTTCCACATCATCATCAACATCTGACGCCTCTATTTCCTCAAACGTGCCACAGCCAGTTTTGACTTCAGATCGGGACATTGGCAGTGGCACAACTCTGACAAGAACAGGGGGATTATCTGGAAGCAACTCCCAGTCCACATCTTCATCAAGAGATGGCTTTAGGGCACAGGGGGGTAGGTCTCGCTATCCTATTGTAAGAGGGAAACCAACCACTGGTGGACAGCTCAAGCCTGGCATTGGAAATGGTAGGGCAAACTGGTAAACTGCATTTTGTATAACTTAATAGAAGAAATGATTTTCTATAACAGAAAAGCAAAGTTGTTGCAGGAAGTCTATATGTATGATACTGTTATAAGTTAATTACCTTGTAACAAATAACTTTGTGTAACTGATAGGTAAAAATGGACGACCTAACCTGACAGCATCAAATGATAAAGAGGCTTCTCCTTCTCAAGGAACCAGCAAGGCTGTTGGTCAAAGATTTATCACTGGACCTGATGGAAGCAAATGGGTAACTACAATTAATTAACTGATTGCAAGTACTCCTCCATCTCTTGAGGAATAGTATACAATACATAATGGTGTTCCCCAAGGTAGAAATGGTTAAGTTCTCTCTTGTGTTCCTGACACACATGTCATACATACAGCATGAAATACTGTAGATTATCCTTTAAATTGCTTCTTGTAGAAAGAGTCAGCATTTACTATATCACTATCACTATCATTTACTGTAAGTGAGGTCAAAATTTATGGAAAAGTAGCCAAAACATGCTTAGCTTAGCATCAAAGTGCCTCAACCTCGAGGTAAAAGGACATTTACATGCAATTAGATTGTGTATTGATTTAACTTGTAACTTTAAAGTGCAAGAAATGTTCTGGTGAACAACACAACAACATAACTTGTTGACAGTATATATATATGTATATATATATATATATATGTATATATATATATATTTTTTTAACAATTGGACAGAATCAGGCTAGTTACTCCCCCATACTCTTAAGGCTTGAGTGTTGTATTAATGATTAATTTGTCAACCTCTTATCTCAAGGTTAGAGATATGTTAAACTTTTCAATTAAGGCTTCACATTTGACTCATTATGAATGAATGAAGTTTAATTTTACTTAACGTACGAGTCTACATTTCTGTATTCATCTGGCAAATCTTTTTGTCCCAGGTTGTGGACTTGGAGCAGGGGGTTCTTATGAACCAGGAAGGCCAAGTTCTCCAGGACTCCCAGGGCAAACCTAAGAGAGTTGTGCTTGGAGAGGATGGACGTACAATTTTTGGTGATATGTTTTATTCAGCCTTACACGACATTTTATCATACATTAGTTTACATGTTTAAATAAAACAAAAGTTCTATTATTGTCATTATTAACTCACTGTTCCAAACAATGTGTTTCCCCTTCTCATATGAGCAGACCTCATGGGCAGTCCTCTAGTAAATCAGGAAGGTATGGCTTTGTTTGGCCATGGCAGAGATAGCCAACCTGTGGTCAACCCCAAAGACAAGGTCCTTATGGTAGGAGGGAAACCTTTACTTGGTTTGGACCTCCCTCACCACAGGACCACCACCACTACCACCACCACCACCACCACCACCACCATGGCTCCAACCACCACACCTGAGCCCACCACCACTGATTGGATCATTGAGGAGTCTAGCACTGCACCGCCATTCCCAACTTGTCCACCTGGAACCTACTCCAAAACAGATGAATATGGGTATCCAGTGCTGGACCCAGAAGGAATATTGGACTGTTACCCAGAAGGTGAGTCATTAAAAAGAGAAATTGCTTGAAAGACACCATAACAGACTGCAACCACATTTTAAAAGCTAGAGCTGAAGAAAGATTCATGAACCAGGAATAAAGTAAAAAACTGCAGTGACCCACTTTGGAATATTTCTTAGCTTTTCTGCAGATCTACAGTCAAGTCAGTTTGAGCTGTGTTGTCTGATTCATGTGTGTGTGTTTGTGACTTTGTGAGACAAAGTGAACAACATGCAACTCTCCACATAGAGGGCCTGGCCTATGATCAAAGTATCACTGGCACACTACTCGCTGTCAGTTGCACACTGGTTTATTTTTTTGGTTATCACATGGGGGACTATGAATTTAATTTACTTACAAACATATTTAAACAAAAGATTAGTATCAAGAGTTTTCTCAGGACAAATTGAGGAATTTTGAAATTAATTAGACCAAAATAACCCTGAGATAGATTTTTTGGTTTTTAACAAGTAAGCAGTTTATTTCTATTATGTATTTATTTAATTTATCATGTTTGTATTGTAAAATTTGTGGGTGGGCGCATTGAACCTACCAATAAGGCAAGTCATGTTGGACTGTGCATAGCCATACAACGACCTGCAACAAACTTTTTTTAGCCATCTCCAAGAAGCTGATCAGAGCCAATCCACAAGAGGTGAATGTTAGCCAGGAAGCTAATGCTAACGCTACTGATTGTACCAATTTGTACGTGTTGATATTAAATCACACCTGAGGTGGGCCTGTATACTGGGCATTTCAGGGGCCTAGACTTTTCAGTGGGCAGGCCTCTTGGGTACGTGTCTATATGTGTTTTGAAGCTCAGAAACATGAGATTGATGCTACAGCTTGTTTTACTTCTCTGACAGAGGAATCCTCAGGAATGGAAATGGACCACATGGTTACAGGGACCATGGTGCCTGATGCTTTAGCTCTTAAAAAAGGTATTGGCTGAGTTTGGCTTCAGACCGACCTACCGCCACTGGGCTGGGATGGACTAAACTGCACTGCATGCTAATGTTTGTTGACTGTGTACCACACTCTTTTTTGTTTATTGCCTGTTTATCTGTCGGTGGATCTGATTGCTTGCTCTTCCTGTCTCTTCTGGTGGTCGTTGCTTTGTTTCTCGTCTTGTAAATTTGTTTGACTTGGTAATGGTACATTGCTGTGTTTTTTGGATATTTTCCATTATGGGCTGCTTTTAATCACTTTTATTCCAAAAAAATGAATCATAGGGCATGTGAACTGCATTAAGCTATTACTAAGCTGAAGAAAATGTTGTGGGTTCTGATTTATTTTATTTATTTACAATGTATTTGCAGTTTTTATCATTGCTTTTTAAGCAAAACACTAGGTAAATGGGAAAAATGCAGCATTTGTTACACTTTGCACTTTGATTTACTACAGCTATTTGGATCTCACAAGAGTCTCTTTTTGCATGTGAGTTGTATTTTATATTTTCTTTCTTTTTTTTTCTCTATAAGACACATTGAGCATTACGATACTTTCTTTGCATTTCCCTGCCATGGCTCAAAGCTGGTTGCATGTGAGTGGACCATGATGTAATGCCGAGGTTCTCTGATGTGGCTCGTGAAAGAAAAAACAGCGATGAAAGAGGACGGAGCTAATTGAATTTCACTCACTGAATCCCTTTACATTTGTCAGCCTTTGAGACTTGTGAAAAAGTCGTTGTCTTCAAGCACCCCTCACATGGAAAATATGGCTAGCAAAACATTACATAAGCATACAGCTTTGGGTGTTCAGGAAAACGGGGTTGTTTCGAAGTGAGCTCACACATCTGCCTGGAGTTATTTTAATCAATTTGGCACCCTTATGAGACAGATCATGGTGTCAATTAAAAAGGATTAATGAATCACTGAGGCCTGCTAGTGATTTATGAATGCAAATAATAAAATCTATTTCGATCAAGAGCTCACTGACGTGTGTTGTTGCCAGATGAGCTTTTTGTCCAGACCACCCTGCCACCAACGACTACCACAACCACCACCACAACGGAGAAACCAACTCCAGAGCTGGACACCCGACCCTTGAACAAAGGCCCTTCATCCGAGTTGGACCTGAGTGGGAAGAAGAGATTCACAGGTACTAGCCGACAAAAGCAAGTGTGTGCTCATGTAGATTTACCTTTGCAAAAAGCCCCCTTTAGTATAGCCTTTAGTTTGTTGTGAACTGTTAATTGCATGTTGAACATCCTTTAAAAACTTGAACCCCCTAATAAAGCAAACACTAGGGCTGTGCAGTAAATCAAAATGTTATCTTATCACAATATAAACATTCCCAAACGGTACATAGCATAAGACTGAATTTATGAGAATAGATATTTAATGTAAACAAAGCAATTCTTTCACATTCAGTATGTTAACATTTTACCCCTTGGATGGTAAAATGTACTGGGATTAATGGCCATTATTTCACTATTTCATGCCGTCACATGAAGCTTAAAATGGTGATCTGTGAAAAAATAGTTTCTGATTCTGATTTATTGCTTTCTGTGTGTCTAGTAGTTTGGTGTGCGTGCTGTAAAAAGACACCTTACTGTAGAGTGATAATGCATGCTTTGAATTTAACTTGTTTTTTTGTGTTTCTGTTCTTGAGCTTGTGTGTGATGATGGTCTGTTGCAGACCGGAGGAGTAAATAATGAAAGGCTGATGGGAGTTATGTTTTGTGTCAAGGAGGAGTAATAAAATTGGACCTCTATCTTGGCTATGTCAGCAATACCTCATAAATATATGACCCTTGCAGGCATGACAGTAACCACTGGCAAAAAAAAATAGAAATATTCTACAGTTTTTGCGGTGAGAGTTATTTTTTTCCACACATCCATAACATGATATAAGTGATTCTGGAGCTACAAAAGAGTTCATGCATCCTGCTGCAGTGCCAAACAGCAAAGCACCCCGCTGTGGACTTTTAAAATACATATTTGCATATACTTTAAAAAAAAATAATAATACTGTATATATATTCCTTTGTGGAAAATGTGAATCTTTAGTAGTTCATTCAAACTGGTTTCGATTCCATGATTCCATTATAACAGCAAAGTTCACTGAGGACAGATTGTTCATGGTCTTCAGACTTGATCCCAGTAAACTTCAGCCCCCTGCTGTATTTTTTACTGTTCTTACGTACTTACTTTGGCCTCTCTTTGTGTATCACCTCATATGGTTACACAAACAGACCTCAAATTCTCCTGATAGGAACAAAAACAGCATCTCGTTGAACCTAACCTTCTAAAAACAGCTTTTCTTTTTGTTGTACTGATTTATTAACTGACTTATTGTACTTTTTGTTAAGTATCAGCTTTTGAAATAGCACAAAAGATTACTGATAATACTTAATAACGTACCCTTTCTTTTTTATAGTTCATGATGTTCAGAGTGGTGCTTCGTATTTACACAGAAAGCAGGGGGATTATGTATGAAGCACAGTTTATTTACCAAATATATTATCTACAATATGGAAACAATATGTTTTTAGTTTCTTTGGACTGTGTTTTTGCGAACTAAGCAATAAAACTTACTTTAATTCATATTTTGGATATGTTAGAGAAGCTGCAGTGTTGAAGTTGAGTAGAGCTCAGTCGTTGTTTTTTTCTGGAGATTATTTTATTGGCCTTTTTGACTTTAATTGATAAGATACGATATGTTGGAGGCAAGAGAGTGTGTTAAGGTTATGCATCATAGGGCTGAGGTCAGGAGACGAACCTGCAGCCGATGTGCTGAGGACAAGTTGAGGGACTCGCAAGAGGCTCTTTTATATAATGGTCGAAATCAATACAGTAGTAACAGAAATGCATATGCATCAAGTTTAAAAACACTTGAGGATTCACTTCCTGTATGTGACCAGAGACAAGATTCATGAATTTGGCTTAAAGACTTAAAAAGGCTCCATCCAGATGAAAATGAAAAAGATGAAAAAAATAATTCAAAGCTTCCCTATCTTTTTCTGACAGATTAATAACTAGATGTCACTCTCTTTTATCTTAGGTTTATCGCCGATTCTTTTTCTGTGTGCAGAGTCAAAACTATTAATATCGTCATCTCCAGGAGCAACAGGACACCATGTATCTTTGTAAACAATGACTACCTTGTGATCACACACAAACTTGTAAACAGCATCTTAAAGTGATTATTGTCTCGGAGACACAAACAGGCAAGAGCACGAGAGCGGTGGAAATCATAAAAGCTAAGGGGTGCTGACCTCAGTACAGAGGAAAGGCTGTGTTGGCTCAATGTGGAGACATCCTCTTTCCTTTTTATTACTTTCATATCGTTTAGATCCAACTGAACTGCCAGCCAGTCAACTGACATGCTCTGCAGGAACTGTCTGATGAAGACTTCCCCTCCGTCTTCCTATACAGACGACCGTTTGGTTTGAATGAATCTACCCCAGAGCAGATGTGGGACATAAAGTATTAACTAATAATTCTTAGCAGTTGCTTGAATCTGCTCTACAGTACATTCCAGATGGATGGAGTTTGCCACATTGGATAAGAAAATGACTACCAGGATGTTTGGAGTATTAGAATGCTAATTTATGCCTTGCTAGACTGATGTAACAGCTGACATTATGTGGCTTGTCCTGATGTTGTTTCCCAATGAGACTTGATCCACGTCAGGCTAACACATGCCACGTTTTGTCCATGTTTTGACAAGCAGAAGAAGAAGTCTGTCTCTGTAGGGAGGTGACTTTGTTTTCAAGAAATGAGCATATGAAACATCTGGATCTTCTGTTTGCATGAGCCGTCACAGATCCTGGACATGTGACATGCAGCCTTACACAAAATGTGACCCATAAATCTGATCAACATGCAACATATCATGTATGAAAGCAAAGTACATAAGCCATGTGGCAGTGTTCACACTTTACAGTAGGGGCTTGTAACAGCCTAAAGCCTCACAGTCTCAGACTGTGTGTGGATGTGTAGATACCGACACGTGTAAGAGTCTTGGCCTGCGTAGAGGTCCAGTCATCTGGGGAGGTGGGAGCCACTCCAGACTCCAGTGGCTCCCTCCAAATCACAGACAGACTAGGAATTGTGGGAAATCTGAAGTATTCACAGCTGTAGGTCCAACTTAATTTCCAGAGTCACTGAAAACGAACAAAAAAGGCGAGCGGGGGGAGGAGTGGAAACCAGGAGAGATAGGGGGTTCATTCACAAGAATGGCCAGGCTGACTCTCTGATTCCCTCTTGAAAACAATGCTACAAACAAGCTACAAGTGATTAAAGACTGCATTTGACTGACAGAACTGAAATAGTTGAACCGGGACAAGTATTTGCTTCTTTTTTCATTTTCTGTGATAACGTTCAGAAAGTTTGGCCCTATTACATTTGAATTTATTTAAAATGCCTTCATTACTAATAAATGTATGATTCAATAATCCATTCTTTTCCCCGTCTTCAGCTCCGTATGTGAACTACATCTCGAAGGACCCCGGTGCTCCTTGCTCTTTGACTGAGGCTCTGGAGTTTCTTCAGGTCGATGTCCTACAAGGCCTGATAGACAAGGACAGCCCGACAGCCAATCAGAATCAGCCTCCCAAAAACAAGCCTCATGACTTCACCGTGGTCGCCATGGAGGGCTGCCACTCGTTTATCATCCTGGACTGGGCCCGCCCACTGAAGGATGATATGGTGTCAGGTAAATATTGTTCCAAAACTTGGGAAAGCTGAAGAGAGAGGGAACAGGGGGAGGAAAGAGTTGGGTAGACAGGCGTCAAAGGGTGGAGGCCGAGAGTCAAACCGGTAACGAGTGTGTTCAGGACTCTGGCCTCTGTACATGTGGTGCCTGGTTGGCTGACAGGAGGAGAGATAGAACAAGACAATCAAACAAACAAACAACAACAACAAATAAGTTTGGTAGCTACAACGCCAGTAAGAAAGAAAACAATATGTGTGGTATAACAGGCTGGTCATTCTAAAATTAACATAAACAACTATCAGTCCTCCCTATTTCATTATCCTTACAAAGTTAATTTTAGCAGTCAAAGTCATTCAGCTCTGAGATCTACATTAACATTTATAATCATAACATAATGATGACAAAATAATAATAATGATAGTTAGAGTCAGAGAGGTCAGAGATTTTTTGCTCAACCTAAATTTACCAACCTAAAGTACCATCGGAAGGCTTTCACTTACCTTTATTTACATTAGAGAGAGAGAGAGAGAGAGAGAGAGAGCAGCAAAAGTAAAACAACATAAGATTCTGTTGAATCCATCTACTCTAAGTGTCGAGGTTCATGTTCTGCTTTCAAAATGTTATCAGCCTCCCTCCTGACTGAGGTTTTAAGAGCTCACTCCAGCAGTTTATTGTGAGCACAGAATAATTCACTCCTCAGCTCCTGCATATTTTCTTAGAGAAAAATTCAGATTACTTTTACCTAGAAAGCGACACAGGGGGATTGAGGCATGCGGCATAGACTGAAAAAAAATGGCAGACGTGGTAGACGGGGTTTGGCTTTCTTTGGCAGGAAATCACAAACTCCAGGTCACGCTGTGGGCTCGTCTGTCCTCTGATGTGTAAAACAGATAGTCTTACCTTTTTCTTTCCATCTCCATAGAAAATAACTTCACATGCTCGATATTAATGTAATGCATTTTGGAATTAAATGACTGTACATGCATCACTTTACTCCTATTTTCAAACGGTTTCTCTGTGACTTTGTTTATCTTGGAGAGTGTGCATTGCAGAAACTATTGCCGTGATGCTGATGTAGACTTTCTCTATATTGATATCGTAAAAAATTGCAAAAAAAACTCTGTGAACTTTAAGGTGAATTCTCTTTAAAAACTGTAGAATAGAAGTCATGCAAAGACATCCACTGTAAATAGAGCACCCTCACATTTGCAGGTACAGTTCACACATGCATATATAATCACAAGGCGCTGTTTTAGTTATCAGGGCGTGTTTGCACAACCCCCGTCTTACGAGTTATGGGTCACGGCTTTCAAAACAAGGGGATGGAAACAGCTGCTAGCACGCAGACTCAAAAGATGAGTGACACTATGTTTTTACAACAGCTCAACTTCTGGATCCTTTTACTTTGATGCATTGAGGATCTATCGCTAAAAGGATTTGTGCAACAACAAAAAAATGCACATTACTCAGCGAGTATAAGAAGTGTTGCTTCGGGTGAAAAGGACTACGTTTTGGGTAATCTTTAAGACAGTTTTACACAAAGCAGGAAAAGAAGGAGTACAGAGGCAGATGGATGGGGCAGGAATCTCAATACAAACTGTGTCAAAACTCTGTTGAAAAGTTTAGAATGGAGAAGGAATGAAAAACCAGAAGAAGAAAAATAAAGTAGCTAGTATTTCCCTTCTCTCCTGTCAGCAGCCATCTGTGTTGGTGGGGCTCCAGTAAAAATAGAAACTCAGAAGTCCAATAGAAACAGTTTGTAGTTTGACGTGTGGCAGAGCTGGTCTCTATAGTTTTTCAAGAGAATCATGGAGAGCCTCGTGACCAGAGGATGCAAACTAGAGTCTTAGAGAAGTCTTTGCGACAGGGACGAAGAAAACAGACAGGCAAGGTGGAGAAGAGTCAAAGTCATTGCTCCTATATTTCTCCACATTTCTTTCAATATCCACATCAAAGTGACGACATGACACCTTTCTACCAGTTGAGTTAGCTCGGTGATACATCAACAGGTAAACAACTGTGGTGCTCCACTTGTTTTTATTGACTACAACTAAATACTTCACAGTAATACACTTCACTTCCTGTCTCTTGGTCACATGACTGAAGGCGGCACAGAATGACACTTAACTCACATTACACTGCAGAAACAGCCTATTTGAAAAAAAAAAACCACCAAAAATATTCACTGCGAGTTGCATGTTGTGCATTTGTAAGTACAAGGCATAACTTAAACATGAACAGGACGAGCTCATTTCCACAGGGGGAGCCAAAATCGACAAATCCAATAAATTGCTTACAGGAGGTGTAAGTTTGCATATGCTAATTTGATTCTAATCTGAGTCTTTTTTTTTTTTGCTTTGTCTTTTGTGTTCTTCTGCCTCCTGTAGGCTACATGGTGTACAGTGCTTCATATGACGACGTGCTCAACAACAGATGGTCTTCTAGAGCCTCCACCGGGACCCACCTGCCTGTGGAGAACCTCAAACCCAACTCTAGGTACCACAAAAACACCTGCTGTGTGTTACTACTACTATTGTGTGTATGCATGGAAACAATACACACACTTCGAGAGAGTCTGGTGTGACTACATGGACACAGCTTTCAGGTTCAGTTACTCACAGTATCATCTCAACACATGGGAGTCATAGAAAACATACAAACAAAGATTTGCCCTGCGTGTAATGTTTATGATCAGGTTGCAGCGTTGGGTGCAGGTGCTTGGCAGTGGTGTGTTTATATGATCATCCCCTTCATCACATAATGCACAGTATATACACATTTTGTCATGCTGTTTGTGTGTGAGTTCATGTTTGTGTGTTTCTGTTGGTCCTCTGCCATGTTTATGTGGAAATATTTGCAGATCGCAATATCAAAAGCAGGCTGTGAGTGATCCGAGCTGATTGTGAGTTGGATGCTGATACTGTATTGTTTGTGTAAGAGATCAGAAAACCCTCGGAGTGAATTAAATCGGTTCGGCTACACACAGGCAGGTTAACACAGCACATCTGAATACGTACCAGCATGTGACATGCTGTAAAACATGCTGTGTTGAGACTTTGGAAAATTCGGTGGAACGTAAATACAGCACACAACCCGTCATCACACAGATACGGTCACCTCCATCTGTTTCGGTTATTAGAGAGTGTTTCCATAATCCCGTCTTGAAATGGGTCATGCTTTTCAAAATAAATGCATGGAAGCAGCGCTTAACATGTGGACACAAGAGAGCAAGACAGGCGCTGTGGTTTCCTAGAAAATGTACGGTTTGATCACATTTTGAGGACTCTGAATCGGCCCTTGTGTTTATTTAACATTAAGTCAGTTAAGTTTGATTGTATAAATTGTCTTCTGTCATTTGCTTGATGAAGCTCTTACATGCATAAGAAAAGAGATGAATAAACAGCAGACACAAAGGTGGAACTGCGGTCAAGCTGTATGTAAAAATAACTATGTGTCAGCCAAAGTTTTTGAATGTCGTCCTTTCAAACAGACTTTTGTCCAACCCTTTCTCTGAGTTTAATTGAACTGCAGTCTACACTATCATGCATAACCTCCGTATTTCTTTGACGCCATATAAATCAGCATCACAAATATCTGAGATGAGCGATGAAGTGTTTTTTGACACTTCTGTGGCCAGATACTTTCCAAAATGTCCTGATCTGGCTATTTCCCCATCTGGTGCTCGACAAAATCTTATTTATTCATTCAAGTAATCTAACTATTATCTGAAGGTAAAACAGTTACAGATGTGTGTGCACATCAGGAACCAAAGTATCCTTTTGCCTCGTGGAAGAATGAAATCTGTTGAAGGTGTTGTGATTGGGTCTCTCTTGTTGAAGTGAAGGGAAAGCAAACACCTGCTACTGAACACAAACAGCAGAGCTGCGTGCTCGGGTTGAGTTTTCCAAGGTTCTGCAGAGAGGGTTTCCCTCCCTGGCAACCACTTTTTATCCACTTTAGTGTGTCTTCCTTGGTTACGGTTGGCTAGGGGATGATTTATGGGATACTGTTGGTATTTCCCATGCTGCAGGCTCCTTCTGGCTGCCAGGACAACAGAACTACAATAGACCTCAACACATGCACGAACACTTGCAGGTGGACACATTTTATTTGATCCACAAGTTTTCCTGCTTTAGAATTAAAGGAGTTTTCAAAGAGGGGCTTTAGGATGATTATCCTCGTGATCTTTTTGTTTATTTATTTTTCAACTTCTACCTAGTAATTTAGTATTCTTTTAAAAAAGCCATTTTCACATATGCGCTACACTCCTGAAAAGGTCCTGACATTTTCTGGGAGGGTTGCATGTGTGAACACAAACATCTGAACACAGGTGGGGGACTATTTAACACAGAAACAGGCACCATTACGGAAGAATCCTCTTCCTCCTGCTGCCCCCTTCCACCACTACTGAAACCAAACCTTTCCTGAATACATCAGGACCGGACTGTCCTGAAATTACCTCAAAATGTGAGGAGTTCATGTGTGAAAGGGGCCTAAGAGAAACTATACAACGTTTTTCCTATATTTTCAAACACGAGTCATTAAATGTCTTCAAATATCTTTCAGTTTATAAATATCTCTTCTAAGCTCACTTTTTTTCCTATGAACAAGCCATCGTGTATAGTAGGGTGTGATAAGGCTAAACTTCTGAGCTACAACGTGTGCAGCTGGCACATAGATTTTCATCTGAAGAGAGGCTGAGAAGAGCGATGCCCTGGATGAAGGAGCTCGGCTTCATCTTGTGGTCTATTCTCTTTTTTTAAATTCTGCCTCTCATTTTGTTTTTTTCTCTTCCTCCACTGATTTCTTCTCCAGTTTCTTCTTCGATTACATCATCTCTCAGCAGCTGCCTTGCTGTCCCCTCTCTCTCTCTCTCTCTCTCTCTCTCTCTCTCTCTGATATATATTCTGGTCACTGTTGTCACGTGGCTGTGGTGATTGGATCCAGGCCTCATGGCTGTAAGTGGTGAAAGTTTTTGGCTTGGAACTGACGGACCATGAACTTAACTGTTTGTGACCTTTCAGAATGGATTCTCACACGCGCACACACACACACACACACACACACACACACACACACACACACACACACACACACACACACACACACACACACACACACACACACACACACACACACACACACACACACACACACACACACACACACACACACACACACACACACACACACACACACACACACACACACACACACACACACACACACACACACACACACACACACACACACACACACAAACACACACACACACACACACACACACACACACACACAGTTTTCACAAGCTGGTGTTGTTTTATTTTGAAAGGATTTTATAATTCATCATTTTTGGAGACTGAATGAGCTCATCGCAATGGCTCCATTTTTCTATTTACCTATTTTCTTTCAACAATTACCTACCCTCTTTCCACATCCCTCCTTTTTATTCATTCTTATCCTGTCCTCCTATCTCCACTTGTCTGGATGTCTTTTTTTCCACTGCTGCCCTTTCCTTTCCTCACCTCCCCCCCACCTCCTTCTTCCTTCAACGTGAGCCAAATAGCCATTTTATTGTGCTGCGCTCACTTTGGATTCATACCAATATAAAACAGACTACTCTTAAATCAGCTTGACTTAAGCATGCCCAGTCATCTGCTACTATCGTTAACATTTTGCTCACCTTATCCCAGTTTACAACTAATCTGGCTTAATGACATTTAAACTATTGAATCTCTCATTAATTCTTTACGTTGTGCTTTGTTTTCCAGGTACTACTTCAAAGTGCAGGCCAAGAATGTGTTTGGTTTGGGACCAGTCAGCGATACACTCACCTACGTCACTGAATCAGGTGTGCATCCTGGGTAAACTGTGAGACAAGCCTTAGACAAGAGTTTTAACCCTCAGTGAAGTTTATTTCTGCTCTACTGCAGTTAAGCAAAAATGTCCTAGTTATGTTTATTTTTTCACAATGCAAGGTCATCAAATTTAAAAGCAGCTTAGCACATGTAGCAGGCTACCAGATGTAAAGAGTCATGTGTTTTGTGAGTGTATCATTCTTAAAATCAGGTTAACACATTAGACTTGTGTGTGTTTTTGCTCCCATGTGAAATGATTGCATTCTTTCTTTCAGACGATCCTCTCCTCATCGAAAGGCCACCTGGTAAGTTCATATGCTGACTGCACACATGTAATTTAAGGTTGAGGCTGCACTAGTGGTTAAAAAAGAGAGGCACCATGTAGTTCGACAACACGACAGGAAATAATTCTATTTAAACTCCTCCACCATTTCCCATCTGTAAGACAGCTTTGATTGCTACAAGAGTTCAGATGGTTATTACTGAGCTAGAGCTCCAGTCTGAGGGAATAAAAATCGGGCAATTGTGACATTGCAAAAACATTAAATGGTTGACCAATTGTATTAAGAAGATGCATGTTGTGGGTAGTTAAGAGAAGATGTATGGCCAAATTTGCACCAAACAGTCTAGTTCAACATTTCACAAGTTATTTTCACATTTCCTTTAGCATAGGTTGCAAATGTAACCAATAGAACATCCTGGTGTGTAACAGTGGGGGAGTCCAGCTGATTTAGGTTATGTTAAACATTATGTTCAACCTTCTCTATGTATACATGATGTGTCTCAATAACCGGACTCACAATCTAGTATTAAATACTGTTACTGAAACAAATATAAATCATGGTATTTTATGTTATGGTATTTAATGATGTGCACTATTTTTGGCTCTACATATATATATATATAAATATATACATTTTAAAGCGATCATCATTGTCTATTTTTCACCTGGGTTTTATGTTCCCCTCTGACAAAACAACTGGCCCCAGTTTGGCCCCCTCAGTAAAAGTGGTCTAGAACCGCCACTGATCACATCTCTTGTTCCTCCTTACTCCTCAGGTGGTGAACCAATCTGGGTCCCATTTACTTTTAAGTATAACTCCGCCCACAGCAGCTGTAAGGGCAGTCAGTACGTCAAGCGGACGTGGTACAGGAAGTTTGTTGGCGTGGTTTTGTGTAACTCTCTGCGATACAAGATCTTCATGGGGGATGGTCTAAGAGGTAACATATGACTTAAGCTCTACTTTAGATCAGTAATTATCATCGCTATCTGCCTACTTTTAATGGCTGATTATTTCACCCACTTTCTATCCACAGAGCCTTTTTACAGTATAGGGGACACTTTTGGCCAGGGAGAAGACCACTGCCAGTTTGTGGACTCCTACAGGGACGGCAGGACGGGCCCGGCCTACCTCTCAAACAATCTGCCCTCAGCACAAGGTACAGTAAACAGGAACAGATTGTGCACAATACTGTTGCCTTGAGATTTAAACCAAGCTTATTGTCATATTTTCCATGCAGTCCGTTTCCTTGATTCATACGGGGACCAGCTGCATTGATCTTATCTATACAGAATACAGATGCAGAATAAATAACAAGTGTTGAGGACCTATCAGGGGTTTGCATCTTTAAATCTGGCTACTGATCACACCATTTCATTTTGCTTATTATATCACAACTTCTTAGACCAATGCCATGGCATCCATGCAATAATTGGTCATATCCACTTTCACTTGCTTGAGATAAGTTATCGGTCACTGTGAACGGCCTTACTTACCTGCTGTTGGCTTTACTCTACGGCTAAAGTGACATTTGCCCATTGTCTTTATGAGATTGGTGATATTAAAACCTTCTATTGTTGGTGAGTTTGACATTTAAGACTTTGCATTTGTCAACCAAAAACATTACCATTGAAATAATGAAAAAAATCCAACCTCTTAATAATTACAAACTTTTTTGCCCTCTGGGTTTGATGTCATGTAACTTATGAATATACTTCTTTGTATACTGACTTGCAGTGATTTAGATGTAAAGTGTTATCTTATAATTGAAGGTAAGCTAATGGAGTTCTGCAAAACTGAGTCCCTAAAGCCAGAAATGATTTGTTAACTTTTTAATGATCTGGCTTAAACATGCTGAATAGGAAAAAAAAAATCATTTAAAACGGAAAAGAAAGGTGGACACTGTATATTTAAAGCAAAATATCTCTAACAGAGTAGTAAATGGTATGTTTAATTGCGACTATATGCAGGCTTGGACTGATTCAGATTTGGCCCGGCAGCAGAGCTTTGATTGTGGAGCTGATTCAAAACAAACATAAAGTCTCTATGATCATCAAAATAAAGGAAGTGGTCACATGGTCAAAAATCCAGCCTACCAGTATGTTTTTACTGTTATCATTGCCTTTTCATTGAATTTGTTGAGTAATTATAAAAATCCAGAGGATATCATTTAAGATGAAAGATCCTCTTGAAATCTGCACAAACACAAGTATAGAACTATAAAAAGCAGTGCTAAATGATTGTAATGTACACTCATGCTCACTCTTTATTTAATTTACGAGTGTTGGTACATCTTTGTAAATGGTTTCAAACAGCACCTTTTCTTTGTTTTGCAGGATTTTACCGTGCATACAGACAGGAGCCGGTTACATTTGGAGTTATTGGCCGACGTACACCCCACCCATTCGTGGGCTGGTATGAATGTGGAGTGCCAATCCCTGGGAAGTGGTAAAACTGAGATAGAAGGAGATATTGAAACAAAGGGCTACCCTTGTGCATACTGCTGCAGGCTCTGCCCTTTGAAACAGACTATTGCCTGCCTCGATGGAAGGACACCACTACAAATGTATTAGAGCTTCACAGAAAGAGAATATAGTACTTTTAAATAACTCAATGTATATCATTACAAAGCACTTTTTTTATATAAAGCAGTCTGTATATGAGGGGAAGAAAAGCATGTGTGCTCTTGCTAAGTTTAACTCACGTGTCCTTGTACTGTTACCAACTCTCCCAGAGACAGTGTTATTTATCTCATCAAGAATGCACACATGGTCGCACCAGTGACAATGGACCAAAGCACAAGCTGCAAAGCAAACTATAAGAATGAGCACTCAAGGTGTGTATAGGTCTTAATTTTCAATCATGAGATTTGTATTTCTTAATGTAAAAGCTTCTGACAGATACTTTTTGTTTGTTTGTGTCCTAAAACTATCATACTGTTTTTTTATTTTTATACACCCTCTTTTATATTCACCAGAATGAATTAAAAATGATTGTGTATGTTTTTTTATGTATACGGGACAAAGAATAAAAGACAAAATATTTGCTCAGGAACGTTGAGATATTGAATAAAGGTGCTGTGGAAACCACAGCAATCCAACAACATGAATCATATCATATTCTGCTGCTGCCACATTCTTTTCTAGCAAAAGCTTCCACATGTGACTGCTGCCTATTTAATCAACCTAATGGAAGATTTGAGTAACAGAGAACGTTTAGGGAGCCAGTTGGAACAGAAACTGTCAAAATATGACGAAGAATCGAAAACAGGAGGAGAGCGTGAAAATACCAGTCCATTGGCATTACACATGTGAGCCAGTCTGACCTTCGACCATATTTGGTATTTAATGATGATGTTGAGTATTTAAACACTGCAAATATCCAAATTGAACTTCTAATGTGAACCTTTGACTGAAAATGTATCTTGGAAAGTAGATTAAATGAAAACATTTTCTTATGTACAGAATTTATTTTTGTACTTAAAGGTTCAAAGCTTACCTTAGTGAGGGACTTGTGCTTTACCTGCGAATGATTATTTGCTACTTTATAGTCAATCCTACTGATCGTACTTTCTACTCCATTACATATACCTAGCAGCTGTAGTTGTGCCCTTGTATTCAACAGTTAAATCCAGCCTTGTAATTTAATTGGACATACTTCATACTATTAGTGCTGATGTAGAAAAAATGACATCATCACTCTGCGTCAGGGGTTCTGAATGTTGATCAAGCTGAAATCACAGAATCACTCAGACGCCAAAAGGAAGAACAAAATTTAATCTGCTGTCGCTAATTACTTTTTCATACTTGTGGAAACGTTGCATTGACGCAATATCACACTCAAGATCATGGTGTACTGAATGTCAGCACAGCTCGCCTCATGTCAATGACCGCATCAGCTGTGATAATACACACGTGCAGTACAACAGCCCTCTATCTTGTGTGACATTTTTGAATTAAACCCCTGTTTTACAATGAGTTATAACCTAAAAGTCATACAGCGTAAGTAAAATTATGTTAACTTATACTCAATATTTGAGGAAATATTTAGAGCTTTTTCAAAGTAACAGAACAATATTGTAAAATTCTTTTGTAATAGAGCGGTACTTGAGTTCAACTGCAGCGACTACTCATGATGTGCTGGTGGGTTGGTGGGTAAAAGCATAACTGGTTTAGAGGGTTACGCTCTGTGAGGACTTTTGAAACAATGATACATACCCTGAAAGAGAAATCATCTCCTCAGCACAGGGGCGTGTCCTGAGTATATGTTGCCATTGTCTTGGATATGATCAGTGCCGAAGTGATGAATAAATGCTCTTCATTTAGCTGTGTGCGCACAAACTTCTGGCCACCCCTGCACACAAGTCAGTGCCCCAGGTGGGCCACCCCTGTTCAAAAAGTCTGGACACGCCCCTGCCTCAGCACCATCAGTTGGACAACGGAACCAGATTGCGCAAACAGGAGCCATAAACTATGAAGAAACACAAACAATGGACTTTCCCTCTGAACTAGCTTGTCATTAAAACAAATCTCGTGAAAATAAAGATCTGGGAATTCTCAATTGCTCAGAGACATAATATTTACTGAACTCTAAGCGACAGAGACTCTGTGGTTTTGCTCTCAGATCACTGTTTTTCTTAACGGGTTAGGGATCAACGTTGGGGCTCTTTTTGATCACAAGTCTGAGCTCATTGTAAAAGTCTTTTAAGAAGTCAGCATGCTGAGCCTATGAAATGATATCACTCTTAAAGCACAATATACGTCATGCATGAACCTGAAAAGAATCTGCAGAGGGAATCAAGTAGATTCAAAATCCTCTCGCCTCAGTTCACTTGTTGAGAAAGAGAGAAACTATTTGTGTCATGAAATCATGTTGCTCAGCTCCTGTTGCTGAGGATTTGTTGCAAACATTCATTGTTTGCTTTTCACAGCACATCTATTACAAAAGATGTTTAATTTTGCTCAGGGTAGTTTAAAAAAATTGTCAGGCAAACTAGTTTCCAGGTAGTCAGGTGAGGCAAAGACAAAGTTTGACACGAACGGTTGGAAAACAAGGGAGTGTGGAAGTGTGTGCAGAATTAACTAACTATTTATTTGAACAAAAAGGCAAACAAAAACTCACTTCAGAAAGTACAACAAAAAACACAGGGAATAAAAACAGGGAACCACAGAGGAGCACGAGCAAAAACAGACATACCAACGAACGACATAGAAACAACAATGAACTGACACAGGAGGGACGAAACACAGAGACTAAATAGACACAGGGGTAATCAAACACAGGTGAGACTAACGACACAGGTGAAGACAATCAGGGCAATCAAGGCAGGGAGAAACACAAGGCCAGAAACACTGAGGACAATACAAAATAAATCATGAAACACTAAAGACACACAGAACTCAAGAGTCAAACAAAACACACTAGAACACAGAGATACACAAGGATAATAAATGACAAAGTAAAACAGAAAACACTGAAGACAAAACTAGGAAACCATGAACACTAGGAAACATTAACACACAAGGGAAACAAGCAACACTGGGATAAAACAGGGAAACTCAAACACAAAACCAAATCATGACAAAGTTAAGCAGTGCATCCCAATTCAGAGCAGGAAAACTAATTTAATGACACAAATGTCTGAAATAACTTCATGTGATTGGGGAAAGAAGATGGAGAAGGTTTTAGACTCTGTTAACTTGGGGAGAGCAGGGTATTTACTTAAGTGTTGACGTTTATTGCTACTGACCTTCCTCTGTGACTTTGTGTGAGGTCTGAGGTCCATTTAACATCTCCCACGAGTCATTATAGGAACAGGCAATGACACCGAAACATGAGAGCATCTTGTGTCAATATATAGCACACATGCAAACCCCCACAACTCTTTTCTGTTTTATAATCAAATCTTTTTAAATCCAGCAACTTGAAGATAATATTCTCTTTACTGGCCCATAAAACACAAAGATGTGGTTCAGGGTTTTCTCTGTAATTGCTCCCAAGGCTTCGGTATTTTGGCTTACTAAACCACTATGTCATCCTATCTTCAACTGAGGATCTGATAACGAGGAAGTGAAAGAGCTTGACTGGGATGTGGCATCTTTACAGTCTCTGTTAAAGCCCTTAATATCTCAATTTTAGACACTATGATCAACTAAAGAGGCTCTAAATGTCCTGGTTGCCTGGAAAAAAAAGGAACTTAAGATGCTGTAGTTTTTATCTTTGGAAATCTGGTTCAACCACAGCTACACAGAGCATTTTGTCCACGGGATATATTCCCTTCAGGCAGATGTTGAGTATTTGAAGTCATGTAATCACCGGTGTCAGGCAACTGCACTAAAAAAAAAAGAAAAATTGTTACATGACGAAACTGAGGCTGGAAGGGAAATTAAGTGACTAAATGAGACATTAAGCTGCTTAAAGCATCATTTAGCTATTTTTTGCTTAAGTTCTTGCCAATCTCAACAAAACATGTTACATCTGAACCAAATATTTATACCTTTGTGAAACTGTCAGGAGGAGGAAAGCAGGAAAACATCATTTTCAGAAAACACTATTTTCATAATCATGTCCATCTTTCCAATGTTGACTTTATTTAATTTGTGAGATCTGGGATTGTGGCACAATCAAAAGAAGTCTGACGTGGCAATAAACAAGAGCACTCAGGAGAAAACAAAACTCTTACTCAACTGTCCTTTTTAAACATGAATGACAGTGTACAGACCCAGTTCCTGGTACAACCTATCACACTTTCCATATAAGCTAGTTGTGGGTGCACTAAGCTTTACAGTGCAATAAGTTTTTTTGGGCGGTGGAGATTTTTTCGTAACTCCAAATAAAGAAGTTCTGATAAAATTGCTTGTTTCCAACACATATGGTCTGATTGTCTTTTTCCCAGTTGGACTTTGACAAAGTAATGTTGCTCTTTTTCCAGATCCATGTCCTACATTTTCAATTTTATTGCAACAGTTATAGAACTTCTGAACAAAGCTATATAACAATATGCCAACATTGTAGTTGAAGTAAAATACATTTCCCTGGACTGAATGTGATGAATGAGCATTGGTTCGACAAATAAATGATTCAATTTTGCCTATTTAACAAACAGAAGAGAAAATTTAGACATTTATTTTGTTGAGTGCGATTGCAGACTGAGGCCTTTCTTTGCTGTTAAACAGTCTGATGGCGGTGGGCACAAAGGAGCACCTGAAGCGTTCAGTTTTGTACCTACATGAGATGACACACTGGCTGAATGAGCAGCCCCTCTGCCACAGCTCATCGTGGAGAGGGGTTGTCCAAGACGGGTTTGATTTTGTCCTTCATTCATCTCTCATCCACTATCTCCAGACTGTCCAGTTCCAGCCCCAGCAAAGCGGGCCTTTCTCACCAGTCTTGATGCCACTCCACCAAGAAACCTAAGCAAAGAACAGCGCGCTGGCCACCACAGACTGGTAAAAGGTTTTTAGGAGCATGATGTAATCACCGATTACTGCTCTGTTCCTTCCTGAAGAGGGCGTCAATGTTGTGAGACCAGTCCAGTTACGGATGTGGACCCCAAAGTAATTGTATGAGTCACCCTGTCCACTTCCTCCCCCTGGATGATGACTGGGACAGGGGGGCTCCTGTTCCTCCTGTAATCCACCACCAACACCTCTCTGGTCGTTCTGATGTTGAGTGTATGAAGCCACACATTGGAGGCAGTATTCATATATTGATGAGGAGTATATAAACAAAGATGGAGAGCCTTACGTGTCTCAACCATGGAGGTATTATAGAAGGTCTCAACTAGCTGTGTTTTCTTCTTCTACAGTTTCATGCCAGTCTGTAGGTAAGTAACTTTTGCCCTCAAATGTTTAAGCATAGCTTACCACTAGCATTACCACTAACACCATTAGCATGAAGCAGGGGGAAACGGCTAGCCTTGCTTGATTAAAATGAAAAAAACTAAAAACTAAAAATTGTTAGTTAGCATGACTTATCTTCTTTAATTTGGCACAGAAAAACTAATTGGCAAAGATTATCAGAAGTTAGCAAGCGAAAAAGCTAGACTAGCTTTTTGAGACTTTATACTTGGCTAAATTAAGCTAACCAAATTCTGCTTCTAGGTTCACACTAATATGTCTGTTTAAGAGTTGTATCAATTGTGTTATCTCTTTGTTGACAAGATAGAGAATGAGTGTATTTTTCTGAATCTTAAATTTTAAATGTTCCTATAATGTAACTAAGTTGTGCCTGTAGCTAAATGGCCAAAGTTAGCTAAACTAGCAAAACTCTGCAACAGGGTCAAAACCTGTTGAATCAAGAAAATCGAGCCCAAAAGCTTCCCACTTCACCTAAAGACCTCATATGTAGCATTTACAAGCTCTATAACAATTGCTAAACACACTGTATATGCAATCAGCAGTATTTGGTAAGCTATGTGTCTTTTTCTGGTTATAGCTAACAGCTGATTTTACCTGTCTCTAAGAACACTTTTATGACACGGTGTCCATTCTTAAGTAAAGCTACAAACCTTTTTACTAAACTCGTTAAATCCTCTCCACTGGTCTGGTGAAGTCGCACATTTTCATATTTTCTATTCCTTCATTGTTATCCTCTAACTCTGCAGTAGATACAAATACCTCATCGGAAAAGTCCATGTCAGTGTAAACCAAGGCTGGGAGCGGCTTCACTTAAAAATCAAAACACAATGTTGGCAGTATATCTACCTTTGACAAGTTTATTAGTGTATCCATGTTGACTTTCCAAAGCGGTGGTCACTATTGTTGAATTCAAAGAGGTCATTTGATCACTTTATCTGTCCAAAACACATTCACATCCCATAACGATTAGACGCAGTGAGTGCTAAGGGAAAGTGAAATATGCCAGAGCAATCTGTGTGGCTGACATCTTTGAAGGTATCTTTTTCCAGCTATGTCATGTTTACATAAGAAAAGTTACGGTAAAAGTTAAGCATTTAGGGAAATATACTCGTGTTTTTACATGCCAAGAGTTAGAAAAAAAGATTGGCACCATTCTAATACTTACATGTCTGTTAAGTGTGAAACTAGAGCCAGGAGCGAGTTAGCCAAGCTTAGCTTAGCATGGAAGTATAGGTAAATAGCAACTCTGTCTTGTGTTGACTGTCAATCAAGCCTCCACCAGCATGCTTACTCTTCTATCTCTTTACTAATTATACAAACAAGATATAACATGTTAATTTAGCGAGTTTAATCGAATAAACCAGGCTAAACCAATAAGCATACCACCCAAAATTTGAAACTTTTACTTCATTAAATAGTTCAAATCCAGTACCAACAAATGTTAAGTCGGGCTAAAAGAAGAGGTCTTGAAAGATCTTTGAGAAAAACAACAGTTTGAAAATTCAGAATCTGCAGTCATGTCACGACAATTTGGTTTTAATTGCTGTCTATGAACAGATATAAGCATGCAAGTGCAGCTTACAATGTACTCTTAGATCAGTGGTACTCAGCCTTGTTAGACTTAAAAGCCACATTGACCAAAACATATTTCTGCAAGAGCCACAATCTAAAAACCTCTTTCTTTCCTTAAAATATGTGTGGGAAACACAGTGACATGACTTGCAAAGAGTAATTTCTGCTGACAATGTTTCCCTTTTTTAAATAATTACTTCAGATTTATTTTCTCCAAGTAGGAGAGCCACAACTAGTCCCAAATGAAAAGATCAACTCCATTGCAACTTTTAATGGTGCCATTCAGACAGCAACCCATGGCAATGCAAAGAAAAGCAAGTCATGGCCAGAAGTCACCTATCCACCAAATTTGGCTACACCATAAGCCCATGAGTGCAAAGTGGAGTGAATGAACAAGGTGCCTGTTTAATGCAGCAGTAATGACTCATGTGAAAGCCAGACTGTAGCTCACTGTTAAATTGGTGCTAAAACACATATTGTGCATAAAGAAAGGCAGTGTGCAGTCAACACAATAGGTCAAATTGTAAACACACAATAAAATAAGGCATGGCAGGCAGTCGTTTTTCATAAAGCAGACATGCCTTTGCATGCGAGCATGGTATGGAAACTGTTTTGGTTTAGTATGTCTCTTTTTTTCAGCTCATTTTCTGAACTTAGAAAGATCTGACAAGCTGACTTACTCCTCTTTGGCATGTGTTAGATGAAGGTGGAATATGTGAGTTATTCTGCTGGAATTCTGCCCCATGTGTCTCCGGGGTATTTAAAAGTGTTTCTCTGCTGATGTGATCACTCAGAAGTCAATCAGCCTTGGCCCAACGTCAGAGGGAAAAAGTCTCTGCAAATAATTATTAGCATTTGCTTGAACCTGCAAGAGCGCCACACAGGTAGACCAAGACAGTTAGGATGTAACTGCCAAATGCATGTTAACCAGACTCACACGTTTCATTTTCGTATACGTCAAAACCAAGCAGGCAAATGAAGCCTATGCAGAAGCACAAAACATATCTGGTGCTCTGTTAAAGTTCAAGTAAAAGTCATGAATTGTATGCAAATGCTGGTTGGCCCATAGGCTACTGACACCCCTTTTCCTTAATGCCTTTTTAGATTTGCATTCCTTTTTCTGAGAGACTCGCTAGGTTTCCATGTATTTATATTATTACTCCCACCCTGTCTGGTTCTGAGGTTGTAAATACAGCTTTCTGCCAGTGGCTGGGGGACAGACTGACAGATGGAGAGCACAACAATATAATAACAATCTGAATCAGCAGGCTTTAGCTATTGAGCAAAGACCTATAGAGATACAGTATATGATAGATATTGTTGCTTATAACTTAACTTGTATTCAGAGGCACCTCAGGGACAGGAGGTTTCATTCCCAGAGGGTTGATTAGATGCAAACAGATCTAACGCAAAAAAATATATCGGCACAAACAGTGCAGAACTTCATACAGCCATGGTTTAATTTGACTCAGTGAACAGAAGTGATGCCTGATGATCCAAACTTCATTGTCATCGAAGGTCCTATAAACATGAAACTAGCCTTTGAGGATTTGCTTTTCTCTCTTCCTCTTGGCGAATGCTTTATAACACTAAATCTGTCTTTGAAAAAAAAAAAAGAAACAGAAAAACATCACATCTTGAAAAGCCATCTCATACTGAAGGTAAGTCATACATGGAAAATTTAGAATGCAGTTTCCCAAAGAGCTTCCAAGGCAGTATTTTTCTCAACGTATTATTAATCAATCTGCATTAGAAAACATCCTTGATGGGGGAGCCAGGAGATGTTGTGAAAGAGCCGGCCCCGCTCTTCTCAGGCCGATTGGCTGAGGCCCAGAGCTCTGGATGGAAAAGTCACATCACAACAGGAGCTGCCTGGCTGGCTGGATGGATGAGGGAGCTCATAGGAGGGATGAAAGGAGCACAACAGGATGAATGTGGAGGTTGTTGGTGTAAGTTTTCACTGATAAGTCTCATGGCCTTTATGCAGTATGTTTTAAAGCTCCTTAAAGAGGTACATACTTGACCCTGTGGACAAGTAAGCGCCTCTTATCTCAATGCTGAGTTTGTCCTGCACATGTCGAAGTAGTGTTTCTCATTTTGCTTTCTTTCAATAGTCAAGAATATCATCTGAGAACCTGACACCAACCCCCCCGACAGTGGTCTTATGCATTAAAAAAAACAATATCGGCTTATGTTCACGTTTGCTTTTGTAGGTCATAAGGAGGCATCAGTTTAAATTTCAGTCAGTTTCATAATCAGAATAAAACTCCTCACAGGAGCTTTAATGTATGCATTCAAGGTTTAAAGGTATAATTAGCGACCAGAATCTGCATTCCCCTTGAACATAATTATCGTTTTATTACATGTCTGCTCATTGTTTTGGTTTTACTATTCACACATTTTTATAATGTTTTGTTTACTAAAGTCTCACAATGTTTTCAGCATAAAAAATAGCCATGCGCTACCTGCTTAGCACCAAACAGCACACTGATAAAGTTAGAGACCTTTAAGTAACCTTAGTAGAGCAATTACCATCCAGTCTTTCCCTGAGGGGATGGTGGAGACCAAAAACAAAGATAAAATATCGATAAAACAATGATGGAGAGTAAATATTGTATTTGTATCATGTTCCATCGTATCATATTGCTTCGTATCGTATTGTATGCAAATGCAATAAAAAACTATTTAGCAATATTTTTACTTTATTTTACATATTTGCCCAAAAGTTTAATATGGACCAATGACATCAGCTCTCTGACCTTATACATATTTTATAGTGCTTTATAGTTTATTTCTGTTTAATTTCATTAAAAGATGGAGCAGTCTCTAATCTTTTTTTCCTTTTTCAAACCAGGCTTAAGATATTGCAACCTCTCAGTCTATTACTCTACACATCACTTAGGTATAGTGAGTGTGAAATGGTTTGTATCAGAACTATTGAATTTGTGTTATTCAGTGTTCAAGACTGCAGGTGTGTATTCATGTGTTGACCATAACCCCTCACACACAGTGCTGAAGGCCTTCATGGTGCTGGTTTTGGTAACACACAGCGGCAGATGTGTGAGGATGAGGTCACTCACGTGCTGCCTTAAAGACTTACTCTGATGCCGAGCCCTCTCACATGCACAAAGAGCAGCAGAGGGAGGAGGGGGGAGGAAGAGTGAGATAAAAGCAGGCAGTACATAGAAGAGGCCAGAGAATGAAGCCTTGTTGAATCTGCTGTGCTGTCATGAAAAATACATCAAAGGGGATGATTTTGCTTTGCAGGAAATAAATTTGCATGAAATGTCTCCTTAAAATATTAACGTTAAACAGTACGGTACATTTGTGCTGAAACAATTGACTGCTAAAAATACAAACGGTTCATCCAGAAACCTGAGAGGAAAAGCAGCAGAATTTGACGACACAGGCCCAGACATGGAGTAAAATTAACAAGAGGAATCAGTGCAGTCCAGGAGACTTTATTTAAAGAAAGAATGGCAGTGAAAAAGTGGTTGAGTGTGAAATTAACTGGGACAAATGCATTGAGGGCTTATTTTTCTAAGACTTTCTTCCCGACTACTGGTCTGACTGCCAATATTGCATCTGTTTCTGAATACAGCAGTGAGTGTGGAAAATCCCCTGGCAGGGAGAATCCTATCACACACGGAGACACAAACACACACAAAAACACGAACATTAAAGCTGCAGCTCTAACCCTGACTTTATCAACATTTTGATCTCTTATATAACCGACTCTGACTTTGACCTTTTGCCCCTTCGTGCCACTTGATTTAATCCAGACTTCATGGTCGGCCACATCCTCCCTGGCCTCACATGCCTTTCTCTTTCCTTCCCCAAGAGCGACCGACGCTTCATGCCACATTCGAGGGTTTTAAAACTGATCGACGTTCAAAGGCTGGTTCTTGTTTAAGAGCTGCAGTCTAGACTTTGTAACTAATCTTGGACACTCTTCTCTGTTCTGTAGTCACCATTTCAAACAGGATTCAGACTGGTGAAGGCTCACGGCAGGTGAAAGAAGACGAGAAGAGGAAATGAGTTAAAAAGCCCCGTGAAGTCTCCCCTTAGACTCAAAACTCATGTCGAGGCCTTTATGGAAAACTCTTTTTTTTTGGTAAACTACATGGACAGGACGTGAAAAATCTGCCGCTGAAAAAGCCGAGGAAGCTTTTGACCTCGAGTCTCTCTTTTCCTTCTCCCTTCAAAATACCTTCTGTTTTGACGCAGTCACTTTTTCCGTGCTGGTTTCTGCTCCTAGTTTTCCATGTGGAAATCTGTTTAGACAGACAATGAAATATAACAGACCAGGATGATGAATGGATTCTGATGGACTCTTGCAAAAACTACAGACAACCTTCTCTTCTGTCCAGCATGATCTCATCATTTATGACATATGAATTCAGCTGAAAGCAGTTTTCGGATTAAAATAGCTCTGTGATTATCGAACGTCATGGGTCAGATAATGGAATGATATGTTTTCTATAAAGATTCACAGTCATCCAAGTCAATCAATGTCAAAGGGAAATGGGCTTACTGTTTCATCATCTTTCATTGATCCTCACCATTTATTTTGGTTTTGCGACTAACAAGGCCACTTTAACACTTTCAATCGCTTTCCAGGCACTTGTACAATGATTCCAATATTTTCAAGGTTGCTCAACTTGAAGGCAATGGAAGTGTTGTGGGGAATAAAATGAAAAGTAGAGGAAGTAGATTAGGTCAAATCTTTTTTCTCACCTCTGCACACCTGGCCAAATGCTGCGTCTCAGACATTTTATGTTAGATCACCAGTTTTTTTTTAAATGTCAAAAATGGTCAATGTAAGTGTAGGAATGAATGCTTTTTCATTACATAACAACTCCTTCTTTACTGCAAACTTTAGTAGCTATCTGCAGACTTTTCAGACAGCCATGTGTTTCATATGGATGTTTTTAGTGGACATGCATCTATACATCTGTTTTATTCTGTTTTTCTGTGATAATGGATCATTTGCAGTGGTATTATGAAAACCTAGATTTGTCGTGTACCTCCAGATACAAAAGTGCAAAACAAACAATATAGAAATAGGCTTAACTTATCTCAGGAGTGTGGGGTAATGGCAGCATGTCATGTCTAGTCTCGCCTATCACAGTGACCAGTCTATTGTTTTGTTTTCTAGATCACCAGAAATTGATTCCGTTATCACAAGAAAACTGTCTCGTTAACTCAAGATAATAAGATAAATAAGTCAAGATTTTGAGAAAACAACCAAAAATGACTTTTTAGAGGAACATGGAGATAATGTATCCATGCATGTCTGCTCACATTGGCTCAGGGATGAAGGTAAAGTCTTTTTCAGGAAAGCTCAGCATGCCTATTCTTTTACTTTTGTATCACAAAAATATAAATCTTTACTTTTTATTAATGTGCAAAATTAACAAACATGCATCATCAAGCTGTGGTTTTTAATTCCCAGCTATGTTTATTACTAGCTTACAAATAAACTTGAATTTACCATATAGTCACAGATCCATCACACATCACAGGTTTATAGCCAGTCTCCGTCACCCACCTAAATCAGCCAGTTTTCCACCGCGTGTTGGTAAAGGTTAAGAAGTGAAAAAAAAAAAAAATGCAGGCACTGCTGAATGCGTTGGCATACAGACCTGCTAATAGAATTTATGTCTCAACCTCATATGCCCTCGCATGCAACAAGGACGCCCCTGGACGAGTTCACAGCGAAGAAATATATAAAAAATATTGATTCTTTTCCCATTTGTTGAAGCTCTACCGGACTGGAGAAAGGTATGTTGTTAACAGTCTCAATGATGAATGAGATCGAAGCAGCATGTCCACATTTTTACAAACAAATGTTAAAAAGTTAGGATGAGTCTAGGTTTAAAATCGGCTCTTTTTACGTCACCTTTTAGCATTAAACTGCAGTATACTTTTGTACTTTCAAGCTTTTCCAGAACTACATTTTGCTTGAAAGTAATTCTAACTATATTTATTTTTATACTCAAAAAGGTTGATCAATTTTTAGTGTTTTTGAACGTGCATTACTCTATCTCTCACCGTTGACTATGTTCCAAACTGGTGCTAAAGATTCTGTGCACATCGGCTAACTCTTCAAAAGTCAACATGTTTATCTAAGTGATTTCTATTCAATCGGAGCCAATACTTTGTCAGGATTGCTCTACATTATCTCTATTGCCAATTAGAAACAGATGCAGTGTGTAGAGACAACACACTGCTAACAGCCAAAGTAGAGGTAGATGGAAAAATGTTCCGTCTTAATAAAAGCCAGTCTTTGTCTGTTATTATAGGAGGACACTAAATCTTCACCTCGTCTTTCAAAACTGACATGTCTCTCTCTCTCTCTCTCTCTCTAAATGTGTTCTCACAGCTGGTAGGGCGACACATATCTCCAATTTGTCAATAATTTGTACTTTAAATTGTGTTTATATTTCAATAAATCAGCAGAAAATTGTAATTTCAACTTTTTCCAGCCTCAGAGAAACCGAAGAAGCTGCCTCTCTTGCTCATGTCTGTCTCTCTATCAAATGGGGTTTTCGTTGGTTTGTGGAGGGTTATTTTTTTTTAAATCGTTTTTGGAGAACTGTGAAGCAGGCCAGGCAGGAATAAGGTCTGCTGCACACGAAGGCACCTTATTGCATTACAATACTCTTCACTTCTTTATAGAATTATTCACCCTCTGAAATCCTGAGTGCTCGGCCAGAAAGCGCTGACTCTCTGCAAAGGATGCGCAAAGACAGCCAAATTTTGACTGCTCCGCTCGCCTGATGAAATCCAGTGGTATTATTGAATCAGAATCCAAAAGGCTTAATTGCAATGATGAATGATACAGAAATTAAGACAGATGGATGTGGAAAGGGAAAATATAAGCAACAAATAATTTCCAAACAACTTTTTAAACAAGGTGTCAGTGTAATGAAGCTTCAACAGCTGCTCTAGTGTGATGTGTAAGCCTGTAAAATGATCCATGAAACAATGCTGAGGTGATGTTTAATGAGTGTAAATATTTGATATTTTTATAGGTCCAATAAATACAAAGATATTAGGTCTACAGTTTCATCCTTGTATGAGCAACATTTGGCATTAAGGCATGCCTTTAATTTTTTTTGAGGGAAAAGCAAACGATCAGCACTGTGTGGATTTGTCAGTCTTGGATCAATCCCACATAAACCGAGCTGACCCCAGGCCTACAATTTTTCATCACACTGCGCTGCCTCAATAATGTCCACAAGCCTTCAAACTCTCTGGTGTAGTGACTGTTACATAACTGTGAAGAATTAACCAGACACAGTCACACCCTCTGTCTTCTCTTAAAAGCGCAGCCTTTCTTTAAGAGACATTTTTCAGGTGAAAAATGAAAATACCAACAGAGACAGGAGAGACCGAATCATATAGATCTGATGAAAAGTACTGTTTACACCTATACGTCTTTTTAAGCTCTGGAGGATGCTTTTCTGTCTGTCTGGTCTTTTAAGTAGCCATGATGAATCAATCTCGCTGTCAGGATGAGGTACTAAAGCTTCCCACAAAACCCCGCTCCCTCAGACCCGACTGAAATGTCTGGTTCCTGGCTCTCAGCACCAGATGGAGACCTCCTTCTCCAAACCACTCAAACTCAGGCTCAGGCCCAAACGGGTTGCCCTGAATAAAGCTCCATCGCCATCCCTGCCAGGAACAACGGACAGCTAATGCTGGAAAGTTTTACCTCCTTAATGTTGACACTTCACTTTTTCTAATGGCTTTCCAGTCCAAATGGGACAATGACAGCTTGTGTAGGGTAAAAAGCACAAGCAGCCCACATCAGGGGAACAATGTGGGACAACTCTGCAAGGCTTAACTTGAGAAATGTGATGACAAAGCTGCAACGGGTCACAGAAGAGATTAAAGATGTTGATCTCCATTCAGGAAAGAGTGTTATGACAAGTACTAATAGCTGGGAAATCCTTATTCGCTGCATGTAAATTTCCAGTATTGATACTATAGTGTGAAAGCTGCAGAGCACATATTTGTGATGTAATGCAGGTATAACGTAATACAACGTATAATCATGCCAGATGAAATAAAGACCTGTCATCAAGCTTAATTTCATGGTACTGTTTGAAATGTGTTCATTTGAATTGATTTTAAACTGCATGTTCTTTAACATAAATGAACACATCAAAGTATTTTTACATTAAAGTTTAGTTTGGTTTTAACTGCAGGACAGAAATTAGCCTTTTATTTTTTACCACTGATCTCTTAGCTTCTCTATTTATCCACATTTTTAACTGACTGTTTTGGTCATTTTCTTTAACTTTGGCTAACAATTTTAACTCATTATGGATTATGTCTATCTGTTTCATTCAATTATTCTGTTTAGCTAACTATTTCAGCCATTTATTCACAACTTATCCCTGACATTTTCAGCTGCTTTAAGGCCTCTCCATTATCGTTGGTTCTGTTTCATTTACACAAAATACTAGCTAGTGCTTAACTTTTTCAACCTTTTAGGGATTTTACAATTTATTCCAAACAGTCCTTTAAAACGTTGAGCTCATAGTTTCTACCATTATGCATTCATTCATTTAGCTAGCTAGTTTAAAAATGTTCTCAACTTCTGGCATTTTTCAATATTCATCATGACTTGAAGCTAACTATTTGAAACATTCATCAATTGCATTAAGCCTGGAAAATGTTTTAAACATTCAAGATTTACGTATAGCTATGTTGTTATAAGTTATTATTCGTTATAGCCAATGATTTTTACTGAATATACAATAAGTTCCTGTACGCTAATACATCAAAGCTAACATTTATCTAATGGCTAATTTAAGCATTTTACATCTTTATACATTTTCTTAAATACTAATTGTATCTGCTTATCATTACTTTAGGATAACAACTTCAATCATCAAAACATTAAATATAGCTAATTATTTGAATTTGTTTGTGCATTGTTAAAGCTTTTAGAACCAATTATCCGTTATTTAAGCTAACTGCTCAACAAGCGCTAACATTTTGAAATGACTTTTTTCAAATTTGTTTTGCCATACCATAATCTATGTGGGCTAGCCCCCTGGAATCTGTTGGGTTAGTCTACCTCTTGAGATTTGAGTCCCCTAGCTGCTAACCTGCATGGTGTCCAGGTTCTGGTCCAATCCTCACTCTTCAGTATTCAACACTGTTTCTGTGTTCAGAACCACAACAAAGGTTTTATTGGCTGATAATATGATTCCAGTTCTTAAGGTTTATGTTATTTTCTTTCTTTCTTTACATTAGCAGAGTTATGTAAGAAAACAAAAAACACTATGTGGTGATATCAGCCATACTAAGTGCAGAACACAGTATGGGATGGACCCACACTGCCACCACTTATTCTTAGAAAATGAAAACAAGGAGGTGAAACAATCAGGTCTCAGTGTATGCCTGTACACTCCTACTGAGAAGCTTCAACAACAAGCCAAGCATGTTTATCCCACAGTGTGTGTGTCTGAGTGTGTGTCTGAAGACATCTAAACAAAACTGTCGTATTTGTTACAAGCTATTCAACGCGTCTTCATAACATTATCTTGGTTTACCGTGTAAGTCCCGAAGGTATAATTGGACATGCATTCCTGGAGTGCCTGATGGAGACTGAGAATGGGATAGGCCACACAGTTGAATATGTGTGCACTTTTCATTCACAGTCTTATGCTGGAGGTTTTTGGAAAAAGCCCTTATAGAGAGAATCAGTGGGAAGCGAAAAATAACAAAGACTGGATTTCAGAGAGGAGTTAAACTCAGTGATTGAAACATTTTCCTCTCTTTACTTCCAGGAGTTCAAAAAACCTTTTCCTGATTAGGTTCCACTTCTTTTATGAGCTATAGAAGAGGGGAATCATTTTTTGGCACAACCGGGCACACTTTTACTTTGTGAAAATAGGCAACTTTTAGACAAAACATCAATTTATAAATCGAGAGAACTTCCTTATTCTAAAGGCAGGAACAAATAGAGATTATCTGCTTGATTCTTAAGCTCTGAATGCAGTTCTTTGCCATTCATTCTTAAACCTCTCTAAAGTAGGTGTCAATGGGTTTTCTTTTCCCACAGGCTTCCTGCCACATTGATATTTTGATATGTATTAGACCCAGAAGGTCTGTAAATTGGGTTTAACAGTCATCATCAATGTAACAACAGAGTCAAACTACATTCATAAATAATGTGTCCTTGCAGAGGGTTTACACGTGTTTCCATTTAATTGATGAATTCAGTAACCTAATTGAGTCTGACAATCCCAACCAAAATGAAAAGAATGTCATGCAACCAAAAGGCTGCTGATTGAAGTCTGGTCCCCATGTGCTTGAACACAGTGTCTGCTGAAAACCTTTTCACCTCTATGTACTAATATCACCAAGACAAAAAGAGATGTCATGACTGTAATATATAGTGTAACTGGTCTGTCAAAGTCAAAGACAGGTAACTAGCTGGAAACCTTTTGTTCAAAATATTGATTTTGTCACGAATATTGTCACGAACATTGTCCTTCATATCATTTGGAAGGAAACATAATTTTTGGACATAAGGCTCACTAGGTCACTGCTAAAGCGTATTCAAATCTAATTTTGAAATTCTACCTGAGCCACTAAGTATGAACTTTTTTGTAAAAAACAAAACAAAAAACCTAAAAGTTTGCATTCTAAACCAAAGAACCAAAGACAAACTCAAAACTTTGGAAATACTGCCCCCTTCTGGCAACACTGCAGAATGGTAGAACAGATAATGCAGTCCACTGTTCAAATCTGATATTCTCTGTTCAAACAAGTTCCTGAGCTTTAAAAAAAAAAACACAAGCTCACAGTAGCAGAAGTTCAGTTAATGACTTTGGTAGGACTTCAAGTCCTCTAAACACATATGTTTGCACGAGATGTAAATGAGAGCTGACTTTATCAGAAAGGCTTTGCTGTCTCAGCAAGTAGTGTTCTTCTTTTAAGATTGAAGGCTTTGATTGGACTGATACCATGCATTAGAAAAAAAGACTAAAAAAGCCGTAGTAAAACTTTTTTACTACGGCTAGTAAAAAAGATTTACAGTCTATGAGGAAATGTTGTAGTGTATAATGAGTTATAAATACAGCCATTTAGAGTGGATCCTTTATTTGTAAATGTCCTACAGCCCTCTTCATATTTTTTTTTAGGAATAAAAAAAAAAAATATATATATATATATATATATATACACACACAGTATATTATTCCTAGAAAAATAATACAAAAATATTTTAAAATGTATAAACTACATGACTTCTGCCAAACACCCAATAAAATAAATGTTCTGTCCTGCTCTGAGACAACAACGATGTGAACCTCACCAGAAAAGTTTTAACTGTGATCTTTGTGCTATTAGTCTCCACTGTTTTCTCACATTCAATTACAACCAGCAGCTGTTTCCCTGGAATATACAAACATGTCAAGACTTTGTCAGGCACAATTTTGACTAAGTTAAATTCAACTGAGTGAGGGGCGCAGTGGATAGTGCGCACGCCCCGTGTATGGAGGCTGTAGTCTTCCAAGCTGGCGGCCCAGGTTTGAATCCAGCCTGTGGCTCCTTCCCCGCATGTCGTTCACCACACTCGCTCCCTGATTTCTGACTCTATCTACTGTCCTATCGCTACATTAAAAGCCCAAAAATAAATCTTTAAAAAAAAGAATTCAACTGACTGTGTGTACATGTGTACGTGTGAAGAGAGAAGCAACAATAGCAAATAGATACATAACTTCTGAATGGATTCAGAGAATTGCACAAGCTTTAAGTAAAAGGTCATGAGACCAAAAACTGATTCTCTTTTCTATGTTTATCAACACACAAGGGGGCATCAAAAAAAGTGAAAATAAAACCTTCAAACAGATTACGAGGTTGTGTGGGAATAAGGACTATCCATCGCAGCACAAAAAAATTGGAACAAAGAACACACTATGAAGCTACAGTTGAAATCTTGTAATTTTATTACACTACTTCAAAAACATGGACTGCATAACATTGTGTGATTTTAGTGGCTTTTTCTGACAGAAACAGAGCTCAGTGAATACACACTCTGATGACTGATACCAGGTTAACACGTAATGCAGACAACATTTGGATCGTTTTAAGGACAGCCAGCTTTGCTTGGTGTGAAAGGAGGCCAGTTTGTGCGCTTGAATAAAGTCTGAAGGTCGGGCTCAGACCTGAGATAAAAAGCATTTGCAAATTTGATTTTGGTTTAACTTCCGCCTGGTTGTGTGTGCATGATGTTAAATGTGTCACATTGATTATAATCTGCACCAATAAAGACAAAATGTACATGTTAACTTAATCAACTTTGATGCAGCTGAAATCTGGAAATCCAAACTCTTGTAGGTCTGACTACAAAATATACCACCTCTCATAAACTCTATGCAAGGAAAACAACTATTTGTTCCAGGTCAGGGGGAATGAGGTGACTGGGAGTATTTGTGGATTGGTGTTTTATTTTTTGGCAGTCTGCAGACGCTCGCTCACATTTTCCCAGTTAATGACATTCCAGATAGCCTTAACATAGTCCGGCCTCACGTTTTTGTACTGAAGGTAGTAGGCATGCTCCCACACATCGATACCAAGCAGTGGGATGAGACCTGAGGGTCAAAGAGATGAAACAATTACCCTGATGGATCTTTTTCCTTTGAAAAAAGGAAAGAATAAAGCAGGAATAGTCAAAAGACGTTTTAAGCCGACCTGTAGTTCCCATCAGGGGATCCTGGTTAGCACAAGCAGCAATACGGAGTCTTGCAGCCTCCTTGTCGTATCCTAGCCAGCCCCAGCCTGAGCCTTGCACAGCCACTGTGGCAGCAGACATCCTCTCCTTCATCTTCTGGAATGAGCCAAAGTCCCTCTTAATGGCCTCCATCAGCTCCCCTGCCAGGTGTGACACAGACAGGTGCTTCATCTGGGTAATATATGAAGTTAAGAGCAAGACAAAAAAACAAAAACAATACATATTTCTTTCATGCCTTATTTACATGTATAAACATTATCTGGAAAGGTTCGGTCTGGCTACATGTTCTTTAAGGCAGCGTCTTCAACCTCTAAAAGGCAGACAGACTAAAGAAAACAAACAACACAATGCTAAGATTGCACAACATTTTAAGGTTAAAAAAATATGACCTCCTTTCACTCTGTTTTCTATGCTAAAATCTTAGACCAGTCTCCTTTACCGTTTGAGTCAAAACAGTTAAATAAATAGTAGAAATAGTTATAATTTAGATAAGTGGCTGTAGAAGGGTTATGTGAGAGCCAATAGTGACCCAAAAGAGAAGCAGAGATGGTAGCACTTCTGGAAACTCGTGACCAACAAGTGTCGGTCATGGAGGGGCCATAACACAGAAGACAAATTGTTTTACTTTGAATGGATTTCTTCATTACCCTGTGGCTCGCCACCTCCATTTGGAGAGAGGTTTGTCCAGAAGATGGAGTGGTTAATGTGGCCGCCTCCGTTAAACTTCAGAGCGGGCTGGAGAGACACCTGTGCTGTCACATCTCCTACAGGGCAAATTAATTCAGGTCAACACAAAAACTTCAGATCTGTTAAAAAAAAAAAAAGAAGTAATTGTTGGCATGGTAATAAAAAGATGTACCCTGATAATGAGCATTAGGGTTACAACATGGTTAAGTATATTATGCATATTAATGAATGCATCTCTATATGTCCATTTAGAAGTATTTTGCTGATTGCTTCATGAACATTTGTGCTTGAACCTTTGGCTAGTGCCTCCTGATATTTCTCTTCTGTAACGTTGAGGTTGTTGACATATGTGGCGTGGTGCTTGCTGTGGTGCAGCTGCATTATCTCTGCATTGATGTGGGGCTCCAGGGCGCCATAATCATAAGTCAGGTCAGGGAGCGTGTGCTTCTGCCGTGAAGCAGCTGCCTGGTTTATAGTTTGGCTGAGGCTGCCTGCACACCTGAAACAAAACAGACGAGAAAAAAAGCTTAAATAGACACCTGTCTGAGTATTCACTGTTTGACTTTTCTAAATACATAAAAGAGACAAATATAACTTAAACATCACAGCATTAGGCCCAAAAGGCGTTGCATGGACAGGGTAATCAGTTTGAGTTTCAACACCTTGATAAGCTTTGAGCAACTGGCTTGAAATGACCAATTTCTGGTGTTAATGTTGGATTAACTATTCAGTAGTTTTGGTTTGCTCCAAGTTAGCTGGTTATTGTTAAGTGTGTTTAAATAACAAACTACCAGGAGGAAAAAGAGCACGACTGCACTTTAGTCAAACATCATTATTTTATTTAGTGCGCCACAAGCTAACCTTGATAAGGTCCAAAACTAAGTTAGCATCCTGTTAGCTTACTGTTAGCTCTGAATAAACAACAGTCTCAAGTTCATGAGCAATCGACACAAGCAGCATTTTTCTTCCCTCACTTGTTTTGTCCTCTGAAGCTAGTAACAGCACATTATCGTAAGTTGATATCATTTTTACCTGCGTATTTGACCAACTCTGCAAAGCATGTTCATGGTAGTGCTCATAAGGTAGACACACACACACACTGCCCTTGAAATGTGCAATTTCAGTGTGACAGCACAGTGGACCGTACCATTATCACCCCGCGGGGGGGGGGGGGGGCGTGTGTGTGGATGAGGGTTTTACAACTGTAACACTTCTTATTTCTTAAATATCTACACCAGAAATTAATTTTCGTCTTTGATTATGTTGTGATAAACTGCGATATGTTTTTTTAAAATATCGTATTATGTATTTTATTCGCCTTCCGATTAACAACATTTTAGATTTAGCCTTCTGGTTGGTTTTTCGTTGCTTGAAAGGTGCAAAGGATAGGAAAGGCATATTTAAATAGTTTAAAAAAAATAATTAACAAAATAATGAACACATGACTATAAATAAGATGTCTATATTAACACTATAAGTACAGAATACATCACAAAGGAAGAAATAACCAAAACAGCTATTGTAAACTACGATATTTATACATTTGGACAGTATTTTTATTATGAATAACTAACTAAAACTAAGAGCAATGCAAAGTATCATATGACGTCTCTTCTGCCTAAACGTAGACGATATCACAGATCGTCTATACTAAGGTAAAACAATCACCCAGTTGTAAATCCAAACCAATGCGACCATAAGACTTGTGCTAAGAAAACAAACAGGATTTCTTACGTAGCATTTTGTCCTGTTTTGCTGTAAGGCCAAAATAGGACAAAGTAAATCAGTGTCCAGGCCTTCCAAAATCTAAGTCAAGAAATGTTTCTCTACAAGTAGTACATTTTTTCATTATAAATAACCCAGGGAACTATGATTATTACTTTAGCAAGCCATTGTACAATTATATTTAGAAGCCACAGCACAGAACTACAACCCATAACCATCGAAATTACAATATAGGGCTTCAAGTGATTGCCGTAATTCATCACGAATCGTTGTCATTATGAATTATGTTCTTAACAAATTTGTTTCCAAAATGAAAATTCAAAATGCCAGATCCCATAAATGATCCTTGTTTGTAATAAACAACCGCCAGCCATTTAAGTTATCGTTATTTAAGATGAGAAGCATTTTTCCTAGAAGTGTCCATTCCGTCTCATTCATGTTTTAGGATCAGGAATTCGCCGAGGAGTGAGCGGTTTTCACGTGTCTCTTTCCCATCTTTGGTTATGCTCTGCAGCAAGGCGAGTGCAGCAGCCGCTCGGCCAGAGCCATACTGTTCTACCTTCAGTGACGAAGATGATGGTGACCACGCCGAAGCGAGACAACTACATATAAATTGATCGCTAACTTTTATTGTAGTTTCAACTTTTTCCCACATCTTTAACAGCTATAGAAGCCGAGACTGTCTAGAAACATCGAAAGAAACGGGTCTGGTAAGTGTTCCGATGGCTTTGGGCCTGTTCATCTGCAGCCAAGAGCCCGCTAGTTTCAGGAAAAGGAGCGCAAGGGAGGGAGTCATTTCCTTCACCGCCATTTTGTGATAACAAGGAGCCGAAAACAGATCCGAGAATTACTTGCTGCCCGGATGAACTTAGAGCAAATGCTGTTTCATAGCTGTGTTTTTTTAAATGCATTGTTTGTTTTTTTTTGCCCGCGGATGCTAAATGTTATTAGCCCCCGATACTTACCCTGCTTAGCTCATTTCTGGTGCTCGCTATCCATCGTTGCCGCCTGCCACACCAGTTATCACAAGGCTAGACAGCTTTTACCACCGATAATACTAACTTTAATTCAGTCGGAGAGGTCGATAACTTAGCCCCCAAATACATTCAACTAAATTGGCGGTCAGAAAACACACCATTTATGTCACTTTAGTGAAGTTGTCGTGCATGTTTTATTTAACTGCGTGTGGCCCCGCAAGATGATGCAGGCGCTGCAAAGCACGACACCAAGATGTGATAATTGATGGGATTTGTTTGATCTTTTCTTCTAGAGGCAACAATGACGAACGAGGAGCCTCTCCCCAAGAAGGTAAGCCAATTTTTCACGTCGCATCAGTTCCTTCGTGTGTAAATATGAGCATTATGCGTTGACTGTACGTCTTTATCTAAGCAGTGTTTGTGTTTTTTTTTTTTTTTCCCCCCCTCTTAAGGTTCGCCTCAGTGAATCTGACATGAAGACCCTGGCCAGAGAGGAGTTGTGCACAAGGTAAATGACAGCTCTACAGGTGCAGATTCTTATTTATTTAGGGTGAGCTGCTAATGTTTTCATATGTCCTGCTCCTCTCAGGTGGAAACAGCACGAAGCATATGTCCAGGTCCTGGAGGCAAAATATGCAGAGCTATGTTGTAAGTACATCTGCTCGTTTGTCCTGCCCGTATTAAGCACTACACTTTACTATTTGGCAGCTTGTGAAAAGGGGCGTTTCGTCTAATACACTTTCTCATCTCTCTCGCTTTACCATCTTAGCCAATGATGTAACAGGGCTGAAGGAATCAGAGGAAAAGCTCAAGCAGCAGCAGCAGGAGTCTGCACGAAGGGAGAACATCTTGGTCATGCGACTTGCCACCAAGGAACAGGAAATGCAAGAGTGCACTGTGAGTGTCTTATTTCCCGCTCATATTTTACAATGCTTTGGATTTGATTTTTTTTTAGAAAATTTTACCAACAGTATTAGATACACTCTTTAAAAAAAACAAACTGTTGACCGCTTCTTATGCGCTGTTGTTGTCTGCTATGAGTAATGATGTAATAAGCTGTGCAATCATAGCTCAACTCTGTGGCTGCAGCTTATTGCTTTATTTTTTCATGATTTTTAGATTGTTTTTAAGGAAAATTTACAGATGCTCATCAAAGGTTGCCATGGTAACTTGGTTCAAAAAGAGCATTAATGTAGATACGATACGATACACTTTATTGTCCCCTCGGGGAAAGTTGTCTTGGACTCAAATACACTGTGTGTAATGTTATGAGATTGCAAAAAATATATATATTTGGATTGAATAACTCAAACATGCATTCATTTATTCTACATGCAATCCCCCAATTATCTCACTGTTGACTGATGTATAATTAGACACTGTACTACACTGTGTATCCAGTCAGTCTAGTGGTATGTAGGCTAAAGGTAAATGGTGCCAAGAAGGGCATCCTTTGCTCTTATCAGACTGACAGCTCAGTGGATCACCTAGTGGCTTTATAGCAGCATGCGCCATTCTTGCAGGGCAGCTGAGGTGAACACCAGGTAGATTTTTAAAAGGCTGTTTAACCTGATTGTCACTTTCATTTAAACCACTGAGCTTTCAAAAGTGTAGGAGCCTGTGTTTGACTGATCTTGTAAGCTGGCTGTTGTGTTTTCAGGCGCATTAGTTGGGCCTTTTGCATCTTATGAAAATCTAGTCAAATAGGTTATTTAGAAGTTGGGGACATCATGAATGTGCCTGTGTCAGGTGAGTTGTTAATGATAAATATGAAGTGTTCTGTCCTTCATAAAATGCAATATTGTCAGCTGGTTGTGTTTGGGAAAGCCGCTCTATCTTCAAATAGGTTTCAATAGAGAACTCACATGGCTTTGATGTTGTATAAGATCAAACATCAGAGCTGTTATTAGTCTCACAGTGAAGTGTTTTTATTTTGCATTCATTTGTATTTAAATCTAAATGTGGTTAAAACTGATGAGTTTTCCACAGAGCCTCTAGGAGCACGTGTCTTTTCTTCTAGTGCTCTTTAGTGGCTTGTTCCTTTTCTCTTGAGGCTCAGGATTAAGAAGACATGTGATAATATTGAAGATCAGATGACTTTCAACCAAAATATTTACTCTTGATTTGGGGGTATGTTGCTAATTAACTAGGGATTGATCAAAGCTTGTAACAGTAGAAATGCTCATTTCCGGTCATTGACACTTGTTTGTTTTATCCTGCAGACCCAGATCCAGTACCTCAAGCAAGTCCAGCAGCCGAGTGCAGCCCAACTGCGGTCATCCATGGTGGACCCGGCCATCAACTTGTTTTTCCTCAAAATGAAGGCTGAACTAGAACAGACTAAAGACAAACTGGAGCAGGCCCAAAATGAACTGAGTGCCTGGAAATTTACACCTGATAGGTAAAGACAATCAAAATAACCCCCCTCCCCCCCAAAAAGTCAAGACTTCCTCATGCCCCCCACCCTCACTCTCACTGCAGGCATGCAGGAACAATGGTGGGGGGGAAGGCTGACAAATGCTGTACTCACCACGAGACTCAGACTTTACAGAAAGCTGTTTTTGTACTCTTGCACTGTGCCAGCTACATATCACATAACCTAAAGAGAAAAGACAGTTTGGTCAGGTGACACTTGTGTTTCAGCTCTCTCCCCTCGTATCCCCTGACCGTCCAAGGGCCCGAAGGAGTCCGGACTGTTCCTGAAGAGGTGGTCACTTACTTCCCAGCACGGATATGCCCTCCCCGCACCCTCAGTCCAAAGCAGACAGTTCACATATAAAGTAGGGGGGTAACGGTGGAGGGTGAGTCAGGCAGGGAGCATCCCTAGCCTAAAACAGCAATTGAACATTTTAAAGACAATACCCATACTTGGTTTATAAAGACATTTAACTGTGGATTACACCACACACAGACCCCTCTAGTGTGCCTGAGAAGCGTAAAGACTTTCTGGAAAGTCTAGAAACATTGCAGTAATATGAGGACAGTTTCTAGTATATAAAAGTAAGACTTTTGGGGAAGAGACTCTAGAAGGGATGTTAAGACTCTGAGCGGAGCCAGATCCTCGGCCCACAGAGGGCTGTGGTCGAGTCGTGAGGGTCCTGTCGCCTGTGTCTTTGAACATGGGCCCACTCACGGTAGAGTGTATTTACATGTTTTATTTTGTGACTTATTTCTTTTTATTGGCATTTCATTTGATCGTTTCTCTTGTTTCTCTGAAACAAACACTTACTGCAGTGTGTGTGAACCCAGAAGCATGATTGGCTTTGTTTTTTTTCCACTTTGTATGAATATTTGTACTTAAATGATAATTCTTCAGTTACATACTGAAACACACTGCTGTAGGTGCACTGAGTCCTGTTTATAACTTGTGAATGCAAATGTCTTTAAAAAGTCTTGTTCTGAGTTTTTGAGAATGTATTTCTTGTATCTCTGTGTATTTCTGTTGTTGACCTCACAATCTTTCCCCCAGCCAATCATGTTAGCAACTGACTAGACTTCAAGTACTCACCTGTGTTGCACAGATCTTAAGCCACTGTCTTCAGAATGAAAACCATTTGGAACAGGATTTTGATCCTTTTGTTGTTTTAAAAAAAAAATCTCATTCCTACTCTGGTTTCTAACTCTGAGATACGACAGTGAGATTTGAGCTGGTAGTGTAAAAACAGCTGTTAGGCAAAAAGCATGTTTTCCAGTCCCCTTAAAAAAGATGTAAAAATAACTGCTTCACTACGGACAATGCACAAGGCAACCAACTACATTATATGTATTTCATGATTGCATTTTTTGATGCAGCTAGTAAGAATAACATCCATTATTTTTTATGTGTTTTCTAAGCTGTTGCCACTTTGCCACTACTCTTGCTTTAATTGGATCATTTTAGTTAATGTTAAAGTTTCCTCCGTTCCTACAGACCGAATAGATTGCGAGTTGATTCTAGTTTTCATAGTGTGACTACCTGTTTCTTTTAAATTAGGCATGCAGATTTAAAGGTTTTATACTTCATAAATACTTTTAAAACGACAGTTGTGCTGGACTTTGGAAGTGTTGCATAACCTGTTGTGAACTGAAATCAGCACCTGACGCTTCTTCTGATTTAACTGTTTAAACACTTGCTTCTGTGTGTTTAAATGATGACTACACAAAACCAGTGCTGGGTTCTGGAGTGCACATTTCTCTTTGCCATTCACATTGTTGATCTTTAATTGTAGGAATCTGGTAATGTGTTACTCTAATATAACTCTCCTACATGTTTTCATCTGCTTTTCCCTTAAACTCGGGGATCAAGCCAGTGTGTTTGAACTTTGGTTGATCTTGGTAGTTGCAGGATTGCTGCTTTTGTTTTTAAGTCCTCACTTTTCTTAAATACACAAGATTGTGTAAAGTTAGCGTTTAAATTGATGCATTACTCGTATTCAGAAATGTTTTGGTCATTTTAGGGCGCTTGGGTGCAGTGACGTTAGATTTTTGGTATTTTTTTATACTATTACTTGATAAGAGAAAATGTGTTTTGAATCTTAAATAAGGAATAATCTCTTTGGCCAGCGTCTTCCTGGTAGTTTTATTTTCAATTGGATAATATTGGATGTTTAAAAAAAAAATGTGATTATCATATAGTCATTGAAGAAAGGCCAGCTTAAAGAATGACTGTTAACCCCTAGCTTGAGGATCAGGCAGTTAGAACAGATCCGTGGCGTTTTTTAGCGGCTGTGTTTTTTCCCCTGGTTCACTGTGTGATGTGAGACTTGTTTCCTTTACAGCCAAACGGGGAAGAAACTGATGGCCAAGTGTCGAATGCTGATTCAGGAAAACCAGGAGTTGGGTAGGCAGCTGTCCCAGGGGCGCATCGCCCAGCTGGAGGCGGAGTTGGCCCTGCAGAAGAAGTACAGCGAGGAGCTCAAGAGCAGTCAGGACGGTGAGAGCGACCTGGCTTTCATTTCTGACAATATGTGGTTGCTTGTCATGTTTGTCATCATAACATGCTACTGCTAATTTGATGATTGACTTTTTGGTTTTTTTTCTGTTCCTGATGGCCTCCTGTAACAGAGCTGAACGACTTTATCATCCAGCTCGACGAGGAGGTAGAGGGGATGCAGAGCACCATCCTTGTCCTGCAGCAGCAGTTGAAGGACTCTCGTCAGCAGCTGTCTCAAAACCAAGGGGCCTTGGCTGGAGCAGGACCAAGCAGGACTTCACCATCAGCTTCCTGCTCGTCTGCCGACCCGTCCACCCAGCCAGAGCAGGCCAGCGCAACCCCTGATCCAATGGGCAAAGACTTCGGGAGGGTTTCCAATGGACCAAGCAATGGCAACTCATCCCAGAGGAGTGAGACCACTACACCCAGCCTGTACCGGGAGGTCAGCAGCACAGAGGAAGACTTTCCCATGTCCCCGATGGTTTCCAGCCCAGGTGAAGCTGAGACCAAACTGTCCAACCACTCTGAGGAGGCGTCAGGGAGTCAGACTGCTGCTGGGAGAGTTGGAGGACCTGTGGGTTTCGGGAGCCAGCTGAGTGCAGGGTACGAGAGCGTGGACTCTCCAACTGGCAGCGAGGCATCATTGACTCAGCACTCGAATGACACAGACTCCACAACCGACCCCCATGAGGACAAGGCTGCTGTGGTGACCAAGGGCACCAGGACTGCAGGGTCACGGCACACTCAGAACGGCCTAGACTCCAGCACGAGTGACACCGCAGTTTTGTAATGTACTTTGACATCCACTGTCTATTTTTTTTTTTTTTATAATATACAAACAAGGCAACAAATGCATAGTCTGTGACACAGCACTGCTGTCCAAGACGTTTTGTTTTCACCTACCATCCCTTACCCCCCCGTGACGCTTCAGTCACATTTGTGTTGCTAAACAGGGATATAACAGGAATGGGTTAATGTTGAATCGAGTGGATGTATGATTAAAAACTAGTACGTTTCATTCTGCTGTTAGTTTGAGCACGTCTATGCCGTTTTTGTTTGAGCTCTTGACACTGAAATCAGGCATCTGGTGTTGTAACTCATCGTCAGTCAGTATAATCACTGAATTACAGTAGCTTCGCAAAATTCAAGGGTCATTTTTAGATGTTGGCCTGTGTTTTTCTTTTTTTTTTTTAATGCAATTTTAATTTTTCATTGACAAAAAAATGGTGTTCAAAAGATCCAGTTGAATTGTGAGTAGTTTCTATGCGATGTTCATATTATTCTGACTTCAGTCCTTTTCATGTACTGACCAAATACCAATAAAGATTTTTAATACTACAGTGAAACTTATCCTTACTACCCAAAAATATCGGTATGAACATTCAGTGCTTGTTTAACCTATTTGCTCAACTGAAGGTCTTGTGATATATAATCAACCCTGAGTGAAGATTGAGTGGATTCTAACAAAAAAAACACACTAAACATTTGGCCTTATTTTAAAGTGGGATTAAGTATAGTATTTAAGTTGTGAAGACCTTAGAATCTCAGATGACATAATACACTCAAACTCTTTGTATGGGGAAGTATTGCATGAAAAATAGAAAAGGATACAGAGAAGTAGTTAACATGCATTTGTATGAATAATTTAAAAGAACGATGTTTCAAGAATATCAGTATCCCATAGTAGATGCAGTACATCTGTAATGTTTTTATTATGAAAATACATAGAATATAAAACGAACAATTTGTATTGCGAGTCAATTAGTACGACATTTCATTTAAATGTTTCTATATACTGCATATGAAGAGGGTGTGACATCCACGTGAAAGAACACTACTCCTCCGAAACACACGACGGCGCTGTGGTGCGAACAAGCACCACTTGAACATAAGTCACAGTGACGCTCTGACAAGCAGGCAGTATCAACCTATCAACCAACAGCGGAGCACAGTGCAGTGTGGACATTCAGGAACAACACTTTGAATGCAAAGGACTGCAACTTCAACCGGACTATTATCCATCAAAATGAACAACGGACCTGTCGTCATCGTATCTGCTGCTCGGACTCCCATTGGTGAGATATATAATTCAAAAGAAGCAAACAAAAATCATTTGAAACAGTTTGCAGTTCCTGAAAATGTTAATTGATTATGTGTCGCCGTTTTGTTTATATTAACTACAATGAAAATTAATAATTATTGAAGCTGTCATATTTCTCTGTTTAAACATGGTATTTCACATTTGTCTTATTTAATGTTTTTTGTTTTTTTTCTGTGTCATTTAATCAAATTCGCGTTGTCTTGCGGAGTTCTGATTGGTTTGTTAATGTGTTCGGAGTATTCTGTGAGCAGTGATTGGCTGGCTGTCATAGTTCCACGTAGCACGAGCTTGCTGCCATTGGTTACCTACCGTGTCACAGCAAGCTGGGCGTGATTCGTAGCAAGGATAGAATCTACAGTCTATGGATAAAATACGTTTAGTGTGACTCTGTGTCTTGGTGTATTTAGAAAAGTCTACAGCAGGAATATCTTCCATATCTTACGTGAATCCTGGTGAAAGTTTACTTTGCATTGTCGACTTCCAATGACCAGTATGGGGGTATTTAAATTGAAGTTTGTTTAGTTTCTGCCAATTGCCATACAAAATGTATACTCTTGCTATAGCAGCATTAGTTGTAAGCATGCATGACATCTGCGTTTTAATCAATGCTACAAAAGCCAACAGTTTACAGTGTACAAAAATGCACAATCTTGAATTTCCCCTCTGGGGCTCAATAAAGGGGTTATCTTGTAAAAGAAGAGATCTAAAATGAACTGAATCATCACTGATTTTGATCTCCTTTATGATCATTTTCACACAGGGTCCTTGAATGGAGCTCTGTCCACAGTGCCACTCCCTGACTTATGTTCAGTGGTGATCAAGGACGTCCTGAAGCGGGCAGCTGTGAAGCCAGAAGAGGTCTCTGAGGTTATCATGGGACATGTCCTAACAGCAGGTGAAAACTATGAACCATTGCAATAGAAGTGTGGCAGCGGTCCTTTATGAATGTGTGTTGTTTGGTGTCATTCTGCTGTGATTTTTGAATGTTTTATTTTGTTTACTTATTTGTTTATTTCTGTTGTATTTCTTAGGTAGTGGGCAGAACCCGGCACGTCAGGCAAGTGTTGCGGCTGGCATCCCCTACCCTGTCCCTTCATGGAGCTGCCAGATGGTGTGTGGCTCTGGACTGAAGGCTGTGTGTCTGGGAGCTCAGTCGATTCAGACTGGAGAGTCTGCCATAGTGGTGGCAGGGGGCATGGAGAGTATGAGCAGGGTAGGCTATAACACAAGGAGTGACTTCAAGAGGAATATTACATTGATTTAATTTGAATTAGATTAAAGTGACAATGAAAATGAAACATTTAAAAGATACCTGATCCTAAGTGTTAATGCTGCAGTTAGTATCTATCCCAATGTGACCAGTAGGTGTCAGTAACAAACCATTTAACTTATATACATGTCAAAATAAAAATGTTTCCCTGTAATTACATTACAATCTGTACAAAGAAACACAATTTTCTGCGACAGCTACAGATATCTTGCAGATTTACCAAAAATATTTGTCTTTATTTGGAAAAATTCTCTCACAACTTTTAGGCAATTTATGCAGATTTCTCTTTAGTATCACTTTATGCTTCCCTGATAGTGTAACATCACTGACCCTGAATTATAACATTTTCCTGTCTAATACCTTTTGACTGTCCCTTTAACCCCTTTCACATCAGTACAGACTTCTTTGCTCAAGAAAGACTTCTTCAAGTATCCAACTGAGTGTCAGAACCCTAAATCTTAATCCTGCTTCATGTATTGTTTTGAAAAAAAAAAGATAATTTCTTGGAGATGTATTGATTACCTGTTTCCCTTAAAGGCTCCTCACACACTGCAAATGAGAGCAGGAGTGAAGATGGGCGATGCCTCCCTGCAGGACTCCATGGTGGCTGACGGCCTGACAGACGCCTTCCATGGCTACCACATGGGCATCACAGGTGTGCATGGTGGAGGATATATATTTATACATGTACACATCTAAGTATTTATTTTAATGATATATATATATTTGAAATATAATTCCCAAGCTGAGAACGTGGCAAAGCAGTGGGCCGTTACTCGAGAGGAGCAGGACCTGTTTGCTGTCCAGTCCCAGAACAAAGTAGAAGCTGCGCAGAAAGCAGGACACTTTGACCAAGAGATTGTCCCGGTCGTGGTGCCGTCCAGAAAAGGTAAAGAGCTTTGGAGCCAATAAATTCACAATGTAACATCTGTTTCAGAAAAATGGTCTCATCAGTCTCATGTCTGACATCTTCAGGTCCAGTGGAGGTGAAGGTGGACGAGTTCCCCCGTCACGGCAGCAAGGTTGACAGCATGTCCAAACTCAGACCCTGCTTCATCAAGGACAGCAGTGGAACAGTCACTGCTGGAAACGCCTCAGGTTTGAGCCTTGAAACATTTAGAGAGTTTTTACAAGGGTTTTTTTTTTCTCATCTAATCTTATCAATATGTTTTTCTTTGTACTATAGGTATTAATGATGGAGCAGCAGCAACCGTCCTAATGAGTCAGTCAGAGGCTGAGAGGAGAGGTATTAAACCCATGGCTAGAATTGTAGCGTGGGCTCAAGCTGGCCTTGACCCGTCTATCATGGGAACTGGACCAATACCAGCCATCAAGAAAGCGGTGAGAAGTCAGAGGCACCTTGATGTTAAAAAATAACTTGAATTCTTCCTTGTGTTTACTTATCTTTTTTGTCTTTGATAGGTTGAAAAAGCAGGTTGGAAGCTAGACCAAGTCGACCTATTTGAGATCAATGAGGCATTTGCTGCTCAGTCTATTGCTGTGGTCAAAGAGCTCGGGCTGAATGTAGACAAGGTATGAACAAGTTGTTTTTTTTTTTGCAAAGAGATGTGATTAAGCATTTCCATCTTTTATGCATTTAACTCCAGAATCAAACTACGTACAAACTCATGGAGTTCTTCCTTCCCCAGGTGAATGTGTGTGGCGGTGCCATTTCTCTGGGCCACCCCATCGGCATGTCCGGCTGCAGAGTGCTTGTGACCTTGCTGCACGCTCTGCAGAGGACTGGAGGCCACAAGGGAGTGGCGTCTCTCTGCATCGGAGGAGGCATGGGCATCGCCATGTGCGTGGAGAGGGATTGAGATGGGACATGGATTGCACTTAAACTATTTTAAACGGATAAGGGATACTGAAATATGTTTACGCTGCAGGACTTGATATAAAATAGTTTACTAGGGGTCTTTAAATCACTGTACCTGAGGCAGAAATGATTGGAGTAAATGTGATCGCTTCTCACTGTGAAATTCTTAAATTCATTTTTCCTCAGGTTCTAGCTTAGTAGCATGTGACTTAATGCAGAACGATCTGGGATGTGTAGATGTATAACTTGTGTATGCTGACAGCTTTAACATAAACCAGTAGTACATGTTTTCCTTCTTGCAGTCAGGCATAAGTTGTGCTAAATAGTCACTTTACTAAAAGGGAGTAGTTTAACCTGCTTTCAGTTGTGTACAACTGAAGAAATTAAAACACTAAGGGCCTGATTCACTAAGAATGGATTGCTGCAGCTAATAGCTCCAAAAGTTGAGCTTCAATTGCTCTGGCCATCTTCTCCGTCTAATTCACAAAGTATCAGCGCAAATTATATTCAGGCGAAAAGGTGTCCTGCTCCGTACAGTTTGCTCTTGTTTTGCATCTGAATTTGATTGACTATTTATAATGGGAACGTCAAAGTAATATTTACAGACTTTAAAAACAGATCATTTACTATTTTCTAGTCAAACATGAGAAATTGTTTTCCTGACCATTGGAAATGTTGCATAACAGCCCTTACAAATAGTGGCGCAGATACCTTTTTGCCATTTTAATATAAATGGTAGTTATTCCCCAAATGGCGTACTGCCCAAAAATCACCAACGCTGTTTGTCCACTTGGCGGGGCCAAGAGCTGAGCAATCCTTTAGTGAATCAGGTCCTAAATATGCAAAAGGATGGCTTCACGGGTGCCTGATATGGCAATATTTTTTTATTTTTAGAGATTGGTCAAGCTCTGGTCGTTGGTGTTGCCATTGGTTACCAACAACATTGTGAAAACTGATATACATTCCTCTTTCTCTGATCTATTGTGCAGACAGCAGCCTTTAATACAGCCAAGTGCCATAACGGTTAAGTATGCCAGCATTCTCTAACCTTGAGCTTCCTGTACAAAGCTACATGTTTATGAAAATGTTTCCTGTATTCCTGTAATGTCTCTGTTCAACATATCAGTAAAGAATTAGAATAAGCCATGAAGTCTTCTGAATTCATTAATCAAAGCCTGCAGAAAGAAGGACAGATAGCCAACCTGAATTAACAAATCAACGGCCATTTACAACCATTGGAGCTTTATTGAGTGTCCAAAAAAAAGTAATGACTTACAGTTCCTCCGTGGGCAAGAGACAGGGAGTGAGAGAACAGTAAATAGGCTAAGTGCACAGCCTACAGTAGAGCAACAGCCATGAAGAGCTCCTAATGTATAAATACAGACAATGAACTTCTGGACCTATCACAGCCTCTTAGCCCTGCAGAGATCCCGACTGCACGGCATCCTGGTACGACTGTCCGCCCTCTTTCTGCTCTGGGAAGAGTTTGATAAGGTCGTCAATACGGAGGATGGTGATGGCCGCCTCTGTGGCGAACTTGAGGCTCTTCGTTTTTACCATAGTGGGCTCATACACCCCAGCCTGGCGGTTGTCCCTCGGCTTTCCGTTTACCAAGTCCAGACCGATCCTGCAAGACCAAATAGTATTCACATACAGCATGGTCCACATACCTCTAAACATCAAGTGTACGAGTCGCGGTGTTATGAACTTTAAGAAACGACTCAATGTACAACAAAGTCCTTCACCTGTACAGGATTTTTCTTTTAACCTCTCAAGTGTTTTGCCTCAATTTTTCATATAAATAAAAAAGGGCAGCAAAAGGGGGCGATGTTAAAGCGGCAACAAACATTAGTCCTCATTTTCAGTAAATTTGCCTTTTCTAGAGCCCATTGTGTTTTATGTTCCAACCAAGAGTGAAGAACCCAATCATTTTCAACTTTGTAGACTCACCACTTGAGATGCTTGCGTTCAGGATTAACCTGAGCCTCGTTGTGGAAGGCCCGAAGCTTGGCCACCAGATCAGTTGAGTCCTGTGCTGCGTTCACAGCGAGGGTCTTGGGGATGACAAGGAGGGACCGAGCAAACTCTGCAATAGCCAGCTGCTCCCGAGAACCCTGCAGCATAAAAAAGGGACGACCAACATGTCAGCATTGGAGACACTAGACTACAACAAGCGGCATGCTTCAACAAATCGTCTCTTTGGGGAGAAAGCATCCCACAGCTTAATTTTCTTTCTGCTTATTATCAAGCTCACCATGCTGGTAGCGTAATTCTCAAGGTAGATAGACAGAGCTGCCTCCACAGCGCCTCCTCCTGGCACTACAGACTTTGACTCCAGCACTCTCTTGACCACACAGAGGGCATCATGCAGCGAACGCTCCATCTCGTCACACATGAAGTCGTTGGCCCCACGCAGGACGATGGATGCTGATGTGCGTGCTTTGGTGCTGTGTCAATGCAAAAGTAATTTAATTTAGACAAACGGATCATGCAAATCACAATTCTGTCCACTGTCCTAGTTTATCACAGCTCTTACCAGAACTACACAAGGATGAATGACATGCACTGAAATGTTTTAACCCAAAATACAGCATTGTGTACCCAGTACAAAACTTGCAGTCCTTACTTTTTAACAAGGATGAGCTCGTCATCACAGATGCGTTCCTGCACGACCTCCTCAGCCATACCAAGCATTGTGGCCTCAAACGTCTCCTCTCCCTCCAGATTGGTCAGAGACGGGCAGATGGTTGCTGAGAAATTACAAACATAAATAATGTCAATTGTAAGTTTCAATCTCTGAACAGAAAAACTAGACCAAGTCCTTAAAAATGGAAAAGTACACTTTCCCTTTAAGTTCTTTCAGCCTACCTCCTGTTGCCTTCGCGATGCGTTTGAGGTCCCTCTTGAGAACCCTCCTCACTGCCATTGCTCCGACATCCACAAAGTACTTCAGGCACATGTCATCAATGCCACCGGTGGTCAGGATAACGTTGGCGCCTGCTGCCAAAATCTTCTGGATCCTCTCCTTGGTGATATCAGATTCTCTGTAACAACAAAAGATGATGACTCAGCATCACTGGTAATACCATAATACAATACATTACATAAATTATTTACAAAATTGTCCAGCCCACAGTACTCATACAACAGCTCAGATAGAAGCCGCTGCCTTGACTATGGGCTACTTTTGTTTTCTCCCACGCGTATCACTGTGTAAACTATTGATTAAGCATCACAGCAAATTTAAATGGGATAGCACTTCAGGCTGTGTACGGCAATGCAAGAAGGTGAAAAGTAGTATCCACCTTTGTCTGATCTGGTCAAGCTTCTCTGGGTCGTTGATGATGATTTGGACTCCCATCTTCATCTTGGTCTTCTGCAGGCTGAAGTCCAGGCACGCAATCTTGGCGTTAACAACACGCTTCACCATGCCTTTGTAAATAAGACAAAACGTGTTTCAAAAGGGGAAACGTCCAGGAAAAAAATCCAATCAGTCGAGTGCACCTCAAAATCAGACAATGTCATAATTCAATTTCCAGATTTTAAAACATATCCTTCTACTTAGTGATATTATACTGTCTGGATAGAGAAATGCCACAGTAAACAAACCACTGTGTCTACATTCTTCAAAGCCAGTCTACTGTTTCCCACGCGTATCACTGCTCAAGCCATCAAGTGAGGCACGGCAGCAAATTTAAATGGGAGTTCAAAAAAGGATTTATAGATGTAGGAGGGATTTCATAACCAAGTCACATGTTACAGTTGAAATATTGAACTTAACTAACCTTGTGAGCCAACAATGCAGTTCACTGCGTAACCATTAACAAGGAAGCTTTCTTTCTGGCTGCGGCCGTGAGCTTTCAGCACATTGACAGAGTTGATGGGATACTTGGCCACCCCCTTGCTGTCCACAAACTTCACAGCCAAGGCAGCATCCACCACCATGTTGGCAAAGAAGTCTGCTTCACTGAGGGATTGGGGTTAAGGCAGATACAGGCTTCATTATCGTATTAAGAATTAATTAATATGAAAAGTGTTCTAGCAAACTCCAGGCATACAAAAGCAGGAAGTTGTAAGTTGGATCTTAACACATGCAATGCACATCAAAAAAAAGGATACGTCCCAATGATTTTTGAGGACATGGAGGTCTTGGCTGCATTTATCAAGCACTCTCTGCCCAGGTCATCTGTCCCAATTGTGAGATTCTCATTAATGTAGCGAACTGCTTCCCTGGAAGATTGAAAAAAGTTTAATGTCAAAAAATGGGAACACATCTGCTTGATACAGAGATGATCTCTATAAAGAGTAGTTCTCAGTGTTAGCATCTTACTTGCAAGCCAGACGATATCCACTGATGACTGATGTGGGGTGGATCTTTTGCTTCACCAGCTCGTCTGCACTCTTGAGCAACTCTGCTGCAATAATTACCTGGAAGAACGATGACGAACTTAATGAGTAAAATCTGAGACGCCATCCATATTCTAACTTTTAACAACAACATGTTGATATTCACTGTGCCATCATTTCATTAGGGGAGGCAGAAATGGTACTGCTCAACCCCTTCAGACACTGAAGGACAATTTCTCTATCCCGTTAGCATAGCCACACATCCGTTAAAAGGCAGATGCATGGTACTAAAACAGGACATCCCTTTTGCATTAAATGTTAGGAATACACAAAAATAACCAGCAAAGTTTACAAGCAACGATCATTTTCCCTTTGAGCTACCAAATGACAATATGCCAAAGCTCTGACACCACATAGGAGCAGGCGTCTTGTCCCCCAACTCACCACAGAAGTGGTCCCATCTCCGACCTCCTTGTCCTGCAGGTCAGCCAGTTCACACAGCACCTTGGCAGCTGGGTGCTCCACTTCCAGCAGCTTCAGGATGGTGGCTCCATCATTGGTGATGGTCACGTCCTGTCAAAAACAAAAAAAGATAAGCAACTAGGGCTGGGAAATATATTGAGTTTTTAAGATATATCGATATATTTTCAAACAAGATATAGGGTAAGACAATATCGTTAATATCGATATATACTTTTTTCCTCATCTCACTGATGATGACTGTCTGTCCCTCTTAACCCTGCTCCTCCTCTCTCTCTTTTATTGTATTTAAGGAACATTTTTATTTTATAATATTACTTTTTAAATTCACAAACAGGTAGTTTATTTTCCACGTGTTTTCACTGTTAATAAAATACATAGATATATATCGAGTATCGCCATTCAGCTAAACAATATCGAGATATGAGTTTTGGTCCATATCGCACTGCCCTATAAACAACTCAGGATAAACATTTTTCTTTTTATTAATGATACACACACTGAAATCCCTTCTTAAAACATACTTTTACAGACTTGCTTTTATGTGATGTCGTCTTCTTAATGTCTTTTCTTACTGGTTTTACTATTTCTTTATCTTCTTTTACTTCTTACTGTTCTTTTATTTATGCTCTTAATCTCCTCTTGTGTTTTAACTTGGTAATTTCTTATCTTAGTCTATTTATGTTTCATATTTACTTTTTATTAATATTATAGTTTTGGGTTTTTTGATCCTTTAACCACTTGTTTCTATTTCTTGTACTGACTTAGAATTTCTTTATTGTCATTCAAACTTGTACTTTACAGTGCAGATAAGAACGAAATTTTGTTGCATTTGGCTCGTTGTAGTGCAGGATAAAAAACAGCAGCAAGTATTTACATAGAAAAATAAGGTGCAGATATAAATACATATAAAAAGAAAAGCTATGGGTAAAATGACTATACAGATAAATATATTGCACATTAGTGATACATGTTATATTGTATTTTACAGTCCAGTGAGGTAGTCCTGTGTGGGTGTTTGAGGGGGAATGGAGGGATTATTTTTTTCGTATTCAAGAGTCTTATGGCCTGTGGGAAGAAGACGATGCTGCTCTTCCCTTATTGCTGTTATCTTTATATTTATTTTTTTCAGCTCTTTTAGTTTCTTACATTTTTTTTAAATCTTTGGTTCCTCTTGGTCTCAGCTCGTGTTGTTGGGTTCTTGTGTTGCCTGGGTTCTTATAATGGTTCTTGTGATGGTCAGGTTATATATATATATATATCTGTTGGGTATCGTGCACCTTGGGTTCTTTTCTGTTGAATTGTATTGAATTATTTTTAGTATTTTGCATTTGTTTGTTCTTACTGTTGTTAATGTTCTTCTGTGTTTGGTTTAGTTTGCTTTGTTCTTGTTTGTCAAAGCACTTTGTAAACCTGTGTTTTTAAAAAGGTGCTATATAAATAAAGTTATTATTACTGATTAAACATTATGTTGGATGAGGAAACAGACCCCAATGTCGTCCACCAGCATCTTGTCGAGGCCAACAGGTCCGAGGGAGCTCTTGACGATGTTAGCGATGGACGATGCAGCCATGACTGCAAAGACAAGAAATCAGCTGCTACTAACAAAACATATCAAGTACAATCTATCTTTACAGTCAGCTGTATAGTGTTAGAATATAATAACACCGCCAAACCTTACATGTCTTGTCAATTTATTTAGTGGGGTACACAAAAGTTAACCACACCCTCAGACCATGACAATGTTTTTCTAACCCATTAGCATAGCCTTCCATTCAACCAGACGGGAGTGGAAGGTACTATAACGGGATGTATAATCCACACTTTGATGCTGTTGGAGTCGGTGTAAACACAACACAACTCCACGGTGCTTTGCATAATTGCATTGGTAGTAGAGGCACAATTTTAAAAAAATCAGAGTTAGCTAGTATTAGCATTAGCCACACGTGTGTGTCGCAGACTGTACATTAAATCAATCCTCCCGTTGATCTTACGTGACAAAAAAAAAACACGCAATGCGCATAAGAAACAAAAAAACAGTGTAGCAGCAACTAAACTCACCATTCTGAGTGCGAACAGATTCGCCAGTTGTTCTCTGGCCGAGCACATTTAACGGACCATCTAGTAGCGACATTTTCAGACCACCACACGACCAAGAAGAAAGGAAGCCGCGCGGTGCATTGTGGGTAAACCGGCATTAAGCAGAAGCTTCGAGAAGAAAATGTAATAAAAAGAGGAATAAGGGAGTTTTTCAACTATTATACGTTTTAATACAGTGTTTTTCTAAATTCACTTTCACGTGGAAATGGTCTCAAATCATTTCAGAATATAACGTTTTGTTATATTATTTCTATACACTTCATTTCCCATCATGCCTCACCCTCTTCTTCTTTGATAATACGTTTCTTGTCTATTGAAGGTTGATACTGCTCCCTCTTCTGTTCAGTAGAAAGATGTGTAGACCAGATAGATTTGTGGATGTACATTTCCCCTTTTTATAATTAAAATGTAATTTTTGTACTTTTTGCTGATTGTATTTAGACAAATTGTTCATATTATTATTTTTTCAATTCAATCAATCAATAAATTTTTATTTGTATAGCGTCAACTCATAACAAGTGTTATCTCGAGACACTTTACAAAAAGCAGGTAAAAGACCTTACTCTTTGTCTGTTAACATTACAAAAGAGCAGGTAAAAAGACCTTACTCATTGTTATGTTACAAAAAGCAGGTAAAATACCTTACTTATTGCTATGTTACAAAGATCCGGCCTATCCATCATGAGCACTTTAGCAAAGCAGCAAAAGTTACAGTGAAGGAACAGTTACAAAAAACTGCCTTATTAAAAGGCAGAAATCTTCGGCCGGATCCCCGGCTCATGACGAAACAGTCTTCACAGGCCTAGACTGCGCCGGGCTTGGAAAGGGATAGGGGGAGAGATGGGATAAGATGCAGGAAGAGGGATAGGGAGCAAGGGGGTGGGGGGAGGCAAGCCGCCCATCAACCATCCGGTGGGGAGGGGGTTGTTCTGGCAGGCCGTCCTTTTTTGAGTTATATGTGAACGTAATATCTACTTTTGTCTCTTACTGCCATATTGTACGGTGGCTGATAAGTGCAAAGCAAAATTACAAATGTGAGACAAATTTACATTTTTAAAAACCTTTTTACATTTTTAGAAAACAAAATTACAAAACCAAAAACAGTTATACCAAGGAAAAAACACATTTACATCTTGTAAAACAAATTTACAAGATGTGAAACACTTTTACAATCCCCAAACAAATTTACAAACGACAGAATCTTGACAAAATGGGAATGTACCAAATGTCCGAAGTGACCCGGTATGGAAGTGATCGAGTGAGGGGTCATTTTGTTTGTTTTGTTTTGTCGCGGTACATTCCCTTTCCGTCAAGATTCTGTCGTTTGTAAATTTGTTTGGGGACTGGTAAAAGTGTTCTGCCGCTTGTAAATTTGTCTCAGCGATTGTAAAAGTGTTTCACATCTTGTAAATTTGTTTTGTCCTTGGTAAGTGTTTTTGGTTTTGTAATTTTGTTTCATAAAATGTAAAAAATGTTTTTCAAAATGTAAATTTGTCTCACATTTTGTAAAAGTGTTTAACACTTTGTAATTTTGCTTTGCACTTCCCAGCCACCGTAATATTGTACTTAAATCCAGGCGCATCACCAGGAATTCTGGGCCCAGAGAGAAGATATCACTGTGGGCTTCAAACACCACAGCCTCAGCCAACCCTGCACAATTATTATAACCACACTTCCATTACACTTCTGAACCTTTACAGCTTTAGGGAACTAAACATTTGTATTTCAACCTGAAAATGAGAGGTTCAGTAACCACAGGGAAGAGGGATATTTTCTCAGCAACATCTGAAGTAATATTTATTTCTACAAAAAGAAAACATTTCACACAATAACATATGTACAGGAAGGTACAGAGATCCGCAAAATGACATGAGGAGGGGGCTGTGATTGATTCTAAAAGTATGAATACAATAGTGTGTTTGTGAAAAAAATAGATCAGAATAATAAATTGTGCTGTTGCCCCTTTGGGTGCCTTTTGAATGTTTTTCTATGCATATTTCCAGATTTCATTGAATACTTAAAAACAACCTCTTTATAGAGCCCTTAACTGTCAGGACCCAGAATGTTTGTCAGAACTTATTCACCTGAATTCACCAATCCGTTCATTAAGGTCCAACACCCTACACCTGCTGTCTGTCCCACAGACACATTTTAAGACTTGTGATGATCAAGAAGAAGAAAAAAGAAAACTGCCGCGGATGAGTGTATGTTAATTAAGGGGAGTGTGACCCTGTGAGTGTGGAGGGCTCTGTATTGCCTGACTGAGACTAAAAGACTCTAGGATGTGCATAAAATCAACAAAAAAGTCTGAGAAAAGCAACAGACATGCTTGTTAAAATCACCTAAAGCAAGGATTTTTTTCAGATTTAGAAATTAAATGGGATAAAAACTCATAAAGCTCCTGAAAAAAATAATTGTTGGTCCAGGCAGTCATTAAATGGCAAAATTTAACACATGATCCAATAAAAGAACCATAAAGCCCAAATGTTGGACTAATTTTAAACCAGGAGTGCAATTAAAAATGAGGGGGGCGCTGGTTTAGCTCAGTGGTTAGCGCGTGCGCACCATTTAAACAGGCCTTATTACAGTGCTCGCTTGTCATGGTTCATGAACTGTACTTTCCCATACATAAATGCAGTTGAATAGCATGTTTTAAACTCAAGCAAGAGAAAGTCAAGCTACATATGGAGACGACCCTGCTGGGATTTCAACCCTCAACCTTCTTGCTGTGAGGTAGCAGTTCTTTGTTTTGGGCCTTATTGCCTTTATTAGAAGGGAAAGGTGAAGAGAGACAGGAAAGGTTGGGAGGAGAAAGTGGGGGATGACATGCAGCAAATGGCTGAGGTCGGATTCCAACCCATTGCTGCTGCAATGATGACTATGGCCTCTGTACATGAGGCGACTCGAAGAGGTAGCAGTTCTAACTACCTCACCATTATACTGTCTTGTACAACTCACCTGTTTAAGTATTTACACATTGATTTCAAAAGTGTGATCCAGACTTCAGAAGGAGAAAGCAAAAACATTCAACATACAGTACATAGAGTACAGGCACTGCCTGTGGTTTGAACCCTGATCCGCTTGCTGAGTCCAAAGATCCTAACCCTAACACAAATGTCCTGCCTTGTAGTGCTCACCTGTAGTAACTTGTAAAAGGCGTGGTTAAAATTCAAGTGTGAGGAAGTCAAATCATTCAAGCTTCCCATGGATGGTCTGACTGATTTGATGATGGTTTGTTGAAAACTTTGTTGAACAAATTACATGAAATAACCGTTTAGTATAATCACAATTGCAAACTGATTTAATTGCTATTTCTAAAATATCCAATAACATTGGCGCTGTAAGATGAATAACATCATCAACTGGAAATCTGGGTCACAGTTTATCAAATATATAAACAGTCAGAACCAAACCTGCCTATTGTTTATATCCTTTATTTTAATTCAACTGTTCCCTTACTCTCCAGTCTATTGATTCATATTTTATTTTTTTGACATAGAATAGCCAAATCAACCAATCAATATAGAGAAAGTAAGTTAGTTTGATGGCCTCTGGAAACTACAACACACTCGTGCTGTAGCTGCAATGACAGGAAACACATTATGGTATTTTGTGGCTTGAGAACAAGGCGTTATTGTAAAATAAATATGTCAAATCAATCCAATGGTCGATGAAAGTTCATGAATTGGTATCAGTTAATCTTCAGCGCAGCTCATCTATTTCTTACTGCTCAAGCTGTGTGGATATTTCTAAGCTGTGATAAAAAATAGACATCTATGCTTTGAAAAAAAGAGGGGGATTCACTATTTGTGTCCCCAACTGAGCGTCTGCTTACTAAAACACACGTCGTCTAACAAAATAAATGACATTCACTTAGTCTCCTAAATATTAAAACTGTTTTAGGAGTTGCTCAGTGACAACATTCTAAGAATCCTGACATTTTCAAAGCATTTCCCCTTAAAGTTAAGACTAGATCCTTGGACAGATGAAACGTATTCACAAAGCTTCAGAGACCTCCTACGGTGTTAAACTGTTAGGAGTCGTGAGGAGGACTTTTAACTGGCGTAAGAGTTTCACAAGCTGAGGAGAAAATGGAGAAATGTTCTCCAAACAATAGATTAGGAATATTATTTTATCATAGTTGGGTTACTATTTATTTATTTAGTCTTTAAACGGATAAACAAACACAGGTTCTATGCATCAAAATGACAAAACAAACAGGTCTGAGTTTAATCGGATTTTATTACCTCCAATACATTGTTTTGTTGAGCAATGACAACTAGCCAGTTAAAAAAAATACACTTAACTTAAACATTAAAGCATTATAAAGCATACCTATGGCATACAAGAATAACTTTCCTAAAATGTACATCTTTACAAAGTGTTTACAAATCAAACGTAAAAAAGACAGAAAAGTGCAAAACAGCGTCAACGCAGACGAACGATCCCCACCAGTGAAACAGAGGACACATTGTACAATGAAAACAGAACATACTTCATATTCCTAACTTGGGTTTGATGCAGATTTCCTGATGTCATCAGTAGGCCATGATATTGTGCTTTTCTGTGTGTGTGTGTCAACTTTTCACGTGTTTTAGTGATTTGGAACTTATATTAAGCAGTGCGTGATCGAAAACCCACTTTTGAAAATATTCACAGTATTTGATTCAAATTTTGTCTTTGCCTCTTAAACGGAATAAAACCTTCTTTAAATAAATATGTTTTACTTTATTTTACATCTCTTGTGTTGCTTTAAGTTAAAGCAATAACGGCTAAAAAAAAAAAAAAAAAAAAACATTGATACTTTCAAATAAATAGGACAACTTAAGTCATTTTAGTTTTTTTTTTAGAAACATGTGGTGAATCCTTAACATGCACCAAAAAAAAAGTGGGGAAACAATTGTGTTTTATGAACCATACTGAAGTGACCGAAAACAACCATACCCTCTCTGTGAATGTGGATGTAGTATCAGTAGTGAAACCAGTGTCCAATAACGTAAACAAACTGTTGACAATCCACTTGGAAAAAATAAATCATATACACCAAATACAGTACTGTAACCTTTTAACCAACTCTCCCCGATCCTCTCCGCCGTGGTCCCTCTTTAAAACTAATTAAAATTTAATTTAGCATGATTTTAAAAAAATCCAGTCTCGAGATGCACATCTTACTCTACATGATGGTTGCCCCCTGACAATAATACATCATCACGTGACGGATAAACTCACAAGTTCAAAATAAAATGTGACTTCCTAATATTGCTGATACATTAGCTAAAATAGAAGCATCCTCTCCTGATTTGAAAGCGTGATGACACCCTACAAAAGGTGACGGGTAGGAGTGAAATACAGTTATTTCAATCTAGTTATAACTTAACCTATGAGATCTCGTTGAAGCCAATATGTATTGTTTACAGTTGCATCCTTTTTTTTGGTACATTTAATGTTATAAGAAGCTGTTAAAAGTGACAATCCAGCCTGTGCAGAAGACTTTTAAGATTGCAGATTTAAACTGCTGCTTGTTAAAGAGCGGCTTGATAGTGTAAGCACATTTATAAAAACTCTAGCCACTAACTCCTCCATTAGAGGTTAAGATGAACTAGTGCTGAAAAATGCAGTTTAAACAATCTTAACAGCATATTAAAAGAAAGAGCTCAAAGAGGTGCTCCTGACACGAGGAGTCCACCGAAGATACTCAGATTTTTTTATTCTTGTTCTACTCTGGGACATTGGGCACATAAGAGATTCTATGTCTTACAATCAGTACCAGATATTCTGAACTACTGAATCTGTACAGTTAATTGGCACAAGTCCCCCCCTGCAGAATCAACTGCTTAAACTCAAATGATCCCTACAAGGCTTACACATGACGCTATAACATAGATGGAATTGATTTCATTCAGCCGTAGAGAATGCCTCTACAAACAGCCAAGACCATTTTTAATTGGACCACTTTTGCTAACTCATCACGGCAAGATCTCTTTGATAAATACATGAGAGGAGTATTTGAACCTGGAAGTGCTAAGGCGGCTCACATGCAGACTGATGTGGCAGTTTAAATGTTAATAATACTCGTGTATTACATTTTTAAGCCCTGTAACAGAGAGTTCAGGAGTTCAAAAAAATGATTATGTCTGCGCCCAAGGAAATAGCTATTGATCTTTGCTTAGTGATGTTTGTGTTATATTTTTAAGTGACGATAAGAGATGAAGGGCATTCAAGGCAAAGCAGCAGTGTCCCTTGTGTTGCTATGCTTTGTGTTTGTATATATTTGGCTTGTAGTTGTCCGGGGCTCAGGCGAAGCTGCTGGAGCTCAGACACTGCAACTTCTCTCTCAGAGACTGGACGATTTTAGGTTGGCTGTGCTGCGGCTCGCTCCAGAGGTACTTCTCCAGCTGCTCCCGGTCTAGAGAACTAAGCGGGTCACAGGAGCGCACAGGCGTGCAGGGCAGACTCTGGGAGTGGGCAAGACTCCGGCTCTGATTGGAAAGGGCCGCAGAGCTCCCGTCTCGCTGTGCCAGCCTTTCCTGCTGCTGCTCGCTCTCGTCCTCTGAGCGGATCTCTACATAGTCATCGTCGTCTTCCCCGTTGTCCTTAAAATTAGCCAGGTAGTTCTGGGTGGCGTTGAGTATGCTCAGTGCAGAGGCTCGGTTCAGCACCACCACCTGTTGACCGTCGTGTAAAGTGAGTTCTGAGAGTCCTTTGGTGGAGCGCTCTGGGAGGCTACTCTGCCGACCAGCACGGCCCAGACTTGGACCACGGAGTCTGTCAGTGGATCGATCCACGGTGGGTCCGTTACATTTGAGTCCGGATTGGTTCTTCTCCTGCTGTGGGTTTCCCAAAGAGATGACTGACTGACTGTGACCGGACGGGGAAGACTTTGTGGACGGCAAAGACGGAGCGTTAAACGAAGGATGTCTCTTTATGGTACTGTACACATGCTCTTCTTTTTCGCTTGGTGCGGATATGCACGAGCTCCATCTCTGGGTAGGTGGGGTGGTTGGAGAGGGAGGTAAGGTCTTTAGAGACGGGATGGAGGAGGAGGAGGTAAGTCTGCGATTCGGGGTAGAAGACACCCGAGCATCCTCCCCTTCACTGGACGAGGAGATGAAGCTGGCCAGCTCCCCGTTGCTGTAAGTGGAGTGGAGCCAGTCCTCCTCCAGAGAGGTCTCAGGCATGGACGGAGAATAAGGCAGCCCTGGATGGGCGTGATGTGGGGAAACAGACGCCTGACCAGCTGTACCAGGAGGGTCTTTAAACATGACCTGGTCATAGAGCTGGGAGTACTCAGCTATCCTGGCACCTGAAGAGAGAACAGAAGAACGTAAGGAAGGACATTGTCATGCATTGCTAGAATTTTGTACCCGTTTCCCCCTGCTGGTCATTTTAGAGCATTTCATTTTTGACGTTTACTTCTTGCTAACATTTCTGATTGGTCACTTCAGTCACCTAACATAGCTGGGTCACATTTCAAAAACTCTAATCAGGACGGCCAGTCTGCATCTCCAGCCACCCTTTTTCTTTCCCTCCTTCGTCTGTGCCTTGAGAAGCATAGCTTATAAATTAAGTTGCATTTTCAGATCATTATATTAATACAAAAATGTTGTTTATTGTTTTGTTATGTTGCAGTAAAAAACCTTATTATCAGGAGTCCACCACCTAATCTTAAAAAAAAGCAGTTTGACATTGTAGTAGTTTTATTACCTTCATAGCTGCAGTAATGCCTGTACTGTTTATATTGCTACATTTAGCTTAGTCACTTATGTTTTACATTTTTTTAACAAGACATTTGATATTAGCATATTTTTTTAACGTGATATTCGTATGCCTAAACGTTGTAGCTGCCTTTGTTAAATGTATGTGGAACATGTTGTTTTAATAGGATCTAGAATTGGGTAAGGTCAGTGACGAGCAAATAACTTCACTCCAGCCTCCAACTTTCCCTTGAAGTCTGCTCTCTATCTGTCAATTCGTGCTCAGACACACTCGTTGAATACATAATAAATCTTGATATACTATCACATCTACATTGATATGTTATCATGCAGCTATGTGTTCTAACAGCCAGCAGATACAAAGAAACGTAACCATTCTTTTGTTGTGTTTATGGATATTTTACCATTGTAAGTCACATTTTTTCTCTATTAGTTTAGTTTAATCGTTTATTTGAATCAGGGACAGTGTACAAAAAAAAACATTAGTCTCAGAAGAGAAGAGATGCTTTGTACCAGATTTAGCTAGCTAGCTAATTTCCATCTGTTGTCCCTGGGCAGAGCTCTTTATTGAGCTCTGATTTGCTTTTCACTAAGTCCTGAAGGCAACATGAGCCTCTTTCTTTCACTTGATGTTCTACAACTAGTCTTTATGTTTGTCTGCCTTTTGGTGGGGTACTGTAAAGAGGGTTAGTTAAAACAGCGACCCTCTGCGGCTCAAAGCAAAGCAAGTGGTGAGCGCTAAGTGCTAGAAATGTGCCCCTCGGAATTCTAAGTCACAATTATTAACCATAATGAAGTATAATCGTGATGAGAACTTTGTTTATTTGTTACCTATAGCAGCGCCCCCTTGTTTCTTCTCTTCCAAGATGGCTGCCAGGTCTTTCTGCTTCTTCTCATTCCGTGCCCGGGTAGACGAGTCCCCAGGGTCCATGCTCCTCATGCGCAGCAGCTGGTTGGCTTTCTTAATCTTCTGGCTGTACTGACGGGCCATGAGGAACACCCGGCTCTTTGATTTGTCCATCAGTTCCAAGGACAAGTCCAGAGACTCGCCCAGCAGGAGAGAAGAGTTGGTCAGGGGGGAGTCTAGACCCGCTAACTCCCCCGGAAATAAGCCATGAAGGTCCTTCCGTGTAGGAAGCTCCACCAGGTCGTCGTCCTCTAGGCGGAAGCTGCCACTGCTCAGGCGGGCCAGTCTTTTTCTGATGTTCTTCACTGTGCCTGGGAGGGGCTCAGGGGCGACAGGGAGGGGGCGTGAGGCAGGAGGAGGGCTATGGTTTTCTTCTGCTGTAGTGGGTTCACTTTGAAGGTCAGGGAGGTGGATGACTGGGATAGTGAAAGATTGCGTAGAGGTGACAGGGGGAGGTTTAGGCTGATGTGCTGGGGGACTCTTGGTTGGAGGGTTGGCTGGTTGAGGACTATTTACAAGCGGGGTCTTGGTGGGACTGTTTTTGACTGGTGAAGCCTTCTTGGGCGACTCATTGGCGTTGACAGGGAAGGCAGCGGGCAGTTTATCAGCCTTCTTCTCGTTGTTCTTGATGTAGTTTTCCAGATCGTTCCAGATCTCATCGACGTGCTCTGACATCTTATCCCCTTTCTGCGTGTGGTGGGAGAAAGTCTCAGAGGCGGAGGAGGAGGAATAGTCCGGCTCAGAGGAACATGTGACAGGGTGGGAGGTGTCATGTCCATCATCCTCTCCGAAGTGGAGGCTCTCCTCGGACAAAAAAGCTCCAAGGCTTCCAGTCAGGTCTTGTTCAGATGCCATCAGGCTGTCTCTCCCTTGTTTTAGCTTGTTGCCCTCACTCTTGACCTCCGTTGATGGGGGCTCCCTGAAACAGATGGTGTCGTAGATACTCTCCTCGACTATCTTGAGCTCAAATGGCCTTCCATCTTGTGTTGAAGACCGGTTGCTATCTAAGGAACTCTCAGGCTCAATCATAGGCTTCGTGACCACTGGAACCTCAGGCTCTTTTAGCACACCTGCTGACTTCCCCTGGAAACCCTGTACATCTACAGAAGTTTCTTTCCCCGACTGGCTTTCCTCAGGGTCTCTTCTGACCAGGCCCATGCTCTTGAGGTCCTCGTAGCTGATGTTGTCATACACATTTTCAATATCATCTATCGTCAGCTGCTCGGCTGAGGATGATCCTGATAAGTCATTGCTTGATGATTCAGTGTGGATCACTTCCAAGTTGCTGTGCCCGGGCTGGTCATCGTCAGGTGTCTGTCCAGCTTCTGTAGCCTTCTCCCCTGCACTGCTTGCCCTCCGCAGGACTCTGCAGCCATTGGGTGGTGGGTCAACCTGCACGGTTGGAACCTGTTCGGTGTGCCAGCTACAGGGTCGAGCAGTCTTGGGGGAAGAGGTGACCTCCGACCTCTCCGCTGTCACCTCTGGCTCTGGCGCACTTGGCTCGGTGGGGACAAACATCTGGTAGATGTCTTCATCCTCGTCATCAGGCTGCATGGTTCGCTGGCGGGTGGGGAACATGGCCCTGCGAGCGCGGTGGTCTGCCCAGATGTTCCTTACAGAATTGTCACTTTCTGTCACTATCACAGAGGGAATGGGGGACTCCGGAGGTTCCTCGGTGACATTAGGTGTCCTGAGAAGTGGCGGGTGGTGACTTCCTTCTCTTACGAGGGATTCTCTGGCTCTCTGGGAAAAGGGGAAGCAAGAATTGTTTTTCTTAGTTATAGTTAAGGTAGCATAAAATGATCTAGACTCCCAAGAGAAAGTTCCCTAAGGGGACTATGACGTGTATCGTATAGTATTGTACAAAATCTACACAGAAGTTTTCAGGGTGTACTTGTATACCTGTATGTCTGAAGGGCTCATGTTGAAGCTTTTCCACTGTTCTATACTATCGACAGACGCCTGAGGGTTAAGCCTCTTCCTGCTGCTTTTTCCGGGGACTCGCAACCGCTTTCTGCCTCCCTGAATGAAGAGGTTGTAGAATTGATCAAATGTTTGAAGCGGTAAAAATAAAGGTTGAGTTGTACTTATTTAGGTGTTCATGTTATTTTTACACTGACTCACCAGGCCACTGTCATCTTCATCATCAGCATCTTGCAGATGCGGCTCCTCCTCCCTGTCACTGTGGTCATAGTGATCCCCGGGGTCGAGGGATTCTTGTGACTGGTTGATGAGGCTGCGACTGCGACCGATTGTGCCTAAAGCCAGCTGGGACACCGGTGACAGAAGGGTCGCTCCAAGACTTGTCTGTTGGAGAGGAGAACGTTTTCAAGAGTCAAACAAATCTGTGTGTGTGTGCTTAAACGTGCTTCAATATGTGACTGATTTACATGTTTTTGCTCACCTTCTCGCCATCAGTGTTGGCAGCGTTTTGCTTGGCATTTTTCAACAGTTTAGACAGAGGTTCTGAAAAGTCATACGTATGAATCATTGAAAAATGTCCAAAGTTCAGCCTTTCAAGGTGTGTCATCTTTTAGAACAGAGTAAATACCTTTTCTGCGTCCTCTGCGAGGGGTCGGACCCTCCTTTGTCTGAGAGCCATCCTTCTTGTCCCCATCAGGGCTGTAATGAAACCCGGGATGATCTGTTGGACAGGAAAGATGTACCAAGAAAGATAACATCAAATATCAATAATCTCTTATAAAGAAGAATATAACATTTCCATATATTTCCAAAAACAAGGACATTGTGATTTCCAAAGATATTTTGAACAACAAAAACTACAGTGTTAATTGGTACTCACGCATTGCATCCATCTCCAAAATAGCCTGTTTAGCCTAGAATGAGAGCAATAAAAGGAGGTTAAGTCGTGGGTGAACAAAAGCTTTGACACTAGATGGCGCCACTTCACAGTCCTGAGTCAACAGTACTGCTTAGTATAGCTCTTAACAAGTAGCCCCTTTATGAAATCACGCTTAACCTTTTTAAGTGACAATTACCCCTGGAGAAAAGTTTCCACATGGCCAAAAGAAGATGAAAAAAAGAACGACTTGAAGAAATTAGAGCACATGAAAGAGGGAAAAAAGGACTGAATTTAGGATATAGATCAGGGGGAAGAAAGATGGACTTAAAGGATCAACAAAGTGGGCGAGCGGGAGTGACATTTCCAAGACATCCCAATAAAGAGAGTGTGTTTTAGCCATCAGTAAAGCGGGATTGAACTGTCAAGCGAAGAGCTGGTCTTACCTTGGCTGGGATTTTAGCAGGATGGTTTTCAAGTATGAGTCTCTTCAGATGTAAGATCCACATGCGCTTGTCTTGCTGGGATTTGGCCTGAAGGCACAGCACAAAACATAAAGGATTAGATCATATCCGACCTGAACTTTAAAAAAAAAGGCAACTTAGAGGGTCGGGATGAAGTCTTTGAAGCGTGGAACATAGCTTTCTTACGTCACATAAATTATCTTTTGTATTTTAGAGCTTACACAAAACACACTGGTTAGGTAACAACAAAGGCTGTCATTAGCTTCTAAACACTCAACAAGTCTGGACACTGAGGTGAGCCTAGACCCTCTAAAAAAACATCCAGACACCTGCAAATAATCGTTACACTTTCTGATCACAGTCTTGCTTAATGGTGCAGGTAGCTGAACAGTTCAGACAAAACATGCACTAACATTTACAAAGACTTTTGTTATGATGAGGGCTCTCTTATGCTACGTGCTGTACCTGGACCGTGTGCTGAAGTTTGGGGTTTTTGTAGTGAAACACACTGAAACTCAGTGGTTCTTTAGGAATAACTTCCACCAGCATCAGGTTACAGCACTGCAAAAAACAATAAAGAAAAAAACCTCTGTTAATCAAAAGACATTTTTTGTATTTAGTGTCTCTTTGGGTCGTTTCAGACTTGTGGTAGCATCACTGACCAGTATGTGGGCCTTGTATGTATAGGCTTCTTCTCGTTTCTTCGTAATGAGCAGAAGCTTGTCAAACAGGAACAGAGTTCTCTCGTTTTTGGCCCGCTGCAGACGAAACGTTCCTTCAAGAACCAACTCTCCGTAGCCAATAAGATCAGGGCCCTTCCAGTTGGTCAGCAAGCTCTGGATTTCCTGCAGGAATACAGAGAACGGGATCAACAATGTAGAACAGGAAAAACAACGGTGCAATTGCAACATAAAAGAGGGTGAGCAGGTAATTGTGTGTGCATGAGTGTTTGGAGAATAATAATAATAATAATAAACGCAAAGGATAATAAACGTAAATGTAAAAGAAGAGGATGGATCATTTGTGTTTCCTTACTCAATTTGGGAGGAATAATAAGAAGTGAGTTAAATACTGCTTAAAGAAAGGATAAAAAGGATTTTTTTTTTTTTTTTTTTTTTTTAAATCAAGCCCATCCTTTCTCCAGACACCGACAGTAAACTCTTCCAAACACATTCCTGCATTCACTTGACCCTTCTGGCTCCTAGCTGATAAAAGAAACAAGCTCCCTTTTTATGTCTCCCTTATGCAAGGCCATCATTAGCCCAGTGGAAAATGCAGTGACTTGCGTAAGACGAGGGGAGGATCAGAGCCTTGGCTGATTCAAACCTAGACTTCACATAACTTTTCTGCGGAACAATAAAATAAATTGGCTCCTTGGAAACCTTGAAACTACTGTGGCTGTTTTAGCTATTGGCTTAATGAGCGACATGGATGTTGTGCAGAACAGGTAGATCACGATGGAGATCACACGCTTAGGATTTAATGAAAATAAGGAACCCATTACAAGTCAAAAATCTATTGTCACATTTTTGCACAATTTGGTATATTTTTTCCACACATTTTTCAGCTTGTTATACCTGCAACCTAACGGCGTGTTCATGTTTCCTCTTCATGTCGTTGATGTGCCAAGCCACTCTCTGCATGGTTTCTATGGCTTCCTGCACAACCTCGTACATCTCTGTGTCCTTCTCCATGTGGTTGGCTATCTCCTGCAAAGAGACACACACACACACAGTAAGTATTTGCACATACTGTATGCACATGCGCCAACACAAGATGCACATGCATGTTCATGAAGAGGAATCTAAAAAGAGGTACACTCATACAGGCTAGCCATGCGTGTGTTTCTGCATACAAACATTCATTAATGCATGCACTGTAATGCAAACAGTGATTCAGGAAGATCCATACTGGGTGCCATATGTCTAAACATTTGGCCTCTCCAGTGGAGACTGTCATTGGGAGCTGATCCAGAAATGCTGTTATTAACCATAGTGCACATCATTTTTACTGCTAAAGATAAAAACATTATTGTGTGCTTACAAGTTTGTGCCTGTTCTTGTCTTTCAGTGGGCAAAGAGTTATTGTGTGCATGCGTGTGTGTGATAGACAACACACAGACAAACGTACGTGTAGCAGTAGGTGGTACTTAAGGATCCTCTGCACTGGCTTGAGCAGGTAGGAGCCCAGGGGCAAGGAGTGCCGCAGAGATTCCTGGCGCTCGCGGAAAAACTTGGCCAACGCCTTGTTCCTCATGCATTCTGTTAGCACAGCCACCGACCTGTGGAGGCAAAATAAACAACAAAGGAATAAGATATCAAATGAGTAATAAAGTGTAACCTGACAGTGATGACAAGAGGGATTTGTAATTTATGTCCTGACAGACATTACTATCATAGGACACAGAGCGCACAGAAAAATAAAAGATTTCAGCACTCTGTGTAAATATTGTGATGATCTCCATCAATCCGTCTTTGTATTTTATGATCATGATCCAACAAATGTGCAAAACAAAACATTCACTAATATTCTCCATAGAAGCCACTGTGTTAAGACTTTTAAGTCATATTCCAGTTTTGCTGACCAAGAGCCAAATGCACTCTACTGTGCATGTCCATATACAGTAGATGGACTATTTTCAAATGTAAAAATTATCACTGAAAAATCTTGATTCAAGAATTGGGTCAGATATGTTTAATTTTGTCTAAAAACAATACTCACATGCCCATATGTACATGGATTTCTATTTGCTGATGTGTGCTTTTTCTAATTTAAAACGTCAAAACGTCAATTGGTTAAAACCTTGTAAGAATGATTTTTGGTTACTTGAGGTGTTTGACTGTGTGGGGAAGAAGAAGCATTTTCACCAAAAATCTAAGCTCTCTGAGTGTGTGTGTGTGTGTGTGTGTGTGTGTGTGTGTGTGTGTGCATGTATTACAGATGCACAGGGGAAAATGACAGGAAAAGACAGTTGCCTAAAACTTGCCTTTAGTCTATTTGTGTGTGTGTGTGTGTGTGTGTGAGAGCGCATGCATGTCTGGATGTCTAAATTCCAGTGAAGCTACACACAGGCCTCACATTGTTCTGGAGGAAACCCGACCTCAGAGCTCAGCAAGACCACGATACATCTGTAGCCTGTGTGTGTGTGTGTTTGTATGTGTGTGTGTGTGTGTTTGTGTCTCCCATGTGTGTGTGGGTGTGTGTCTGTCGTGTGTGACCTTGGTGGGGGTCACCAGCTGTGGTGTGGATGTGGTGGAAGGTCTATCTCAAACAGCTGACAATAGCCCCTTCAGAGACACACATACGAACACACACATAATCAGATTTCAATAAGTGAATAGTCCGTCCCCCACGTGCCTTTCTGATCATACACTGAGGTAGCTTGAGGGAGTGTGTGTGTGTGTGTGTGGGGGGGGGTGGGGGGGTAGTTTATCTTGGTGTAAAGAAAAGCCTCACATTACAGCCCATTTATGTACACACTGACAAACAAAAAACTCCTAGCAAAGGGATCCACATAGGCGTCCCATGGGAGCTTTATAAAACATTATCAGTAGTTAGCTATGATAACGTGACATCTATAATGCCCCATCTGTCAATGTGTGAGCTGTAACTCTGTCAATAGGCAACAAATAAAAGGGGGAGGGGGTGGGGGGGGGGGGGGGGGGAAGGAGGGAGGGAGTTGGACCCTGAGGCACATCTGAAGGTAGACACTTTGACTCCTGTGCTGAAGTGGCGTCTATGGAGCGCATCAGTTTATCAGGGAGAGAGAGAGAGAGAGAAAAAAAAGGTAGTGCATTGATCAGCATACACAATGGAGCTATGTGAGACCCTGGGAAGACGGTGTGTGCAGGTGAGATGAAGATAAGATGACAAAGACAACAGGATGATGGTTTTTTTTTTGTTGTACAGTAGACTGTAGACACTCTGTCTCACCGTGGGTAGTTGGTGCAGTACTGGGTATAAATGTGGAATTCTTCACTCTGAAAAAAAAACACAAGAAGGCCAAATTAGTTGATGCATTCAACTTGTTGCTTTATGTCAATAATTTGGGCTTCACAGAAATGTGACGGCATATACAGTCGCAGGTTCACTTATTCACTTAGAAGTATGACATAAAGCTAAAAGCTGTAGGTGTGGTATTTAATCATATTGACACATGGCGATAGACTTTGAACATTTTGAACTTTGACCTAAGAACCATAGGATAAGGACTTTCTTTGCATCAAACCAAACAGAATACTTTTTGAACACATTTTCTTGTCGTGCCGTTTCTCTGATGATTTATTTGAACACTCTTTTTCTGCCTAACAGTGTTGTTCCTTTAAAAAGAAAAGCTGCATTACCCAACTAGAGCAAGTTTCAAGATCCCCCTAACAATTTTACACACCATGTGAAAATTATCTGAACACAATGGACGCCTGGAACAGAAAAATAAACATCCAAGGGCATCGTTTCAGAAGTCAAGCTGTATCCTCTTCATCACTGGTTGAACACTCTCCTGTATGAGCAGTGGCTCTGAGCACTTCTGATGACTGCCTTGTTATTTCATGTTTATGGCTCTGCACACTCAGAGCCCACAGACAAGGCACCCACTCTCCTCCATTCATCGCTTCTAATTGAAAGTCAACCATGTAGCTTATGATTAGTCTGCACACTGGCCTTTAAGTCTCTGTTGGATTACATATCCCCTCATACTGTACTTCATCTCTACCCCTTTAATTGAGACGTTTCCCACCTTCACCATGCCTCTCCGAACATCAAAGACATCAGACGGGACACGACTTAGACCGAGCCAAAATGAATCTTTTCTGTTTACCTTCATCGTCTTTCGCCGAAAGTTTAAGAACGGATTTTGCATAGTTTCAGTCATCTTTTGTGGATATTTTCCTAATTTGAATCGTTATTTTTTTGGCATTTCGTCTCTTTTTATTAAAGCTTTTCTGTCAGTCTCAAGCTCTCTGTGAGGCCTGGAGATGAACCCATCACTGTTGCATAAGTCAGTCTAATTGAACTCTTTTTGTGTCCATAAACACTCGGGGGTTGGAGGATGCGGACAACTATCAGGAAGCAGCTTCGTAAACACATAGGGCAGATGGCAGAAACTTGTCATCTGTACGCGCACACACACACACACACACACACACACACACACACACACACACACACACACACACACACACACACACACACACACACACACACACACACACACACACACACACACACACACACACACACACACACACACACACACACACACACACAGGCCACTCAAACTGTGACAAGCAGAGAGTTATGAACATTCACGCACATCTTCCAGCATGTGATTCACAGTAAACTTACCATGCAGAGACAAAAAATGTGTGGAATTGTTACATTTCTTGCTGCGAGTAAATATACATCAGCTCATCAAACTACTGCTAAACAATATAACCTACCTACAGGAACCCAAGCAGTGCATTCGTATGGAATATACTGTACACAAGAACACACACGCAGACCGTCTGATGCACTGAGACACACTCTTGTTAGCCTGAGGTGCTCCGTGGGAACCGTCCTAAATTGAAGAGCAGAGCTCTCCTCCTCCTCCTCGTCTCCAGCAGTCTGGAGCCACAGACCAGGCCTAAACGTATCCAGATGTGCCACCATCGATTCCCAATGACACACACACACACACACACACACACACACACACACACACACACACACACACACACACACACACACACACACACACACACACACACACACACACACACACACACACACACACACACACACACACACACACACACACACACACACACACACACACACACACACCTAATACACACTCTTAATACGCCTCTGGACTTCAGAAGCGAGACCACAAGATACATAAATGGTTCTATGGAATAGGAATTTGTGCAGATCACGAATGTCTGCGCTCAGTCTTTTGAACCTCGCCATGAAACCAGTAGACCCTGAAATAGCTTCAATCTGTAATATACTTCCTTTTTTTTTTTTTGGAAAAATATAAAACTACACTTTATCTTATAATCATCAGATGTCAATGCTGCATGTGAGTTTTGAACTGTGAGCTGGCTCCTTGACATGATGAAAATGTCCCTTTCTTAAACATCAAGATATAAATTATATAGAAGATTTGTACTTTTTAAAAAAAGTTGTGGTTGCTAATGACAACACAGTGAACCAAAAAGGAGACGATATATATCACCACCCAATGATCATTTCAGTTAGAAAGTCATAAAATGAGCAGTTTTGGTTGCTGTTGCTGTTGTGATGTGTTGAGACTGGACCGATCACAGTGAGTCATCAGGTATGGGGGGTGTGTGTGTGGGGGGTGTGTGTGGGGGGGGGGTAAAGTAAAGATCTCCTTGTAATTGCGCTTCAGTCAGCAAGTAGCAGCACATAAAACTCTTTAAGGCTTACTCAACGCATCGCCACATCGCACAGTTTGGATTTAGAGGAACAAAGAGGAACATGAGGATAGATAGGCAATTATCTGAGAGAGAGGAGATTTACAACGAGATCGCTCTCCTCTTCAAACACTGCGTGGGATGTGATTCTTGGCTACCGAGACTCCTGAAGTATTAGTTGCGCGTGCGTGTGTGTCACAGATAGTGAAAATACATGCCTTGTGGTTTTTCAGTCTTAGCAACCATGACTAACCTGCAGCAATACAAATGATCCCTAGTTACTGTTCAGGTTACAAAACCATTTACCAGCCTGTGAAATTATGAAGACACACACACACATACGCTGACTTTAACACAGAACTTTCAGCCCACAGTGAGCTAAAGGGGGCTTCATGGTCAGTGGTGACTATGTGTTTCCAGTCTGTCTGCACTCATAGAACTTCATAAAACCCACTCACTGACAATTCTATAGAAGCCAAAAGACGTAAATTCACAAACACATAACAGCACAAGGGAGCTTTCACCATCAAGAGATTCTTTCTCTTCCTCCTAACTATGTCTCATATGAGTGGATGAAGGAATTTAATGATTTTGGATGTCTGAGCATGGCAGCATGTTTGGCAAAACAACTCACCACAGCTACTCTTGAGGTCTAGATTGTATCTAACAATCTTCCTGAGCAAGTATTCCCAGTTAATGCAGGCTTCTTTTGTTATTTCATCTACAAACCTTTTAAAAAAAGAGTACAACTTGCTGAAGAAATAGAGTGATTCATAATTGAAAACTCTGCAGCAACTACTTATGGACCTTGCAGTGGGACACTTTTTTTTTTTTACAAATTGCAGGTCAGGAATGAGATTTCAAAGTCAATGGAATGATTTTGTTTTCACAGTAAGTCCACCTCTGGCTGTGTGATACTGTTTTGTTTAAGTCTGTATGCTGTATGCTTACTATAATAAATGCCTGGTTGGGCTAAATTGGACTATACAAACTGACCAAAAGATTAAATTTAGGTCATGGGGCGGCTGTGGCTCAGTGTTAAGAGTCGCTCTCCAGCAGGCCACATGTCACAGTGTCCTTGGGCAAAAATCCCCAACCCAAACCCCAAATTGCTCCTGATGCAATATCAGCTGCGTGCAAAATAATACTAATATTCAGTTTGCATAGCACCATGTGCCATCAGTGTGTGACTGGGTAAATGTGACATGTAGAGTAAAAACGAGAAGACGAGATAATCAGAAATAAGTACATTTCATTTACCATCATTTCAAATCATGACAGTAATGTACACAACCGAGTAAGGGTTGTTCATTGTAGATAAAGTGTGTCTATGCAAATTTACGATACCCAAATGCTGATGAGCATTGAGTCAACTTTACCTTGAAGTGGAAGGTGGAATTAAAAGGATTGAGTGCAGACAAAGCTGAAAATGCTTCACAGTTGTTCACGTGTATTTGTGTGTGACTTTGACTTGAGGTCTACGCCACCTCCAGTAAAAATGAAGCATGTATTTAATTGTTTCAGTGGACATTTAATGTAATGATACCTGCTCAATGAGGGAAACGTTTGCAGGATGTGATATAAAGAAAAACAGCTTCAGCTTTAGTTGGTTTTGACCCAATTCAACCCCCAGACAAACCACACAGTAAATACCACAAGGGTGTTTTAATACATTTTCGGTACTTGTTAGATTTGCTAAACAAACAAGAAGCACTGCTTTGTATCAGTATATACGTAAACTAAATCATCCAAACCCAGCTTGCTGATGCGTGTAACATGAATCAGTCAATTACAGAAGTGTCATCGTGCTGGTTTGTTTATGGATGGAGATAATTATGCAGAGTGCTGCTGTGGGCTGCTATAAAACTGTCGTGTTTCAACAACAGCTGCCGTATTTAGGGTGTCTGTGACGCTGACATGCCTGTGTTTTTTTATAAACATGGTCAGACAGTTGCTCTGTGGTATTGGGTGTAATTGCAGAGGGGTAGGGAGGGAATGTCAGGGCTTTTAGAGGAAGTGCAGGAATGCAGCACATCATCATGGGACATAATCATGCTATTTTTTTTTTTTTTTCAAGGCATGGACTTACAAGAAGCAGGAGCAGAATTAATGCTGAAACACATACACACACATGGACCAGTGATACTGTGACCACAGTTGCTGAGTCCAGTTCTTCTTGACAAAGTCCTGCCATTATCCCCCTCCAGTAAAAAAAAAAAAAAAAAGGTGATTATATATCTGCACGGCTCTTTAAATTCCTTTAGACATGTCTCTCCTCCCTGCTCTCCTGTTGCTCTTTAAACTCACATTCCTAGCTCCAAAATCACGCTTCCAGCTCTTAATAAACTTAACTGACTTCCAGCTGCGTCTTCATCTGATCTTTGTTTGTTTATATCTCATAATAGAGCATTGCCTGTTTCTCATTTTCCTGTCCAGTGTATGTCTCTGAGTGCACGAGTCTGTGTCACTGAAGCAGCTGTTGGGTCAAGGAATGGAGGAGTGTGCATTTGGGCGGAGAGACAGACAGTGGTGGAAGTTGTACTCAGAGAGTTTACTAAAGTCAAAGTAGAAATACGACAATAGCTAAGTAGCTAAGTGTTATACTAACGGTTCTAGTTTAAAACGGTGCTTGAATAAAAGACCCCTGTTCAGCTAAAACAGCAGAAAGAGAGGCGGCCATCTTTACCTTTGATACGAAGCACTCTGCGATGGCCACAGGGTCAGCGTTGCACTTCTCCAGATCATGAAGAAGGTCCCTGAAACAAATACAGAGCTCAAACAAATCAGTTTTTCACGCAAAAGTATGCACCCAAACATCACACATATGATGCGTTCTACTCTTAAAACCTTCTCTCCCACAATGCATTGTTCTATTAAACAGTGCATTTCAGCAGTAAGAGTCACCCTGGGTACAGAAATGAGGTCTTAGGGCATTTGTCTATGAACAAATGAGAAACTTCCATGAATTCAATCAGGCAGCTCCCGTGTGTATCTGTGTACAGAATGTGTGTGTGTGTGTGTGTGTGTGTGTGTGTTAGGGCACACTATGGAAAAAAAAAAAAAGACCCCTGTGGGAGTTATTGTTTCATGACTAAAGCATGAGGTCATTGTGACCACTTTAAACTGCGTTTATGCTTCCTTTTACTGGGCCAGTGTGTGTGGGCGTGACAGCTGAGAAATGAATAGGTGGGAGAGACGGGAGTCTCCAGACCACCGCGGCTGACGCTCAACTAGCTATTTTGTAGGACGACACACACACACACACACACACACACACACACACACACACAGAGTTACGAGCGGTGCCGGAGGACCCAAATATGGAGACGGGGACTTATTAGAAGAACACACACACCTGACTGCACATCAATGCCCTTCCATCAAATCAACAGGTGGCTCGACCCAGTTTCATTATTCACAGGACATTTTTTGTTAGCTTGACCGGGACACGAGGCCGTTGGTTTATATTTAGTGTTTAATCTGGTTAATCACATTCTACATATGATAGAAATAATGCTTTATTTATTTATTTATTTATTTATTTATTTAGGTTTAATCATAAAAGCAGGCATGTTTCCAGTCGACCATTGATCCCATGTGACTTGAACGCAGCATTAAATCTGACTCAGGTCTGTAGTGTGCAGCTTAGTAGTATGATGTACCTGTTAAAGTGGTAAATGTCATCGATGTTTCCGAACAGAGAGCCTTTATCCTCAGAGCTCAGCGCCAGACGAGACTGGTTACTGATGCACTCCAAGTAATCCTGCAGAGAGAGAGAGAAGTTCTGTTAAAGCAACATCATTCATCACTGGTGACTCCTTTTAATTTGAATGTCAATGTATGCATATTAGTCATTATTTTTAAGGCTGCTTCAGTGACATTTCTTTTCTCAGAGCACTTAAGCATTAGCAATATGACTTCTGGCAATTAAAAGAAAAAGATTTCTCTCCTGCATACTTTTGTAATCAATATTTTTAAACTTTCCCAGCAACAAAATAAGGTGAACTTAATAATGTAAATAATTGAAGAATTCCTCATTCATTAATCCAGTTTGCTTTGATCAATCTTAATCTTCCACATGTGATATTACAACTTTCATATACACAGCTGCTGATGAGTTGACGTGACGCTGCAGTTTATTTACATTAACTTTCATTGCACATAAAAAAACAACAATGCACAAAGGCATATTTTGAGATACTAAAACTCACCCTGGTTGTGTAAAAAAATGTGCTTTTACGCATTTATTTCATACATCAATTAAGCTGTAGAGTAAAAGAGAGACAAAGGCAACACTGTGTATTAGATCATCTGTCATTGCTTTGTATAGTCCAGATAAAGAAAGCCCATTTGGCCAATCCCTCCACTGTTGTTTTATGTCAACAGCTGGATAAGGAAATAAGACATGTCATCAGGTTTAGTGTAAATAAACCCCAGAGTGAGAGGAATGCTGGGGATACAGGTTTTAACATGGCTCTTAAAAATGTCAGATATAAGTCTATTAGAGCAGATTTTAGTCTGGTTCTTATCACTCCTTCTATCACTGTCGTTAGCAGGGAGTGCTGATACAGCAGAGGCCTCGGGTCTCATGTAGCCCGCAGCAAGAAAGTGAAAGAGAGAGGAAGACAGGTAGACCAGTAGAAAGTCACAGAGGTACTGTAAACGGCTTAAGGGGGTGTTTTCTGTAAAAGCAGCATGGAGATTTTGCCTTTTGTTGAGTAGTTCCAATACCAATGCCAGTTTGAGAAATACCTCCAATACAGCCTTAAATGCAAAATGTGTCAGCTGCTAGTTTATCAGCCGACACACAATTTCAATAGGATATTTTTTTACCCCAACCTAAAGAGTTTCTTATTCTCCAAAACTGTATCTTACAAAGTAGCATTAGCATGTTTTTGAGATGCAGAAAGAGCTGATGTCAGGCAAATATATACAGCAAAAAACAATAGTTCAGTGCTAGACTGAACTTTGCTAAATTAAAATTTCCAGTGCTAAGGAAATTTAATTTAGCAAAAATGTCATCCATGAACTGTCATCAGTCTGTTTGCTTCATTTCCAGTCTGATACGCTGGTTTCTGTTCCAGGTAATGTTTTTATGTATTAACCTTCATTAACATTATAATAATGTAGCCTGAGAAGTCCATAAAAAACGTGTTTGATTTAGGGAGGGGATGGATGTACAAAGGGATTATGATCTCATCTAAAGCAAAGAATGGAAGTTAAGGGTTTTAAGGTTATACAAGTGCTTCAGGCCAACATTTGTTTGTGTCTGTTTTTTTCTAGAATTTTAGTTTCACAATAAGACTGAAGGGCAGGTTGGCGGTTATGTCAGGGGTCACGTCATGGGGTTGTAAAGATTTGTTGACTATCGGAGGTTATGTGTAATTTGATGCTGAATTAGCCACGGGTCATGGATCTGACCCGGCCTGAAACATTCACTCATCATACCCAACAAACAAGGAACACACACACACACACACACACACACACACACACACACACACACACACACACACACACACACACACACACACACACACACACACACACACACACACACACACACACACACACACACACACACACACACACACACACACACACACACACACACACACACACACACACACACACACACACACACACACACACACACACACACACACACACACACACAGCTAAGCATCAGTCATAACATGTACAAACTTGATACCTTCTCGTGTTAACCATTAACCTCAGCAAGTACACACTAAACACATCCCTCACTCTGAGCCTGACCGCCGCAGGAAGTAATTCCTCCAGACAAAGCCGGGTGCAAACATTCAGAACCTTCATCAAGCGATGCTCTCAGTTTATCTCCAAACTTATGGTCAACTTCAATTTGCAGTGGCCATGTGGTGCAGGTCTCCGGGCGGGGGGGGGGGGGGGAAGGGAGAAGAGAGGAAGAGGGACTGAAAGATCAGAGCTTTGTGTTTTTGAGGCTGTTTGTGGATGACCGACAGGCCTCATTACACGCACTGATTGAGCCAAGGGAGGGGTGGGGGGGGGGGGTTGGTTGGGATGGTCACACCCAACTAACAAACAAACTACTTCAACTCTGCACTAAAAATAAAAATGAACAGGTGCCAAAAAAGCTCAAACAAAAAGAAAAAATGCAAACAGAGGAATTGTTAAACCAATTTGAGTTACAGAAAGAAAAAAGTTGAAGAAATACAATTAGAAATGACACAAATAGCTCAGAACAGAATGGAATTTAGTTAGAAAAAAAACAGATGTTTACATGGTGGAGACAAAAAGTGAAAATGCCATATGTAGTTTGGTTTGTTGTCTTCCTTTTGCACTTTTGTTTTCTTTTCCTGTTGTTCATTGTTTAAATTGGTGAATATATTTTCTTAATCTGCTTCTTATCTGTCAGTTTATTTGTCTTTTATTAAGTTGAAGAACCTTGAGCTTTCAGGGCCTCCGTAAAAACACATTTCACCCACTGACAAAAAGGTGTGATATATGTACTATAAGTCAACTTAGATCACATACAGGCAGGCACAGTATGAGTGCGAGCGATTGTGGATCACAACACCGCGCTGACAGATGAAACACAGGTGAGCCCAGGGGAGTCTGGGTAAATATTTGTGTTAGGGCTGTCACACCCTCTTCCATTGCAGGAAGCAGCATGGACTAAAAGATTATTGAAACAGGGGCTGCAGGAGCGGCTCCCACAGGACAGTGCTGATAACAGACAGGTCAGTGCTGGACTAAATGTTAAAAGCTCTATTCACACAGATACAATCAGTGCAATCCATCCTCCGTGCACTCACTGGAACTGTCATTAAAGGGGTGAGGAAAGCCTTAATGCAAGTGTCTTTCCACTGCTAAAGAATAAGCTGGCCTACCCTGTGAGTGGGGTCTTCCAGGAGTGGGTGGTCTGCAGAGTATTAGAGGCAGCAGAGGGTTATTAAGTCAAGCTCCTAAGCAGTGTTTTTCTAACCTACTTTAGACATTGTTATCTCAGAGATAAATCCCTCAAAACTTCCTCTCCCTTTTCCTTTTTTCCCTCACCTAAAGAGGGGCGGGAAGGAAGGAGGAGCAGGCGAGGATGGGACATCGATCAGGAGTGACAAGCCAAAACGGCAAAACCTAGAACTCCCTCCCGACCCATCTTCTGGAGATATGAGTTTCCTGCTCTCCATTGACAACAGAATTAACCTTTTTAACCCTAAATAACAGACACATACACATACAAGCACACAGATACGCACCACATATGACCCATAAACCAACAACCTTAAGTGGGGGAGGAAGCACCGTGAAGAGGGAGGATATGGGAAAAGTGGGCAAATCTCCAGCACATGCATGCAAACCATACACACGTGCAGAATAAAAAAACATTTTCTGAACTCAAATGCGAAAACATGCATCACATGTGCGCACCACATCAGCACATGCATGCAAACCATACACTCATGCAGAATAAAAAAACATTTTCTGAACTCAAATGCGAAAACATGCATCACATGTGCGCACCACATTTGAGCACCCATGATGTGAATTTTCAGTTCAATGGAGAACAAAAAAAAACAGCTGAATAAGAAAACAAAGAGAAAGGAGAGCAACCTTTGATGTAAACCACTACACCCAATCCTTAACAAAGCAGCTAAAGCTCTGACCAGAGGCAATGTGTATCCTCTCAGTTCAAAGCCAACCTCAGAAAAAAAGGAGCGCATTTATCTGAGTGTGTGCATACAGTTTTGTGTTAAAAAAAAAAGAAAAGTTTTGAATGTGAGCCTGTGCCTGCAGCACAAAGGCACCGGTGTCGTGTATCTTGGCCAAACCCCGCCTGTAAGCGCAGGTGACCTTATTGTGTCGGAGGTTTCCCAGCAGGCAACGAGCAGTGTGTTGTCACGAGTGTGAAGAAAAACCACAAAGACATGATGTGTGTGTTATCTGGTGATTTAAAGCACCTGTATTCCCCCTGCAAAGCCCAAGGTCAAACCGGCGCTGGAATGAAGCACATTTATGACGTTCCACTTCAACTCGGATCTCAACTGGGTCCTACTTTTGGTCAAACTTTTTTTTTTCTTTTGCTGAGAAAGAGTTGAAACTAGAAAAAATGAGTGCAGCTCTTATTTCAATTTCTGTTCCAATTGGAACAGTCGGTGTTTCCCACCCTAAGGTTATTATATTTTCAATGTGGGACTTTTATTTTGAAACTTTACTTTCAATTTGAGTAATGTTATTTCTCAATCTGATTTTTTTCCCCCTGTTTTTAAACTAGGTGTTTCCCTGATGTTTACTTTGTCTTATTTGACGTTACAATGATTATTATATCATAAAATTGTATTGTTTTTACAGTATAATTCATGAAGAGAGCTAAATCTATTTGTTCTATCTGTTGCTGTCATTTTTTGTTCTTTTTCCTTCTCTTTGTTCCTGAAGTACTTTGTGCTGCATGTTGAAAAAAACAGGTGCCGTGTAATTAAATACAGTTGAGTTCATGAAGGATTTTTCAGACTGCTGGATTGTTACTTTCACCTCCTTCCAGTGCCTTTAAAGTAAACAAATCAGGATAAATAGATTCTATGGGAACCAATCGAGGTTATTCCTTATTAATCATTTTCGCTTGTAACACACTTTCTGGATGAATACAACTGATACAATCTTGAAAAGCACACACTTGTACAAGGCCTCACTCTACATTTGACGATCTGCTAAATATGCCCATATAAGTTTGAAATCCTGCCAATTTGTGATACAATTCTTCTGCTCCTACTTTCTTTCCCTGGTTGTGTTTGGTTAAGATAAGACTTCGGCTGAGGTTTCCTTACCTCAACAATGCTGCGCAAGTCTTGGACATAGGTTCTCTCTGTGTCCAGTATTTCCTGCACCACCCTGTCCACATACGTCTTGGGTCCCTGCACCTGCCCTGTCCTCTCTCCTCCATCTGTGCCCAGTTCTGGCTCTGAATGTTCTGTCGGTGTCTGTGCACTGCCTTGTCTCCCTTGTCCCTTCCCAGCGTCCACCCCTGTGTCATTCCTGTGATCTTCTTCCTGGCATCCCAGCTGCCGGGCCGGGACCAGTTCCAGCCGAATCGCCCCGGAGTCCCGGTCTGAGGTTACTGGGTTACAGTGAGGGGCAGAGACGAGGGTTGAGCGGCTGCCCAGTGAGCAGTGACTGTCTCGGGAGGAAGCGGAGGAAGACGTGGAGCTGTAGCTGACGGGCCTCTCTGCGCTGTCAGGAGACGAGTCCATGCTGAGAGCGGAGCAGTAGCGCGAGGAGGTGTGGAGGAAGGCTGGGTTGCGGAGGCAGCGGGCCGGGAAGTCAACGGGGCTCAGGACCGAGCCAGAGTCCGGAACCTCAGGAAGAGGAGGCAACACATCCGGCAGGTAATGATAATCATCTAGAGAAGAAAATAAGAAAAAGAGAGTCTCATTAACAAACTTTATTTAAAAAATGTTGCTAGTCTTTTAGTTACAATTCTTCCTTTATAATTAATAATTAATTTGGAGGTCCTTCTTTACTTTAAGGGTCTCTGGAAAGCAAAAACGGCATAAACACATGCGCATAAGCTTTCTGATTCATTGCAATGAATCCACTGACTTACGCTAAAATGCAGACATCAGTGTCGCAATGTAGGTTGAATAACTGAAATCAAAATCAGCCAAGGTATCGACAATCTGTATGCACAATGCATGCCAAGGCAATCGCTTCTCTTGTGTTCCTAAATAAATCGATGCACATGCAATACACAAAGTTTTGGTGTCTTTATGTCACCTTTTGAGACAACTTTCAAAATGTAGGCATTTTTTACAACCAGATGAACAGCAACCACCTTACTTTTCTGTGCTATCAATTAACGTGCATGAAACCTGAACCATGAAAACTTAACCAAGAGCAAAATTATTTCGTCTTACAAGAAAGACCCACAGGCAATCAGTGCCATTAATGGAAGTTAGTTTTTAAAATTGCTAATCATCTGGAATATTAATTACATATGACATATAATGAGTTGTGTTTGTTGAAATTAGTAACACGACTCTTCAGATTTATGTCATTATTTATTCATGCTAGAAAGTCCAGACAGGAACTTATCCATGTCCAAATGATATTAACACATTCGACAGACCCTCTATTTTTCTCTTTCAAACTCGGTGCTAAAAGACTCCTTGTGTGTAACTTCCAACATGTTCAATGTCACTTCTAAATTCATACAGTCTCTACCTGTTTAGGGCTGCAATTCCTGACATTCCTAGCAGACCAAAGTTCGACTGACCAACCGGCATGTAAGGACTAGTAACCCTCACAGGTTGTCCTCAGTTCCACCCAAATGAAACGTTTTATGTGCATGGACCAAGAGAGAAAAAAACACACGAATGTACAAGTTGTATATTTGTGTGTTAGTGTGTGAGCATTTCTACTGCAGGCTGATGAATAGATCGAGTTTAATGACAGGATTAACAGTGTAATGCCGAGAACTCTCCACTCTGAAGCAATGAATGAAAGCCCTATTTACATGGAAGAGAGACGAGTTTGTGTGTGCAACTGCAGAAGTCTGTTTGGCACGAAGCCGATGCCAAACTGGCTCTCAACCTTGTGTCTGTGGAAAGATCCGTTAAGATAAGATTACCGTCCCTCCGAAGGCCCCACAGTTACACCAGCTAAAGTAAAACCGCATATGAAGCAAATCAGACTGAAGCTGTCCAAGTTTCCTTCAACGTTTTCCAATTTACTTCTTAGAAAGACCAAAAAACTGTGAGTACTTAAAACACAGCAAACTAGCAGGGGAAGTACATTAGACAGCCTCATACTAGCCCAGTGGGAGTTTGACACCAGTCTTTATCATCAAAGCTTGATACACCAGTGACCCCGGCAGCTCTAGTGTTGTGGCAACACAGAGACCCAGTGGCCTATAGGACAGAGCCGCGCTTGCTGCCAGCAGCACCAGCTCAGCCTGAGCCCGTTTCACTTCAAAGCTCTGAAGATCACAGACCCAGAAGTTCAAAAACATGAAACGTGACGCTGAGAACAAGCACAAAGAATCCCCGTACATACCCACTCTCTCACCTTTCAAATAGGTACCTTGGAGGTCTTTTTGCTACGGTGACACCTCTTTTCAGAGTGTTAAAGCAGCAGGCATGCTTGTAAGACTGGCCTCTGGTGGAAAGATCACAGGTTTGATTCTGGCAGCCATCATGTCCGTATTGATACTGAGCTCACAAACTGAAATGTCATGTTCCCACTTTAGCTTTATGCAAAGTATTTACCACAGCTTAGATAGACTCGTGGTTTTTTAACCGCACCACAACTGACCAATTATCACTCTATAAAATTTGTGATGGAAAAAGGGTAAACAGATGACTGCTGTTTTTTTTTTAAAGCCTGACAGCCATTAAACTAAATGAGCATTTATATGTTACAGACAACCAACTGAATCCTGAAGCATAGGTTTGAGAAAATGTCATGTCTGTGTGTTGAGTGCAAAGCAGCTCTCATGTTCCCTTAGCTTAGCTTAGCATGACGATTTGTAAAGGGGAAACAGCAAACCAAACAATGCTTTGCCACGCCTCCAAAGTACTTAACATGTGGAGTCTCATTTTACGTTACAAACATAAAAAGCAACAAACAGAAATGTCTTACACAAAAATATGAGCTAGAACTTCTTCTTTAGAGGTAGTAAACATATCTTGACCTTTACTCTTCGCCACGCTAGCTGTTTCTCTCTGCTTCCTGTTTATGCTAAGTTAGGCTTACCAGCTAGCAACTAACCAACTCACTGATGATTCCTCTGCTCTGATGAGAAAGCGGTAAAGTCTATCTTAAATAATTGTAGTTATAAATGTTAATTCTTTAAGCTATCTTTTGTTTACCAAATCCTGAGCCTATAAGAAGCCTTTATGAAAACAGCTCCGTTTTCTTTGCCGCTAGCTCACTTTGATTCGTCTGCTCTTTGATGTATGACAGTGCAAATACTGATAAATTATTATTTTTTAATTGCCAATAAAAACAAGCAGACTAAAACAATTATCAATACATGCTAAAAGAGGCTAATAAGGGAAAGAAAGGAACTGAAATGATTGGACATTTTCTTTGTTACTTTTCTTTGTTTGATAGGGGCCCTCATATCTGTCCTGCTTTCCTGTAGCATCAAGCTCTTGTTGATGTGAGAATCAAATGTGCTGAATCGCAGCTTTCTCTCGTTTAATTTTGCTCCACTGCTGTGCCAAGGAAAACCCAAAAAGGGTTAGAGCATCCAAAAACTGAAGAGGCATGAAACCGCTTCCTCGGACAAGTTTGGAACTGATTCGCTGCTTGTCCATGTGCGTGTGCGTGTGAATGGTGCGTGTGTCCATTCAAATGTCTGCACTCCCAAGACTGACCTACTTTTTAATAATGACAGATCAGACAGGACGAAAATGTGGTGAATGAAAATACATAAACTTAACAGCCTTGATGTTTTAATAAGCAACACTGCTTTCAAGTTAGTCACACAATGAGCAAAGGATTATATTACACTTCACACCATGGCATTAATAGCTAACTGACTATTTTATTAGCTCTTTGACAAATCTGAAGTTTATTCTCCCTTATCTTTGAAGGTAATGTAACTTTATCTTCATTGTGTGTGCATGTTTCACACAAAATGCATTAAGCTTATCACACCGGAGATAACGCCAACCAAGCTAATAACCTATAAGTTCCTCACACCTGCTTTTTCAACTAGATATGGTGAAGAAGCAGAGTGTGCACACGTGCAACATGCACACACAGGCACACACAGGCACACACACACGCACATAAACATACAAGTAGAGCAAATACAAAGAAACCATGTGTTTCCGTTTGCAGGGAGACTCAAACATCACAGAGGCGAATTGCTCCATCTTGTATTTGCCCAAGCCCTCCTTCCCACCTTCCAAACGTCATGTTTTGGGCACACCCTGACTGTTTCCTGGGTGAACTGGCTCTTGTACACATGCACACACACACACAAACACACACACACACACACACACACACACACACACACACACACACACACTCAACGAGCACAACCCCCTCCTCAACGCACACACAGACAGAGAGCAAAGATGGCCAAGCTTTAGTTACCTCCCGGCCACATTATGTTCAACCTGATCCTTGTAAATGATCTCTAATTATGGTCCTTAGCATGCAGGTTGGGACTGTTTCTCCTGTGTGTGTGTGTGTGTGTGTGTATGTATGTGTGTCACAGGTCCGTGCATGTGAGAGGATTAGGACAGTGTGTGAGAGCTGTGTTTCCTGCCAAACTAGAAAGTGACTGAACCAGCGAGTGCCTGAATAACCTGGCTTCAATATCTGGCTTTCATTTGACTTGAAAAAGACAAAAGGGAGCTGGGGCTCTTTTGCAGCCAAGTTTAATAATGTTGAACATCAGGCCTGTCTGGAAGGCAAACAGCGAGGAAGCAGACTGAGGCCTGGGCAGACAATGTACACAGAGAGAGTACAAAACACTGGCAAAACACTGTGAGTCACATGTGGTGTTTTTTTTTTTTTTTTGTAACTTATGAAGCACAAATCTTGTGTTTCATTTTAAGACATTAAGATACCTGTGTAGTTTGACTATTTTAGAATGGGTTCAAATAAAAAAAAAAAAAAACACTTCTAAATCACGAAAGCAACTGATCCGGATGAAATCTACTTTCTTCTCTTCACTTTTGATCATGTGTTGCATTTCCAGGACTAACGTAACAGGGCTTTTTTTTATGTATTGCACCTTTCTAGGTTTATTGTCCTTTGCAATAAATGCTTCCCAACCGCCTACAATTAACATTAATGGTGATAAAGATAAGACAATGTCTGCCACAAGTGAGACCTGATAACTCCTCCCCTCATTGATGAAGTCAACCTGAAGCCTCGCTACCTGTCCAGCCAAGTTTAATGACTCATACTACACTTAACCCGTCCACTTCAGTCGCACACTTTACGGCCACCTGAAGTGCTCTGGAGTGGTCAGCAAACAGCTGTGAGAACCCTTGTCTCTTTATGGCCAAATGACCCTCACATGAGTGTTTTTTCTAATAGACATGTGAACATCCTGTGTGGACATTTAAACCTAAGTGAACGATGCCGCCATATGCATATGTTGCATAGAGGACGGTTACAAAACCATCACTGTATATATTTTGACTTCAGTGGTATTGGGTTTAAAACAAGTGTATTAAACTGAAAATGTGATGCGTGTTGCTTCAAGTAAGACAGCCTACACATGGCTAGCAGGGATTATCCCTCAGCAACAAAACACAATGAAGGCAAGGAGGGGATCTCGTGGAGAAAAGAATCTAAATTTGGAAAATACGCACTTGGCTTGGCTAGCTCTGAAGGCTGACATTGGAGTTGGCTGAATGAGTCGAGCAAGTTCAGGAGCACTTTGGTGTAACGCATGATTACAGTGACCAGTATATGCTGAGGATTAGACCTCCAAAACCACAGACTTGAATGAAGTTCTTCTGTTGCAACATTGGATGTCTGTACTTGGGTTCATGATCCATACACTCCTACATTTTAGGCTGCTGTGCGACACATACAATAACAACACTTACTGTACGTCATGCATGTTAACCCTCATGACACCTTGGACTTAGAGGTTATAAATAATATATAATCCCTGGAAAAGGGATTTAAAAAGTCTTTTTTGAAATCAACTAAGAACAAAATGCAATTTCAAAAAACTGGACTACAAATGATTTGCAAAAGCCCCTATATTGCAGCACATTTCTAGACTAAAATTATCATTCACTCAGATTGAAACCACCAATATCAGTGGATTTGTTTATTGGGGAAAAAAATTGCAAAAATCTTTTATGTTTATCTTTGATTTCTGTCACGCACTTTCCCTCCTTCAACGACCAGCTGTCCTATTGGTGCTGAAACTGAAGACAGCTCTGTCTACACTGTTAAATGAGAAGCAATGACCAAAGGAGCTTTTTGCGATGAACAAATTCAGCCACACATTTTTTGGTTTCCACTTGTTCTTTCCCATTTCATTGACCTTACATAAATTTAATCCCAACATTCCTGCCGTTTTCCTTCCCCCTTCCTGCCATTCTTCTCCTCCCTTTTCCTCTAATACATTCAGCCACAGCATATGTTTGACTGATCTTGGAGTAACTGTTTGCTGTGTGCATATGAACTCCGGGACATTCCTCTTAGCTCGGACCATCCTTCTCCAAGCATATACTTTACTATATAAAAATACACACTGACCCGCCTGTGTGTATCTATGGCTGCAGACCTCCGGGGCTTATATTTGCATTTGGTGCACATGTGTTCATAACACTCCCTATTCAAATGACTGGACCTCATCTGAGGGGAAATCACAGTGGGCGTTGTTTCTTAGTACTTGTAGAAGCTATGATTCCAACATTTTTAAATGACTGGAACACTCTCTCTTTAGATTTTTGCATTCAAACACAACCAACCTTTCCTAATACTTTTACTACAAAAGGATGTCCATCTTGAAAGAGGTCATGTTATTTTTCAGTATTTCCTTAATAAACATGCAAGCTTTTAAAACATGACTTGCATGTCAGGAAACACAGAGAAGGACAATCCCTGCAACAATTTACATTATGGTAACACTGAAACATCAATTTTACTCTCAAGGGCACCATTTGGTGTTAATTGGTAAATTGCTGGTCTCATGCAAGCAGGAGGACATTTAATACACCACACTTACAGGTTCAAAGTTTAACTACATATAGTAGCTTTTAAAAAGATAGCTCTAATTTTAACTAGATATGATCTATATTTAGGGGGGGGGGGGGAGACTTCATCCCCTGTTGAGAGAACCAGACAGGATTGGACCACACATTTGGTGCAATTCATAAATCCTTTAATCAACCTTGTTTGTCCGTGTGTGTTCTGTTTATTCTGCACCAGGCCTACCAGATGGCAAAAGAGTTCAATGCCAGGCAGATAAATTGCTGACTCTGCAGTCCCAAGGAACCCATGTGCATTGAAAAGGTAACAGAATCCAGAGGGAGTTTGATGGAAACAATAACGAATTGTTTAAAGTGACAGCATTCAGCCTGGCCGCTTTTGTCTTTCATTTGGCTGCATCTCGGTAAAACTTTAAGCTGCGGTTTATAAATGTAAAAGAAAGGGGAAACATGATGACAAGAGGACGTGTGTGTCAGTGAGAGAGTGAGAAATGAAGAGGAGATGACCCAAAGGATTGAAAGTAGGAAGAAGAGATGAGATGAAAGGCCAAAGGTCAAACACCACCCACTCCCTTCCTTTTTCTCTCTTTTCCATTCCTCCCCCCGCCCCGCTCTGCCTCATGTTGAATCCCGCCTTTAGTCGTTCTTTAACCATTCAAAACCGGACTTCGCTATCAAAAATCCATAGGAAACAAAGCTTCTATCTTTTCCAGCATTATATACGAACTTCAGACAGTTTTAATCCGGTTTCTGCCCCGTTTCGTTCCGGCCTCACATCTTACGCTCGAACTCTGTTTCTGATAGAGACGCAGGCTTGATCACAACTGACGCTGAGGACCTTAAAGTGTCACTCAGGATTTCACACCACAGACCAATGTGCGTGGAGGAGCAAGGGCAGAAGAAGAGAGAGGGCAAAGGTGGGAGAGAGAGGCGAGGGATGGGATGGGAGACAAGAGGCGGGGCTTAAACTGAGCAATTTAACATGGAAACAACAGAGAGCTGAGCAGGCCCACATTTAAATGCAGATGTATGGGATGGGATGGATGGAGAACGAAAAGGAGATTAATAAGACAGCTCAAGATAGCTTCAAACACCTGAACACATCACAACTGGTAAAGGGACAGAAGTTTAAAATTGATGTGCCACTTTATGGACTCCTGCGGCTTTCATTGCCTCGCAAAACATAGAGTAAATACACCAACAGCTGCAAAAGCTAAAAACCAACAAATGGCTTTTTTTCCAGGTTTTTCCCTTACGACACCATTTACGGGCACATTCACACACATTGACACCTCCTTATTTTCAGATATGGCAAATTAAAGGCTTAAGTCTTGAGAAGCACACCTCTGTTTGTCACTGTGGACATCATAGAGGAATGTGCGTTGAGTTTTGTTTTTTTTGCTGACAGCGCCGGTGTTTAGCCTCTGTGGGAAAGAAATGTCCAACAGCAAACTTACACCTCCCTATTTTCAGAAACACACACACACACACACACACATACACACACACACACACACACACGGGACACCCATGCGACCCCTCACTGCTCACACCCTTGGCCCTCCTCCTGAGTGTGACACACTAGCCTCATTCTCAGGATTTCAGCGCTGAGGAAAACATCTCCACTGGACATTCCTGCATCCATTTCCTTAATATGTCATACTAGAAAATCGCTGATTTGTTTTCCCTGATTGCTCCATTGGGAACTGCCCCCTCTCTGCAAAGTGCTCTCCCCTCCGCAGAGCTGCAGTTTCTTGCACGTGAGCATGCTCAGGATGGGGGGGCAGATGTCCCAGAGGACTCAGCCAGCTAGCAGGGTGGTGGGAGGAGGAGGAGGAGGAGGAGGAGGAGGAGGACGGAGGGGTCCATTGTCTCCAGCACCTCTAAACCAAAGACTTTGCTCTAAACAGTAATTACCCCCCCCCCCCTTTTCTCTCCTACCCTCTATCCCATTTGTGGCCACCCCCCAAACTGCTGCCCCGAAGGCTCTAATTTGGGTCACAGGCCGCAGAACGGCATCTTAACACCCGGTCAAACCTAACGCCAGCAAGAGGAGACTGGCACATATGCTGGACTGACGAGACATGAGATATAAAAGAAAAAGGAAAGAAAGAAGAGTAGAGTAAGAAGTCTAGAAAAGAAGTCCCGGGGCAGATAAACACAAACACATACTTAAATACCACATGTTTTTTCACACAAGTTTCCTGCAGTGCCTACATTTGTATTATTAATTCATTAAAGTTGAACCTCTATCCAGCGGGAACCTGAAAGAATAGCGATACGCTGTGTACACATCTTCTCAGCATCATTAGGACTTTAACCCCAAATGTCTGCGAGAAAGCAAACACGCTCCATTCAACACCAGGGCTGAGAAAACAACCAGAGGACGCTGTTCATACAAGCACGCTGCTGAGGGACGGACACTGCTGGGACACTTCACACAGCGCTGTCAGCTGAGGGGAAAATATCACACACAGAGCTCACAAAAGAGCCGCTAAGACAAACAGCCAAAACCATCAAAAGCTTGTAAAGAGAGGTTGTGTTTAAAGGTTGCTGTTTGAAGTTTGACCACTTGAAAACAGCCTCATTTTATCTTCTTTTTTCTGTGTCATTATAATGTTTCAAACTACTATTCATCACATTAAGACAACTCAAATCAGGACTGCATTCTACATGAAGTGGATGTAAGCCTCTTTGATGGGGTTTCCAGACATGTTTGACAGAGAAATCTAATCTCGCCGCATCAAGAAATCACTTTTCATCTCAAAAAGTCTACAATTCAAACAAGTTCAGAACACAAGAAGAAAAGAAAAAAAGAAAGGATGAATTGAAGAGCGTATGCTTACCAGTAGGCATTGTGGCTTGGCTTTTACTCCACAATTTCAGTGAATGAAGCAGAGGTTTGGAAAAATTGAGGGTGAAACTTCAAAGAAACGCAGGGTTTCCTCAGCAGGTCACATCTCCAAAAGATTCCAAACAGTACTCCCAGCAAAGCCTATAAAAAAATTCCTTCAGATTTCCCAAATACTCCCGGTCATTGTGATTCCTTTCTGCATGCAGTCCGCTCCTCCAAAACATACACAGGAGCACACACACTCCAAGGCGTTGTTTTCCCTCTACATGCACACACACACACAAAAACACACTTCTCTGCCTGATGTTCTGTCTTCTTCCTCACACTTTACTTTGCTGAGGATCTCCTCTTCTCCTCCTCCTGAATGCCTCTCTCCCTCCCTCTCTTTCGCTGCAACACATCCACAGCCTGCATGTGTGCGTCTAAAAGTGTTCATGTGTGTATTTGCATGTGTGTGTGTGTGTCAGAGTGAATGGCCTCTGCTCCCTCCCTGCTGGGTTTTCCCCTCCCCCTGACTCCTCCTCTCTCTCTCTCTCTCTCTCTCTCTCTGTCTCTCCCGCAGCAAATTACAAGGAGCTGGGAGTTCCACATTCAGAACCTCCTCTGCTTTTTCCTCTCTTTTATCTTTTCTCCACTTTTTCATCTTTTCCTCCTCTTCTCTGGTTCCCTAATCAAACTTTTAGCTCGGTTCTGTAACGCAGGGCCGGCATGTCACCTTTTGTGTGTGTGTGCGTCTGCTGCTCGCTCAGCAGGCAGCTGAACTGCTGCACAGACTCCAGAGATCACACACACACACTTTACAAGGACGGTGGTGGTGTGTGTGTGGTTGTGTGTGTGTGGTTGTGTGTGTGTGTGTGTGTGTGTGTTGGTCGGTCGCGGCTGATCAATAGGCCGGGAGCCAGCTCAAACAAAAGCTCCTCGTCCACTGCGAGACACTGCAGCGCTCATTGTGTCCCAGATCAGAGTGAGAGAGGGAGGCCGGGCAGAATGAGCGCACAGAATGTCAGAAGTGGGATTCAAGATGTAAATGAGCAGCAGGGGAAACGGACACAGACAGCAGTGTCTCAGAGTGCAGTTCATCAAGTCTTTGGCCTGTGATCCTTTGCAGACCCTCCAAAAGGACAGTTATCATTATTACTGTCACAGCTATTACTGCTTCAGCAGCATCTCTGCTAAAATGTTAAGGCCTGTGACCACCAGTAGCATTTTTGTTTTTTTGCATTGGCAGCTTCTATTTTTCATACAAACCAACGCAGTTCAACGTTTTCAGCACTCAGCGACCTGAGCGAACAAACATCCTTATTTTTTTATCACCGCAATAGTTCAACTTTTGGACTGTGCTCAAACCAATCAATACCAAGAAGGGACGGAGCTTCCAATATCATCTTTGTCAACAACAGTCATGGAGAAGAAAGCATTCCCTTTCCTCACGCGGCTAACCTTATGCACGAGACTCATTTTTGAAGGGTTCAATCTACAGGTCTGATTTACAGAGCTGCTGCCAGGACATGATATGATTCATTTCCACTTTGTTTAAGGTTTTCTTTGTAAAATGTCCTTGAATAAAAGCAAATATCAGGTATAGAGAGCAACTGTAAACAGACTCAGCACTGACATAGTAAAAAAAAAAAAGGCCCTCACTCTCTATATCCCTTACTTTTGAAAACCACCTGTTACAACATCTTACATCTTTCATTCATGAAAACATGCCAAACCTCTTAGTTTACAGTGCCCTTTCTTCTAATCAAGCTGAGTTTACTTCTTTGATTGACATCACCAGGGTTTTTTTTGTTGTCAGCTTGAGAGACCAACATTTTTTAACAAAAGGCCTGCATGGTAAAATGAAGGTTTGGGACAATTAGACGCGTCTTTAATTAAGCCCCCCTCCCCCTTTGGAATCGCTGTCTCCATTTGTGAACGGTTTAGGTGCTTTACTTACTTGACTTCTTGTCCTTTGCAGCTTTTTATTGTGACACATTTTTTATTTTCAAATATCTTGTTTGTTCCCAAACTTCTCCAACTTGTTTGTGTAACCTTTGATGAGCTTATTATCATTGAGTAAAGCAAATATATATTTCTTTGTACATTGAAACCAATGTAAAACCGGCATCAAATTCCTTTCTGTGAACACACCCACGGGCGATGAAGCCGACTGATTCTGATAATGTCACTTTTTTGTTCTCGATTTTTTTTTAAAGAAACAGCCTTAACAGATTTTAGTTATTTTTAACAAAACAAAAAAAACGAGAAACGTGATCAAAGATGTACAACAATATCTTCCAAATGTTGTAGGTATCAGATACATAATCCAATAGGTACTGAGCTTTCTGTTTGGTTCAAATACAAATTTGATACCACGCCTTATCTACTTATGACCCCTTGTAACAAGCTGCACATGGCTTCAGGTTGGTACCAGTTCAACCAAGAAGTACATTTCTTTCCTCTTTATTATATCAAAACACCGATATGGAAGATTAAAATCAAATCAGGAAAGTTTGGTAAAATAAACCAACCTGTTCTAGCAGATATAAGAGTCCTTAGATTCAATTTGTTACCCCGTTATTGTCAGTATCCACAGGTCAGGAACCACAGCTCTAGTGCACAGTGTATAATGTCAGACATCACTTATAGTTAAGGACATGTCGGGCCGTGTGTCCCATACGGAGGACACACACGAGACAATGGACCCTCAGTCTCGCACACTAAAGCCAATGTGTCGACTATTTGTTGTGGCTCTTTAAAGACAGGGACTGGTCCCAGCAGCATGGGGTCCTGCTTACACCACCCCCTTCTCCTCACCAATACAATAATAGAGACCCCCTGAACTATCCTCTCTCTTTCTCACACACACACACACACACACACACACACACACACACACACACACACACACACACACACACACACTATTACGAACAAGACCCCAAGAAGCACGACCCTTCTCTCTAATGGTCTGAGGGTCCGTTGACCCACGAAGCCCCTGAACCTCTGCTCCCAATCCACGCACTGTCCATGTGCCCCGCCCCCCTCCACCCTGCCACCTCCATCCCTCAAAAACACACATGGGCCGTCCATAATGAGCACCTCTGGCTCAGCAAACACACAGAGAGCGTCTCAGCTCCTCAGTTCAGTCAAGCATGACCTGTTGATGACAGAAAGCTACAGCAGCAGTCCAGCTTATCTGATGCCCCCTGTGCGCTCCAAAACAACTGCCTGCAGGATGACAACCACAGGAACAATATTTGTCCCCTTTTGTACTGGATATAATAATCGTTATGTGAGCTGACAGGGGAGATGTTTAGGCTGAAGACAGTGATACAATAAAAAATAAGTTTGATGATTTGGCTGCAGATTTTACCCAAAAGAAAACTTGCAACAGCAGATTCTCATCATGTATTTGACACAAGAAGGACTTATTAATGATGAATGACGATAGTTTAGTCTATAAAATATCAGGGAGTCTTAATAATGACTGCAATAAGACCTGGGCCTAAGCTCATGTCTTCTTTGGTTTTGGGCTGGAAGTAAAAAAAAACAACAACTAAAAAACAATGAGTATTTTGTGATGTACACTTATTCAGTTTCTTTTCTTTCAGAGACAGGAGGTGGATAGCAAAGCACCAGGAGTGGAAACAGGATGGAAAATGGCAGCTAACCTGTTCATGTCAAGAGGTAAAAAGTAAGTCCAACAGGACCTCTGGAGCTCACGTAGTGATTATATCTTACTTTGGTTTTGGCTTTACATGACATTATCATTATGCACAAAATTTCTTGACAAACTGATAAACTGAATGCCAAAACTGACAGCTTCATCAGTGGTACTTTTGGCTCAGAGAAGCTACTAAACATTCGGTAAGACAGTGAGCAAGTAACTCTATGCAAGATAACTTAAAAAAAAGGGAATGCAGGAGGTCAGGTTAGCTCTAAGAAGTGTTTTTTTTTTTTAGTTTCCTTGACATATGCAGGAAATCAAAAAAGATGATCATGGGATAGGGGGAAAAGATGAGCTGTTAGTTACTTCATACGTATACTTCTGAAAGAAAGAAAAGCGATGACAATAATTACAATGTATTAGCGTAGCATCCAAAAAGTGAACTTCACTGACCTTTGCCATTTCTGGAAACGTCGTCATACAAGTCAAAACTCGATAACTCTTGAGCTTTTCTAAATTTCCACTTGAGAGGTTTTACACACCAGACGAGGGGGAAATTCTGGTTATTTTTTTTCTCATGAACACAGATTGTTTAGGTCTCTTGGGTTAATGTTTTTCAGAACTTGATCCATATCTAGCAACCTAAAATAAAAATATCTAATCGAATTAGACAACTTGTGTTAAAATATGTCCCTTGCAATTTCCCAGATTCTTGTGTCTCCAACCTTCCACACTGAATTACTTCCTCAGTACCACAGCCCTCATTCGACTCTGCTCCCATGTCACTTCCCCTTCTAATGCCCCCCACATACACACGCACACACACACACACACACACACACACACACTCAGAGAGCAGATTTCCCAACAGACCCTCACCCTTTTCACAGCTCACAACAAGCTCTAACAAGGCAGTAACACTTTAGGACCCTACACACAGACAAACACTCTTTTTTTTTGTTTTTGCACCCACAGTCACTCAGAAGTGATAGTTTGAGAGTTTGTGGGGGCCATAGTGCCGTGGTGGTCACTATGACGACTGGGAGGCATTCATCTCCAAGGCATTTGGAAAGACGCTGAGGGAGAGAGCGGAAGAGAGAGGAAGAAAGAGATGAAAATGCTTATTGTCAATAAAACACTCCGTTCCTCATAACACACGGGCAGTGCAAACAAGGAATCAGGGCAAAGAGTTCATAGAAACTCTATTCAACTTTTACTGGGGCACCAATGCACACACATCATCACTTGTTTTCATGCAGCATTGTAAATACTGACTTAAAAGACTCTGCCTCTTGAAAAGGTTTAAGTGTGTGTGTGTGTGTGTGTGTGTGTGTGTGTGTGTAATCAGAAATTAAAACTGTCCTGAACCACTCGAGCACGTCCTGCAGGAGAGGTGGAGAACTTATTTTATGGTTGTTATTGCAGCAGGCACTGTGTGTTTTTGCAACTGTGTGTGTGTGTGTGTGTGTGTGTCCGATCTCTTGCTCCGACAGCCTGACAGCCCCTTCATTTTCTCAGAGGGAAATACACTCAGACTGAGAGGGACTGTGACTAATGACAAGAGGGTTTTGTGAGTGGTGGGGGCCTGTGATTCATATACAGTTTCCCCCTCCCTCTGTGACTCTATCTGTCTCTGTCGCTGCTGAGATGGATCATCTACAGACACACTCTCTTTCTGTGTCTCTCGCGCACAGATTCTTCAAGTGTCACAGACCTTTAAGCTTTTTGTTCTTGCCGACTGAGCTCTTAATCAACCCCCCCGCCGCCCCCCGCATTTCTGTTTCTTTTGACCACTGAAGTAACATCAAGCCTGGCAAAACATTCTCCTCACTGTCTTGAATCCTCAAATCTATTATATATCTAAAACGTCCCACACATTAAAATGATTAAATCTTAGCCTTCTAGAGGATACACAGAGGAGTTTTGTGACGTTTTTGAGGAAATCATTTGTCGGTGACAAAAAGAGAAGTCACTGACAAATGTTTAAAGATGTTAAAGAGTTAGGTTAAGAGACGGAACAGAAATTATGAAATTAACTGTGTGGGTTAAAAATTCCTACGTAGTTAAGGTTTGGTTTACAGCATTGATTTCATTCTTACTTAAAGGGTCCTTGGTTCTCAAGGATTAGCATTAAATAAAATATTGTGTGGATACTACAGTAGTAGCATAAACTTAACAAGACTCACTTTTAATAACTTTTTTTATGTTCAAAAAGTGTGCTGCATCCTAATGCAGGTGTGACCAATATACCAGTAAACAAATGCTTTCATGACCTCAAGGGTAGCCGCCACCATCCTCAGCTACCACATGTGATGCAGAAGTGTAACGACATGGCGCTTCTTTTGTTTTCTAATGTACTGCCAGCTAAACAACAGCACTTGTTAGTAACCAAACTGGGGCGTGGTCATTTTGGCGACAGGAACAGGATGTTTGGCCTGCCTCATTTATCTCCAAGTCCACTAACAACATCACCTGTTCTTTTTTTTTACTCCTGTCATAACAGTTAAAGCTCCAAGAAGGCTTTGCTTGAATATCATTAACATTTGTAGGCTCTTGATTGGCAGTTTAAGCGGTTTTCACATATCACACTCCTGAAAATTAAAAAAAAATGTTCAGAGGGACTGCCCCTCAAATCTCGGTTTTCGCACATGAACCTCCATGTAACTTTCCTTGTCAGACTGGGGGGAAGGGGTCTCAGAAGGCAAGATATGCCGTAAACAGAACAACACAGAATTAGCAGACAAAGCGACAGAGTGACAAAGTGTGAATTTTTGTCTTGATATTAATGCTACCTGTAGTTCAACACAATCACGCTATCAACTAAAGAGCAGAGAAGAACACATGGCAAACAGAAAAGAAGAAAAGCAGCAGGAAATATTCAGGAATTATATCCTGAGACCAGCGCACAACCTTAGACTGTATGAAGGCAACTGATGCGAAGGTAGCTAGCTGGCTAGCTAAGTGGGGATGAAGTTCCCTTTCTTTGTCCTGCCTGTTGAGATACTTGGTGAGTATTTATCAAATGATGTATGGGGAAAGATTGGTTATCTTGTTGGATTTGTAGGACTGAACACACGGGCATGAGAAACTGAGAAGTTGGCGTCCGCCTTAATGAGGTGGTTCTGACATGTCATAGCAGGAAAAGCACTAAACAATGATATCAATGATGACTAATTCCTTTTAGCAGATGATGTTTCGCTATTCTGGTATGGTAGATGCTGACTCACTGTGACTCTGTCATGGCTAACTGGGACACAGGCATATAGGACCATATTTAAGAGCTATTTGATTCCACATATTTACTTGTAATCCTGTACAATGACTGGTCAGGGGTATTGATTGGAGTTTGCTGCAGCAAATAGCGCAGGAGTGATTAGCATCTCAAACCTGCCACTCCACCTCACGTCAACCAAAACACAGCAGCAACTTCACTGGTTGCTTGTCTAATAAACGTAATGTGTTTTTCTTCATCTTAACTCTTTTCTTATCATATAGAGATGAAAAATTTTGCCATGATGGTGGCTTATCTCGAAAGAATGGAAGCTACAGGAGAAAAATCAGGGACGAGGACAGGAATACAAAAAGGATAGCAAGCCTGGGACCTGCTAGCTAGCTAGTCCTGTACTCCAGACAGTCACTGTCAGACGTTATACTCATCAGGGAGGGACATATGAATGAAGGAAAGTGTTTTTATGAAAGCAAAAAAAAAGCAGCTATATTTAGTTGTTAACACCTTTGAGTTCATGATGAGTCATCAACATTTTATTTTTAAGCACAAGAAATAAATGTGTAACAACAATAAAATCTTCTCTGATTGAATAGACAGATTGTAAATATAATTTACATCTGTGCTTTTCCTACTACACATACTAAATGAAAATCAAGTTAGCTGATTTTGAACAATGAACAACATGTCGGGGAGTTTCCAGGGGTCTGTTTCTCTCTTTGGGGGGGCACACAAATCGTAAGAAAGTGTTTTTTGTTGTCCACTTGCTGATAAAATCAAGTTAGAAGCTTTTAATAGTCTTTGGGTAGAAGCTAATTACATCTGTGTGTCTGCAAAACTGATTTATTAGATAATATTCTTAATGGTTTTCCCATTCCCAGATTTATGAGTTTTCCAGTTCTCGGACAGTTTTCCCTTGAGCAGTCTGCTCGCAGTGCCAGGACAAGTCCAGGAATTTCTGCCTTCTGCCGGCCAGAAAACATTTGACTAAAGCACCGGTTTCAGCTTATATAAGAGTAGGATTCCCTCGAAAATTGGCTGGAGGAGCCCAAGGAATAGCGTCCAGGAAAACGAGGAGCGTCTTCACCATTCCAGCAGACTAAACAACAGCGACACCGAAATAACTACAGCTGCTACGTCAACAACAATAAGGTCAACAGCCGCAGCTAATGATAGAGCAGGGTGGCAACCCGGCCAGAGCAGAACCCCGGAGAAGAATTTACGATAGGAGATAATGTTAGTATTCAACTATGCAGTGAGTTTGTATCCACATGAAGAGAAGAAGACAAGGAGCCAATCATCAGGAGGAAGAGAGAGGGGGCAAAAGAGCTGAAAAACAGGTGGTTTTCAGAAATAATAGCTTTCAGATCCTTAAGAGAATTTATTTTGGCAGAGATTGTAGATAGATCTTTCTTTTTCTTAAAAAAAAAAAAAAAAAAAAAAAATCACACTTCACACGCTTCACACAAAGTCATATTTTGAACCGCGTCAGCACAGAAGCTCTGAAATCAGTATCAGAATGAAAGCAACACAACCACACTGTATTCCTTTATGGTCATTGATTGTGTGTTTCTGTATGTGTACGCAGAGCTTTTGAATGCTTAGAGGGTATGTGAGCATGTGTGGCGGACACAAGGAGGAAGCTGTGTTTGGCCTCAGATTAAAAATGCAGGACGGGGGTCTCGCTCCAGGAAAGGAGACCAGCAGAGCCAAGGGACTTTTCCCACATTAGGGATACACATGACACGTACCAAAAATCATCGCCAGTGCGGCTAGAGAATTTACAATGCTGCAAGAATACAACAGCATATGTCATCAATGGATAATACTGATGTGCGGTATAGTCTTACAGTGCCAGAGACTTAAAATATGTGTGTGATTTATTTTAAAGAAGTGTTTTTCGGAGGACCTGAATACTACACAATAGACGGACATCAGTTAAAATATATCAGTACTGTGCAACCATCCTATAAAAGGTGTACTAAGGGGACCAGACATACAGTATATAAAGTCAGTGCTGTGTCATTAAGAAGTCAGGTAGCCAAGGATCAAGAGATAAAAAGAGTCACGCAAAAAAACCTTAACGCTTAAAGTAGCAAAGTAGCACATGACACCTAATGAGTCCATCCCAGTTTGTCCGCTAGTCTGTGTCCCCTTAGAAGCTGGGTGCTCCAGTTAAAGCTCCCAGAATGAGGACACACCACAAAGGAGAACACACAGATATGTGAGCACACACGCACGCAAACCCACACACTTCTAGACTTTGAAATAACTCGATTTCTGTTGTTTACAAATTTCTTGTGACCAAGGAGGGCATTCAAAATGAAAACTTCCCTAATTTTAAGGGACTTTGTCAACCTCGATTAGTGGAGAAAATGACATAACGCTCACTCCAAGAAACGCTGTGTTGATCATCCTCTCAGAAACACAGAGGTGAAAGAGTTATTATTATTGTTGTATCCAGCAATGACTGCAGACCATGACCCCCAAACTGGTAGTCATTGTTACTAATTAGACATGTGGTCAAATATGCCCTTAGAGTCACACTTGGGACAGAGTGATTGGAGGTCAGGTTGGGTTTGGAGGGAATTGAGCTCTGCAATTATATGATTTAACAAAAGCTTTTAAAAAGGAAAATAACTTGGCACAGAGAGCAGAGCCATTTACAGCAAATTAAACCACATCAATTTGAGGCCACCGTCAGTGTCCCGGCCACCCAAAAACAACAACAACCGGCCACTCACCTCACAGAGACAATTCCCACTATTAGCCTTTTCGCAGCTGCTTGTATCCCAGAATCCTGTCACAGGTTAGATCCATGTCCAACACTCAAAAGGTGTCATGTACAGTTGAAGAAACGCAAAGTGAAAAGAGGTATGTTTGGCTCGTGTCAAGACGGCCCGGTCCGCGGTCCACCCCTCTATGAGGTCAGTTCAGAGAGAAAAAGAGAGGATAGAGAGAGAGAGGGAGAGGGAGAGAGAGAGAGAGGGAGAGGAGGGGACCAGATGGAAGCAACTGAACTGGAGCCCACTGGTAAGGGGGGGGGGGGGGGGGGGGGGGGGGTGAGGAGCTTGCACATCCACTTCCTGACCAATTACTGCTGCGAGTCCAGCCTCTCTCCGTCTATCCAAACTGGGACCTCTCTCCCTCACTCCCTCTCTTTCTCTTTCTCTCTCACTCTCGAGCTCGGCAGTGGGAAATCGCCTCGAAGATCTGGAGGGCGGCCAGCGCTGCAGGCGGCACAAGTGTCAGGAATTTCACGGGATCAAAAGCAAGAAAAGCTGTCACCTAATCTGTGACAGGAGACTGAGGAGAAGACAGTGATGAAGAAGCAATGTGAGGTAATAGTGATTGACAGGAGACGAGTGTGGGTGGGTGAGACAGAAAGAGAGGAGCTGACGCAGATGAGGAAAGAAAAAGAGGGCAGCGCAAGGACGAGCCGTCTCTTTAACCTCGAAAAAACATGACAAGTGGGTCACTTTTATACAGCTCAACTCAAATCAATTTACTTCAGTCCTTTCATGTAAACATAAGGGCCACAGTGCTACACACATCAACAACACACGGCAAATAAGAATATGTGACAAAAAAAAGATACAATCTTGCAAGAAAAACAACAAAATGTTAGAAATTAATAATTAAAATCTGTAAAAGCATCTAAGATTAAAGATTTGGCTTAATGTGCAGCTTCAATTAACAGCCTGAGTTATATTCCACTGTCTTGATTTGAACTCTGACGTCTCTTTTTCACTCCTGGATTAGGGGAGGTCAAGTCATGACAGAGACTGAAACTACCAAAAAGAGCCAGAGAGCAGAGATGACGGAGCTCAGACCTGCTGTGAGCACACACAGAAAATATCCAAATCCACTAGCCATTGTGTGTGTGTGTGTGTGTGTGAGTCATATGGTCATTGTTCTGCATCCTAACAGAGCAGGATGGAGGAAAGTCCCCTCTCTCAGAGCCAGTGGCTGCTGTTCCTGCCTCCTGGTAGCAAGGCTTCCTGGGATTGATAAAACAGCTCCCTGGCCCTGTCAGCGCACACACTTTCTCACTTCCATGTTTTCACCACAGTTAAGATTTTTCCAGGGAAAACAAAACTGCACGTGCTGGCTGACATTGACCTTTGATAAGAAGCTATTTAAGATACACTTAAGTAAAAATAAATGACCTAAATCTTCTTAAAAACAAACACCACAATAGAGCCTGCAGTGACTTTTTACTAAGTGTCAACTTGAGCTTTCTGTGACCTACTGCAGAAGTGAGCACACAAACACTTCTGATGTGGGTCAGCGACTATATCTGCTATTATAACCTGAATAAACCCACTCACAAAAAGGCCGAGCCTTTGTAACCAAACACCACACCTTGCACTTAAAAACATGCAGAGACAATGGCAGAAGATAGCACTGTGTCTGAGGGAAAACAGGTTGCCAAACTTATCTTTTGCTGCTTCAGCGACAAGATGGGTGGAGTTTTCTAGAAGTGTCATGTTGCTTGCCAAACAAAAAAAAAAGATAGACTAAATTGTCTTTTCTATGGTTTCCTGTTATTGTTAGATAGTAAGACAACACTTTGTGGACGAGGTATACCCTATCTTGTACACACTGAGACTAAATAATCTACTGTATGTTCATACAGTTAGCCAGATAAACATATGGACAGTTTCAGATGAGCTAAGAGGTAATCTGAATTCTTCTTGAAGCCAATTTCAGATCAGTTTGTTTTTCCATTTGTCTGAGAAAATGTGTTGTTATGATTAACAGAATAATCAACAATAGCAGAGGTTCAATAATGAAGACTATTAAAATGATCAATGGTAAATGGACTTGAGCTTGTATAGCACTTTTCTAGTGTCTTGCCCAAGGACACATCGGACATGTGGCTACAGGAGCTGGGTATCGAACCCTCGACGTTCCAGTTGAGAGACGACGACTCTACCACCTGAGCCACAGCCGCCCAATTCATTAGATACTTATGGTTGTGACAGAGTTAACACTAATCAATTTTGATAATAGAAAATTGAATAGAAGTAGAAATGTGAACTTCATAAAAATGTAGGGCATCTTAGACAAACATCAGGAAAAGAACCTCCCCTCGCCTCACTATCATTTCCTGCCCATTAACCTTTCCTTTGGCTCATTAACAAAGGAGCCAAACAGGATGTGACATCATCAGGCAGGTGAATAATTCTCATGTGACAGCCTCGTCATTCCAGCTTCACCAAACGTTACAATCTTTTATCTCCTCCACCCAGTGATTTCCTGGTGGCCTCAAATTGAAATCACGGGAAATGTTAATGACTATTTCTTGTTTGTTTAGTCTCTAGAAGTGATCTTCATTTCCCTGATGTCATTAGTGTTTAAAAAGGATATTTAGGCGATAAACAAAAAAAAAAGCCAAATTCTGAATTTATTACAATAAATAGAAAAAATATTTTATGTCTCTATCTCACTCAGCTTGTGTGCATTTTACCGACTGGCTGGAGGAACAAAACGGCCGTGATTGAACAACATTTTGATGCAGTCATGTGAAGTTCAAGCTAGCCACACTCAGATTATTTGGTACCACTTCAGTGGTGAAAAAAATGTTGGGATTTCTTTTTGGATTGAGGAGGGACATGTTGCCAACACAGGTATTTTTTATATATATTAATAACAGTAGAAAAACAGAGTTCATAGCTTTTATGCTCTTACTTTTTTTTGTCTTTTTATTAAAATATTGAAAAATGCGATTGCACAACACATTTTTGTTGGCCTAGAATAAATACATTTAAGAACCAAACTTCACTACAATAAAAACACAATCTAAAATCTGGCCTGATATAGAATCATGGAGGTGGGTAACTTTTTTTCTTCAAGTCATGTTTTGGAAATGTTTTGCCTTTATTAGATAGGACAGCTGAAGAGAGCCAGGAAATGTTTGGAGGAGAGAGCGGGGGGATGACATGCAGAAAAGGGCTGAGGTCGGATTCGAACACGTGACCGCTGCAACAAGGACTACAGCCTCTGTACATGGGGTACGTGACATAACCACTAGGCAATCTGGTTTCCCAGTTGGTAACTTTTTAAAAAAGGTAGAATCGCTGAGCAAAAAGACCATGACATCATCTGCATAAAGTCGAACTGTTGAACGAGTCATAACCCCTTCCACCACCAGCTCTGACGTTTACACACTCTTGCATTAAAATAATATATCTTGGTGTGGTTTGAAGAGTGTAACTGATACTACCTCCGCTGCTATAAATATGAATGGGGCATCTGAAGGGGCGCATGTGTTTGGCATTAACATTAAAAGCTTTACATTAAAGTTAGAAACAGAGACGAAGCCACAACTAAACGGCTGGGCTGCTCTCCACAGAAGCAGGAGCCAGAGCACATTATTACTGAGACTCCGATAAAGCACACATACACAGAGCAAGCCCGTGTGTGCGAATATGCCTGCATGTACACTTATGTGGCTTTGAGCGGGATAAAGAGCCAGGAGTGCGTGTTGGCAGGTTCCCTTTGACCTGTGGAGGCTTTATTTTCCCTCATATTCATATCAGGCTAATACTCAGTCTTTCCCATGCCAGTGAAAACCCTGGAAGCCGAGCCCTCGCCTCTCTTTAGGGAACCTAAGATGTCACTGCACACAAAAGGAGCCGTGAAAGGCTTCCAACTCAAGCAGGGGCTATTATTTACAGTACCAAAAGAAAAATCGCTCTTCTCCCAAACAGCAACCCCCCGTTTGTCTCCTTGTAATTCTTCTCATTTTGCCCTTTTTCCAATCCCTTCCATTCACTTTTTTTCTTTTTCTCTAGCTTCACTTTCCTTCAATCATGACTCTCTCTCCTTCTCTCCCTCCCCCTCTCGCCCCTTGATAATAAAGTAAATAGTGGGTTTTGTAACCAGTAAGCCTAAAATTAGGAGTAAGCCCTAAACCGAGGCTTTGCCGATCTTCATTTATCCCTTCATAACAGGCAGAGAAATCCAATCTGATCGTATAAGTCTTTGTGAGGAGAAACTGTATTTAGTGAACCTCACAAATACACAAATAAACTTTACACAACAGTTCTGAATATTTGCACCGAAGGCAGTGTACTTAAAACGATGGAAATATCAGGTGCAGACATGACACATCTTAAATCTGACAGACGATTCAATATGAAACTTGATAAGGGGAAGACTAAAAGTCATCTTCTGTTTCTGAGAGTTTCACTTCTGACACAAAACACTGACACCAAAAGTTTTAGCTCCAATATTAGAGTATCACATAGTTCTATGAAGTGAATGTTTTAAACATGAAGTATTACTCATATACAGACTAATCAAACTGTGAGATTCATGTAAGGTATTAGCATAACAGGTTTTTGATGCAGTAGTTGCCAAGCAACATGATCCAAAGCCAATAATTTTATAAGAATCTGTTGTTTGATGGACATGTAGGCCACGTCATGCTGCTGCCTGTCTATAAGAAGCAATCCAAACTGTGATCCAGCTCATGGCTTTAAGTCACTGTTACATGTCTTAGTAATAACAGCCAGACATCAAGACATGAACAATGTCTCCAGACCGTCTAAATAAAGTGTTTTGAGGCTCAGGAACACGAAAAAAATCCCGGTCTGTTGTTTACAGTAAATACAGATGTTAGTGACAGGTCCTAACTTGACCCAGATGTTACCAAGAGGAAGATGAGCCCTGTAAATACTTCTGCTACCACAAACATGAAGACACAGCAGTTTCTGAAACTAGGGAGACAAAGATGATAATGGCCAATGGATTCAGAGTCTCCAGCTCAATGTTGAAGCTAAACTACAATACGACATGCTAATGGAAAACTCTCAGAGAAATATTTGATCTATTATTTTCTTTTAGAAAATTAGAAAGATAATATTTAAAACCTATTATCAAGACTGTTGTCGTCCTTTACTTAAGCAAATACATTTAAGGTTTAAGGACCCAAGAATTGAAGATAAAATTAACAGAAGGGATTCTTCTGCTAAATTTGCAATTTGTCTTATTTTATTATTATTATCTTATTTCAGGTATGAATGAAGAATTTCAATCTCAAGATGCAAAATAAATGTTGAAAACCTCGTCTAGCTTTCACAGTGCTTCAGTAATAAAGACTTATGGAGTACTATATACCAGCCTGGCAATGCCAGAAGAGTTCACAGATGTGAATGAGTCCGCGATGTTAAATAAACGGTGATGATTGGCCAACCTGAATGAGATCTGATGGAAGTCTGTCTGAGCAGGAAGAGAGGGACCAGAGACGCATCTGCCAGAGCAAATAAAACATGAACTCTCAGATTCATCTGGTTCCCTAAGCCTGCATTATCCAGAGTGTTCTTAAATATGTACATATGTGATGATTGTAAGGCTGAAATCTAAGACATTTTTAAACTTAGACAGAGAGATGGAATGGATAAAAGCAGCTATCCCTTTTGGTTAAACTGTGTTCAAGCAGACACTCTTAGTTCCATAGCGTTAGAGGTATAAGAAGGTTCTATGAGGTTCAGGTTAACACAACAACAGTTCTAACATGCTGCATCATCTGAAACATGTATATGCTGCATCATAAGCCTGTATCTGCATCACGTCACAATGTATGAAAAAACAGCTTCCACAATCATACATTTGGACTGAGATACAATTTTTGCATCCAGATCCGTCTCCACTATTACTCTACCTCTCTTAATCCCCCCCCCCTCTCTCTCTTTCTCTTTCTCTATTTTTGTTGTTTCCTGCCTTTAGGATCACTGCAGAAACTAAGCTGCTGATTGTTTTTGGTTTATCAATTAATCATCAAGTCTATTAATAGTTACAAACACACAAAGTAACATAACAAAAGTGTTTTTTTGCCAGAGCCAAACATAATCTGGGTGAAGCGGAGACCAGCTGATGTCAACCTGTTATTCCCTGAGAGAATAAAACTCTGATACAACCACAGTAATCACTGGTACATGATCAGCCCTAAAAATATCTTTCAGCACCAACGGAAATAAGGCTGCTTTTATGCTTGTTTTGAATTACGTAGACAATCCCAGTGAGCATTCAAGAAAAAAGTTTCAAGAAAAAGAAGGCTGTGTGGAGGATGTTGGAGACGTAAGTTAACGTACATTTGGGTGATGGGGAGTATGTACAGCTCTGCTCTAAATATGGCCTGGATGCTGATGGCAAAGCAGAGAGAGCAAGCTGGATGAAAGCAGGAAATAGGCTCCTTTATTTTTAGCATTCTTCCCCGCACAGTGCGCACTTTTCACCGCGATGTGATAGAGAGAGATGTTTCTAACAGGGCTTCAGTGCTTACACACTGAACCTATATTGACACAAGGGGCTGAAGTATTTAATGTGGCGTACATCTTTGGACTGATAAAAACATCATAAAAACATCAACCAAAGAGAAAAATATTTTTTTTTAAAACACAATGGCTGTTAAAACAAAAGCCTATAAAATACTCCTGTGCTGAGAATATGCAACCGTTAAACACTTCAGCAAATTACACTGGTGAAATGCTAAACACAGTGTAACTTCCTAAAGTACAATTAATTCACATCGAACACACACACACACAGCACAAGAACTCCACTCATGCAGACGTAAGAGGCTATTTATACACCACTTCCTTTTATTTACCCTCATTGTTCAGTCCACATCTGTTGAGGGCCACAGGCACAATGGCCAGTCCATATAGCTGACCACACACACACACACACACACACACACACACACACACACACACACACACACACACACACACACACACACACACACACACACACACACACACACACACACACACACACACACACACACACACACACACACACACACACACACACACACACACACACACACACACACACACACACACACACACACACACACACACACACACACACACACACACACACACACACACACACACACACACACACACACACACACACACACACACACACACACACACACACACACACACACACACACACACACACACACACACACACACACGGCATCATTCAGAAATATCCGCAGCTTTTGTTCTGGGTCCGAGTGACAAACCCCTTAAGCTGATACCACCTGTTACACAGACTGACATTCTTGCACTCTCATCTCTGCACACACACACACACACACACACACACACACACACACACACACACACACACACACACACACACACACACACACACACACACACACACACACACACACACACACACACACACACACACACACACACACACACACACACACACACACACACACACACACACACACACACTCACTCACTCACTCACTCACTCACTCACTCACTCACTCACTCACTCACTCACACTCACACACAGAAACTGGAGCCCACACTTTCAGACATTCACAAAATCCTTAATGCACATTTAAACTTGCATTCTTTCAAGGACGCCTGCATGCATGGATGCTGTATATGTTAGCTCGATTGGCACAGTTTAACATTTGGCTGTAGGTGCTGCAGATGACAGCTCATTTCAGCCCGTTTGCTTCATATCCGCTTTAATTCAACAGGATGTTGGTCAGGGGCTTCAAAAAGCCACCGGACCTAGAGAGGCTGTCAGCATTATAAACTCCCAAAAATTAAAACAAATCTGAACGAATCTTGTCAGATTTTTCTTTTTGTGCCCAAAAACACAAAAACTGCAAAACAAAGACACCTTGACCCTAAACCCACAGTGTTGTAAAACTATTTGTCCCTTTCATTCATTTACTCTTGAGTTATTTCCTCTGCAGTACAAGAGCTGTGGCCAAAATGGCCCCTGTGGGATAAATAGCTCGGATCATTATCTTCTCAGCTCTCTCCTAGAGAGCGCCACAGGGGCACTGTGGTGAGACAGACCTGGGGTGGCAGGAAACCAATGTGGTTAAGTATTCAGACCACAAACCCAGCCATCCCAACTCGAACATCCCTAAATCACATCCAGGTACTAACATGCTGTAAAAGCCTGCAATTTAAGGTTTACATCTTCTACAAGTCAAACATTTAAACTGCATGAAAATGTGGCTTTTACTTAAGGGTCAGTTTTAGAATTGGAAATATAAAAGTTCTTGCAAATCAGCTCCAAAACAAAGCAAACTGTTTTAAAACCCTGCAATCAAAGGGGATTGCTAAAAATGTGATTTACTTTTGTGGCTTTTTTTTTTTAAATGACTGATATTTCATTTAAATTTTAGAGGTGAAAGTGAAGCAACAATTTTGGGGAAAGACATAAAAATCTAAAAAATAAATAAAATATAATTAAAAGTAGCTTTAAGTGAACTGTCTGAACTGATAAAGTCTGCAAAAACACTGCAAAAGAGCAATGGCTAAATGTACAGCTTAAATGTACATTACATTTTCTCAGCAAACAAAACACAACAACCTGCGGCTCTTCCTGTATATTCCTGCTGATTGGTGGTTACAATGTAAACACGCATGCTTCTTGTTTTTATAAGGTTTCTGGTCCTGCAGAAATAGAGGCTGCTCCTGATTCCTTCGCTCCCTCTACATATTTTCTCCTCTGAACAGGAAACCGTCGTTTGTCAACACCACAAATAAATGTTGTTTGTTTCCTGTCTTTGGCTGGGGATTTTTCAGCTCATTTAGAAGCGACATGACAGATCTCTGGACTCGAGTATGGAGCTGACATGTGATACATGTTTTGGTTTTTTTTAAGTCTAGGAAAACACAAAAACAAGGGTTGGAGGGTTCAATGAGTCAGCTTCAGCTGGATTTTTCCCCGACTAACACAGAAACAAACCGGACTGGGTTATAAATAGGTGTGAAAAACATCATCTTTGCATTAAAAAAATGATTTTTCTTTTTAGACACAGTTAAGCAAATCAAAAGGATTTGAATCCTTATGAAAGCCCAGAGCTGTTTCAACATCTCAAACGTGTTATAAATGAGTTCCAGTGAGTTGAGCTGAACGTAACAGCTTTGAAAACATTACAAAGCTCATTAAGGAACCAAACGTCCAACCGTCTCTCTTAATCCTCCGCCTGTCCCGGCGTCCACATCGCTACACCCCAGCTTATGGAAGTAGTTGGACCCCTGCCCCATGCACCCCAGACGGGGGTTTCCCTGCAAAACGCTGCACAACAATAAAACAAAGCCTTCATACTGGGGCTTTTTTTTTTGGGGGGGGGGGGAGCATGCAGGGGTGCAGAGAGGGCGGAAAGTGAGAGGAACAGCTGCTGAGTGGGAGAGTAAGATGGAGGGGGGGGGGGGGGCAGAACGGAGAAAAAGAAAGCTGGAGGATGGAGGGGGGAGTTCTGCCTTTTCTCTGTCAGTGAAATAAATTACTTTAATGTTTGCGGCCTGTTCAGACGATGCCATCGTTAGAGTGTGCCCCCCCCCCCCCCCCCCCACTCCTGGACCACCACCACCTCATACCCCCCTCTGGCCTCTATAGGAGTACACAAATTGATGAGTGCACAATGAAACAGCTTATGGCTATACTGTTCCTTTTAGAGCATTGGTTCCCAACCTGGGGTCTGGGGCCCCCTAAGGGACGCAGCAAAGATCTCAGGCTTTGTCTAGTCTGAGGTTGTCAAAATGAAATGTACACGTTTACTAAAATCCTTTAAAAGTTTATACAAAGTGTCTGGTTGAGAACAAGTGTGTGGAGGCCTATTCTGCTTCAAGTTTATCCAAGAAAACATTCAAATTGATGTTCATTTTTGACAGCAGTGTATGATTTTTTTTTTCTTGTGTGGATCCTTTTCAGATACAAGTAGGGAGGCTGAGTGGAAAAATATTGGAAAGCCCTGTTTCATAATCTCCTGTTTGGAGAATTTAGAAAAAAGCTGCACCACACATAACCATTTGTCATGATAACCTTCACAAACACTCAGTCTAAACGTCTGCCTTACAGATTCTCCCTCAGTCTCTGAGGAATTCTCCTCATTAGACTCAGTGCATCCCTCCATGGTCTGACATGAAGAGTGCTGACAGATCTGTTCAACACAGGTATAGGGATGGAGAGCAGCTGATATAAAGTCAAGAGCTGGAGTCTGCCCAGGTGTGTGTACACATGTGCGTGTGAAGAAGGTTCTACAGGTCAGACCTGTAGTTTAATGTAAAGGTACCAGGTGGAGCATTGTTTGAGGCCATAATGATTATTTCGGTTTTTTGAGAGGTTAAGATGAATAAAAATATTAACATCTGGTCAGAGATTTCAACAACATCAAAATGCTAACTTTTCCTGCTACTCTGCTGACTAGCAAACATTTACCTGCACACATGCAGTTGTTGATGAGCCACATTATTACTCATCTGCGATGTAAATGGCATCACTCTCTTTTAGCTCTGTTTTGGTCTCTTCCAACTCCTAAGGGGAAATGCCTGACTCTTTAATTGCTGAATGCTCTGCTGTAATCCTTGTTACTCACTGGCCATGACAAGGTTATAGAAGATGTTTTAGATTAAAAACAATGTATTGTTGAGTCTTAATACAAGGCTATAAGAATGGTGAGAGTGAGAGTCAACAATTTAGCAATGAGCCAAATCAATCTCATAAAGCTGTGAGGGTGCTGCATATTCATGATTCTCAGTAGATTAATCATCCAAAGCATATTGTTTTTAAACGATCTTCTGATACATAATCATCATCAAAACATCCATTGCAGCTTCTTCCAGGAAAAAAATAAACATGTTAAAAAAAGAAAACTGACCTGTGGCCTTCATGATAGTTCTGTCAGCCAACTGGAGTGACTGCCTCACTCACAAACTCTCAAATACTAACTCCAACATGTATCCTGTGCAGCAACAAGGTTGTGGCCCTTCAGAATATCTTTCACATCTGTTTCATCATCCACATCTCTCTAGTACTTTTGTAAAAAAGAGGCTGACTCACGATGCAAACCAAATCTACCTACGGTTACAAATAAAGTTACCTTACCTTGCCCTTCATTATTAGGCTGAGATTTGTGCTTTCTGTATGAGGGGCCTAAGTCAATGTAGTATATACTCTACATTTACTTTATTATCCAGCCCATAATTGAGTTATTCTTATCATAATGAAGGAGAAAGAACTGAAAGACATGAAGCAGACCTGGAGTTCTATCCAAAAGCTCGCCCAAAACAGACAGGAGTGGAGATCCTTTGTTGCTGCCCTACATGCCAGTAGGCATAAAGGGCAGTAAGTAAGTGAGTATCATAATGAAGTATTAGTACTAGTGAATATTGACGGGGTAAGCTGAAGGCCTTTGCTAAAACATAACCGTGATTTAAACATAAATTATAGTTGCATATATCCAGCGTGAAGCAAGTCATAAAAAAAGTGTCTTTCAGAGCATTCAGACTCTGCCCATAACGTCAGCAGACACATGTTGGTTCTGGGTAATTGTTTTACTGCTTCGAATATTAACAAGTCATAAAACAATATATCCCCATTCCACTGATCCAACAAACTTTACGACAACTCTGACAGCCTGTTGTTGGTTACGGGACTGTTCCTAGAAACACAAAGCACAGAGTATGCAAGCTAAACTGATGAAAAGTGAGACACACTTAGAACACCCCTCCTGTGTGGACAGATGGACTAACCCGAGTTGGTACGGTCTGAATACAGCTGTTCACTCCGCTCAGACGGCCGCTATAAAACACCACTGAGCAAAGAACTGATTTTTGCGACAGGAAGCTCAAAATAAAATGTGTTTTGGATATTTTTGGTCACATGAAGGCAGCTGGTTAGTCTCTATTTTAATACAGGACCTAAAAAAAAGTTTGTTAGCTGCAACTTCCTCACCACCGTCTTTTATTTTTGTCACTGAGAAGAAGCTGCCCGCCTCTCATCTGCTTTGTCCCTTTCACTCCTCTTCTAATGGCCTGTGCCTCACTCACTTGGCAGCACCTTTCACGTGTGCATTGAAATAAATGGGTGCCAGAAATAGTGCAGAGTGAACTTGTTGGGGAGAGGGGGGGTAGACATAACAAAACTAGGGAGGAAAGAAGCCAGCCTCATATACGGGACCTTGGGGAGTACTCTGAGAGGAGGGAGGGAGGCGCCCAGGCCAACAATGGCACACATTCACATTCTGGTTCAACCAACAAGTTTCTGCTGGCCTCATTATTTAGTAGACCTATAAGTGGAACAGCCCTTAGAGGAAGCATTCGTCTCATACTGATTAGTTGAAAAGGTGCTGTGGTTATAGAAAAATCTCTTTCAAAGTAACTGTATTGAGTAAATCTGTTAACAACAAATGTTTGACTGCTTGGTTGGATTCACTGAAAACAGGCGAAGTGAAATGTAGAAGTCAGTGTAGCAGTTTCTTCCTATTTCAACAAGAGCCCCACCGATTAATCAGCTGGCCGATATCAGCATATCACATGACTATCGGTATCGGCAAATTTTTATCTACAGTATGTGTCGATATAACAAGGTTTATTCAAGTCAAGTGAATTTATATAATTTATAATTCTATATTTATTTTAACATAGTTTTTATTATAATTGTTCATTTCTAAGTAAAAAAATGTGTTTCATGGGGCGCTGGTGGCGCAGTGGTTAGTGCGCGCGCCCCATGTATGGAGGCTGTTGTCTCAAGCGGGCGGCCCGAGTTCACGTCCCACCTGTGGCTTCTTTCCCGCATGTCATTCCCAACTCTCTCTCCCTGATTTCCGACTCTATCCACTGTCCTATCTCTCCATTAAAGGCACAAAAAGCCCAAAAATGAATCTTTAAAAAAAAAAAAAAAAAAAAAGAAAGTGTTTCAGTGCACTGTTGTTATTCTGGCCAATAAAGGCTTTTGATCACTAAAGAAATCTCGTCTTAATTTTGACTCTTTTTTATTAGTGTTTGAGAAATGCATATGAAGAATCAATGCAATAAATGTTTGTAAATATCAATATCTCTCTCTCATAGATAGATTTAAGAAAGATATCGGCAGATATATCTGTTTCTGAATTTTCTTCTCTCCCCAAAACTCTCATATCGCTCGACCCCTAATTTCAACCTCATTCATTAGTATTCTTAAGAGAAAGTAATCATAACCTCCTATTGTTTTTACCACAATAAAAAACTGGATTGAGGATTCTTTGACCACGGAGTGAACGTGTCTGGTTGCCTAATGCTGCTAATTTATTGCTTTATGTCATATTTGCTTCTTCTTCTTCTTCTTCTTCTTCTTCTTCTTGTCTGTTGTTTTTGCTTCATGTGAAACTGTTCTTATGCTGGGATTGTTAAAGGGTAGATTTTGTCAGAATTTGAACGGGTCTGCTCGAAAATTTGAGATAGAAAAACAGACCCGTCTTTTTTACGAGTCAGTGAAACAGAAAGGATAATCTCCCAACAAAAAGCCCCCTTTCATTCCCACCGTTTCATCTTCAGTCATCAGACTTTAATCTCTTTTATTTATAACTGATGACATCTCAGGTTTGAGGTTAACAACAGAACGATCAGCCCTAAACAGGAACACAAGGGGAATTCAGACGTTCTCAGATTAAATTATAATCACTTGAAAGAGAAAGCCTGCATGACTTACAAGTGACAAACAGGAAACAAAAGGGCGCTACACAATAAAAATAGTAATAAAAACAATAAAAATCATTTGATTCCAACCTAAGCTTTATTCGTGCAGCTACTGGCGGGATGACCCACCAGTCTCTGGGGCTCACTTATGAAGACTTTATCAGTCACCCACAGATTCCTGTTGTGCTTAGGGAATATTTAAATAAAGCTGGAGGAATGTTTCTTCCACCGCAACATCCAGCTCCACATAGTTTCCCACTCTGACGTCTCACCAACCTGATAAACTTAGCAAGGAATCCCCCCCAGACTGCCGTAAAAATGTCACCGGTTGTCATGGGACATGTTCTAGCTATGGTGGGCTGGTGAACCCCTGACTCATCCTGGCACACTCCCCTTTTTGCTTCTTCCCCAGGAAACATGCAATGAATCATTACAGTACAATTTTACTGATCGACATGATGCAAAGTGAGGCTCAGTGTTCAATATGTGAACTATAACCTGCTGTATCACACAAGAAGAAACACCAAAGCATGATACCAACTTTCATTTGAAAGGAAACACTTGGGGAGAACTCAAGGCGGTGGAATACAAAAGGTCACTGTGAAGATATAATGAGGACGGGGGTAATAACATTCAAGACCCACCTGAAGCAAAGAGATCCCGCATTTCCTTCTATACTTAATGTACACAAGCTAGTGGTTAGCTTTGTCATTAGCAGTGACCTCAACAATGAACTCAAACGTATGCATATTATTTCTGCATTTCTGTTTGCATCTGTAATATGGAGTAGAAGGCTATAGCTCAGAGGGATCCCTGAAACCACTTATTTCCCAACTTTCTTGATGCAGTCCGTTGTCTCCTTCTATCCCATAATGCTTTGAGAAGACCTCGAGTGCATTGCTTCACTTTATCTATAATAGCACGGAAATAATTCATTGATATTGTCTGCTTCTTTTTTAAGAATGGTGGGAGGAATTCGTTCAGCCCTCCATCCGCCATACAGAGTAATGACAGAGACAGTGTCGAAGGCAGCGCTACAGTGGAGGAAATAATTATTTGATCCCCTGCTGATTTTGTAAGTTTGCCCGATTTCAAATAAGTGAGAGGTATATAATTTGTATGGTACTTTTATTATAACAAACAGAGACAGAATATATTAAAAAAAAAGTCCAGAAAAAAACATTACATAAAGTTATAAATTCATTTGCATTTGATCGAAGGAAATAAGTATTTGATCCCCATGCAAAACATGACTTAGTACTTGGTGGAGTGACCCTCATTGGCAAGCACAGAAGTCAGACGATCGTTGTAGTTGGTCACCAGGTTTGCACACATCTCAGGAGGGATTTTGGTCCACTCCTCTTTACAGATCTTCTCCAAATCCTGAAGGTTTTCGAGGCTGTCGCTTTGCAACTCGAACTTTCAGCTCCCTCCACACATTTTTTTTTTAATAGGATTATGGTCTGGAGACTGGCGAGGCCACTCCATGACCTTCATGTGCTTCTTCTTGAGCCACTGCTTTGCTGCCTTGGCCGTATGTTTCGGGTTGTTGTCATGCTGGAAGACCCATCCCCGACCCATCCTCAGTGCTCTGGCTGAGGAAAGGAGGTTATCGTCCAAGATCTTACAGTACATGGCCCCATCCGTCGGCCCCTCAATGCGGTGAAGTCGTCCTGTACCCTTGTAAGACAAACAGCCCCAAAGCATAACGTTTCCTCCTCCATGCTCGACGGTGGGGACGGTGTTCTTGGGTTGGAATTCAGCATTTCTCTCCCTCCAAACACGACAACTCCAGTTTATGCCAAAGAGTTGAATTTGGTCTCATCTGACCACATCACCTTCTCCCAAGCCTTCTCTGAATCATATAGGTGATCATTGGCAAACTTCAGACGGGCCAGTACATGTGCCTTCCCCTTGAGCATGGGGACCTTGCGGGCACTGCAGGATTTAAATCCATTATGGTGCAGTGTGTTTCCAATGGTTACCTTGGTGACTGTGGTCCTAGCTGCCTTGAGATCATTTAAAAAGCTCCTCCTGTGTAGTTCTGGGCTGATCCCTCACCCTTCTCATGATCATCCTTACCCTACGAGGCGAGATCTTGCATGGAGCTCCAGACAGAGGGCGATTGATGGTTATTTTAAATTTATTCCACTTTCTTATAATTGCACCAACAGTTTCTCCTTCTCGCCAAGCTTCTTGCTGATGGTCTCGTAGCCCATTCCAGCCTTGTGCAGGTCTACAATCTTGTCCCTGATGTCCTTTGAAAGTTCTTTGGTCTTACCCATGGTGGTGGAGTGGTTGGAAAGGAAGAGATTGATTCTGTTGACATGTGTCTTTTTTTACCCATAACGAGCAGTGATTGGGAGTACTTTCTTAAAGTGACGGGTCTAATCTGAGAGCCTCCCGGGCACATAACCGGTCTGTGGGAGCCAGAATTCGTGTTGGTTTGTAGGGGATCAAATACTTATTTCCTTCAATCAAATGCAAATGAATTCATAACTTTATACAATGTTTTTTTTCTGGACTTTTTTTTTAATATTCTGTCTCTGTTTGTTATAATAAAGGTACCATAAAAATTATAGACAGCTCACTTCTTTGTAATTGGTCAAACTTACAAAATCAGCAGGGGATCAAATCATTATTTCCTCCACTGTATGTGTGTGTACGTCTGAGTGTATGTATTGGAAGCTCTCGGAGAGTGTTTACACGCTGTGCCTCTCGTGTTTCTGCAACGACGTGTTGCAGTGCAATGTGAAATCACACACAGGGACTCCAATATTATTGCTGTTGCTGATGCAATGTTCAGTGCAAAAGTGTACTACAAAGGAGCTTCGTTACAGCAGAATAAAAATGTAAAGGACTTCAGATTTTATGGATGAATCCATGAGCCATAAACCACCTGCAGGTGAAGGCAGACGAGGGAAAACACACAACACACAAACACACACTCAAAGAACACAGTGCCACATTTAGCCACTCTAAAAGAATGCTCTTCACAATTAACTCACTAATGTTTGTGGCTTAACTCTGTGGCTACTGCAGACCAGATTTCTGACAAAAGTTGAGACACACACAGCACCACATTCCGCTTCCTCTTGTTTACAAACCGTTACAAGTGGGGGCTGATAGTGTCTACAGTCACTGTACAAAATATGAGCATGTCAACCGACCTGCACTCCCATATATAGCCAATACCATTAGGATTCCTTTCACACTATCTGGAAAAGACCTGCTGCAGTCAGAGCAGAGTATTTCAGTCTACCCCTGGCCCTGACCTCTGACCTTTTAGCCTTTAGTTTACACAGACACAACCTGCAGGGAGCAGGGAGCGGCAAGTGCACAAGCAAACACTTTCTAAATCTGGTGCTGCAAATACAGAACAACAAGCAACCTGCAACTTTTGATTTAAAACGCTAACATCTTCAGATTGAGCAACATGTGATTTCAGAGGAACGAAAAGGCTTCAAAGAAGTACTACACAAACCTAGCTGTGACGTCGTGCCTCTCTGGCTTTTTGTATTCCTCCTTTTAGGGATGAATACCAAAACACTGAGATGTGTTGGGATGTAAATACATTTAAAAAAAAATGCAAAATTACAGGATTATGCAAGAAGACAAATTCAAAAAGAATATAACTACACAGTCAAGGCATTAAAAGCTTTGTCTATTCAGTCACCATGTATTACATGATTAAGTGGTCAACAGCCATCTGAGCATTGTAATTTATACTACAATAAATCTTTGCAGAGCAGCACTTAAGCTAATCTAATTCTATGTAACTCCACAATCTTAGGAGCAGCTCACCCAGGTGGGTATTACAGCTATTCCGAAAGCATGCATTAAAATATTTTCTAAGGTTACAACTTGAAGTGTTAAAGCGGGCCAAACTTTCCCTCTCCTCGTCTCAAACCGTGTAATTAGGCGAAACATGTTTTTACAGCAGATCTCTAAAGTACTTTAAGTAGTGGTTAGCGATGCAGAAAAAGCATGTGCACTAAAATCACAGACGACAGGTATGTCTGCTGGAATGCTTTTCCCCGCTGTGCTAAAACACCCACCAGTGTGTTATCAGACGCACAGAATGGGTTTCGACATACAGTACATATGCACTAATAGGCCCACACACATTTCATTTCACATTCAAACCGGTTTGTGTGAAATCAGCGGGTTTCATACGGGCTCCTCCGACGGTTCAGGTCGAATACGTTGTGCCCTGAAGTAATCCAAATGTCTCATCTCATCTAAGACATTTTCACTGATTGAAAGCAGAAACACACACACGCATCACTGACACACCCATAACAGCACAGACCTAAAAACCTGAGATGACCCGAGTCATTTTGTCACTGACATCTTTAAGTTCTCTGAGCTGCACATAGCTGTCTACATACTTATACAACTCTTTTCCATGTTATTCTTTTTTTCTATATTAAAACATTTTTTTTATGTGGAATAGCAGCAGATTAAATACCACCTCCTTATACAAGGATGAAAATTTAGGACAGTTAAAGAAAAAGTTGAAAATCAGGAGATTTGAGAAAACAAGTAGCTACATTAACAGAAAGACAAAAAAGTTCCTGCTCTAAACATGAGAGTCAAGCATGTTGAAGAAGGGTGTAAAACACGGTCCAGGTAGCAAAGACAAACTTAAAAATGTATTTTTTTTTTTTTAAGAAAACACCAAACCAGGATGACTGAAGCAGGGAAGCTTTGATTAGTAGTCACATCTGTTTGTAGGAAGGTGGGAAAGAAATCAGAAATTGTCCTGTTCACAGTGGTACAGTCAAGAACCTTACAGGGAAACAAAACATATTCATACATAAGGCATCTTGGGAGTGTAGATATCCACAACAAACTGTTGATTCCCAGTTATGTCCAAAATGAGACAGCCTGGCACTATTAAACAAACAAATGGCCACTTATATTCAATGGAAAATTCACAACATTCCTCAAAAATTCTTCATCTACATAAACACTGAAATTCTGTATCCTACCAACACTAAATTTCTTCCGATTCCATTATTGATGGTCAATTCAAGAAGACATGCTAATTTAAAGATTGTCTGTGTGTGCACATGTGAGCCACTACTCTGTGATCAGAGTCAAACTTTCCTATGTGGGTCATCATCCTACCCCCCTCCCCCCAAGATCAGTACATTACTACATTCTACATCCAGTTCGACAGAAGGTTTCAGTCTTACTTTGTTGTAGGTGACATGAGCTACTGTAATATGGAATATGTAATGTAGCAGAAACCTCCAGTGTTGGAAAAGTTAAGCCAATGTGTTTGTGAAAAAAACACAGATTATCGAGTGTCCACTTAAAGGTCCCATATTATGCTTTTTCTGGTTTTATATGCCCTTTAGTGTGTTTTCCAAGTGTCCTGTGCATGTTTAGACATCTATGTGCAAAAATTCAAAGTCCGCGGAAATGCGGCTTCTCCTACGTCCTCCTGTTAGCTGTAGCATTAGCCGCATGTAACGCTCGGTTCTAGCCGCCCACGATAAAAATGTGTCAGTCCAGCGTCATTGTCAGTGTGAGATCACTGATCTAAGCCCATTGGCTCGTTGTGGCAAGCCCTGCAGCTCATGTTGAAATTTCCGAGACGCGTGCTGAGCAACTGACCAATAACGACAGAGCGGATCGGCAGACCAATCAGAGCAGACTTGGCCCACGTGGGGTCTAACAGTGTGGGCTCAACAGAGCGTAGCTGACGGACTCAGAGTGGAGAAAGAGCAAGGAGGAGCAGTACATGAAAACAGACACTTTTTTCGGACTTTAGCTGTTGTGAACGTACAAAAGTAGGTACATAGATTAAATATACGAACCCCAAAAAGGGCAGAATATGGGCTCTTTAAAGCTGGTTCCAAAAGACCCAGAAGTCCCATTCACACCTCATATTAAAATGTACATTTTGGCAGCAGAAATAAAAATGTTGACAGCATGATACAAAAAAAAAAAAAAGTTTTGTCTGATTAGTTCACGTCTTTGTCGGCACAAACTGTTTCAGGCGTGAATTTGTTTTTGTAACTTAAACAACAGCTGATCTTGTTGAAGTGGTTTTTGACCAAAACTTTGATAAGAGCCAGCATTTACAATAAGGCAACCCCAGTGGAGGGGCTTCCAGACAGCCCTTTAGAAACCAATGGGGGAAGTCACTTGGACTTTGTATTATTAGTTAAACAAAGTGAAATAAAGTTAGCAGCCTTTTGCATAATAGAGAATCCAGACCTCAGACCTGGAAAAAATATATATATATATTTTGTTTTAAAAAGGAAGTTAACCAACAGCCTGTCTCACAAACAGTCCAGAAATATCTCTGTGCAGCATGGAGCAGGTCTGTGCATGTCAGTCTGCTGCTGCAGTCAAGGCCACGGAAATATGGGCCGGACCAGAGGACACGGGCAACCACAAACATGAACACACACACACATATACACACACACCTGCGTATAACAGGAAACACATGGTGATATCCATCAAACTTTTGTCCTTTTGACATGCACACATATACACACACAGGTGAGGACAAACCGTGTATGTTGGTGATTACAACAGGAAACAGCGGTCACAGCAGTACAAACACATCCATCAAGCTAACAGGGCGACAAACAAACACACATTAATTATTATAACCTACTTAAATAAAACACCTTGCTTGCTGACCCAAGAAGTGTTTATCTTTACTTAAAATGGATTTGGTATATGTTAAAGAAAAGAATCAGAATGATGCTCAAACACTGTGTGACCTTGTCTTTACGATCTGATATCAGGCTTCACTTTGTGTTGCTGCCACACGGCTTTGCATGCGAGGGCACGGTTTGCATGTTAGCCCTGATTTGTGGTATTCTTTGCATCTTCACTCACGGCATGGTATAGAGAAAATGACAGGGCTTTTATCCCCTGACGGAGATGTCAGTACTTGTCATAATAATAGAAAGCTTAATTCTAGGTGTGTGGTGCTGAAGCTCTTGACACAGTTTTTTACTAAAAAGGTTAGCAACCGTTGCTTCAAAGAAAAGTGTTGTGCCTCACACAACACGGGGATTTTGTGAAGAAAGTGTGCTCCCTGGTTGTATCTGCTAGGAAGCTAAATTTAAAGCTGGATGGATGCCCTGCTTGTTAGCACAGCTCACTTCCTGTTCCTGTATGCGCAGCAGGAAAGGTCATTTAGCTGCACAGCTGCATCCAGAGCTACCTAACTGAGTCAAAGCTAGGTGGTGGTGATACATGTGGGATTATGGGGTAGCTTCTCAGAAGTGCATGAACTTCGCGTTTATTTAATTCCACACGGCCTTATGACCTATGAACCCTAAATAAACTAAGTAGCTACTTTTTCAGAAACACCTGCACAATATCTGATATGACACAAATTCAGCAGCTCAGGAATCCAAAAGCTGTGTTAGCTTATGAATTTGAAGATTTGGTTGACACTGCCTGTTAATCAACCACTGTGTGTGCGCATGTTGGTGTACGTGAAGTTCTAGCTAATTGTTGTCACGTCGTGCCTCTCGGGCTTCCAGAACCACTGTAAGACGATTCAAAACCAACCCGCACACTGTGACACCGATATTACACCACAGTGGATGCAATGTGGGATTTTCACGAGTTTGGACAGCAAGTACGGGAAGTTACTGCCGACACAATTGCGTGCAACTGCTGTGATGTAATCATTACATCTACTCCAAATTGGTCCATATCTACCCCAACTAAGGAATGTGAATGGGATGGAAAAAAATAAAACTTTTTTAAAAATCTAATGCAGTAGGGACAAGATCAAATATGTTGTTTTTCCCAGTTTGGTATAAAAATACTTCAGTTGATCTTGTCGATGTTCCATTATTCCTTAACTGTGAATCCGGCTGATATGACACACGGGTGATCTGAAAAAGCTGAGTAGATCTCTAACTATTACAAGTCATTTAATCAATTTATCCTTTTTTTAAACAGGACATTCACATTTCCTACCAGCGAATACAAGCATGTTTAATTTTCTCTAATAAGTTTCATAAAAGTGAGATTCATGGTAGATGTGATGTAATGGCTTACACTACAATGTACAGGTGTGATAATAAAGCCACCAGTGTTGAAGGTAAAACCACACAAAAATAACTAAAAAGTAGTTGCCTCTTTCCATCAACTTCTTCTTCTGTGACTTCTCCTCGCTCCCTCTCTTCCCATCCTCCTTTGCTCCCAGCCTCTTGTCAACTCCTTCACGCCTCAGCTCCTACATGTGACCTCTCAGCAGGGAGCACTGCCAGCAGCAGGTGAAAGATAGTGACCCCCCCCCCCCCCCCCGATACAAAGAGTGCCTTCCTCCTGCAGGCAGAGAGCTCAGCGGCAGCCCCAAGCAGAGATTAGGAAAACAGGGGGGGTATCACATCACTCAACACCTACGGTTAATCAGGGAGGATTTAAAAACAATGACTAAAGATAGCCCATCATAGAAAAACAATAAATGCAAAGACTTAAAACAGAAGTACTGATGGTAAAAAAAAAAAAAAAATAGAAAAAAATAACCCACTCTCTGGAAATAAATCCGTTCATTAATTTCTCATCCCTTTCCAATATGTTGTTATTGTATAGTATAAATCTGCCACAAAGTACTGAAACAGGTCAGTTCAGCTCAGGGGCCGGTTCATAAAGCTTCCTAACATCAAGAGCTGGTCCGAGTGACAAAATTCAAAGAAAATTCTTCTTAGTATCATGACGTTTTCAAAGAATTTCTAACCCAATCCATATCCAAAATGTCCAAAATATAACTCTCTCTCTCTCTCTCTCTCTCAACCAATCATGAATTGAAACAATGAATGAATAATAATAATATTTTTTATACTTTATTGATCCCGCGAGGGGAAATTACATTTTTACACTCTGTCTAGTTAACATGCTACACAAACATAGGCCGAAATACACACACATGCACAAACAGGATCCTATGGACATGCACTAATGGAGAGGTCTCAGAGTGAGGGGGCTGCCCACAGCGGGCGCTCCTGAGCTGGTGGGGAGGTTAGGTGCCTTGCTCAAGGGCACCTCAGCAGTGCTCAGGAAGTGGCCTGGCACCTCTCCAGCTACCAGACCAATTTCCGGACTTGGTCCGTGCCGGGACTTGAACCCGGCGACCCTCCAATTCCCAACCCAAGTCCCTACAGACTGAGCTACTGCGAATGTGTCATGACTAACAGTGAGGTCAGCCACGCCTTCTCACTCAGGTAAAGGTGCAGTATCTGTCCCTTCCTCGCTCAGAGTGGCTCTAAAAGTGTTCCTAAATCACTTCAAAGCTATAAGACTCCGAGCTCGAATTTTCAAGCTAGGCTAGCTCTCTGAGAGTATTGTCAGAATGTTTGTGATTATGGACACAGATCTGTACCATGCCTCATATTAAAGCCCAGTAGGGTCTCCTCAGCCTGCAGCGTGTTTGAACCCTGCAAGCTTTCTGGATCTGCTCCAGGGCAGAGCACAGATAAGTGTCATCAGAGCAGGTACATAATCATTAAACACACATGTACACACATATAAACACTAAAGAGTTTTCCCTTTAAAAACATCCTCATCAAACCGGCCCGTGCTGTACACTTTCATACACACCACCTGGACCTAAATATAAAGAGGGCAGGTTGTGGAGTGATTTAAGATCATCTTCAAGGGAGAGAAACGTGATCCAGCGTAGGACCAAAGACATCCTGTGGAGCCATCCGGCACAGAGAGCTCCAGTAAAAACATCAATCAGGAGACAGAGAGGGAGAGAGAGAAAGCTACCTGACAGCTGCAGAGCATCGTAAACTTGACCAGACGTCACTGAGGGATTACTTACATGTGACAAAGACAAAGAGTACAGTGGGACCACTAATGTGTGTTTAAGGCAAAGACAAACAAGGGCGATTGTCAACTCTTCACAACAGAAAGATAGAGAGAGAGAGAGAGAGAGAGCTTTTCAGAAATGAGAATAGTTGAATATATTTGACATAGTTTGTCACTTTGGTGTGAATCTCTATTTCAGTCAGGGAGAAGTTGAACAAACATAAACAGAAGTGCTTTCACAATACCTAAAGTGGTGATGTACAGTATTTAAATAATGAGGCAAACAAGTGTGAGTAAAAATTAGCTTTGAGTTTTAGCTGACAACAACTTAGATGGTTTTGCATCAGCTTCACACTTTTCCCCTCAAAACTCTCTGTACATGACTTAAAATCAAACAAGAGACAGAAACAGAAAACTACAAATGCTTAGGTATCTGGCTAGACAGCACCTTGTCTTTCTCACACCATATCAACAGGTCACAGTCAAAGGTCAAATCCCAAACTTGGTTTCCTGTACAGAATGCGCTCCACCCTCACTCCCTCTGCCAAACTAACTCTGGTCCAAATGACAATACTCCCAATGTTAGACTACGGTGACGTAATATATAGATCAGCATGCAAAGCCTCACTCCATAAACTTGACGTTCTCTATCACTCCGCCATCCGGTTTATCACCAATGCCTCTTTCAACACTCACCACTGCACCCTATATTCCTCTGTCAACTGGCCATCCTTACACACCCGTCGTAAAATGCACTGCTTAATTCTAATATACAAAACCCTTCTTGAACCCTTTTCGCACATACGGAAATCTCCTGAAAAACTCTGGAGATTTGGCTACCCGGAGGGGATTTAGGCTATGTGTGAAGGCAAACAGCCGCATTTTTCGCGCAGACTTTACCCGGAGTTTCTCCGGCCAGACCCCTAGTATGTTTTCCGCAGAAAATCCGAGTGAGCTGATGTCTGAACATATCTGAACACGCAGCATATACTCCGGAGATTTCAATTTGAGCCAATGGAAAGAGAATGACGTTTATATACAGTGACTGCCTAAAGCAGGGATGGGGCAACTTTGGTCACAACAAGGGCCACATTCATTTAGTTCTCACTGCCAGAGGGCCAAATCTCTTTAAGATGTTCACCTCTCTGTGTAGTGCATGTGTGTGCCACAACATCTCTGTGGTTGTTCTATGTGCTGTGCTGCTGTTGTGAGTGTATGTAAGGAGGATACGTTGTACATGTGATGACTGTGTCTTGCCTTCCTTATGGCTGGTATGTCTGGATATGTTCTTTGAACTTTTTATTGTGCTGTGCCTGTTTGGAATGCAGTACGCTGCCATCTTCTAACTGTGCTGTTTGTCCTTTTAACATTGACCTTTCTTTTTCAGGCCTCAACACAGAGTACAGCTCATGTTGAAGGGAATGTAAGAAGAAGATTTCCTTTATTGATCCCGCGAGGGGAAATTCAATTTAACTCTTGAACATGCAACACACACACATAGGCTGAGATACACACACATGCACTAGCAGGATCCTGGATATGCACTAATGAAGACATGTCAGGAGAGGGGGCTGCCCACGGCGAGCATTTCTGAGCTGGTGGGGGTTCGGTGCCTTGCTCAAGGGCACCTTGGCAGATTAATCTTAATCTTGTGTGTGTGTGTGTGTGTTTATTCACTCTCTGAGGTCACACTGGGACCTGAACCAACGACCCTTTCGGCTTTTAACCTAAGTCCCAACAGACTGAGCCTGAGAGCTGAAGTTAGATTTGCTGGTTTAATTCTTTTTTTTTTTTTCAAATCAGAATATAGCACTAATACTGGGAAAAGAGAAAAGAAAACAACTTTGATGCCAACACATCCAAAAGTTAAACTATGTAAAGCTCGCGTCAGTGTTTCATCCAAGTCATTAGAATCTGTCAGCATGAATGTTCGTTCAAGAATCCAACACCAAACTATCTGATGCATGCGAAGGTATTTAGTCTGCACCGAAGTGGAGGCACCAAATACACGGACCGACATTACCATCCCTAGAGCGACGCTGCTAAAAGTGGACCCATACAGCCACCTGCTATAAAAACCTGAGGTCACAAGGTCATCAGAAGACAAGCGGAAGACAGTAAATCACCAAACTAGCCGACAAGACATGAGAAGGGAGATTCTGGTCTGTCCTGGGTTTAACGTTACAGGGTGGCACACCAGGAGGTGAAGGTGCGAAGGTCGTTCAATCTCGGATTACATTCTCACGAGATTTAGAAGTGGGAAGAACACCTGCCATCCCGCTCTCAACTGCATGCAAGTGATTTGCCATCCAGATTACCTTTTCCTTCTGATCAGTGGGGATGCAGATACCTTACAGAGCTTATACGTTCACCGTAAAGTCCACATTACTTAAGAAAACAAGGAGGGCGTTATACATAAAGAACAATTATTTTTAGACTTTTCTTTATGTTTGCAAAATGCAACTAACAGTTACAACCCCCTCACCCTAAAAGTGTGCAGGAGTGCCTATGGTGGTTTTAACAAAACAGCACAGCCTGCTCTCTATTAACAGTAAAATGCATCACCAATCAAGAATATTTGCCATGAAAAATGCGGTTTATCACTTCATCTGACACCTACCCCCTGGCAGGGGTTTCAGAAAAGAATTCAAACGACTAGCTTGGCTTTTCTCTAATAACAATAAAATTCCTTAATGCTTATAGTTCTGTTAAAGTTCACTTGTAATATTGTGTTTGTTATATCCATACAAAAACTAGAGTGTTAAAACTTAAAATTATGCTTTTAGGTGGGATATGGAGCCAGAAAGCGGCAGTAGCTACTGACATGTGAGTGGTATCAACCTGGTATTACTCAACTCTCAAAAAAAAAAAGAGTAAAACGCATTATTTCACAAAATGTCAAATTTGGTTAAATTCAGTTTGCAACAGCAGGAGGGAACGCAAAGGTGGAAAAATGGGCCTTGTCAATCAGACACAAGATGTTATTGTGGTTTCATAATGCAGAGCATTTATCATCACTCATGAAGGAGACAGAGGTGATTCAGTGTGAAAGTCACCTGTTAATGTTGAAAAAAAAAAAAAAAAAAAAGAAGCTGAGCAGTTCCACCCCCTTCTCCCATCTGTTGCTCTTGCATAACAGCCTGTAGTCTGACCAAGCAAAAAGAGAGGAAAGAAAACATAGAAAAGTCCAGGTTGATTTGACCGTCAAGTTATCTTGAGAAGAATTTTATCTTTTTTTTTTTTTTTTTTTTAGAAAGGTCAGAGTTCATCATAATGAAAGCAGGACTTCGTGTTCTTCCTGTCCATCACACACTCCACACACATGCCATCTCATAATCTACTGTGCCTCTCACTGCCCCATGCACGTCCTTGTGCAACCTGTTCCACCACAGATCTCTCTATTATCTTCTCATCTGTCAGCGTTTATCTCTCACTTTGGCCTGCAGTGGTTCACCAGCGCGTGGGCCAAATGAAAGGATGCTCCATATTAGACCATTTTTCACTCACTGTTTCTCCTTGAAGACGTCTTTGCAGAGAGCACCCGAGTGAACCTTCGGCGCCCCGCTGCTCGTGGAGACCAGTCGTTCTTCATTAAAGCGCCTAAAAGTCCCACTTTCATTTCAATAAACTGCGTTCACGGTGAGCCAAGTTCGCAAGTTAGATAGTTCAATTACGGAGCCGATGCGTCCTCGTCTGTCCGCTCATGAAAACCGATGCACTGCTGCGCCGTGTCGCGTTGCGTCATCACTGATGGACGTCTCACCTGTTCGAAGTGGAGGTTCTGCAATGTCACTGTGGTTGCATTCAAAGACTAAATAAGAACCTAAAATAACACAGAGAGCTTGATATTGACAATAAAAGCCATGAGGGTTTAGGCCTTACAAACCCAATTTAATAACTGCTCTTTTCAATACAACAAGACTTAGGCCTACTTGTTTTTTAATCTCAGTGAGTTTTGTTTTTGTTTTTTTTACTTAGGCTATATCATACTTATAAAAAAAAGTAAAACAAACAAATAATCTTTAGATTTCCTCCAGCTGAAATTAAGTGAGTAATCTCTTACAAAAACCGGACTGATTTAAGCACAAATGATTTTTTTTTCTGCAAGACTGCAGAATTTGTGTTGTTGTTGAAGACATGTCCAAACACAAAGATGACAAAGAAAAGCCTTACAGCTGGCCTACTGGTATGAGTGGAATTCCCTCTCTTTAAAATTTCCATCACAAACGTTTCGGCAGCCGTCAAATGAAAAAAAATATTGTCCTCATTTTATACCTTAAATAATTTAGCTGAATTGGGCTTTCAGACAAAATGTAAGAATTTGTTGCATCGTGTTCGTCGCATGTGCTTTGAACGTGATTTATGTGGTCGACTTCATGGTTAACTATTCTGTCTGTGCTTGAAGTGGTCTCAGTAAGTCCTGAAGGTCAATGTAGGACTTAAAGACGGTAGCTGAGGTCACATAGTTACACTTTGTAAGGCTTTTGGTTTGACCTTTTGGGGGAAATTCTTTTCTGCTTATGTAATATATGTATATAAACTGAAGGGATAATGCAGAGATGCATTGTTATCATTGAAATATAAATGAACTTGCAAGATGTTTTTAGACTCATATCATGATTTCCCCTTTCCTTCTGAATAGTTGTATTAGTTTTATATTACTATTTCATTTTGTTGATAGGTAGGGCTTGATAATCATCCTATTTAATGATGATCAAAATTTAGAGAAGCTGGTCTAAATGAATCCCTCAACTTCAAATCTTTCAGAAAGGGACAACTGTAGGCCTACATGTGTGAAATTACTTGGAATTATTGTGCTTGGAAATGCAGTAAGAAGGCTTTTAAGCATGTATCAGATATTTCAAAACATGACGCTATTGAGATTATGTTGCTCAATCTGTTTTTGTGACGCCCACACTGACATTTACAGATCCAGTCACTGATTTCAGTTACCTCCACACCTGCATAAAGAATCTCAAGGAAACCCAAAACCAAATTCTGTCCTCTCCTCTGTATTAATAGCCTTCATTAGGGCGCAAACACAGGGAGTAGAGGAAGGAAGTCTCTGTTATCGCTAAGTGGAAAGTGGGTCATTGTGAGGAACCCAGTGGGAATTAGCAGCACAGTCCTGTACTTAATGCTCATATTGCTGCCCCTCCTAACTTTGACTCCACATTTTTCTAGTAATTTTCATGACAAATTATGAAAATAAAGTTTTGTCAGAAACAGTGTGAAGCTGTGTTTTTATCTAAGGAAGCCATGTGAAAAAGTTTGTGTTTGCAAATTGTGATTTAAGGGAGTCATTTTTTCAGTAAACATGTGAGTAATACATTTGACACTGATGAGGTCACAGCCTAAATCATTAACCCACAGGGATTAGGGTTTGGCCTCAGAGCCTATTTCATACAATATCATCTTTCTCACAGCAGGATGACTTCATTGTCAACTGAAACCGCCATAATCTCTGAGAGTGATAAGGATTTCCCCTCAGGTAGCAGCCCAGCAGACAAACAATACCAGAGCTGTCTTATTACGCTGCTGCCCTTTCAACATGTCAGTGTCTGGTCCTGCAGAGAAAGAAATTATAGCTGGCTAATAACTGTTTTTTTTTCCTCCCCATACATGTACAGCCATGCCTGGCTGTTTTCAGTTAGGAGGAAGTCCCATAGTCCAAATAGTTTTGAGTTCAAGGAAAAGGGTTATAGTCATGAACCTAAAGCAGCCTGAAAACAATTTCCACCATATTGTGACGACTTTCCTGTAACAATTTAGTAAATAAATATGATTAAAGTGTTTAACCCTACCATCAAGTTAAAAAGTATAGCCCTAAAGTTAAGCAGTTTACCATTGAATAAAACTGATAATATATATATTTTGGTCACCTAAGCTTTTGAGGTTCAGATTCCCTGTTGTGTCCTGTTCACTCTGAGGAAGTGTTGTGGTGTAAAAAAACAAGCATTTATCTCCGATGACTTGGACCATGTGACAGACAAAATGACTTCCTGACCTCAAGATAAAAAGTTTCCTGTGTTTAACGATGTTTATGTACATGTGATTAGATTATGTTTGCACATGAGTTTTTGTGTTTTTTTTACTTTAACATATTTCCTCACAGAGACGTCACTTGTACCCTCTGCGGAAGAATAATGTCTATGAAGATTTCTGCTGGTTATGGGGGGCTTTACTGCCACTTTAAGCTGAACATTCTGTTAATAGTAGTAGCCACTTTCACTTTCCTTCGTTTAACACGGAAAATGATAGTGGATTATCTCACCTGACGTTAAAGACGTTTTCAAGTGTCACCTAAAAAAAAATCGATAGGGCCCTGTGGCCTTGGGTAGTCACTGTATTAGCCATAATCCTGTTTTGTTCAATATTTTTTATATCAGGTATGCATTATTAAGAAAAGGGTGGAGACATATTTTAACGTTATTTAATGTTTTTATACCCTTTATATATTTCTGCTAGTGCTGGTTGAAAAGGAGAGATGTGAGAGCATGGTTACAGATTCGATCACTATGTGAGGGTGTGACTTAACTGACTTGTGTAAAACTTTATGAAGACTTAATGGCGAGCTTATCTGTAGCAGACTGAGACGCAGAGAAGGTACTTATGCTGAGCTGCGTCCCACTGTAGACAATGTTTTTTGGTGTCACAGGGCAATCTGTAAGATAAGAAGCCAAAAGAGTTTCATCGCTCTCAAACAAAAGCCGTATATCTGAAAGAAAAGGATGAGGGCAGCCATAATAAAAATGAGTCGAAATCTTGAACCAGTTTATTCATTTGGATTAGGATCTAACAGACAGTGGTTTTTTAACATTGCTTTTTTGTAAACCTCAGCATCAGTTTAACAATTTCCCAGACAGTTTTCCCTTAGGCTAAGGCTCTACTGTGGATCTATGTTTTGTTCCTCCCGACATGCGGGCACAAGCATGTCAGCATTTACACCTACAAGCATTAGGAAGCTTATCTCTGCCATCGGCTGTGAAAAACGGAGAGCCCTGTCTGCTGCTTTCAGTTCAGAGCGACAACTGTGTGAGCGTGAGTGTGAGTGTGTGTGTGTGTGTGTGTGTGAGAGAGAGAGAGAGAGAGAGAGAGAGCCTTTGTGATATCAGAGCCTGAGACAGAAAAAGAGCTGTCGAGACTTTGACAGGATTAATGCACATTAGCACATGAAGTCATGAAAAAAGCAGGAAAGGCCACAGGAAATGCCTAAGAGGGTGTGTAATGCTATCTCTGATCAGTGCCCATGTGGCACCCACATAATGTATGCTGATGTGGTGGGAAAAGAGTGACGCCTTTTGTATAATCACAACACAAGTGAGATGCTGAATATACAGTTAAATCTGAAAAAAGTTTAGAAAAAAATGGTCGTATTCTTGCTGTAAGACCTGAGGACACAAGAGAGCAGTCACAAAACACACATTTAGGAGTCTAAAAGATAAATGGATTATATTTTCACCAGTTATAAGATTTTGAGAGTCTCTATTTGTACCCTGAATAATTCATTAGCGCTTCACAGTATGGCTGTTCAGTACAGATGGGTCTTTTTGCAAAATGGGAATAACCTTTAAAAGCGGAAGCATTTTTTCAAAATACTATTATACAAAAATGTGTATATTTTTACATGTTGGTCTAAAGTTACATAATTTGTGAGAGCAACAGCTCTAAAGCTTTAAATTCAAAATGAGACTCTTTCCATGCAGTTTATTTTTTCTCACATTATTTGAGATTTAATAAAAAATACAATTCTGACACCCATAAGCCAATTACTTAAACTCTGTGTATCACTTTGTTTATTTGAGGCATTGTTAATATATCTACGAATTATTCAATCCAAGTTGCAAAAAGTTGCCTCCTATCTCTGTATATCACTCTGAGTGAAACCGAGAGACACCAAGTTATCTAATCAGCGCAGGAGGAAACTACAGCGTATCTGTCATCGCTCTCATTGAGCTCATTTAAAATCCTTGGGAAAAGCAGTTTGCACTTTGTTATTTCACTGAGTTCACTGATTGTCAATGAAAACTTTTATTTTATTTTCGGCTCAGCTGTTCTGAAAGGAACGAAAATAATAGAGCAGCCTGTTGGTATCTGCGAGTGTTACGGTAAAAAGAGCGTGATCAGATAACATTGAAACATGTTTTATCAAACCATCATGCACAGTTTGTCCTTCCTTATAGGCAACACCTAGTCTTTACAAATCAATTAGAAACAGTTACCATGTTCCCAGCATGTCATTACAGCACAGAGCTGACAATAGCTCAGGTTGAATAAGAAAGTAAAGATTCCTGTGAGGCAATACTTTGTTACGTAAAAGAGACTAGAGCCACATGGAGCCACAAATATCCATTAGTGTTCGACCTTCAATGAGAACACTTGTGCAACAAGTCAGGTGTCCTGGGTCTCTTTTTTTTCTATTTTTGACACCTTTTTTGTTACATCACTACCTGGTGTTGTCCAGAGACGATGATGTCATCCAGGTAACTGGCTGTCCTCTTAGGTTGAGCCCAGGAACTGTTATGCTTAGAATGTGCTCCTTCTTCCACATATACAATCATACACACAGGCAGCAATTTCTTTACATTTCTTGCCATTTTGTTGATTTAATTTGCTTTTTACTTTAGAAAAAAGCAAAATATTTCAAACAACATCAGTGTGAATGTTTCTCTCTACAGCAGCAGCCCACAGCCTGACCTCTGATCTCACGAGCCGTTCGCTTTGCACCTGATCCGGACATTTCTAAACCAGGTGCAGCTTAATCACAGCCTCTTGTGACTGAGTCTTTTACGCGTTTGCTTTTACAAGTAAGTGAGACAGCAGCTCTCACAGTGTTGCATCTCCTCTGGAGTCAACCCTGTGCAATCCTCAGCTCCATTTCCCAGAAACGTGATACACTGCTATCTACTTCTTCTGTCTTTAAATCCATCCCTTATAAACCCTGCTTCATCTTTCTCTCCTGTCATCTGTTGCATGTTGGGTGCATTACATATCATATTTGTGTCTAAAGGGGCGTACCTCGTTCCGCCAACTCAACCTCTAATGCAGGAAGTTAGGTGAGTGGCAGGTGGGGGATCTGATGGAAATGGGTGTCTGTTTTCTCCATCAGGGCAAGTTGAGGTCATCAAACCGCAAGAGCCTATGGCTCACCTCAGACAAACTCTGGTTTCGTATGCAACAAAGGGAGCTATGTTTGAAGCACTAAACAAGGGACATTGTTATTAAGATGTGAGAGTGAGAACATGTGTGAAATCTTGTAATCTGAAGATCTGCTAACAGAGCAAACAGTACAAAATCTTATGACTCAGAATAATTTAGTTTCTGCAGAAAGATTACCGAACTGATTTTTGAGCTGCAGTACACATTAGCATAGAGAAGACCTGAAAGGGTTGAACAAAATCACTGAAGTTACATCAAACCTCAGTTATTACCTATAGCAGCTTGACATACAGGTAACGTTTTACAAGGTTTTGAGATATCTGTTTGGAAATTTCAACCTTCAATCCACATCAATGAGGGTGATCAGACACTGTGAATGGGTCAATATCTGTATGGGCACAATTTATGTCGTAGTTTCATTATTTTTGGGGCCTTTTGCCTACATTTGGTTAGGAGAGCCAGTGAGACAGGAAACGTTGTGAGAAAGAGATAAATAATAACATGCACCAAATATTGCCAGGATGGGGAATTGAACCTGCAACCTTGAACAGCAAGGGCTGTGGCAACATGGGGCACCTGCTCTACCAACTGAGCTGAACCAGCACCCCTTCTTTTGTCATTTAAAAAACAGCCCCATGTCTGTATGCTACAAAGAAATGAAGCTATAGAGCAACTAGGCGATTCGTTCATTTAAAATATTGTGAGTTCAAGATGTTCAAGATGTTTCAGATCAAAAACATTTCCTGTGTAAAAAAATGCCGACGAGAATAACTTCCTTCTTGTTGTGAACGTGAGATTAACAATTTACTCCTCCCTGTTCTCGACTTCATACAAGGCTAAGCTCATTGGCTGGTTGTCTGCTTTATATTTAGAATCCAGTCATTACACACGTATTAAAATTGCCATGTCGCTTTTGGTGAGAAATAAAATTTGAGTATTTACCTAAATCTGAGGTTGCTCAGAGAGGCAGAAGTGTTTTTTTAGTCATGTTGTAAGACACCAGACATACAGACAATACATCTGAACCAGAGGCATGATTATGTTCTAATGCAAAAGGTCTTAGTCTCTGTAAGTGTATTGCCAAACAGACAAAAGATCACAGGTTCCAGAGGTCAAAGTTCTTGCTAGAATATTATAAAAGGAGCTTAGAAGTAACCAGAAGGCTCTACTTCATCTTCCCCTCTTCTATATAGAAAGCAAGCAGATGGAACTAGGCTGTCGCTTTGCTAAAGTTAGCTATGCAATTAGCTCACACACTAATTAGCTGTGAGAGGACCAGAGGCACACTTGATTTCCCCAGAGTCTAAAACCCGCTTCCCGGCCCAAAATAAGAGTAAATGAGGTCCTGGCAGCAGCAGTATAAAATATCCATGAGTGAAACATGTTGTTTTTTTTTTCTTCTAAAAGGTTTATCAAACAGCTGATTTAAGACGTTCATGTCCAAAAGGGATGGAAACATATTTTCTTCTTTATGTTGTGAGTAGGACAAATATTTCTCGTTGCATAATACCTGAAACCAGAACGACTTTATCCCTTGTGCAAAACAATGATTTTAACCTGGGAGTGTGGACAACCACAAGAGGTCGAAAGATGAATATGATTTATGATCGTTTTTGAGAGATTTTAAACAAAACAAATAAAAAAGAGCTACAGAATTATTTGACCTGCTTGCTCACTTGTGCTTCTCATATTCTACTGATAGCAGGCCGTCGCATATATGCTTTGTTTCTAAGTGTTCTATAGTGTCATCATTAACATTTCATTCAGTTAAAAGATATATTGGCTTTTTCCTCTAATCTGTTCTTCTTTTTTCTCAAAACCTTGTGCTAACATTGTCCATAATGCCACTTAACTGCAGTAAGTTCGGTTGGAGATTTGAGTATGTTATGCTAGTAGCGGCTAATGTACCCTCCTCAAACAGATGTGGGAGCTGCAGTGAAGGAGTCTTCCTCAAAACTTTACACCCCCTGATTCTTTTCATTGCTACATGTTTAGTCCATAACCATATATTTTAGAGATTTATTGTTGGGCTTCTTTTGCCTTTATTTGACAGGACAGTGGTAAGGGGAGAGAGAGGGGTGAATGACATGCATGAGAGGAACCGTGGGGTCAGACTTGAACCTGGGTCACCCGCTTGAAGGATTATAGCAGCTGTACATGGGACGTGAACTAACTGCTAGTCCACCAGCGCCCCTAACCGTGACAAAGTTGACGAATATTGGACAAAATAGCTTTCAAACCAGACTGGACCAGGTATGAGGTAAAGTTAAAGTTCTTGCTATGATATTCTGAAAGGAGCTTGGCTGTCACCAGAAGGCTCTACTTTATCTCCCTCCTAACTATAGCAGAGAGACTGAACTAGGCTCTCCCTTTGCTAAAGTTAGCTACGGCGAGAACAGATAGATTAGACACAATGGCTAATGTAGCCTCAGGGTAACATCCTGAAGCACAGATTAGGAGCGACGTCAGAGGTCAGGTACTTCTGAATAGCATTACACCTCCTGGATTTTGTCATTGTTTAACTGGCGCTCTGCAGCTTCAGTTGATACTGACTTAGGTGACATGACTTGAGGCATCTAAACATTTTCTAAGATATGGAGAAGTAGGCCTACTACAGAAGACCTTTAAAAAAATATTATAGCTAATCACATCCAAACATATTGAGAGGACCCACCACCAACTCCTTCATGAAAAATCAAATCCCAAATTTCTGATATCTTTCAACCAATGCAGTTTGGACCTCAGCCTTTAGACAACATGTTACAGAAGAAAGAAACAGCGCAAAACCAACTCCCCCCCCCCCCCCCCCCGGCACACATTCACGACACACTGAATACGGCTCTGGGACCGGTGGGTCCCGGCTCTGGGAGTTGAGAGCCACTGATATTGAGGACTGTTATGATTAAGAGTAAACAGTTTTCATAGAAGATGATTCAAGGTTCTCAAGTTGCATAATCAAACACAAATACATGAAGTAGGATTGTAGAAGTCTTATTGATTGTAGAGTGTTATTTCTACCTACAGTGAGTGGTTCTCATACGTCCCTATTTACTCCACCTTCCTTGGAAAAAATGTGGTTTCACTTTAGGGCCGTGGAGATCAACATTCACATGCTTGTATTTGTTAGTACTGCTAGCCAAGCATAGCACTCCATTTGAAAGAACAAATAATGTTTGAGGAGCACTGCTTCAATCTGTTCGGGTTTGTGTCCAACACATGTGTGTGAGCGTGTACAGGGGTGAGACTGAGAACCCAAGAATGTGGAGGGGAAACAAAACAATTAAAGCTCTGTTAAGGGAGTACAGTGCTGGGAGCTATCTTACATCAGGTGCAACAGAACAGTGACCTAACAATGGAGCTTTCTGGGCTGGTGGGAAGATCAATGTTATATGTATCATGAACTGGGCAAAATGCTCCACTTCACTAACACTGTGGGCACACATTCACAATCACAATGGACATGAGTCATAAGAAGGTCAGTCTGATGCGTTCCACCTTGAATTACATCTCTGTTATTTGGAAAAGATAGTCCTGTTTATCTGTTTATTTTAAAGATTATTTCATAGATATTTTTAGCCTTCATGGAATGGGACAGCTTTGGAGGGAAATGTGGGGAGAGAGAGTGATGGACATGCACTAAACTGCATCGGGATCGGGTATTAAGCCTTCGACCTGTGCAACGAGGATTCTCTGTACAAGGGGTGCCTGCTCGACCGACTGATCCAAACTGGCTTATATTTTAAGCCTACCAGGATCACAACTGTTTGCACTCTTTTTCTCTGGCCTCATCCACTGATCTGACACAGTTTTATAGGCTTGAGCTATGCAAAAGCGTCCATGCAATTCTACAATTGCATTCCCGTAAGATGAGTCATTTTTAGTTACTTTCAACAGGTGCCAATAGGAACATAAATCAACCATTTTCCCAAAATCTGTTCTTGTTCTTCCAGAAGAATCTGAAGGGAAATATTTAAACTTCCCGTCTGACTGACTCAGACAATTACAGTTTCATAAGAATTGGGTTACGGACAAAAACACAGTGTCGACTTTTCCTTTTTGTTTCTCTGACAGTGGAGGAGAAATTTTCTGGCATGAAATAAAAGCAGGGGAGGTCTCGTTGGATCATTAGCTATTCATGCACTTGTACTCCCCTGGAGGAACAGGATCAGGAATCCCACCCATTTACCAGAAAGAGGCAATGTCTCAAGGAAACTGATCCACATCTGAGAGCTGTGGGTGGAGTGCAGATTAGCTGCTTTTTTACTAAATCTTTTCAAAATGTTCTCAAAGGAATAATGATTTTCTTTTCAGAGATTTAAATGTCACTCTGGAATGATGTTTGAAAGAAACTGTAAATGACGGTTAAAAAAAGAAATACCGCTCAAATCTTCAACGTTAAAATGATCGCCATGTTCACCCATTCACAACACATTGAATTCACTCGATTATGGCAGAGGTCGCTACGTAAAGTGTGCAAGTGCCCATCAGAACTATTCCATTCACACCCATTCACATGCCACTGGCTATACAACAGGAGCAATTTGGCGTTCTGAGTCTTGCCCAGGAACACTTTGACATGTGACCGCAGGAGCTGGGGATTGGAACCCAAACCTTCCAGTTGAGAGATGACCGGGTCGGGTGAGTGAGCCACCTCAAGTGTTTTTTGGTTAGTAAAATTCAAGTAGTAGAATTGAAATGTGTGTGGCTTTGGCTTTGAAAGCTTTGAAAACATAGTGTTTGACAATGGCTGGCTCTTCTCCAGCACCCCTTCTCCCTAATATGTTAACCTCTGTCTCAAGAAAACCATCATGACTGCAGCCAAATGCTGAACTTCTGAACCAATGGGTGACATCATGGCGGGTATGAATAACCACACAGAAGTACACCTTATTCCATCCGTGACCATCCTAGCGGCGTCTCCATCTCTTACTCCCTGGCCTCAGCAACAACAACAATGCCCCCAAAGAACCAGATGGAGAGCTATAAATCACAGGCCCATGCACACCCAGGAGAGTCCATAAATAGGGTAACAGTCCTGCATGTAGGGACATCGTGGCAAGCCCCCGGTCCCCCCTCCCCAAAGGGTCTAGAGGGCTCAGGCTGCATGTGAGCCACTGGCCCATAACTCTCCCATTCTTTCAGTGACACGGAGAACTTTTTATGGTCTCATTTACTTGTGAGTAAATCATAGACGGGAAACGCTGCCATGCACTTTTTTTTGTTTTAGCCATGATGGAGGGTTGCCTGAAAGCGTTACGTCGAGAAAAAACAGATGTCTGGGAGGAGATACGAGACAAAGAAAGACAGGGAGAGGGAGGATGGGACAAAAGCTGTTTCCAAGTAATTCACAGGAATGTTTTTTTTTTACAGATACCAGACGACTTATGTTGCCAATAAAGTAGGAAGTAATAAGTACCAGAAATAACTGATGACTGACCTGATACTATCTGTGCTACATTCTGTTGAAAAAACCTACATTTGAACGCCCCAATTTATCAAAGAAACAGAAATTTAGTCATATAGTTTAATTTCAGACCTGACTTAATTCCCTTTTCATACATTTTCTTGTCCATGCATTCTTGTACCAATTAGTTACAGCCAACATAACCCACTTACAGATGCCAGACCATGAGAATTGATACATTTAATCCCTTCATTATTGCAAAAAGGGGTTCAGGCATAGTCCAAAGGGGTCAGGCGCTTGTTGCAAGTGTGTTTTTGTTAAACCTCCTTGAGTGAATTCTATTTTCTGAGGCACCTATGACACTTATCTGGACCACAACAATGCCCCCTTTCTGCTCTCCGCTCAATGCTTGGCTGGCTTCTCTGAATACGATCCAGGGCCAAATAATCCATACCCCTGCACCCCTGACACAGCACCCACTCACACAGAAACACACACATGAATACACATGTCGGCACTTAAATGGTCACACATGTTAAAGGTTCACTGAAACATATGAGTCTCACTCCTTTTTGTATTTTACAAGCGCACACACGTGAGTCTTATCTTAAGTTAATATCAACTCAAGGTGTACGTACATTCACAAAGAAATGAAACTAAAAAACAAATGTAAGCGTGAAACCAGACAATACAAAGAATGCATGTATGGTCAACACATTTCTCAAGAGCTCAAATCAGAATTAAAACATTACAACACTACCCTCATGTGGAGATATTGAAGCATAACAATAACGTCACACTGAAACTCTGAAGCTTAATAGTGGTGAAACAATGTCGTTTTGACCAAAGCTGGAATGACAGTGACATCTGCTGTTTTTCTCTGAACATGTGGCGAGATTTCACTCCGGTCTCGAACTCAAACGTCCAGTCTTTGGCTGGATGAGGAAGATTTGAATTAACTTTACTCTCTTCAATAAAATTGTGGACTTTATATCTTTTTTATTATTATTCATACAGAACTTTGCTTGAAAACGTGCTTTATCAGAAACATGGCTTATAGAGGACTCCAGATGTTTTTTTAATGACATAAATACAATTAAGTTTACTGTGTGAGAGTAGATCTTGAGGTGGAGAATCTCTGTTTGTTCATTGGGACTATATGAATTCAAAATTTGGGATGAACTTCCTGATGTTTCAGAGGGTAGTGGTGGAATCAGTTTTTGTAGAGCTCATTGTAGAATATCATTGTAGGAGTTATTTATCACCCACCTGACTCTCCAGTGAGAGAGCAAACTATACAGAAAATATGTATATTCTTACACCCCTTACCCATAGTGCCTATAAATCTTACATAAACAAATATATACTAAGTAGACTATATAAGTAGAACTTTTTGAAAAGAATATTTTGGTGACAAATAAGGAGGTGTTGTAAAGACATTGAATGTTATTAACAACATTTTAAAAAGAGAAAATACCTTCAGCCTTTTGTGAGGGTGAAAATGTTTTCAATAATTCTTATGACATAGTTCAAAATGTGTATGATATTTTTTGTTAATCTCAACAGGAATTAGCCAATAAAATGTCTGTTTGTCACAGTAATATGGACAACATACTCACATACGGGTATTCCGTTTTTCTGCTTTTGGTTTGATTGCTATTGTTACTGTATGTTCCTAAATATAAGTTTAACATACTACTATCCATATTTGAACATAATTATGACTTCATATAAGCTGTTTGAGTTTTCTGCCTCTTCCTGCACTGTACGCTATCTACATTTGTTATTGTGTATGTTTTCTTATTTAAGCTTTACTCAAGCTAAAGTTAAAAACTGAACATTTCTTGTAAACAACAGAAATGAAAAGTCTATGTTTTTGTTACACGATGGAATTAAAGCGTATAGGGAATTCATTTAATATTGATACAATTTCAAATATAATTTATCTATTAAAAGTCCAAAAGGAAACAGACTCAAGCAAGGTTTTTTTTTTGTCATATTCGTTTTCAATATAAAATATTATTTAGTGGCCTGTGGACACATGAAAGGCAAAGCAAAAGCAAACCTCCATTGATTAAAATAACATGATGGACAAAAAAATCAAGAGCAGGAACACAGTTTAAGAATATTTTGAGAAAGGTTGAAATATCATGTTCAACTCCCTTTAATTACAACTAAAAGGGAGATAGTTTGAGATCTGTAAATCACTTCAAAACAATTTTAATGTAAAAAAGAATTGTCACCCTCATGTTGATTTGAAGCCTTCTGCATAATGTTGGATAATCTGTTTTCATGTCTGATGAGTACTTTGCATAAGAATGTACAGCAACCTTTACTTTAAAAATAGATTTGCAAACCCCTTCAAAACCAAAAAGTAGCATCGTTCTTTGGAGTACGGTAATCAAAGAAAGCCACAGGAGGCTTTGGGATGGAGGAAATACACAGATGCCACAACTTACGTACCTCGTGTTTCTGTGTGAATAACTGATAAGCAACATTTAGAGATCTGTCCAAAATAGCAACAGCATTACCATCACTCAGTGAGTGTGGTCACTGTGGGGTTTGCAAACAAGCCGCCTTTTGGACAGGCTCCATGCCTTACACATAATCTAGCTTATCTTCAGTCTGCATGTAAAAACATCCTGCATGCTCTCTGTAAATGACAACAGACACAAGTATTCAAATCGTCACTGTATTTATGAGTATTTATATCTCATATCACTGTTTATGCAATAATAAAGCTCCTCCAAGTAAGTGCACATACTTCTTTAGAAATATACATGTTTCCTGTTTGTCTCTTACTTTCTTTGTTGGGTTGCATTTTGTGTGCTAATGCCTCATAATGATGTTTCCTTTTTTCTTCCTTCTTAAAATCTCATTCATTTTCATTCTGGATGTTGTTGTCCCATGCCGCTCATATAAAACAGCAGCTCTTCGGCTTTCTATGATGCCTTTGCATGAGCTAACATGCAACAGAAAAACCCTTTTCCTATTGTGTTTTCTTAACCCTTTGATTCATTCTTTCCTTTTTTTAAGTTTCATTTTTTGCAGCAAAGTGTCAAGGCTGGATTTGAACCCATGGTCTCTGCGACAAGGACCTCAGCCTCTGTACATGGGGCACGCGTCATATCCACTATAGCCTTTCTGGCACTACCATATTTTCCTTCCTATGTGTCGGAAATAATACATCAATCCATTTTCTTGGAGGTTTACAGTCCTAAATCCAAAATAAATAACCCCCCACTGCTCTTCTGTTACAGCTAATGCTTACACTACTACTGGGAAGCAGTCTAATCTTTCACTAACAGTGGTCTCCCAACAGCAAGTGGGTTTGAATTGATAAGAGACAGAGGGTGGTGAGGTCACCATGTCACTCCTTATCATCACAGCCATTTGAAGGGAAGGTTCCCTTTAAAATATTTTTAAACACATGGCTCTTCTTCATGAAGGTAAGACTGTTGGAATTTACACCTCTGCTATTAAACATGCTAATATACATATGAATACCGTCTTATTCTGATAAATATGTATGTTTTTTCTTCCAAAATGTTATCAAATATACATGTATGTGAGTTTTTTCAGGTTGATTTGTTGAATATTTTCTCAAATTCAAATATACAGTAAGCAGGACAGTATTTAAACATCACTGAGGTACCACTTTTTAGCGCAAAATAAAGTCTCATTTATGTGTGTAGATGTCTGGTATCTTTTTACTCTACTTTTGCAATACAGTAAATGAGGTATCTTCCCAAATGTGTTTTCAAAATGATGATTTATTGATTGATGTTAGGCTAAATCGATCATTTCCAGTTATGGGAATTAGATTTATACACAATTGTGCACTTAAAAGGGTTTGATTTGGAGTAAATAAACAGACGAACACATTTCTGTCTTGAAATACAGCAACACTTTATGTGATTGAACACAATCATATGCAGCTTTCTATGGTATTTTCTTTCTAGCTGGAGCCTCCTTGATGAACCAGAGGGCATCATCTCAAAACCTTCGTTATAATTCAATCTACTTTGAGAATCAAAGGCAAATATTTGCTTAGACTGTGGCGGGCAAAACACATTTGAATAACTTAAAATTCAAACTACACAAGTGCACTATTAATAGAAGATATCAGAAATAAAGGTGTTTAAAATATGCATAAAGAGTAGCACTGTGGATAGGCCTGCTTATAGATACAAGACTGATTTAGTTGATTCTCCTGTATAGGTGCATTATACAGTGTATAAAGATAGATCAGTGTCCTAAATCTTTGCCCTCTAAATAACCGTGTCTTAAACTGTCTGGTGTTACCTTAATTACTGAACACATTCACAAGAGTGAAACACTAAACACACTTTGAAAGGAACATCGTCAGATCAATACCTGTGGGAAAGAGACACAAAGAACTAGAGGGGTCAGAGGGGATAGAAAAAAAGATTATACACTGAGCGTCGAGGCCACCCACAGATGAGTTCACCAGGATGGGGTTAAGCTGTCTGCTCAGACGGCAGCGGCAGTGAGAAGGCTGGGAGGAGGAGAAAAGAAACCACGTAATCTGATGTCCCGCCTGCCGCTCACCGAAGGCGGCTGTGGTCTGCACCGGGAAGGGTGCTGCTCAGGATAGCTGCCCTAAATGGATTACAGGGCTGCACATGTCAGTGAAAGGACACCTGAGCAAACACACACACACACACACATGAACCTACATACACAGACACTGTACGCAGGTGCACAAGCAGAGGAGATTAGTCAGAAGTGAATTTTTCCCCCCCTGCAAGGAGCTTAGACTCTTTATCACCTGAGGGAGACAAATGGTGTTGGTGGCTCTGCATCTTTCTTGGCTTTTTCTCTCAATATTTTCCTGTTTTTCTATAACCTTTGTCCTTTTAAAGACATTGGCTACCAGATAAATGATTACCCTTTCTTCCAGATACCTGTTTTGTTGAAGTTGACCACTGAATCAGGTGCCTGAGAGCTGCTACAGAAAGAGGATGCAGTCAAACTCAAAGGAAGATCAGGAAGCCCAGGTCCAGGTTCCAGACAACAACCAGGCAGCCGGTCTGGACACATCAGAGTTCGAGGTGACCTCAGACCGGCTGCAGCAGCTGATCAAGAGCATGGAGGTGCTTCTGTCTGACGTGGAAGAGCTGAGAGGCCACTGCAGCCACCAGGCCACCGAGCTGATGCGGGCAGCGGTGGAACTGAAAGAGCAGCAAGAGGACCTAAAGGAGAGCTACTCAGAGCTGTCGAGAGAAATGCAGGAGGTCATGGATAATGTGGAGGACCTGTTCAGCACCAAGAGCGCCTTTGAAGCCAAAGAGAAGCAAACACAAAAACTGAATCGACAGCTTTAAGGGGGAGAGAAGTGCCAAACAGACTCAGTTTCTCATTTAGGAGAAAACAAAAACAGCTGGGGGTGTGGTTTTGGAATTGGATGTGTGAGACAAAAATTGGACTTGATGGATGGGTATGGAGGTGGGATGTGATGTTGAGGTTTTTGTGACTTCGAAACAATGCTTTGATAAGATTCTTGTATGGCTATATACAAACATTTAGCTGTGGAAATTACATTTTTTGTGTGTTATCTGACATATTTCAGTTAGAGTATTTTTTGAAATGTACGAATCTGTAACCCTACACTTTTTCCTGTAAGTATATTACGATACATACAGCCTCAAAAATAATCATAAAGTTTAAACAAGACTTATGACAACACAGTAGGCTATGTAGAATATTTAGAAAAATCTGAACTTTATGAGTTTAAAAGGGGGACAACTTGTGTTGCTTTCCGAGCTGAATAGGGGTAACATTTGTGCATTGCTGTTATAGGCCTATAGGAATTCACCATAGTCAGGCAGCAGCCATTTTCCTCTAAAACACATCATGTTAACCAATAGCTACCATCAGACAACAGCGACCTAGCAGTTCTGTTGGCTCAGTCATGATTAAATGCTAACATTACCTTTGATATTTATCTACGATACAGTAGTTGTATATTCTTAGCTATTTTTGATGCTAGCTAGCTACAAGGTACATTATTGCTAACATTAGCTGTTGTCGGAAGCTAATGGATTTAGTAGGCTACATTATAACTTTTTTTTGCTAACTTAAATCTATTAACACATTTTCTATTATCATCAAGCTGCATCATCATGAATAACATTTTGGAAAGGTTGCCATAATCTTATAGCTAACAATAATGTTATCTAGTTAGTCTGTTAATGTCTTTCTTATCATCATTAAGTCATATCGTGAATAGGCCCAACACATGTGAACATTAATATTCTAACTTTAGCTATGTTAGCTAGATGGCTGGTTGCTAATGTAAGCTGTTGTTATAGTAGCTTATATATTGTTATTTTAGCTAATATGTAGTTTTAACTTATATGTTATATGTCCCTCTGGATTGTTAAAAATGTATTGTCCTTTTGTTTTCTCTTTGATCTACTAATTTAGGTTTCAAGATTAATTTAGGACTTATTTAGGATTCGGGATTTCAGGCAAATAGTTGACTAAAAAACTAGAATGCAGCAATACAAAGTACATGGTCATTGGAGCTTCCCACACTGAGTGTAATGTCTGAAACAGTGATTGTTTAAGTAAAAAGTAAACTTTATGAGTGTGACTATTTGTTGTATTCCTTTCCTGCTATAGCGATGCAATGACGTAATTGTTTAAGTAAAACGTGAACGTTATATGATTAACAGGGGTAGCCTACAGTTTGTTGTATTGCCTTTATGCTATCAAAGCAAGAATAGCATTGTTATAGCCAAATTTGAACTTTATGAGCTTGACAGCAATTTGTAGCCTTGCTTTTTGCTAGATTGTCATGTGCTACTGCCGCTGTGTTTGATATGATGACAAGACCATACACAAATCCAAACTAGCTGCGTGTCAACAAATGATTTACTTTTATGTCTGCTGTCATTATATATTTTTCCAGCCCACCCACTAACGTACACTCATCCCTTATTTCCATCACTAAGGTATTCCGTGTTGACAGCTTAAACTACAGTATTCAGTATTTGTTACTCTTGTCAGCCTGGATGGCTCCTCGAGCTTCTTTTTTAACTGAATTTGATGACTCTTCCATATTCTCTTCCCATCCAGGCCACACTCCTTCGTGGTTACGCACTAAAATACATAAATAGATCTTCAAGCCATGTTTTTCTCCCATCAGCTTCTCTGCTGTGACTTATTGGTCTGTATTTAGTGGTTATGGGATGTGTGAAAAGCACATTCAGTGGCGTACGACGTGAAAAAAATCAATCAACGGGAAACTTTAACTTTTTAGCTGTCAAACTCATTTTGGTGGGATGGGTAAATTATTGCGCTAAAAATCAATGTGTACAACCATTCATACATGTGAACAAAATGTTATCCTCCTCTTCCTCTATCTGTTTCTGAAAACACGTTGAGTTCACTAAATAGTTTCACAAATGCACTTTTTCAGTATTGATAATTTCTTTAAGTTAAACACAGGTACCTATTAGAACATTTGGAAAAATTCCAGCACATAAAGTGTCATAGCCTGAGGGTCTTAACGGCAGACATGTTCAAAATAGAAGTATATATTCAATGTAAAAAAAAAAAATATGATGGGGGGAAAAACGGTTCCTCTGTGTGGTTGAAACCTGACACTTTCTGGGCTGGGGTGTGTGTGAGCTCAAAGGGTGAGGAGATAGAAAGCTGGGTGTCAGTGCCCACCTTCAAGACTGCGTTGCACGTCCCTCTGGACTGTTGCTCGACCAGCTGGGAAATTTAACTTTGAGAGGTAGGAAAAAATACACTCTGAAGACTTCTTTTTAAAACTGTTTGATAAATCCTGCTGAAGCAATTTGCATGTGTAAAAAAATATCAGGTAATTCCAGGAATTTAGGAACTCATTATGTATAAAGTAAATCAGTAACATTGAAAGTGTCATTATTTAGTTGCTATTCTCTTGTGTTGGTAGTTCTGCAGTTTCTTCAGGTGATCATGAACATCCTACAAGTCCTGGGTCTCCTGCAGCTGCTTGCTGTACCGGCTTTCACTGTGAGTCTTACTTTTAGTATTCACAAGATCTTATCATTTTCAAATACGTTGGTTATCATACGATGGTACTCATATGTTCTTTTCCATACGTAGAAATTGCAAAGTACATGAGAGAACAGTATGTCCAAAATCTCAACAAAAATTTTTTTACCTCTCTGACACATGTGCCCACATGTGATGCTGTTTTTATGTCGAGGAGGAAAGACGGTTTGTGGCTAAATGTTCCAGCATCTATTTCGGAGTCTGTAGCATGCTCTTAGTGTGTGGTGGTGGTTAGTGGTGGGTTATGATATGGTGTGTGAGAGAGAGCATTGTGTGTTCTAGAGGCTTTATATTTTTCTTGTGTGTTTGTTTGTTTGTTTTTTAGTTTACACAACCAACCCATGACTACTGGGGAGAGTTTGGAGCCTATGGGCCCTGCAGTCGTACCTGCGGCACAGGAGTGGCAATGAGGACCAGGAAATGTATCACTTCAAGGTAGGACATTAAGACATTACATGTTAGGGTATAGATACAAATTTGTAGTGAGCTACTTAGTTTTTTTTTACATATGATTTAAAAGTTGTACAATAGTTTGTATTATGTTTATGCTTTTAATCATTAATAACATATTTTATGTCCCTAATCTAGTCTTACTTTATTCTATTACAAAACATAATTTATGTAAAGTTATGCCCATGGCATGTTTTTTTTATTGACATGACCAGTGAAGCCCAATGAATTCCTTCAAAAGACTATTTTAAGAGATTGTGTCAAATAGTAAACTTTTCTTTCTCTTGCAGGACTGATGGAGGACATAACTGCTTAGGATCCCCCAAAGCCTATCGCACCTGTAGTACGCATGTAATTATCCTTAAATACTTTTATTATGCTTTTTTATATAAAAAAACAACCTATCCACAACCTACACAAATAAATCACACCCATAATCCCAAACTTTGCATAATTACAGGCTTGTCCTGTTGGATCCAGGGACTTCAGGGAGGAGCAGTGCTCCCAGTTGGACAGAACGGACTTTCAGAGCAAACAACACTCGTGGGTGCCTTATTATGGAGGTAACTGGTCAATTATATATACCACATGATTCTAGATGGCATAATACCTTTGTCGTGGTGGAATTTAACTATCTTGGATCTTCAAGGCAGTCTATATTTAACTTTCTTTTTAAAATAGATTCATGAATTGTTTATGACATAACTTTTCTGGATCTTTTTTGTTCTTTAGCATCCAATCCCTGTGAGTTGCATTGTGTCCCAAGGGGGGCAAACTTTTTCTACAGACACAGACCTGCAGTCGTGGATGGGACGCAGTGCTACGTAGGCCGCACCGATATCTGTGTGGATGGTGTCTGCAGGGTAGGAACAAAACTATAATCTATAATAAAATCACAGATTCTCTGCGCTTTGTATTGAACTGTATATCTATAGCATATCTTTTCTGAACTTGTTATTCCCAGTTAAAGGAAAATAAGATCAGTAATCCAAATTCACAAGCCCAAACGCCAACTCTCATCATCTTTATATGACGTGAAATAATTTGTCCTCCTCTAGATACTGTCCCATGGAGAGTTTATGGGCTTGGATGAAGACACAAATTCTGTACACTCGGCTGCTCCTGTTGTAGTTGCTCCTCACCCAAGAGAGACACTCTCATACTTCTACAAAACTGGTGTGTATGGAGAGTGCTCTGCTGCCTGCGGTGGAGGCATGCAGTATCGCAGCATTGAGTGCTGGGTTCAGGACTCTGCCAACCCCCGTGTGGTGGAAGAGTCTTACTGCATTACCCAGCGCCTGCAGAGACCGCAGAGCCAGCAGGCCTGCAACATGCACGCCTGTGCTGCTGAGTACAGCGTGTCCAGCTTCAGTGTGGTTTGTACCTTATAAAAACAACTCAACCTTATATTTATGTTTTTACTCTCATACAAACAAGCAATGGCTTATTGTTTCTGGAGTAGATCTAAGAGAATAAACGTAAAGTATGCCTTACAACACAAGATACAACATACACACCAATAAATGTCCACTTTTCTGTATTTTTTTTTAACTGTCCCATAGTTGTGGATACTTTGAAGATTATGTTCAATCTTATCAAGTTTTCAAACTTTTGATGAAAAAAAAAAAAACACTCTTGTGACATAGAAGCCTGTACTGACGTATTAAAGTGATTGGGATGTAATATATTAATATCTAAAACAGTTACTGTTTGCTGCTGGACTGAATTTTTTTTATATCTTGTTGGTCAGTGCTCTGTGACTTGTGGAGAAGGGCAGCAGACAAGGGAGGTGTTCTGCGTGGGGTCAAGAGGTGAACGCCTTCCTGAAAGCGCCTGCAGTGGATTGGCCAGACCTGCTTCTGTCCAGACTTGCCGCAGACCTGCCTGCCATACGCACATCACCTGGCACGTGACCGACTATGGACTGGTATTTGTAATTTCTCATCGCAACTACAACTTTTGTCACACTATTTTATCTCTGCGTTTTTCACACTTGCCTGGCTTGTCTCTGTAGTGCACCAGAAGCTGTGGTGGTGGTGTGAGGGAGAGGAGAGTGGGCTGTTTTGATACAGATCTGAACCCCTACCCAGAGGCCCGCTGTGGAGCAGCTAGCAGACCAGTCTCTGTGGAATCATGCAACTCACAGGCCTGCCCCGGAGCACAATGTGAGCCAAATCTGACCACATTCACACGCTGATTAAACTGTTTGTGCTTTTATTTTAATCAACCTTTGTTCTTTTTTTTTTTAGTGGTGCCAAGTGTGCAGGATCCAAGGGCACACGAAAGCACTGTGAGAGGATTTGTGCCCCACGTTCCAGGAGAACCCTATGGTACGTCATCTGGGATACCTTGTTGAAACGATTCCCCTGAGAAGTGAACAAAATGTACAACTTTTTTTTAAATGAATGCAGAACCAGTTATTTGAGCTCAAATATTACTCCAAAGACAGTAAAGATAGTGTGCCTTAATGTTATAATTACTGCTGTCTAGACCATGATTGCACAGCAGTATGAGGAGTTTATTTTAATACCGTACCACTGAAAGCAATGTTTACAGTCTGAAAAATTAACCAGCCAAATTTAGCTTGATCCAGAATTAATCTTGAACCTTCTAAAAAGGATAAGCACATATTTTCACAGGGCTATGGAATGTACAGTTGCAATAGGCATGTTTGACCATGTCTCTGTTTGTGTTTGCTTTCTTTAGCGTCCAGGCCACATACAAACATCGTGTACGATCCATACCCTTCTGTGATTACTCCTCACTGTGCTCAGTCATTCTATGGCTGCTGTCCAGACGGCCAAACCTCTGCTAGAGGGCCCCATGGCGAGGGCTGCTCCCAAGATGACTGTGTCCGCTCCAGGTAACTACTGCTTATGGATTCAGTTCTTGTTACCAATATGTCTCATAAAGTGTTTCCAACATTCAGTGTATATATATATATTTTTTTTTAGATACGGCTGTTGTTTGGATGGCGTGACCCAAGCTCAAGGATTTGGAAGAGTTGGATGTCCTGAGTACCGGCCAACTGTGGTAGGAAACATACTGGAATTTGAATAATGAAGAGTTCCACCTGACAAGGAAATATATACCATATTCACCTGAAAGCCATTCTCTTCTGATGTAATGCTCAAATGTTCTATTTAGTAATAATACTTTGTTTCAGGATTTAAGTTGTGAAAACATGGAGAATTTGCAGATACTTGGCCAGATTTGAAGTTTAAAAACATGACCTATTAGCTACCGTTGCGTATAGTAATGGTAGCAATGAGGTATTTGAATTCTAAAGTCAGAGGTTAACTGATGGTACCTATAGGTTATCAAATGTGATCCACATATGGCCTGATGTCGCTCTTGGTTTTTACTGCCAATTGTCCTTACCATTGCTGATCGATAGGGAAAAGGTCCAATGATAACAACTGAATCATGAAGAACCTGAAACACATAAGCGCAGCACCCATTGTGAACAGGACAACAGATGAAAATAAAAGTTATATCAAAATGTTCACCTTAACTGCATTATGGGAAAAAGATTATCAAGAGTTTTTGGGTGTATGTTGCATGGGGCATGATTTTAAACTAGTGACTGATTTAGAATACCTCTTTCATAGGATAAGTTTGAATCACCTTTTTAAATGTGTCTGTCACAGGTCGACTTACTTCAAGAAATCATAATCCTAAAGCACTGGAATACCCCATTTTATAAATAGAACTCAGCCTCTGAATTCTTTCTGCTCTATATTGTATATCAGTCAAATCTGTAAGTAGAGTTACAATCTTTCGCTTCTTGATCTTCTCTCTTAGCAGTACACCCCGGCTCCTGTCCCTCCATCCACTGGTGATGTGTGTCTCTTTCCCCGTGACGAGGGCCCTTGTGACACTTGGAAGGTCCGCTACTACTATGACTCAGTTGCTGGCAAATGTACCGAGTTCTGGTTTGGAAGCTGCCAGGGCAATGGCAATAACTTTATGTCCCTGGAAGCATGCCAGAGACAGTGTGGGAGCACCCCACCTCCACCTCGCAGAGAGACCCCCAGGAGAGGGCCACCCAGGGGTGCCCTGAGGGCAAGGGCATAACCATATGTTCCCTTATTGCCTACAAATCTTGAAAATAATACAGTGTCATCTCTATGAAGTTAATCATGTGATTTTTTTTACACACATAATATGTACATACCTGAGATCATGCACTAACATGTTATGAAAAACTCACCACATAGGCCTACCTTTCTTTTAAACAGGAATTTACATTAAAGATGATGTAGACCCCCTCAGATTTATTCTGAAAGGATCCCAGCTCTCCATTCTGGTCTTAGGTCCTCATTTTGTTATCTGTTTAACCCCTTTTGGTGTTTTATTTCTCTGTTTATTCATGGATGCTTTGGCTTATTGATCAGGACTAAAATAAAACTGTTTCAATGTTATTGTCAATCAATAAATTTCCATTTTAATGGTAATCGGTATTTTTATTTCGTCTCCATCTGTTTTTGCACCAATTGCACCAAGTTTACCTGACAGATAGGCTACTTCTTTTTCTTATATTGGTCTTTTCTACTAAATTGTGGAACGTATCATGTAGCCAACTTATTATATAAAATATTACATTATAGAAAGTGATTCAAACAAAGGACATACATTTTGTGGCAGAATATTATAATGTAGATAGAGATAAAATTGACAATGTGAATAAATCACTTACAAGTCTATGGAATAAATGCAAGACTATTATTTTGAAACAAAACCTTTATTTTGAAGGCGAATCATTTAACACCGGAAAAAAAACTTTATTTCAGTTCCTCTGTGAAGCTTTGATCTTACAGCTAGCAGAATTTACACGGGGCATTTTGTGCTAAAATACATCAATTTGTTGCTTTTTTTCCATCCCTAATAAGTAGACACGGTCTGCTTTAAGCACGAAAACATGGTAAGATGAATTTGTTTTATGTTTTCAGAGGTAAATGCTTGCAGGTCTGTCTATATTAGCTCCCGTGAAAACCCGCAACGAAGCTACCAAGCTACAAGGCTACGTTTACTTACGTTACTCTAAAGGTCCTATTTCTTCTTTGTGATGAAAACCAAGTTACATTTTAACAGCTAATCACCGCCTGTCAACCTAACTATGAATGATGGAATAGCCATTGTATTTATTTCAGACGTAGATATCATCTTAGCATCCTGATTTGTGATCCATCGTTTACCTCTGAATGAAACCACTGAGAGGGTTTTAAGACAACACGGGGCTTTATAATAAATGTGAGGTAGAAACACAAAACTGTAGGTGTTGTGATGAAGACAGTAACATTTGAAGTAAAATGTGTTTAATCATTTTTACAGTCGCACACAATTTTGCTGGTTCAACCAACCAAGAGACCTGAGGGCCGCACATATGCTGACTATGAGTCAGTGAATGAATGTATGGAGGGTAAGTCTTCATCTGGTTCATTTCACCTTTCACTATATCACAAAACTCTTTTGTCATCACACAAGTGTAATTAGTTTGTCTTATAACTGTAGCAGGTTATACCCACCATAACCAACTTTTTTTTAATCTCTTATATTATTGTTATTCAATTGTTTTTCTTTAAGGCATTTAACCTTTATACATTTTACATTTCAGTGATGTTATATCATGCACTCAACCTCGCAACACACGGCCAAGATACATTTCTCAGTAAACAACTTAATCTATAATTCATTTAATCACTCCCATGTTGTCTTTAATGGCAAATCTGTTCACAAACTCACAAACACACACACACACACACACAGCCTTTAAAACCCACAACGCAGACTAAAACAACATTCAGTAATCATTGTGACAACTTCATCTTCAACCAGTATTTCCAAATCACAACAATAAACAAATCGTTCTAGCCGCAATACAGAGAAACTTTTGCCCGATACTTGCCTTACACCAGTGCAGCCTACAGACTGTACAGCTTTTACACCATACATCCATAGCAGCCCACAGTACAGATTTACTTCTTCATTTAGCATCGATTTGGCATGCAATAGTTTATTTATTTTATATTTTATTTTACCAGGCAGAATTGCTTGAGATCAAATGACCTCTTTTTCGAGCAAGGCCTGGCCAAAATGGCAGCAGCAAAAAAGAAATATAAGACAAACCCAAAAGAAAGCACAGACATGAGAAAAAGAGACAAATACAGTCCAGAAGGTGAAGAAGAAGAAGGAGGAGGAGGAGGACAAGATCATGTTAAACAAAAACAAAGCACAACACCACAATGCCAAGCAGCAAGGTTACATGTAGCATGATCCCCATAGTAAGCTTAAAGCTTCTTTGTGACAGCACCAACAGTGGGCGCAGACACAGTATCACCTGTGCCCACCCACCTGGGGCAGTTCTGCAACTGCCATACTGTTATTGTTGATGCTCTTTGGTGTTTCTCATATTTTTGTCCTGTAATTATGGATCATCTGGCACTATCATTTTGAATAAAGTTCTCTCTTCTCTTTCTGTGTATTAAATACTAACATAAATATGTAATGATTAAATTGTTCTTTCTTTGTTCTTGAAAGTTAAGTATAATGTCTAGCTACATGTTCGGAGACACCTCATGCACAAAAAACAGGAGTAAGGGACCACATCAGTCATCCACTGTAACAAAAAACCTATGATTTTTATCCTCTATACCCTTAGGTCTTAAAACAATAAGTTGATTGTAGAAAAAGGATATTTAACAGCTTTAGTACTTAATTTCAGATGCACACTTTTGGAACTGGTTTTTGCTTTTATTTAACATTTTGTCATCTCTCTTTCAGGCGTTTGCAAAATGTATGAAGAGCATCTTAAGAGGATGAATCCAAACAGTCCCTCCATCACTTACGACATTAGTCAGTTGTTCGACTTTATTGATGACTTGGCAGATCTAAGCTGTCTTGTGTAAGTAAAATATCCCTTGTAAATGCATGTGGAATTTAATTAAAAACAAATATTACATTATATAATTATCTTTTCCCCCCCCTACAGCTACAGAACTGACACACAAACATACCAACCATACAACAAAGACTGGATCAAGGAGAAGATATATGTCCTGCTGCGGCGTCAGGCTCAGCAGGCGTCAAAGTAAAGGCGTCAGGAGTTGTCTTGCCACACACTTGGAAGGAATTCAAGGTGCATAACATTTCCACAGCATCTTGAAGATCTGTGTAAAAGGACAACATGTCAGTTTGACAAGGAAAGGGTTCACGATATATTGTACTCTGGAAGCGGAAGGGGTTGAAAATTGGGTTAACATCAGAAGTTTCTGCCTTTATATAGAAAAATGTGTTACAATCGGTTTAGAATAAGGATAATGGCAACAAGGACTAACTTATTGATTGAGAGGGATCACTGCTTCGAGAAAAGCTCACCAGGAACGAAACAGTTTTTGTTTTTACAATTTTTCAATTCTGGGATTTGTTTTTTCTTTTCTATGTGACTTTTTTTGTTTTGATAAAGCTTTTCGTGGAAGTTGAATTTGTACATGCTGTGGATGCGAATGCAGATTTATTTTTAAAAGAGATAATGCTGCAGCCTGACATACCCACCCATTCATGTCACTGAACCCAGAACACTATTTCCAATATTTCAAGTGTTATTAAACATTGTTACTAGAGCCTACCATAATGAGGTTTTTTGTTTTTTTTGGTAAACTTTGCATTATGCATTGCATCTGATTTCAACCAGTATCTTCAGTTACAGTTTTCTTTGTCTAAAGCAAAATAAACTATTGCTTTCTGATTGGTCTCCACTTTTACTTTCATAACCATTTGTAAAAAAATAAATAAATAAAAAAAGAAGAAGGGTACATTATCTTTCAGCTGAAAGAAACTGCTGTTTTATATGGATTTGCTTCTCAATGGTTGGACTCCTTTCTGCTTTTGGATATTACAAAATGGGTAACTGTCTCTTTAAATGTGGCGGGCTGCCCTGTTGTTGCTGTGCTGGAAACCCCGTACTGACTCAGAAGGGACCCAAGATGGCTGAATACTCACGGGGGGGGGAGTTAGCAATTATCTGAGCAAGACGTCGGGAATGAATGGCAAATAACAGTATAATGTAAAGCGTTACCTTTTAAAGAAATTATCCGAGTACAGTTTGTTGGTTTGCATATATTTTTTTTAAAGAGATGCACGAATACCAGTAAGGAGAGAGAGGTCTCTCCGCGGCCCCGAGCCAGAACATGGCGGAACACTTGGGGGAAGAAATAGCAGCTAACGTTAGCTAGCTGGCTAGGCTGGCGTATTATACAGACACAATTAGACAAATCGGTTCGAGAGTAAACACGGCGTGTGCGTTCCGCAAATATTAAACTATGTCACCGCTGTACAGATCCGCTCGGTTTGCTTTGAGAGGTTATTTAAAATTGAGACTGTGGAGCGTAGGCAGTTAGCGTACCAGCTAGTTGGTTAACTACGGTTTTGCTAGCACAAGCGTACACACTGTACTAAAGAAGCAGGCAGAGTGCGAGGACGCATCTTCGAGGTTTGCTACGAATACACGTCTTTGAACATTGTTGTGTCTTTGCAATGTCGGTCACCCATTGTTTAGTAGATAAACACCAGTAGCCTTCTCTTTAAATTAGGCTTGGTTTGTGTGTCACACTGCCGGACTAAGTTTTGAGGCAATCGGGTCAAATTCACCAGGTATCGTACTTTCTGGATTATTATCCAGGTGTGCCGCCAACCTGTTTGACCCCCTGCTTCTAGTTACTTCTTTATAGTAAGTGAACAGGTGTACACACACACACACACACACACAAAAACAAAAGTGGATTTAAGTGTCGGCGTCACCCAGCACACGGTCAGGAGGGGGGAAACGGGGTCGCAACTACCTGCCAGGATGACGGACACTCGCCGACGAGTCAAAGTCTATACCCTCAATGAGGACAGACAGTGGGACGACCGTGGGACCGGACACGTCTCCTCGGGCTACGTGGAGCGTTTGAAAGGCACGTCCCTCCTGGTGCGAGCAGAGAGTGATGGTGAGTAGACGATGTGATGGTAACTTTTGGGAGGGAGTGTTATGATAAACCATTGTATTAGCTGCTCAAAACAAGCACTGGGACCAGGCGTGTTACTTGTGTGTTGAGAATAGTCTAACCCAGGGGTCTCCAACCTTTTCTTCACCTGAGAAGCTACTTTGAAAAAAATGAAAGTGGCCAAGAGCTACTTGCATTTATTTACATGGCACACATCAGCTGGATTAAGACATTCACATCAAGGTCCAAGAAAAAAAAACATGAATATTTTACACTTCTTTTTGTGCCACATAGTAAGCTATGTTGCTGAAAATTCACGTCAATGCCCAGGAAAACATTACTACTTTACACTTGTTTTTATGGGCCAAATACATGAATAGTGGGAAGAGGTGCGTTTACTGTTATCAGATTTATTTTTATTTTTAACACAGTCAGTCAACCTATAGGTGAGCTACCCCTGTAGCTCCCGAGTTACCTGTTGGAGACCCCTGGCCTAACCTATTGAAAGTCAGTTTTCAAAACTTAATGAGCTGCCCCTTGTTTTTATTAATTGCAGGTTCCCTACTGCTGGAGTCCAAAATCAATCCAACCACAGCCTACCAGAAACAACAGGTCAGTTTACATCATTTCGCAGTGCACTTGTTAAGTTTTTACTCTTTCTGCGTGATGATTAAATTGGCTTTGTTTTTCTTCTATACAGGATACATTGATAGTGTGGTCCGAGGCGGAGAATTATGACCTGGCACTCAGCTTCCAGGAGAAGGCTGGCTGTGATGAAATCTGGGAGAAAATATGCCAGGTAACTACACATATCTTTGTGTGGGTGTGTGTTTGTCTGCTCCATCTGTGTATGCACTGTTATACACTGTTGTATACACTGTTGTTTGGGTGATAGCTTATTTAAGTATTCACATTATACTGTATGTGTGTCTGAATGTAAGGTGCAGGGTAAGGACCCGTCAGTGGATATCACCCAGGATGTGGTCGATGAGTCTGAGGATGAGCGCTTTGAGGACATGTCATCCCCTGGTCTGGAATTACCGCCATGTGAACTGAACCGCTTGGAGGATCTGGCTGAACTGGTGGCCTCATCACTCCCATCACCACTGCGGCGCGAGAAGCTGGCTCTTGCTGTGGAGAATGAGGGCTACATTCGCAAGCTCCTGGAACTGTTTCATGTGTGTGAGGATTTGGAGAACAGTGAGGGACTGCACCACCTGTACGAAATAATTAAAGGCATCTTCCTGCTCAATCGCACGGCACTCTTTGAGGTTATGTTCTCTGAAGAGTGCATTATGGACGTCATTGGTTGTCTGGAGTTTGACCCAGCACTCCCACAGCCAAGGCGGCACCGGGAGTTTCTAACTAAGACCGCCCGCTTCAAAGAGGTGATCCCCATCTCTGATCCTGAACTGCGTCAAAAAATACACCAGACGTATCGTGTGCAGTATATTCAGGATATGGTGCTGCCCACGCCCTCAGTTTTTGAGGAAAACATGCTGTCCACCCTGCACTCCTTCATCTTCTTTAACAAGGTGGAGATTGTGGGCATGCTACAGGTGAGACAAAACAAAGGTTGTTTGTTTTTGCACTATTTTTACACCACATTTCTCTTTAAAATTAGGCTTTTTGCTCAAGCAAATAGTAAAAAAAAAGGATTTTAGGTTGATACCAAGAACATTTTCAAAATAAAAACAGATGTGAGTAATCCTAAAATAGTGTCAAAGCAGTAATCACTTGAAATTACAGTAATTGTAGGAGTGTACAAAGGTTTCAGTTTTGGCTGATTGTGCTCTTCCCAGTCTGAGTTTGTCTGCTAGTGTGATCTTTGTGTTTTTGTATTGTGTCAACTCAGCAGTGTTTATGTATGGCTGTCTCCATAGAGATAGAGAAGTGTTGTGTAAATCAGTTACGCTGGGCTAGAGATAAACTGAAACTAGGACGCTGTTGACTCTATGGATAACTGTGCCATGTGAAATTCTGAAGTCCAACCCTGATATGAGACTTGTCCTCCTCATTTCCCACGCGGCTGTCTTTTGAAGTTAAAGTGAAGAGATCAAATGTTTTGATCATTGAAACCATCATCTGCTTTATCAGATGGCAAATCTACTAAATAGTACTGGTTTGTCAATTCAAAGAGTATGTGAACAGTGCATAACCAGTCAGAATAATCACCCACATTTTGTGAGTTTTATGACTTAGACAGATTTCTTTCAAATTAACTGCAATACATTTAAAGGACTGAACAAAACATGTGTTGTGTATCAGTGGTTTTGAACTGAAACTAAATCAGTCACTTTTTGGATTGGTAGTTATTTGTATCTTAGTTTACTTTTTGTATCTTACCCCAGGTTAAGTGTAGAGGTAAAGGTTTCTTGTTTCTCTATCCTGATCTGTTAACCCTTTATGTGAAACTCATTCACTCATATTTTGCACTTCCCTTGTGATGTCAGGATGATGAGAAGTTCCTGACAGACCTCTTTGCACAGCTCACAGATGAGGCCACAGACGACGATAAAAGACACGAACTGGTATGCCAGACTTTCAGCCTGGATCTTTAATCGATTCATTGATTCATTTTCTCCTTGTATCATGTCTGAGAGTGTGGTTCTATTTTCTTGCAGGTGAACTTCCTAAAAGAATTCTGTGCATTCTCCCAAACGTTACAACCTCAAAACAGAGACGCCTTCTTCAAGACGTTGTCGAACATGGGCATTCTACCGGCACTAGAGGTCATACTGGTGAGTGGATTAATCCAAGCAATAAGCATGAAGGAATGGCAATTGGGGAATTTTGCTCCAGATTTTGTGGGTTGAAACAACCCCATCACCTACAGCTGCTGCCTCCTCCTCCACTCAAAGTGAATCCAAGCTTGATTGCAAATCCCCTTAGTTAAAAATAGTAATCCAATGTTGAAATCGGCAGGATAAAAGCTTGCTAGCTAACTTAAAGACATGACAGAATCCAGTTTCTAATATGCACTCTGGAAAATGTCTAGATATCTCAGAAAGACTGCCCCTGAAAACTCCCAGAGTTAGTTGGTCACACACGCACCTCCCAGTGGGATATATTTACTGATCTTTAAACTTGCTGTTAAGAAATTGTATGTGTTTATGAACTGGACTGAAATGAATACTGATAACTCTTGTGACCAAAAAGGCCATCAGAACAAAATATAGGTTGTTTTGGTCCTTTTACATTACCGTAAAATCTGGTGTCTATAAGACACACGTTTAATGCCGTTTCTTTACATCTTAAAATTTAGCTGCTTCTTATACACCGGGCGACCAATATACCAGCTGACACGCGCAGTCATGACCGTGGGTGCAGCAGCCACCTGGCGGAAATAAAAATACTTCCCCAATTGTTGTGTATTGAAAGCTGATTGCACTCTGTGCTGGGAAAGACAGCAACAGAGACCAGTCTGGCTGCGCGACTTTTTCACATCTCTTCTCCCTCACAAGGTCATAATCATGCATTTACAGAAAACGGTGGTATATTGTTCAATAAATAAACAGTGTCAAGTGATCTTTTTATTGAAAGAGTCCTAAAGAGTGGCCAGCAGAGTCTGGCAGAAAGCTCGCAGGGGTCTGTGCTTCACAACTTTCACTGCAGGCTGAGAGCTCAACTAGCTAGTCGGCGTGCAAACTCACAGAAAGTGAAAACAGACTGAACCAAAAGAGTGACACAGCTGTACAGAAACTGCACGTTGTAGACTTCGCTGAACACAATAGAAATCGTCATGCAGGAAGACAGCTAAACTGAGACCTTCAAAAACAGGGTGCGTTATGTATACCGGTGCGACTTTTATTCCTGATTTAAAGGTAATTGTTGTAATGACTGCCACTGGATCACTGCTAGACAAAGGATTTTACGACACGCAGACCCGAAGTGTGTTAAATAATGATTTCCCACCGTAAAGATTCAGAGTTAGTGATGTAGTTGATATTTAAAAGACAGAAGGATGTTTTTCCTATTGTGGATTTTGTATTGTTTCCTGTGCAATGCATCTCTTCTCATTAATTGAGATGAGTGTATATTTTGGTCATCATGGTCCCTGAAAGACTAAACAATAAACTAAACTTTATAAACTTGCAGTTTAAAAACACCAGTTTTGCATGTAAAGGACAAGATCGCTTGAGGCATGCGTTCTCACATCAGCTCTAAATACTAGAGGTCTGGCAGGAGAAGCTCCGGGTGAACTCTGAGCGAAAAAATGTGGCTGTTTGCATTCACACATACAGCCCCTCCAGCAAATATCAGAGTTTTTCAGGAGTTTTCTGCAAGTGTGAAATTTTCAGCACTATGTGTGTGAGAAACACTGCATTATCAGTGAGTTTCCTTCACATTTGGCAAAATGCACATTTGTATTTATGTGTGTTTTGAGGGAGAGAGAGAGTTGGATTGCAAGTGTACTCAACAGTGCAAATGTTGGTTGTGTGACATTTCGGGGCATTGTTAATATCATTGTGAATTTATATGGGATTCTCCCACATAGTGAGTGCCACTGCAATTTAGTGAATTTAATATTTTGTGCGTGATTCCCACAATCCAGTGCACAAATTGCAGGTGTTTTTTCTTTCTTGAAAAGGCAAATTAAATCTTAATTCAACAAAACTAACATTTGTAAATTGTCTTTTGGCTTGCTTTGGATGTGTGACAGCTGCAAGGAGAATCTTCTGGTTTCAGCAGACCCATCACATCTTACTTGGTTGTACTATCTATATGTAGAGTTAGTTTTTAATTGGGCTTATCAACACGCTGTGATTTTTAGATCTGTATTGAGGGGTTGCAATGCCACATTTTTTAACAGTTGCTGACTGTTAGGTATAAAAGTAATACTGATTTTGATAATGTTAACAACCCCAACTCTACACACAAAATAAGAAGAATAGGTCGACTGTGTTCGTCCTGGCTTTGTGTTTGTGTGGAACTCATCCAGAATGTGGGGCTTTTCTTAAGCCACTTCTCTTTAGAGGATTAGTTTTTCTTATTGGTGAGATGACCTGATCACTGATTAACAGAAATCAAACTTAAGTGTCCTGTGTGCACCTTGTGTCGCAATCAGGTAAAAAAAAAAAAAAAAAGATTGTTGATACAACAATATACTTTAACATCTAAGCACTGTAGGTTTGCCCCAGCTGGAGTCATTATCATCTTTCTCTAAACATACCTTAACACCACTGAAAAGGCTTATTATATGTTAAAGTGAACAGTTTTTATTTGAACACTAGTGTCCTGTGTTTGTTGAGTGGTTACTTTGCTTTTACCTGCACACCAGTGACTGCAGACAAACTGATCTGATGCAAGAGGACAGACAAAACAGAAAAATACATTTCATTCAAAGAAAATAGCAAGTTTCCTGCATCTTACCAGCCTCTATGCCTCCAACAACCCCAACAGCACAATTCACTCTTCTTTTTGAGTCATTAGGTATTTGTTCATGTTGTGTGTAAAATGTATGCTTTACGGTTTTACAATCCATTTGCAAAGTAATATTGACATCCTCCCTTGTATTTTCTCACACACACACACACACACACACACACACAAAACACTAGAGTAAAACAAATATATACATTTATATCTGTAGAACTGTTCTGGTCCTTTTTTTTAAATTATTAATACGATTACACTTTCTTGATCCCTAAAGGTAAATTCACGGTCCACTGACAAAAATATTTTTCTTTTTATGAAACAGGGAATGGATGACGTTCAGGTGCGTGGGGCAGCCACAGATATTTTCTCTTATCTGGTGGAGTACAACCCCTCCATGGTACGAGAGTTCGTCATGCAAGAGTCTCAGCAGAATGATGATGTAAGTAAATAAACACAATATGCCAAATATGTCAGAAGTATTTTCATATATTATATTAACACGTGTTCTGTCGTTAATGACTATTTGTTGGCCTTTCAGGACATCCTCCTGATCAACCTGATCATAGAACACATGATCTGTGATACAGACCCAGAGCTAGGTGGAGCGGTGCAGCTGATGGGTCTGCTACGGACTCTGGTGGACCCTGAGAACATGCTGGCTACTGCAAATGTATGTTTGTGAGTTGCTCTATAAAACCTCAGATTATACAGGAACGACCGTACACTACACCTGAGTACTTGTTAGTCAGAACCAGCCTTTTCAAAAGCGCTTTGATACTGATCTAACCGTTCTGTAGCATTTGGCAGCATTTGTAGGATAGTACAAAAGAGATGTTATGAATTGTCATGCAAGTGCAAATTTGCGAGAAAATGTGATCGAAATATGCCAGTGGCTGACACAATAGAGTTCAGATACAAGTCAAATCAGAAAAAGAAATAAAAGCTGGATTTTCCTGCCTCATCCATTTAACAGTTTGTGTCTTCACCTCGATTATAGTTTTGTCGTGTAAGGTTCAGGAAAGTCAAATTCATGAAACTTATATTGTAATTTTTTGTTCATTTTTTCCTTCCTAGAAAACAGAAAAGACAGAGTTCCTGAGCTTTTTCTACAAGCACTGTATGCACGTCCTGTCTGCTCCTCTGCTGGCCAACACCACGGAGGAGAAGCCCAGCAAAGGTATTGTGTGTGAGTGTGTGTAGATGTGCCTGCAGTTGTCCATCACTGTTCTTAATTATTACATTTTTATGGTATTAGTAATTTACTATGTATGGAATTGATGATTATTTACCTGAAGTATTTTACTGATTAATGATCTTTGATATTTGTTACTGGGTCAGAGCACTGTGAAATTTCCAACTGGGACAATAAAGTTCATCTAATCGCTTATTGAATACCTGCGAGTTGAGAGTCTGTACTAAAATTTAAAAAATTAAAAATCTTATGACCATTTACCCAGTTGGAAATCTGAGACATTTTGCTGTTCAAACTTGTGTCCTTTTCCATATGCAGCTACAAAAGATATGCTTTCTGATGTGTCTCTAACCACCTCTGCAAGTCAACAGATCAGATTGCTTCTCCTTTAATCTCAGACCCTCTTTATGCTAGATTTACCATGAGAATAGGTGAAAGGTGCTAAAGCAAGTCTTTTTTTCTGTCTTCTATTAGATGATTTTCAAACATCCCAGTTGCTGGCCTTGATTTTGGAGCTGCTGACATTCTGTGTTGAGCATCACACCTATCACATCAAGAACTACATCATCAACAAGGACATCCTCAGGAGGGTACTGGTGCTCACGGCCTCTCAGCACGCCTTCCTGGCACTATGTGAGTCATATAACCACAACACGATTCTTTAATCCCTGTAATTGGGATTTAATCCTTCTAGTTTATACAAAGTATTGGACCTTTGAGCCTTTCTTTTAAGATCATTTGGATATACTTCAGTAGTTTTGATTTGTTTGTCATCCGTCTGTCCTCAGGTGCCCTGCGCTTCATGCGGAGGATCATTGGTCTGAAGGATGAGTTCTACAATCGTTACATCATGAGAAATTTCCTCTTTGAGCCTGTAATCAAGGCCTTCCTCAATAACGGCTCACGCTACAATCTCATGAATTCAGCCATCATTGAGATGTTTGAGTATGTCCGTGTGGTGAGTGTTGCTTCATTTTGCCTTTCCCCTTCCTTGGTTAGGAATTGGAAAGAGATAAATCGTTAAGATATCGCTCTGTTTCATTTTCTTTCTTGATCTGTTGTCTGTCTCCCCAGAGTGGAGCAGCTTGTCAAACCTGTACAATATAGAACCTTTTAAAACCACTTCTGTCTTTCTGTTTTATAAGATGCAGGGCTTAATGCAGTACATGCATTGATTAACTGTTCAGCTCAGTTGAAAGAGTACTTGTTTGTCAAGCTGAGATATCGAATGTTGTTTTCCTACTTTTTTGAGCAAGTTAATTAGACAAATTGATTACCATCTAGCCAGTCATTCCAGTACCCTTAGATTGTAGAATAAAATACCAAATGTTTAAACCTTTAGTACATGAAAGGCTCTTCGGATTCATTCTAACTGTTTTGGTTCGTTTTCCCTCTCTTTTTCTCCTTTGCTCTCATTTCCTCCACACTTTATTCCTCCTCTGCCTCTTTTCCAAACTCTTAACTGCACACTACACTTCTTCTTCATACTTTCCCATCATTTTCCTCCTTACTGGGGCTCTACCCTCCTCTCTCTCCCCCTCCCATTGCTCCCAGGAGGATGTGAAGTCTCTCACAGCTCATATAGTAGAGAATTACTGGAAGGCCCTGGAGGATGTGGACTACGTCCAAACATTCAAGGGCCTCAAGCTGCGGTATGAGCAACAGCGAGAGAGGCAAGACAACCCCAAACTGGATAGGTAAGAAAACCAATACTGCACTACTACTGCAACTCTAAGGCTGCCAGTGAGGATTTCTTCAGCTACACAATCCTTGTTGGCATGTTTGTCTTAAAGTAATGGGAAAAAAAGTCAATATAGCATCCACCCAGTTGTAGAACTTGCATCAGTAAGCGGTTAAAGTTATCCAGATATCGTGTCTTGTTCAGTATGAGTTCTAGAGTCTAAAACACATTTATGTGGGGTTGACAAATTAACTTGGCATCTTCGATTTTGTTCTTTTTATTTTCTGCTTTCCTCAGGATTTGTTCATGTGTACTTTAGTAGTTTTCTTTCTTCATATAGCACCTATTATACAAATGTTGTTGTGCTTCTGTTTCACATCAACTGAGATCACACTGTTTCATTATATATTGTGTAGCAGATTGTGTCAGTCTGAATTTGCACATAAAGTGCAAACTGCCTGGGGGTGAAGCTGGTTGACAAATTGAAGAAGTTGTACACAGCAATATATGCATTCTGTTTTTGGATCACTAAAAGTGGCGCATTATCTCCTCCAGCATGCGCTCCATTCTGAGGAATCACCGCTTCCGTCGTGATGCACGGACACTGGAGGACGAGGAGGAGATGTGGTTCAACACAGATGAGGATGACATGGAGGACGGTGAAGCAGTGGTTCCACCTTCTGACAAGATGAAGACAGAGGAAGACCTCATGGAACCTATAAGCAAGTTCATGGAAAGAAAGAAATGTATGTATGGAAACGCAGTGCTTTCCCCACTTATTAGAGAACATTGAAATAAAACAGCGATGTGAGAGGATGATATTGAAGGACAGGATGTATTTGATTGTACTGGAGGTTAAGGGCTTTTGTGATTGAGGATTTAGAATCATGTTTCTGGTATGTTGGATTGATAATTTGTAATAGGATTAACAAATCACTGACTTCTCATTTATATTGGTCATATCAGTGAGAAATATCAGTGTAGAGTCAAAGCCTTAAGGTAAGATTAAGGAAACTGATGTGAAAAGACTTGTTTTCTGTTTTATCTGCCAAAGGTAGACAGGAAGTGATTAAAGCAAAAGCTTCTATAAAACCCAATTTGGGAAATTTCATAGGCCAAAAAACAATGAGATCATAATGTACAGGATTGGTGTCGGACTGCTTTGACATCCTCTTAGCTTTATCTAACAGCCCTAAAGTGTGATCTTAAGTCAGGCAAATTTCCTTTTTGAGAGACAAACTCTTTCTTTTAAAAAAAATTGTTGCCGTCACAAAACGCGTCAATAACATTAGGTCAGCATGTTTCTGAGCAGTAGAGCTACCTCTTGTTATCCTGAAAGTATTTGTCTGTGTTTTTATGGCATCTCGTACAAGAACCTGATGTTGTATGCATTGGCTCGATTTCACATTGCTGTACATGAGCTTCAATGAGTCGCCTTAACAATAAGACAAAATAAAATGTCCAACTTTTATATTCATAGAATAGAATGCCTTTATTGTCAAAGCACATTGCACAATGACATTTGCTGTGCATCACTTAAAACAAAAAGCGAGTGCATTGAGCACAGTCTTCAGTGTTGGAGGAACTTTGGATATTGCACCTTACAAGAATATGATTGCACATGAAATGTCTTTGCATCGCGATTATTCAAGCACATGACATGTTATTGCATCAATATTGAACATGGGGTTTTATTTCACCAGGAGTAGCATTGCACATGTAATGTTATTATTACCGCTAAAGTATATTTTACATTTCATATATTAACCCTGCTTGTTCGTCCTGTTGTGCTGAAGCTGAGGGGGTTTGTGTTGGAGGCAGTGTTCCTGTCAGGTTCAGTTTAGTGACGGCTCTGGTGTGGAAGCGTTTCCTTACCCTTCATGTGCAAGAAAAGTATTCCAGATTAGTTTGTTGTTTCATTCACTTCCCAATTAATAGAGAATTAATTACTTAAACATAAAAGTAGTTGGCAGATTATTCAAAATGATTTTTACTTACAGCCCTTACTGAGTGTCTCAGTAACAATGTTTACAATGATTACAATAAGGGACAATTTATCTTACTGTATGCCCTGCTCCACAAACAACTGCTCAAAAGATTTGTTTGTAGAGCAGGGTACTTTCAAGAAATACATTCACTGGATGAGTTGAAAACAGTTCAAATAAGGTTGAAATGTTTCTTGTAAAAGAATGCTGTGGTTGCATTTAGATCACATCATTAACCAATGATGTGTAGAAAAAGGGGCTTTAAATTTTGACCACCTCTCTCTCTTCCCCCAGTGAAAGACACGGACGACAAAGAGGTACTGGGGAAGTCGAGCTTATCAGGCAGACAGAACCCCAGCTTCAAGCTCGCCTTCTCCGGCTCCACTAAAACCAGCCTGTCCAGCCCCCCGTCGTCTGCCTCATTGAACCCAGGTTCGCCAGGATCACCAGGTTCTCCAGGCTCAGGGGCGCGGAGCTCCCCATCCACTGCAACTGTAACCACAAAGGTACCTGTCAGCATGTTAATGTTCAAAGTGTTGGTCTTAAACTAAAGGTGTTTCATGTGAGTTCTGTCCACTCTGCGTTCTAGTGTGTTAATAAAAACATTGACCTATATCCTAGAAGTAACATGTTACTTTTTCTAAAGGCAAAACGTTGTATAAACGTCTTAAGTTTGTAACAAGCGACCTCTGAGTATGACAAGTTTGTAGTATAATCCCATCCAAATGAATTTGCTCACGAGGACAAGATTTTTGATGTGGGGTCCCTTGTCTTTTTCAGGGAGGTTTAGTAGGACTTGTGGACTACCCCGATGATGATGATGATGAGGAGGACGAAGATGAGGAGGACGGAGAGACTAAAGAGGACCCTCTGCCACCTTCCAAGAAGTCCAAACTGAGCTCCTAAAGAAGCTTCACTGTCTCAGCTTGTGCTTTGTTCAGACAGTTTCAGCTCATAGACTCAGCACAGGAATGATCAAACTTGTAAACAAATTGAATGAATGAATGAAAGCCACCGCTCATCCTCAGCTGGTGGCCAAAAGAGGAGCAGACTGAACGGATACGAAGCCTCCTCGGACTAGCCCACTTTATACAAGTGCCAATCAGGAAACCAGGAACGACAAATCGTCTGAAGGGCGAGACAGGACGTGTGAAAGTCGGGGGAGAAAAGATCACACTTGAAACATCGTCAGCAGACTCAGTATGAGACAGGATGGTAACTTAGCAACTGGAGAAAAACACCACAAACATAAACACAACGCAGACTGAATTCCAAGAGAGCTTGCGGGCTCGGACCATAACCCATTGCCCCTTGCCCCCCCACTCAGGGAAGGACATCACAGCGGCCCAAGCGGGTCGGCCAATTCAGACCCAGAACCACCACTCGCACCCCCTCCTCGGAGTTCACCTTCCTCCTTGTTTCTTTCTCCTTCTTTACTCCTCTGCTCTTCCTCCCTCTCTTTGTCGATTGTTTTTCGTCCCTCGATTTTTTTTATTTAGTATATAGGACCAGACGGGAGGCAGCATGTGGCAAAGAGCTGTCCTTGTTGTCGTTTGATGATGTCATCAGTGTCGTCGTTTCCTCAGCGGAGGTTCTTTCTCTGAAGAGAAAAAAAAAGCCAGCAGTTTCTTCATTACTTTCTTTTTGTTCTCTATTTGTCTCTCAATCTTTCTCCTGTTTTTTGTAAATGACAACAAAAGAGACCTGCCTTTAAATGTTCAGGACGTTTTCAGTCACACTTGAACAGGTTTTTAACGACCTCAGTAGGTGAGCTAGTTTTACCCTTTGCCCTTTGAAACTGCAGATTTTTTGGAGAATTTGTAATCCCGTCTTGATTAAAGATTGAGTGGAATTCTAGATGTGATGAATTTTGTCATATCTTCTCATTTTTTTCCTTTTACATGAGTGTACACTTAGTTGTTCAGAATATTTGGGACCATTAAAATGATCTTTGCTGTAAGATGTCCTACTACCCTTTTTCATAATAAGTGTGTCTTTGCTGCATCTTGCTGTTATTTATCTATCTGGGTTTTGTTTTTTACAACAAGAATGTCCTTCTATATTTCAAACAAAGACAGAGCAGCTGGATTAAACATGACTCAGCCATCTCTCCTCGGGCCCCTTTACTCCTCTAGTATTCCTGTGAAGCTGTAAAGCTAAACTCTTAAACCGAGACATTTGTTTTGATTTACATTTTTTTTAAATGTCAGCAAGTCCCTCAAACAAATTAATTTTGCGAAACCGTGTAGACCAATCCAAAGTGAATGGTGAATTAGTTTGTGCTTGGACTAACATGAACAAGTGTTTATTTTCACTGCTACCAACAAGTTTGACCAAGAATCAAAGAAATGCAACTATATTGAAAAAGTTCAAAAAAAATGTTTACTTAAATTAAGTGGTTGAAGTCAGCTGCTGATGCCTTTATCATCCACCAGGTGGCACCCTTTGTTTAAAAAAAGATGCAGTGCACGACTCAGTGGGTCAGGTGGGTCATCTGTACTGTGAAATACTTACTGTGTACTGTATATGATAATGTTGTCATTCTTTACCCATTGATGATTTAGATGCTTCGGTTACAGCTGGTGAATAGGAATACTTTCAGTACCGCTCACGCAAATACAAAAGGGGGAGTTTTTGATCAGTGGGCAGACTCGCACTCCAAAAAAAAAAGGCAGCTTCATTTTACACTCATGATCACTTTTTCATTTAACCATAACTGAAACATCTTTAAAGTTGTATTTAATTCCATTTGTATTTGTTCTGCACATGTCAAAACACAACGTTTTCTGTGAATGACGTTTTTCACTATTTTTATCCCAATCCATGTTCGGAAAGGAGCAGGGAAAAGAATAAACCTTATTTTGCCTGCCCCTTACGCAAAAAGAAAACAAGAAATATCTAGATGGTCTGTCCAATTACAATGACTTGGCAACTAAAACCACAGCAACATAAAAAAAATCTGAATAATTTAGAATCTTTGACTTCACTTCCTCTTAAATAAGGTGGAAAACACACAAAACACACTGCCAATTTCATACAGTCTAATAATTCTCTCCTTGTACGTTTTCTTGTGAAATATCTGAACACAGCTCTTCATTATTTAAAGAATTCCACAATTTGATCCCAACAAAAGAATGAATGAAGTTGACATACTTTAAAACCTGGAGGGAAAAAAAGCAAGATTATGTTGAGATGAGAGATGACTAAATCTGCTTATTAATTTTTTCGCTTCAACATACATGTATGATTAATTTCAACCACATATTTAACTGACCATCATTATGTTGCGTATCGTCACTGTGACTCAGTCATAAAATGGGTAGCTTTGATATTTTAGTATCAAAACTTCTATCTGCATCTCTCATTAGGACGTTCAGGTGTTATTTCTTTGTTGTTGTTTTTTTTACAGTGAGTGAAAAGAGTTTAGTTAAACTGTCAGCACCTCCCAGTGTATGTTGTTACCCCAGTGGGAGTTTGAGCCTGACTCCAAAACAAACAGCATTAAGGCCACCAAGGAGTCACTGTTTAGTCCTTTCAAGTGCATTGTGGCCGTCAAACATTGCTTATTAATTAAAACCTGACAAAACAGGATCACTCGGTGCTCAGCGTGCAGCGAGAGCCGTCACACAACGCCTATTATAGCTCTCATTGACATGAAAGCCATCTTCAGACAACGGCAGCTTTTAAAGGAGAGCTCCTCCCTGCCAGCCTCCGTTTGCTCCTCAGCAGGAGTGTGGCAGAGTGTGAGTGTGTGATCTCCCTCTTTGCCACTGGAGAGGCCCAGCCTGCTCCCGGTGCCAGCCACCGCTCCACCAGAATGTTGGCTGCACTTCCAGTGCCAAGGCGCTCACCCGGCTCTGCCCGCCTGTGTGTCTGCCAGACTGTAGTGTCCTCGTCGGAGACACTGCTGTCCAGCTTCCTGCCGGGCCAATGAAAAGCCTCTTTGACAGCTCTCTTGATTGGCTCCTCTTCTTTGGTATCCAGGCTGCCAGTTATCACCTTTCACTGGATTGATCACATCAGAAGATCCTCTCTTAAAGTATAGGAACTGATAATGACCTGTCTTTTATATTGAACTGTTTGGCCAACATTGTAAACATATTTTAATGGGACAAGCATTATGACTTTTTTTTATTTCGGGTGATAATAGGGATTGTCCAACTCTGAGTCAGATCTCCAGATGTTTCATAGTCTTCTGTTTACAACCAGTGGCTTAAGGCAGAAGTCACTTGAATGATTCTTTTAGGGGGACATAAGAAATACAAGGCTACATTTAGTTCCAAAATCAATGATTCAATGACACTTGATTGTATCCCAAAAAAAGATTTACCCTGAGGGTACAGTTTCTTTTCACCCAAACGATCCCACTCCCTGCTCTGCATCATGTAAGTATACACTTTTAGTTTGTGTTCATTTGAACAAGATCTTGTCTGATGGTTAAAGGAAAAGTAAAGAAAAGTCTATACAGTAAACAGCATGTGACATAGCTTGACATAACAGATATAATCCTTCATTATTCAACCCTTTTTCTACATCAGGGAAAGATGGGTTTCCAAATGAGGCTTTCGCCAATTCAGATAAATGCAGCCACTCTGTTGACCAAGATTGCAGATTTGAATGACAACCAAACATTAGAGCTACTTTGCTGATTGAATAAAACACGTCTAACCAAAGTGAAGAAACATCAGCTAAGATCAAGCATGTTTTTGTATGATTGTGGTTAAAAGATAAATTTGCTAATGAAACATTGATGTGATCAACAGTGATACTTCACATGACTACTGAGATATCACTGAGAAAATAGCAGAGATTCATTCCTGTTTAACTTTTACATCTAATATAGTATGCTGCATGTTTTACGTTTTCATCATCTTTAATAAATCATCAATTTAACAGATATATAGTGACATTTTACATTACTCCTAGTTCTGCTATTGTATTGAAATGGAACTAAGCACATAATGTTCTGCACATCTTAAATTAGTTTATGATAAAATGAAATGATAAATTAAAGTACATTATTTCTAGCTATTTCGTTTTTTTGTTGCATCAAAATGAACCAGGCCTCTAAATTTCAGAGCCTTTAATGCAGTAAACTGTAAGTTAGTTGTGTCTTCATGCGTATTATTACAGCTATTCACTGTTCCTAAATTAAGTGAAAGTCTATATTCTTATTTTTGGGATATTTTGGGGATACATTTGAATATTAGATTATGTTTGGGGTATTTTGATTATTATTGTTTAAATTCATATGAGTTATTTCCATTCGTTTATTTTGCTACTTGGGGCATAAGGGTCTGTACATGGGTGTGTCTATATAGCCAGGTAGCCAGGTGAGACTCAGGTAGGCCCCTAATGGGTTAATGTTTTTTGTTTTTTTTACCAGGAAGCCAGGACGCAATGGCAGGATAACAGGGCAAGAGAGTCTTTTTGTTGTTTGTTGCCTGCTTGATGTCTCTGGACAAAACAAACCACCCTAAAACCTTCAATCATCACCTGGACAATGGACTTATTCATATATCCTGCGTAAGATTCGCCCTCTAGGTGCCTCAGTGGCTTTATTACGAGTTTGTGTTAAGTTTATAATTTGTTTGGAATTTTTGTTATTTATTGACTATAGATATCGCCACTACACGTATCTTTGTTTAAAATAATTATAGCACTCATTTTAGTAAGAGTGGATTTGTATTTACGAGGAAGCCGATAGGGGGCGATAGAGAGCATTTTTGCAGCTAAACTGTAGGATAGTGGAGCGAGTTGAAGGCCCTCAAACTCTTACTAGCCTACATACTTTCTGGGAAGTGACTTTAATGGATCAAAGTAGATATGGCATGACAAAACAGTGAACTAGTATATTAATCCAATGTAAACCTGTTAACCAAACCTGGATATGAAATAGGAAATGAGGCACACATGCGGTTTTCAGAAACCTAGCCGAGGTTGTCTAAACATCGGGCAGTAAGTCCACCCCTCATGTCTCCCCGCAGAGCCGGGCGTCATGGCGGACAATGAGCCGTGTTTCCCTGACACAAAGTACTCTCTGTGTCCGTCCGAGACTCCCCGGCTTTAAATGGAGGTGAATGGCCGTGTTCAGCACAGCACGTCCGCCGCTCTGAGTGATTAATCACCGCGTAAAAAAAAAAAAACGCTGGAGCAGGCCGGTCCCTGAGGTGGGGAGCCGGCGGCAGGCCGACAGGGACCCCTGACCGACATGACGCCCCGGGTCAGCAGCAGAAGCAGCATCCGTCGGTAGCAAATGAAAGAGAGGAGAAAAGTCATCATCCGTCACATGTGGTTTACATTAAGGCGGAGGTGAGATACAGTGAAGAACATGACTCCATCCTACTTTTCATGAGCTCCCCCTTTTTTTAGGTGGGTGACTGACCTGCTGTCTGACTGATACATGAAGTTACAGCAGGGTTGGCTTATCTACTTGCAGCCTCATATTTGATTAAATACAGTCAATTCAATGAAATGTCCCTTTAAACTAGACGCCCATGATTCACAGGCCTCCATTAAAGAAATATAAAAGTCTCCAGAGAGGTGGAACCAACTGCAACAAGTAGGCTCTATTCTTGTTTTTTTTCCAAGGGAATATAGTAAGCTTGCCTGCCAAATGAAAAAAAAAAACTTTCTTAAAATATTAACTGGGATATAAGTAGGCCTACTTTCCTTTAACTGCATCCTTTCTGCAAAGCAACATGCAGCAATTCCAAACTTTTTGCCAAGAGAAAATATATCTGCCAACTTTGTAATGTTTGGTCATGAAAAGCCAAAAATGTATTTTGTACAAGTCCTTCAAATGTAAACATTTCCTGCCGAAGCTTGTTTCAATTTAAAAAGAATGACTGTACCTAATTGATGTATAGCGGCCTAGTCAAGCCTTAGTATCTGCTATTTTACTAAATAAGACAGAAGCCGGAAACGTGTAATTGTATGTACTATAAATGAGTCTTATTCTTTAATAACCCCTTTAATCATCTAGTGAGCCCTTAGATTGACCCTGCTACCTCCTCCCTCCCCCATGTTGAGGACCAACTCTGCACACATTGGCTCGACTCATAACAAGCATTCAGTGAAGCTCAACACTGAAGTTCAGAGCAGACTTAACTGTTCCTAAACGTGCACCATAAACCAGCAGTAAGTCCATGCTTCCTTTGTGTCCTGGTTTCAGGCCGCAGTCCCTTCATAACTCTTGTCTGTCTAAGTAACGAGCTTTCCCATGGAAGCGTTGGGAAGCTGGGGTATTTGTGGCTGATCTGCCATTGCTAAATGTTAAGTGGTTTGTATTGTGCCTCAGCAGGGGCACAGGAAACATGGATGTGAATATAAGAGCTCTTGGGCTGCGTGTTAAATGAAAATGTCACAGTGATAAAGAGTGCACCTTCCACATCCAGGACTGTGTGTGTGAGTGTGCGTGAGATGGGTCGAAAGTATACTTCGGGAGGCATGCCGTAAATCCACACCATGAGCTGCAGATAGCTGCTCACTCGCTGACTAAAAAACACACACACACACACACACACACACATAAACACATGAACACATGCTTGGATCTATTCCTAGAAGCAGCGCACTTTCTAGGAGCTCACATTTAATGGATCCCCTTGTAATGTGCACTCGCATATTGGGAACTAGCAGACAAAAATCCCCCGTCCGTTTCAATTTCTGGGCCTATTAAAAGCGTGTTAAACTCACACTGAATAAAATAAAACCAACTTCAGGAGCCCCTCTGGGCGAGTATATCGGCCCGAGCTAGAGGTGTTATTGAGAAATGATTCTGTGCAGAAGAGCGCTGGGAAAACAGAATGAGCGTCTGTGAAGAAGAAGAAAAAAAAAGGAGAGAGAGAGAGACAGACTTCCAACATTTAAAAACCACCCAGGGCAACAATGTAAAAGACTGAAAAAAAACATGATGTCTGAGCTATTGAATTTGCCTCACGTAATATAGCATGAATGAAGCCCTTAAAGGTATCAGTTTCCAGTCAATAAACAGGGGAATCGGACGAATGGTTCAGCGGGAGTTGAACATGTGGGACCAGTCTCACACACACGAACATACACACAATGCCCCGGTCAGAACACTACTGTGTACTTTCAACTCACAAATCCAACCTCTAGCTGTATGTAAATGTCTTGGCAGGCTTTCTGGTAACACAAAACTACCCAAACACGACTTTTTCCAAATACAGTAGCAGTCAAAATGGTGTTTGACTTCCACGATTTGTGTCCTCTTTTGTTTCTATTTTTTTTTTTTTTTTTGAAAGCTTGTGTGTAATCAAATCTGTTTCATTTTCCCCTTTCTTCTTCTTTTTTTTTTACAGCCGTGCATGATGGATCCTGCTGCTGGAGTGTCTGAGGCTTTTGACGGCGGCTCTTGTGTCGTGTGGCGTTGGCGTCTGCACTGTGCCAGGCGGCGTGTGTGGTCAACAGGCGACAGGCAGAAGCTCCCTTCTTGTTTCAAGTCAGTGGCCGCCCTTTTCTTTTATTATTATTTTGTCTCCGTGTCTGGCTGACCTCAGATAGCTTTTTGCCTACCGTACGTATGGCATGTGCCTCTTTTATTAACTTCTTCAGTCACATTTTAATCGACCTTTTCCTCCCCCCTCCGCCCCCTCCGCCCCCCCCCCCCCCCCCCCCCACGCTCTTACACCTCATCTTTCTCCCCTCCCTCCCCTCTTGTGGCCTCAGGGCATATGGTTTGGCTGGGCAAGAGATAAGAGAGACGTGTCAGCCTGTGGTACTGAACAAACACATCTTTCATTTTCTCTTTCTTCCCTCCTTTGACTCATCTTCCCCCTCTCTCCTCTCCTCTCCTCTCCTCTCCTCACTCTTCCCTCCTCTCCTTTCCCCAATCTACTCACCTCTTTTGTCTTTCTAACGGCTGGGTGCAATTAAGAGCAAAATGCCTTTCGCCCAACTGAGAGTTGCAATATATTTGCGGCTGATGCGGAGGGGAGGAGAAGGAGAGAATGGGCTTCAGATGCTCTCCAGGAGCAAAGACGAAGGAGGTGGGCGGAGGGGGGAGGGGGAGGGGGGAGAGGGGGTGGTGGAATGAGGGGCTAAAGGAGAAGAGACAGATCTCCTTATGCTGAATGAAAGACCCTCTTTCCTCCCTTTCCTCTCTGGTAGGGCACATCAGAGGCATGCGCTCCTCACTTTTTATGGAGGGAAAAGTGGTTTCCACCGAACTCTGCTTCCATTTAACTTTGGCTTGCTCACCCTACTCTTTGTACACACACACACACACACACACACACATACACACACACATACTGTACACACTCACAAGTCTGCAAGCGCTTACATTTGTGCAGCACATGCACGCTCATCCACATACTGTACACATGCTGGATTTGCTTTGATTCCTGATTGCTTTTGGTTTCTGCGGTGGCTCGATCAGGTTACTGTTCAAACTATGTGCCAAGCCAGTGTGTATGAGTGTGTGTGTGTGTGTGTGTGTCTGTGTGTGTCTGTCCAAGCTTTTGTGCGCACAAGTGTGATGATGGTTCCTCAGCCAGAGGTGGGAATAACACAGTTTCAGCTGCTATTATTAGCTTGCTTTTCCACAGGCTGCCCGATTCTTTCCCCTGTCTCCTGTCTGACAACAGCGTTTCATTATCATCTGGCTCCAGCTATCACAGGGAGCGACAGGGAGGACTGCCCCGCTCTCAATCCAACAAGGCTTTTTATAGGCTCCGCTACTCCTGCATACATTTTTGTTAACTCCCGTCAGTGTGTCAAGGACTTTGGGATGCAATAGTTCCCAGAGGCTAGCGACACACTTACTGAGGCCCTCATTCAAACCCTCGCGCCAGTGCACCACGGTTGGCAGCAGCAGCACCCGTGACCACTGAATATTTCAAGGGCACAGTGCGGGCTGCAATCCTCACATATCACACATTTTAACACAGCCGCAGCTCCTCCAGCAGGACAAACATGTACACGCACCCAGTCCACGACCCCCCCCCCCCCCCCCCCCCCCCCCCCCCCCCCCCCTCCCCCCTGCCCAGCTGATTATCAGCCTCACAAAGTGTCTTCCATTACAGATAAGTGCAGCAGTGATATTGACAGGGTCAAGATGGACCGTCACTGCCTTGACCTTTGAGGCTATGATCTATTTGACCGGCCAGATGGTCAGAGAGAGAGAGAGAGAGAGAGAGAGAGAGAAAGAGAGCGAGAGAGTTGACTTTTATCGGCATTAAAAGTGAGCAAAGACATTTTCTTTAAATCATAGTAGACTTACTGTGAGGGGATCAGCCCAGAGAAAGGGCTTTTGTCCGCCTCTGAATGGAAACTAAGTACATATAAGCATCATTTGAAAGATTGTTGAACACGTTAGTCAATGAGGGTCAGAGGAACTGCCTTGTCAATCACTAATGTGTGTGTTTATGTTTGAGAGTGTGCATGTGCAGTTATGTACAGGGATGTTATGATTGCATGTGAGTTGTATAGCTACGAACTAAAATAAACTTCCATTGAAAAAAGAAAAAATGAAAAAAAGCGCACGCCACAGGCTGAAATCAAACTGCAAGCCCTCCTTTCCCCTTGTGTTTAATTTCTGACCTGAGACCAGGGAGATGTTTGTTTTGCCATGTTGTGGATGTGTCCCCCGAGGTCTCTGGGGCCGGCCCGGGACAAGAGGACTTTGAGCTTTAGGGGATTCCGTGTGACGGCTCCTTTGTGGTGTTTTGCACTGACCTTGGATCGGTAAAGTTCAGGAGTTCAGGCTGGGGGAGTGTAGGAAGTTAACTCCTCGAAACTGTCTACGGTTCTGCCCGAGACGCAGTAAATTTGTGCGGTTTTGTATTTTTGTTATGATCTGCTTTTGAAGTTTTTCAACGATCATCTGTCTATTCACACATAATTTAAATCATCAGTGAATCTTGACCTAAAATATTGTGTTTGGGTCAAACTCTTAATTTGTCTCTTCCTTCAGACACACACACACACACACACATAAACACACACACACACACACACACACTCACACACACACTCTCACACACACAAACACGCTTTCATTGAGAGGATGTGAGCCGTTAGACACGCTGCATCATTTCATCAGCCTTGATTCTTAGTGTGAATTTATGAGGAATGGTGGCAGCAAAGAATCCATGGGGAACCGTGTTTCCTTTTCCTATTACAGTACCAAGCTTTTATTGTTCCAACAGACGCAGAGGAGGTGCTGATGGTTGGTGGTGTTTGGGTTCAGTTAAATCCCGGACCCGCTGGTCATGTCGCTCACGAGGTGCCGCAGCGTGAGGATCTGATTCAGGCTAATGGGCTGAAACGGCTCACTGTAAATGTCACTGGCCTGCTGGGTGGTCATGTTTGTCAGGTGGGGTATAAACCCAACTGGTGCTGAAAAGGTTTTGGACCTGGTCCAGAAAAAGGTCTTTAGTCGGTCATCAGGCTTTTTCTGGAGAGATATGAACAGCACGGCCAGGGGAATGTAAGATTTTCTTTAATCTGCGAAGAGAATGTTACTATAACTTTCTTACAATCTCTTGTGTGCAGCTAATCTCAATAATTGGCTTTAAAAAAAAAAAAAAAAAAAAAAGACTTTGCCTTTAACTTTTTTGAAGCAAAAAAGAGGCTTTCCCTTTTTGTCAGTCCTTTCTTGTTGCAGTACAGTTGGTTTAACTTTTCATTCAATCAGTAAAGTGTGAACCTCCCTTGAAGCTGATTTCAGTTTCTTCTTAAAAAGCCTCAAAGGTAGAAAAGAGTCAATACTTCTTCTAGCCAACTGCAGCAGTAATGTTGGTTTTAAAACATTCTACCATGGTCCAATGTGTACCTGATCTTTTGTGAAATTCATGAACTACTTATTTTTTAAATGGTTAATCCATCTGTTTGTATCCTTCTTGTCCATGTCCTGTTTGATAATGAATTGATATCATTAGGAACTTCAGCATGTCATAGTAATGCATTAGAATTCATCATCTCCACTAATTGTCCCTGATATCTTCCAAACATTTTACAAGAATATCAAAACAATTCTTCTACTTCTAAAAGTCTTGAGTTAGGCTTAGGGAATTCAGAAATGTGATAGTTTGAAGTGGATCACACTGAGAATCAAAAAGCTGACTCTTAACAGCACGCTGAAAACATTGGACACTTGCAGTTCAGTTTGAAATGGCAAAGAGCCCAAATAAACTAACAGGAGCTAGATGAATAATCCTACATCTAACCTGGAAGAAAAACCTGGGAGTTACAGAACCAAACTGGGGCTTAAATGTTACTGAATCTTGACTTCACTGAATCATTTAGCAAGACAAACGACAGTAAGTGGGATGGCCTGTATTAAACGTTTCTTTTATAGTTTAATATCTTTCTTTTAAGTTACAACAATTTTTAATTCAGTTTGGACTTCTAATTTGCCATGCAATTTAGTACTGATGTATGATCTTCATTAGCCAATGAGACCATGAGCTATAAGACTGGACATTTATTTTAAAGGCACAGTGTCTAAATTCTGCCGCCAGGGGGCTCTCAATCAATACAATAATAAAAGATCACGTTGAGGCTGGCGGGGAATCATGGGAGTTCTATCTGCTACTCCACCTGAAAAATCTAATTGAACATAAAGAGAAAGAGACAGGGGAAGCTCACATATGGACAGCGCAGATGCAAACAAAAACTAGTAGAGGTACTTTTCCGTAAAGAGGAGAAAATGCCATGGAAACAGTCTTTCATTATACTCCAGTATGTGGATGCATCTTTGCATCTGATTCTGTGGGTGTGTTGCTGCCGCGATCGTGGTTTTGTTATTGTGGGCATGGGAGGAAATGTGCGGTTTGGGTGTGTTAATCTGAGATTGGTTCAGAATCTGATATATTTGAGAGGACCGGCCGGTCACCAATCAAAGCCCAACAGGCTGAAAGTCGGCCGGTTCAGGTTAACGGCCTCTATCTACAGGCTAACCTAGGTGCATTAAAAGTACTAATATAATTGTTGTTAAATCAAATTTTTTTCTGAATATTACGTAGATATGGAACGTTAATGTGAGTCATTCATTAAACGCCTCTTAATAAAGGTATCTGGGCAATCTTATAGGTATCCTTATAGCTGGCCCATAGATGCTCCATTGTTACCTCACACTGGTTCAGTGAACGTGATCAGTTTGATAGATAGCAGTCTTTACCATATCTGTGTGTTCTGTTTTCAAACATATACCTCTCCTTACTGACTGCTTTATCAATCTAATCTGTCTTCTGTCTATGACTTTCAGTCTTATCATTGCCCCTACACACTCTACCCAAATACCACGATCAACGGCCTGCAGCAGAAGGTCAAAGTTCGCCTGTGTCTGATCTGCCCCCTCTGTGACCTTTTCTGATCTGATTGACCGCTTGCACAAAGGAGCCCCAGTGGCCAGTGGTCACCCATGTTCTGGGCCGTCCGTTAGCCACAGCAGGGGCAGATAGGGGAAAGGTTTCCGGGTCAGGGGGTCAGCAAGATGCCACATGCTCAGTCATCTGTCCCATGGCTCGAACATCTCGGATGACAGTGGATGGTTTGTGAGCTGAGCCCAGTCCTCAAGTCGGCCCAGCACTTACGGATGGATGCGGCTCATTCAGGCTATCAGTTCCTCCTGATGAGGATGGCATGTGACTTAGGGGACGATCCAAATTGGACAGAATTTGAATGCCATGTGTTTCTACAGCAGTGCATGAATAAAACAGCTCTTGCGATGTTTCTTGGTGGGCATACCCTTTGTTGTAAAATAGCTATGTTATGACCACTTAAAGCCGCTGTGAGGAGTTTTAAGTTGATCATTTCACAGATTATAATAAATACTGATGCCTCCATGACCAGCAAAAGCAAACAAAACCATTTTTTTCCAGGTGGGTGTCAGCTGAGGTGATTGTCAGACTGCTGCCAAAAACATTATTTCTTACATTTTCTACCGCGGAGATTCGCCGTCAGTGACCTGTTTGATTGATCACACTGGCAACTATTGGCCGGAGAGGTATGATGTATCACTTTTGTCCAAAGGGGACGCCAAAATCTACTATTTTCATTATTTCTGTGTTCTTTTTTTTATTATTTCTGTCAAAACCATTCAAGAAATAGAAACAATTTATGAACAAGTGAAGGGAATACGGTTATTTCTACTCAATTTTTCACAATTTCAAGAACTACTAGAATAAATGTCACACTTCTTAGTTTCAGACCTGTATCTGTCCCACACACACACACACAAAGGCAGACACATATAGAGTGGAGGTGACCCTGACCAGACGGGATATAGGGCTCAGTTCCATGGCAAAGCGCCGGCGTTAGTGCTGAGGAGGTGAAATGTGATCCAGCTCACTGCCCTGGATCGATGGACTCGCCTCTACTGCTGTCCCAGGAGTCTGCTCGCTCTCTATCACTGTCACCACTCCCTGTCTCTGTCTCTTCCTCCCTTCCTGCTCTCTCTTTCCATCTCTCCCTATTCTTCTTCTTCCCTTCGCTGTCTGTGATGTGCAGCGCTTGTCCCCTGTAGGGATGGGTCGTTGTTGACATTGTTATTATTCCAGTAACGTTTCAGTGCTCTCACACTCGTACACACACGTTGTTATAGGCTACAATAGTTCAACTTAGTTAGCATTACATGTGTAACCGAGCTTCCTGGGTTTGCCTAACTCAATATACTTTGTAAGAGAATGATGAATGATACACAGATGTGAAACTTCTAAAGCCATGGCTTCAGCTTTATTCAAAATGCACGTGAGCCAACATGAGCCAATGATTACAGCAACAACAACTGCTGTACAGCAGCTACGGTAACTATCTAGGGACACATTACTCTAATAGGGAAGAGCACATTACCAATACAAAACAAAAGACAAAGTGCAATGCAATATAACTTGCATATCATAAAAAACACTAGTTTAATCTCTCACTTCACATCATTTACTAACCCTGTTAGCACACGTTACCATCACTTGTCATCTCATTCAAAACTGGGATTTGAAGACCCCTGTCCTATAGACATACAGTACTGATGAGCCACACACTGCAGAAAACTTAGGGAACCACAGGGAGGTCTGGGTCTGACTTTTTTTGAATAGGCTATAATAAAAAGATATATAATTAGCGAGTACTCAAGTACTTAGATAAATGTAAATGCCCATCCCTACTCCTCCAAAACACTAACACTTCCAGGGTCAACACAACACAAGTAGAACACACACAATACAGCAAAGTATAAGGTCCCTGATGTGTCAGATCTAGAGATATGTTGTAGTAACTCTGTGCCTGTATTCATAATCAATCTAACGTTGATATTTTCTCCTCTCTGCATACTGAACCACCTCCTCTCTTCCTCCTCTCAGCGTCTTGTCTTTCCCCATCTCCTCCATCTTTTCCCCCGCTGCTAGATTTATTCTTGGCGTTCGTCTTTCGCTTCATCGATCCGCTGCGGAAGCAACTGGTCTGTCTCCCCATCGCCGGGGAAGAATGTGGCAGAGGAGCCTTTTTTTGAAAGTGTGTGTCTGTGTGCGTGTGTGTGTGTGCATGTGTGTGTGTGTGTGAGTGGGGTACGTGTCTGTCTGAGTACATGCTATCTGCTGTACAAGAATTTCACTGAGAAACATACTGTAAGTCACTGTGTTATGGTCAATGCACAATTGTCAAACGATTGTCAAACGGTGTGATGTAAGTTTGGATTAGATTTTTTTTAGTTATCATTCAAATAAAGGGAAAATGTGTTTTCTCTTTAGGTTCTCTCTCCACGTCAAAACATATAAGTATAAGGTACACATGTTTGAGGTACCCTTTAGTATCACTTCAGTCGTACTAAGATACAAATCATCCTAACATTTAAAACACAAGAGGAAAGTACAAAACTCTCACATATATACATTTAGCATGGGACTGTGTGTGTTTTGTGTACTTCAGTCTGTCTTCAGTGCATTTTTGGATTTAGTTTTAGACCGTAAGACTAAGATGTTTGTTGAAAAGTATATGGATTTATCCATTTTTAATTATCCCTTTAGGGTAAACAATTCTGTCTTTGTTTGATGTCGAAGCATTGGGCTTAATTTCTGTAATAACATGATGAATGTTCTGAAGGTTTCAGCAGCCCAGGACTGGCTCATTTCAAAAACCAGCAAAGATGAATTATTGATGAAACTTGTTGTAAACACTTGTAACAATTTGTTGAATCAATTTGAAATACCATACTGACCATAGTTGTTCATGGCAACAGTTTGTTCTCTGCAATGAGCACATCCAGTTTTCAAAGAAACTTGTGCGTCACTTGTGTGTACCTACACGTAAAAAGGTAAAGACTGCATGGATGGATCGAGTTTTGGATTGTTGACTCATGTATTGTGACCTCTCAGGCTTTCCAATCCAATTGCAGAATTTACCTTTAAGATAAAGTCTGATGCCAGGCTTGTTTGAGTGTAAGGTTTAGACATAAAGTTGGGCGCTAGGGCCTAAAGATTGTATTGGTTTGATGATAAACCCAGAAGTACTGAAGTAAAAATGTGTGCGTGTGTGTACAGCAACATTGCTTTCATTATCACTTGGGGAACACTTTGCCCTGGCGCAGCAATGACTGTGACCCTGTGTTTCGGGTCCAATATAAGAAGGAGAATTCCAGCCAGGAGAATTTTCCTGTAAATGTCCTCCTCTGGGTAAGAGCCATCAATCCGCCTCTGGCAGCGTTCCGCCCGGAAACAAGGATCACATCCAGTCAAAACAGGCCAGTGTTTGGTTTCTACCGCAGAACACGGTTGGACTCCAGTGGCAAGACCTTAACTGTGAGTGTGTGTGAAAAGGGAAGGTGAACCTCTGGTCTTTAGTACAAGAGGGTTAGACGCAGGTGAAAAGCAAAGCCCATGTACATGCATTTTTTTAATTTTTCCAAGAAGTGAAGAAAACCTCAACAACTGCTTTTTTTTTTTAAAGAGTGAAGCTTTCCTCTCTTAACAACGTAATTGCCTTACAGTGCCAGTCGTTGGTCTGCACGAACACATGGGGGATGCCTACTCTTCTCCACACATGTTACTGTGCTTTGTAATGAGTTGAAAACTCCCATCTGTAGCTGACTGTTCTCCTTTCTTCTCTGGGTCAGAGAATATAAGCCATTAATCATCACCTGAGTGTGTGACAGCCAGCGTTTGATTGGAGGTTTGATCCCAGCTCTTTGACAGCCTTCTCTCTCTGGCTGTTGTTGCTAGAGGGGTAAAGGCATGGAGGTGGGGGCGTGTAGGGGGGTTGAGCACACATCACAGGAAGCATAATTGGCCGTGAGTGAGCGCTTACTGGATCAGCAGCGAGCTCCCCGACTGAGCAGTGTGTGTCAGCCGCCCTGGACCCCCTCCAAGCAGCCGGGGATATTTTTAATTTACCTCCGACATCAGGCCTCAGGAATTTCCCCCTCCCAACCTATAGATACCATACTCCACCCCCTCTTCCCCTCTCCTTTTCATACAACTCTGCTTCCCATTATCTTTATTTGAAATGCAGATCTATATTGACTCATCAAAAACACATGTTAGTGACACACGTGCATTTGTGCGGGTAGTACATACATCGGCTTGTGCATGCACCAAAACATAAATGTGTGCTTCTGCACACAAATTCACTTACTTGAGTTTGAAAGCCGATATGTGGGTTGACTGTAAAATAGGCCCAAGGTGCACTCCGGAAATACCTGGAAGTGAAGCCAGGATGCATGTTGTTTCATCCTGGGCTGCCAGGTCACTAGAGATCAGGCTTTCTTCACAGGCATACCTCTCTGATTGATCTGGATCAGAACCAAGGAACGGCTCTGCCCTTAGGTACAGTAGATCAAGTTGGCTATAATGCACGACCAGGTTGGCTTTGGTTGGACGCCCGTTGAAGGGACTCTGCTATTCAAGCACAGGCCTGCCCTGACTTCTACCCCAGTCTTTGGTTAAACAGCCACTGGATGTTATAAGGGCTCCCTTGACTGAGTTTTTGCCATGTGACTGTTTTGGACTCAACAAAGCAGCAGTACCATGATGTAAATATCCCTGTCTGGGTCCATACCAAGGCCCCAGTACCACTATTTTTGAAATACTTTTTCTTGTAACAGGAAGTGTTGTTCCCCCTCTAATTATGCCCCCGGGAAACAAGGCTTCTAGGAACCAACGAGTCCCAGTCATACATAAACATTCAGCTCAACTAAAAATGCTTTGTTGAGACACTGAAAGTTGTAGAAAGGCAGACTTGAGATTTAATCAGTAGTGTACATGTTAGCACTTTGAGGAATATGATAATAGGAGTGTTAATCTGACACTTTGTTGACAGGGCTGCCTTGTACGGGGAAGTCTGTGAACATTTTGAGGATCAAAAGGTGAGGAAAGGCTTACATTTTCCTAGAATCCTACCGCCAAGGTAACAGGGAGGTGAACTTTGGCAGGGTTCACTGCCAAGGTCTGGCCATGTGTGTGTGTGTGTGTGTGTGTGTGCGCCCTTGCTCTATCTTTATGAACGTCCACCTGAGGAGAGGCTGTTTCCGCTGTCACGGTAAATTCCTGCGCAGCTCTCACAGTGTCAGCCCGGCAGCAGGCTGTCTTTGGGGTGGTCGCGCTCAAGAGGCCCCATGTTTCATAGCTCCTCAGGTCACCCCCTGTCATGCCCGCCTAAAATAAAGAGCCTCTCTGTCTTTGTGCTCTGGAAACACCAGTGATGTACTTCAGCCAAGTATCTTGTGTTTCATGCCAATGAAGGCATTGATCATAACTCTCAAAGGTGGAGACTTCTATCTATGCATGTGTATGCAAAATGAAGATGTCATGTAGAGTTTGTCTGCAAATCTAAAAATAAGAGTAAAAATAATTGCTCTGCAGTTGCCGTAATACTACAGTAGGCATCCTATTATGGTGCTCTGAGATTTCACATGAACTCCAAAAAGGAACAATTCAAGAGGCACTCGAGTGTCTCATTTAGAGTAATTAAATCTATTCAATCGTACTTTTACTTATACAAGATAGAAATAATTGTCAAACTCAACTTTCTTAATTGAGCTTGTTTCACTGTAACTGTTTTTTGTAGTGCATTTTTTTTTACATTGCTCAATATTTGACTTGCTTTTAAAGGGAGATTTTTTTGTTGTTGCAGTGTGTCATCAAGGTGCCCTTGAACAAGGCACTTAACCACCAGCTGCTCAGCATTGCACAGTGGCCAATAAATGAGGACTGCTTGTACGGGGCCAGCTCCCAGTTGTCAATGCATGGAACTGTGGGAATCTGCACAAGAGTGCCTCAATTACTTTCTATATGTGAATACAGGATAAGCTTGATTGTCAGATAATTTCAGCGGCAATGCTCCACAAGTACAAGACGTTCATTCTCGCCGTGTGCTCCGGTTTGGAAGCATTGTGCATCAGATTAGAGCGGGATAGTGATCTCCAGCCAATTAGGATTAAAGAACCAGATAATTGGCGGTCCCCCTTTTGTCACTGCGTTCATTATCCAAATCATGTCGGCTGTAGGAGCCACCAACATGCATATGTGTGCAATAAGTGTTGTATTGTTTTTGTTAACTGGGCTGTAGGCGGGTATTGAATGTGGGTGTTTGATAGGGGAGAGGGGAGGCGGAGGGGGGAGGGGGGGGGGGAGCGGGGATGCTGTTATCTAATATGTTTTCAAGCTGATTTTTCCACCTGCAGATGTAACAAAGCCAGGCCAGTCAAAAGAAGGAGGGGCTTAAGCAAATTAATTTCTCATTGCTGTTTTCTTTGTCTCATAGGTTTTCTGTTTCGTCTTTATTAAAATGTAGTGTTCTTCCTCTTACCCTCCAATCCCCCCCCTTTCGCGTCCTATTCTGTACGTTTCCTCCTCATGTCTTTCTCCCCTTGCCTTTCTCCCTCAACCTCTTTGTCCTATATATCAGTGCATGCAGTAAAGCTATAGATACATGACGTCACTCTGGCAGTCGTGTTCATTACTGTAATAGCCACGCTCTGCTCGGGGGGGGGGGAGGCCAGACAGATTTTCTTGCTGTAGTCTGCATAGGTAGTGGATCATCTCTCTTTGTCTCTCTGTTGGTCTCACCCCCCACTCTCTTTATGTCTTTGTCTTACAACCTACCTTTCTTTGTTTCCCTTTTTTTTTTTTTGCCTTTGTCTGTTTTGTTTTTGTTGCTTGACTGTTAGACTCGTGCGATTCCTCCATAATTTCTCCCCCTTTTTCCACCCCCCCCCCCCACCACAATTCACACACACACACACACACACACACACACACACACACACACACACACACACACACACACACACACACACACCACACACAACCTTGGTCTCGTAATCCCTCTATGCCATGCCACACACACACTTTTCACCTCTTCCTGTCTCTCAAGGCAGCAAGCTGAGTGATATGGAGCCTGCTCTTCCCCATATAGTGCACTAATAATGACGACCCTGTGGTCTAATGCGCAGGATGTCTTCCACCGCTAGCACCCCTCTGGGAAGTGTCAGGACCACTCTGTGATGGGCTGGGTGTCTATGCGCATATGGTCCCTCTTCGTGTGTCATCCCTGATAATGTAATGTAAATATCAATCGCCGCAAAGGAGAAAATGGAAGATCAAAGCGGAGGGGATACTGGAGGGTGGACCTCTGCGTCTTAATGTGTCTCGCCTGCAATATCAATGAGTGGAAAGTGGTCAGAGATGGAAGAAAATCCTGGGAGGCCCTCATTCCACAAATCTGAAGCCAACAGACGCCGTTGATGAGAGCATTTGTGTGGCTGCTGGTGTGTGAGTGGCCATGTGCTTACGGTGTGTGTTCGGGTCAACACACTACAGATTCTCATGTATCCGCGAAGTTCTCCTGTGATATAGGAGACGGGAGGAAAGCAATTGAAAAGAAAAATGTGCGTCGAGCCCCTCAACTCTCAACGGGGCAATGAGAGATGATGGGTGGTGACAATACACCCTTCAGCGAAAAATGCGCTTCCTCTCGACTGGCCCTTCACCTCCTCTCCTCAGGCCCCCTCACAGCTGTCTGTACACAGGACCCTGCCTTGAGAACTCTCGGAGACTCCAGGACCCCGCCATGCTGCCCTCCCCGAATGAAGAGCTGTCACCCAAGGTTGCCTCAGCCATTGAGCTCCTCTGCTGGGCCTCTGACCAGGAGCCACGGGAAAGCATTCGGGAACTCAAGAAGTCTTTTCGTATGATGTGGACTGTACAACCATCTTGATATAAACCAAATGTGACAACAGCAAATTACAGCCGGCCAAGGGCACAGAGGCTTGAGGCAAGCTATCACACAGTGGATAGCACAATGACTAGCACAAAGCTACTGTCCTCTTGCATTAGCTGTGTCTAATTGTTATTTTGCTTGCTTTTCTCCATCTCTTGCCGCTGTCATTGCTGCTGTCATGCTGAATAAGGCTGGAGGATGTCATTTAACTGGACACATGTGGACAAACTGTCAATTATTGATCCCGTCTTTGAATTAATTTAGTATTCCGTGTGAGCTCTCTTCTAACTGAATGTTGGATTAAGGTTCTGCTTTGCCCCCGCCACGCCGAGACAATTGTTTGTCTGATATTGATCACAACCAGTTCTAATCAATCTCTGCAGCCGTAGCTACTGCCGTAAAGACAAATACGTAATTTGAGCGCGGCTGGAGAATTTGCCAAGAAGTAGCGTGACCCCCATCTGCTCGTGCAAAACATATTGATCCTGTGTGCCAACCGAGCATGAACGCTGCAACAGGCAGATTACGGTATTTGAAGACAGTTGCTCTGAATCTCACAAACTTGGCAGAGGTGCACACCAGCCCTGGGTGGCCACCGTGACAATGTACCAAGGGTTACGTAACCCCCGCTGATGGAGTTGTGATTGTAGATTGATAAGGGCATGCGATCCCTGCAGAGGAATTAACACACGCCTCACTTCAACCCTGATCCTGCTTCCACTCAACATAAAGCAAATTACTACTAACAATCTTCAGGCGGCGGCTGCAGCCCGGGCTTGTAGTACAACCCGGACAATGCCATTGTTCTCCAACTCCTTCCCTCCCTTACTCCCCCAACAAATTATAAGTACCCCACTGGGCACGGAGAAGCCTGTCAGCCTCAATTCCACGAAACTTTACACATCTAAACCGTCTTCTTAGATGACCGTGAAAAGAAAAATGTTTCTCTTTTTTTGTCTCCACTCTTTTGTCCTCTCAGCCCCTGATTGTCTTCTAATTGATGGTGCTTTGAGGTTCATATTCATCACTGATTTTCCCATGCTCCTGACGGGCTGTGTGGAGATTGGACCGACAAGGCTCCGGGAGGGTGCTGACACAAACAAATACAAAACCGACTTGACACTTGGTTCGAGGTGACGAAAGCTGAACTAGGCAACATTTTCATAGAGTCTAAGATGATCCGAAATAGGAGTAACGTTTGTGTTTGGTGTTAGAAAAATATGGCTTTATGTAAAGATCTAATTTCTTACTATACCAATAGCGAGAAAGGGACATAGAAATAAAAAGATGCATGTGTGCTGCTTACTGTATCCTGAAGGTCACCTCAACACTCAGTGTGGTATCAGAGCAGCTGTGTGCAGAGGAGGGGGGAAGTTAAAGCAAAGTGGATCGGGACAGAAATGAAGAGTACACACAAAGAAAGGAAAACAAGACAGCAGTGAATGATCTCCAGGTCAGGGCGATCAGAATTACTATTAATGATATTCAGAATTCAAGTTGCAATCACCTTGCGGAACCACTGCTTTTAATTCCCATCCTACAGTTTAAAACATGCTTGAATGTCTTCTTGAATTTCGAATAACATTGATGACTTCGGGCAGGAAGCGTGAATATTCATCTACGTGTCTGAGAAGAAGGAGCAAAGCGCCGTCGCCACCCTCGTCAACTCCACGGCAGCAACGTTCAGATTCCATCAGTGTCTTCACTGGGGTTGTGTAACACACCCCAACAGTGTTGTGCTCGCCCTTGACTGTCACTCTCATCGTCTCCATCACTCCTTAAAAAAAATGGATATTAAGTGGGAAGCTGCGACAATGAATTGTGTTGATCTTGCTACTTCAGCGCAAGCCTTTAAATAATGTGAGCTTCCCTGTCTGGGTCACCTTGTGTGTTATCCTAAGAGTGCCTTTGCATGCTGTGTTCTGTCTCGCAACAATGCCAATTTGACTGGATTTGCCTTACAGTTGACTATTTGCATATCCATTTAGCAGGGGATGTTTTCATCACATTTCATCGATTAACATATCTTCAGGCCATATTCAGCAAGATGAATTAAAGCCATTTATCTGCTTTAAATCCTTGCTGTGCCTCAGGACATCACCATCAGTCTTTGTGATGATTAGTGTTCAGCGCGGAAAGGGAACGCTCAGTAGTCTTCGCTGGAATGCCGTCTAAAGAAAGGAGTCACAGCAGACAAAGGAGCTATAAAAAAAACAAGTCTGCTTGTACGTGTTGGAGGGATTCAAGGCGCCGCCGCTGATGACATTCTGTACATCATCTCACCGAGTGCACTATCCTCACTGAACCTCCTGTTGTTCTCACCGCTCTCCTCTCCTCCTCCTCCTCCTCTCTCTCCCTCCCATCCCATCTTTCTCTTGCATAATAGCTGTTGTGACCGTGAGCTGCTAGCGGCAGCAATGAGCTCACAGCCGCTCAGCCCCGCCCACCCAGCGCCAGCTTGGTTCAGTCGTTACTGAAAAGCTGCCAGTATTTCATCATCCTCTCTGTCTCCCCTCAGTGACCCCCCACTGGAGCTATACCCCCTGTCGCCTCAGGGTGGCAGCGCAGCCATGCAGTTTGTTATTCTCCTCAGCCCAGACACATTGTCCTCGTTGACTCCTGTGTGTGTGTGTTTGTGTGTGTGTGTGTGTGTGTGTGTGTGTGTGTGTCTAAGTCTAACGGCTGGCAGGAACACCAACCGCCTGAAGTCTGCAATGCTCTCTCGCGCTCCATACAACAAGTCTGGCTCCGGCTAACACCAATAGACACAGAGGAAGGAGAGATGGAGAGAAAGAGAGGAGAGAAGGAAGATGGGAGGGGAGCGAGAGAGACTGCGGAAAATTGAAACAAAAAGGAGGGAGGGAAAGTTTAATGCAGAGATGAGGAGGAGGAGGAGGAGGAGGAGGTAATGTATAGAATGATGAAGTGAAAAGGATGGAGGGAGACACAATAGGATGCTCTAGAACCTTGAGGGATTTGTGAAATAGACTTAAGAAAAAAAGGAAAGGGACAGGGGGGGGAAAGAGACAAAGAAAGAGAAAGAAATCCAGACTAGAGGCCGATATGAAGATATATGTGGTGAGAAAAAACAATAGAAAGGTAAAATGGAAAGACTCAGGGAATTAAGGAGGTTGGACGATAATGAGCATGGATTGATTGATTGCTTGTTTAAGTAAGGCAAAGTAAATCTGTAATGCAAGGCACATAAATCTATCAGTCTGACAACAGCTGGCCTTTTTTTTTTTTTTTTTTTTTTTTTTTTTTAAGAAAAAGAGCCAAAGACTGATCCAGGCTGAGGTAGAAGGGTGGCAGTGTGTGTTGTAATTGGCATTAAGGGGGCATAAGTGGATGTGTGAGGAGGAAGGAGAGGGGCTCTTGTCAGCACCTGTCGCGTGCTGGCCTGGGGGAGTTTTTTTGTCTGTGTATGTTGCGGGGGGGGGGGGGACTTGGGAAGAGAGAGAAAAGTAGGAGGGAAAAGTGCTGGAATGCAGCCCAATCCCTTTGGGTGAACCCCCCCCCCCCCCCCCCCCCCCTTCATTGTCGTTCACCATCCCCTGAATGATACCTCATCTTTCTTATATAACTCTGTGATCCTTTTCGCTTGTCACAAAGGCCGGCACAAGAGGAAGACACACACAATATGCACGTGCATGCTGCATGTTGTGGAAAGGTTTTGGAGGTATTGTTCACAGGATAGAAGACGTTGGCTGATGTCCAGAGGAGGATTATATCACTTCCCTGTTGCTCTATACTTCAACACAGGGAAATCTAGTTGAGCCCCAACTGTGCCAGCGCTTCCCCTTCCTCTCACTGGCACCTCTGCGCCGCCAGCTGCACATCAGCAAGGGATTCAGGCTGGTTAGTAATAGAAATATTTATGTCCCAGAGAGTGTCATGCTGAGCACATTTGCCTGTTCATCACCATCCTGTTTTAAATCCAAGCTGTGCTCAGACTCAGAGTTTTAGCTGCGGGTTACTGTACAGCACACCCACTGGCATTTTGAGTGCCCTGCTGAACTACTTTCATTAAAAGTAATGATGACACTGTTATTTTATTCACCTCCACTTCTTTGTTAGAGTTTTAACTTGCTGCAGTTAAACTCTTATTAAGGTCCCATGTCCATATATCAAGTTTATGTCCTGGAAGTGCTCAGCAATTTCCCTGAGCTGTAATGGCAATAAAAACCATTTGATCCCAAAATGATACGTATCATTTTCAGACGTTAGCCCTGTTAAGACTCAAGGATCCCCAATAAAAAAAGCGTTAAATTGAGCTGTCTGGACACTTTCACTGCGCCGTGACCTACCGGCGTGACCCTTGACCTGCAGAGTGTACGCACAATGGGAAGCAATGAAACACCAGGGATATGGTAAAGTAGGGGAACTCCCCAAGGTCAATGACTTTGTGGGCTGGGGAGAAGAAAAATGGGGAAGGTGGGCAGGAAAAGATGAAAGATAAAAACGATTGGAGGAAAAAAAAAAAAGGTGTTGTAAAGAATGTTTCACTCAGTGGCATTTAAACATCCCATCAGTCACTTGTGCCCACACTAACCTGAAACACATACACTCGCTAGCCTACTTTCCTATTGTTTTGGCTGAAGCGGCAGCTTCGAAATCCCAAAAGTAATTATGAAATTTAATTACAAATCCTCAGGGAGCAATATGGAAATGAGTTCCCATGTTTCTGTGCTGCCAGGGGGAGAGCCCTACAGCACAGCAGTGAAGTCGAGGGGGGGGAACGCTGTTGGAAAACACCCTGCGTTGTCACAACAGCTGAGGCATTACACGTAGGGGTTGACATTGAACATGTGATGAAAGCACCTCGTCACCTGTGACAGCATAGACAAGTTCTCTCACACTTCCGGTTTGTCAGCCCAAAAATAGTGATGGTATGGTTCCCCCCCCCCTAACTCTTTTTGATTTCACAAGAGTAAGAGAATAGAATGTGCACAGAAGACTGGATGAAATTTATCAGAATATAGATTACAGCCAGTCTGATTGACAGAGATTCTTATCATGTAAAATCCATGGTTGAAAATAGAAAACACCCAGACTAAACTGCAGTCAACAAGCCATTAATCCAGCCTGGCAAACACACAGATGTGCAGCGAATAACACAATCCAATCACGTCTCCAGGCCATGGAATGCGGTCAGATGCCATAACAATATACGGCATCAAAGCCAGTACGGTTGTAAGCTCCAAGGGGTTGAATAACCCCTCAGATTAGTGCTGTAAGTCATGGCAGCCACCCCTACTCAGGGACCCAGACGTCATAAATGTCCCCAGACATAGAGCCAGTGTCGGGCTTGGCCTTGCTGACCCCTTGGTGGACGTCTCTGGGTGGTTGGATATTTAGTTATCCGGCTCCCGAGGTTAGTCTTTGTTTGTGTCATGTTGAGTGTTTAATGCGCACTGGGGCTTTGTTTTAAATGGCGATTTTTGTGACTCCAAAACCAGGGAGGAGCTGTGTGAATAGAAGCAGCTGTTAGGTGCATGGTGGGGTGGGGGCGCACCCATGGGTCAACTCTATCTTAACTTGAGTCCCCTGACCTTAAAAAAAGGATGTGTCCTTGAGCACCACTAAGCTGCATAATGGAAATGAATCATTTTTTATCCTGATTATTATTGATTGATGCAAATCTTGACCCGCTTGGGTTCACCTGATGGCTCAGACAAACAAAGAACTACTCTATTGTAATAACACAACTCGTTTGTTTTGTCTTTTATCCTTCCACTCTCTTTGCTTTGACTTGTTTTAAATAAAGCAGTGAAGCACTTGAATGGTGTTCAAAAATCACTCCTTTAACTGAATTGCTTGCAAGCATTCTTTTGGACGTAGAATTCAGTTGTTTTGTTTTGGATTTATGTCTTTTGCTTTCTTGCAGTAATGGCTAAACATCTTAAGTTCTGCATTGGCAGTAATCCCACATCTGGAGCGCCATCAAATTGTAATCGTTTGAAAAAGCCCTCTTTAGCAGAAGGCCTGTGTCATGAAAGTGGTTCCTAGGTTTTTTAGATACCAGCTTAAGGACAGACAGACAAATAAAGATAATGGCTTTTTGTCAGAATGCTGATCCATGTGCAGTTTCGGATGCATCTTTACATTGATCCCTATTCCTATCCTGCTATAAAGGCTGGTTTGGGTCATGATTACAGCTGTTCTCTCTGAACCCATCTTGTTTGACCCAGACAGGGTGTCTGTGGCCCTTTAGTGCTAACAACAGGTGTATGTCTTGACTAGGGACCACCGTATGGGGGAAAACACATTTGTAGAAAATATTTAAACAAGACACACACACACACACACACACAGAGTCAAGAGAGCTCAGAGAAAAGTGCAGGCCAAAGAGTGGAGCCGCTGGCTGAATGAAGCAGGTTTAGATGAAAGAAGTTCTTTGGGTATCAGCGTGCTGTTGAGCCTTTGCTGGCTGCTACAGACAGGGTTTGTGCCAACAGGGCAGATGCTTAGACCTGGTCACCTGATCTGAGTGGAGAAGTCTGGTTAGTTTTTTTTTAATGGGGAAAATAAAGGGATAGAAAATGATGAAGACATAGCAGATAGGAATAAACACAAGTAAAATCAGAGCCATGCTCAATCTGCCTCTCCATCCTGGAGTAAATGGTAAATGGACTTAGGCAGTGTATCTCTAGGCTTCTGAGTACTCAAAGGGCGTTTTACAAAACATGTCACATTCACCCATTCACACACACTGATGAAAGAGGCTTCTACATAAAGTGACCAAACTGCCCATCAGTACTATTCCATTCACATGCCGGGGCGTTAAGAGACCTTCCTGTAAAGAGTCTACCAACTCTACCACTGAGCCACAGCTGCCCCGCACACACAGGTACTGTCTCACAGTCCTACCTATGAGCATGGGAGGCCTGGTATGTGCTCACAGGTGATGACTTAAGCTGTGTGCATCTAATCATTTTACAGTCGGCCGTAAGCTGGTGTTCTTGGCATGGTACTCGCTGATATGCATGTTAGGCTCAACTTTCAGCACACGCCAGCAGTGCTCTGAATTGGAATGGTGCTACGCAAATCGCTGGGATTTTTTTTAACGGACTTCTGATGTGAGGAAAGGAAACCAAGAACATGTTGTACTGTCATACAGTGGCGTAGTGGTGCCTGAAGAAGTGTCCCGTCCAGCGGAGGATAAACGACCTCTGTTACCACCAGTGACATAAGACTCCTCTTGCATATTAAGTTAGTGTGTACTAGCCAATTAGAAACAGAGCAGGGAGGGTCATCCCTTCACCATCCTAAGAATTGCAGCATCATACTGAATATTGTCAATCGATCAATAGTGTGACTCACAGGAGATTTAGAAGTGGTTATACCCTGCACTACACCACTGCTGTCATATCATCATTAGACCCTCCAGGAGCAGCATAGAAACCATCCATAGGTGGTCCATAGAAACATTATGTTTGCTTTATGTCTTAGGTTTTGTGATAATAACTGGACTGTCTGTCCATTTGCATTTGTTTAGGTCCATTTTTGAAGACTACTATTAAAAGCTGACTAATAGGTTAAAAATGGCTGTCTATCATGTTGTACATTATTCCACTCTGAAGTAGGAGTGAAAAATGTTCCTCTAATCTGTATTCCAGGGACAACAATCATGCCCATGTCTTCCAGTGCAGAAAAAAAAATTAGACGAGTTCCTTCAACTGGTCTTAAAGTTATAAAAACATTTATCTGATAAGAAACTTCCATTTGTGGACTAAAGAAACTTCCCTCATTGAGTTGCTGTTTTTTGTTCCTGGATTTGCAGCTGGTCACCAATTACCCGACAGTTTCAACTGGTGGACTAAGTTACGGCTTCTAAGAAGTGAAACTGAAGTAAGGTTCTTTCCTCCTTTCAGTTGAGTCTGAGGGACTTTTTCAGGCTCTTAATCTGTAGGCAATGCAGAAGTGCTCCTCAACGGTTGACCAGCGTGTTTGCCAAATAAACCCTTCCCTGGATAAACATTTGTGAAAGAAAAACGATTCGCACATGTTCATTCCTTATGGAAATTGTGATAGGTTTATTAGACTTGTGATAGAGAGATTATGGAGCAGCTTAAATCCCGAGCAGATAGATCAACTACAAACAAATCTTTAATCACATTTAAAGAGCAGGAGAGGAACGTCTGTGTTGACTTAGCGGCATATAGAGATCCTCTTCTTTGCTGCTTCTTAAGTGAAGTGGAACACGCCAGTTAAACTCTCTCAGATGGCCCGAGTGTTTTATAATGTTCAGCATGAGGCTCTCATCTGTTTTGTACCCCACACAGTTGCATAGGCGTAATGTGTGCATACACATGCGTGCACACAATAGTGTTGATACTATCATCTCAACCTACACAGCCTGTTTGATGGTCTACGGATGTCCTGTTCATGATCCTCTGAGGGAGGAATCGAGGATGAGGCTTCTCACAAGTCACAAAGACTCTTGGAGTCGCTGCGGCGAGGCTGCCCAGAAGCTGAGCTGATTCACTGCTCCATCACCGCGCGCATGAGGCATCAATCACCCTGATCATCACCTGACAAAGTGAAGAGTTCACGCACAGGAAGTCAGCTGTGACGCCAACAGAACAAGCATACGCGCACTCGCCATGTGTACTGACTACTGACGCTAGTAGTCAGGCACATACTGTACAGCAAATCCTAGAGTCCCTCGTCTTGTCCTCCATGACATCATAGGGCTACATGACTTTGACTGACAGGCCGTCTGTTTGTTTTCCTCTGTAAGACGGAGTCCATTTCCTGTGCTCCCTTTGTTTTAGACCTTAGATTAAAAAAAAGATCTCCCTTTTAAATGCTGTGTTTACATTGTGTGAGCACTTTGAGGGAAAGCACAAAGCCGCCACACAGTGGGTGGATTATAAACTTGGACTGAGTTTCAAACAGACTGAATTTATAAACACAGAATTCCCCCACACTCAACTCACGGGTTTCAGCCTGCTAGCATATTACTTGTGGATCAAACACAGACACAAGGTCTATCCTTAGACTTTGATGCATTAGTGTGTGTGTGTGTGTGTGTGTGTGTGCGTGCCTGCGCTTACATTTTGTTTGCACCTACTCCTTTGCCTGCTAGTTTGCCCTACCTCACACTTCCTAAGTAGCGTTACAGGTCAGTTTTAATTTTGAAATTTACCTGATTGTGTGAATGTCTGTACTGCTGGAATGACGGCATGCTTGGCAGCACCTTGGTGAGGTGATCTCTGGACGTGGCGTTGTACTGCAGCACGCGAGGGGGGCCACCTGGGATCTCCATATCCTATCGGGAGGACTACAAGTGCCTGAATACCCATTATGTACCAGCTGTTCAGAATGAGGAGTAATTGCACTGTTGGCAAGGATCCATGTGGGCCCCAGCACTGTGGCTTCCCCCCCCCCCCACACCGGGCAGATTGCCAAGCCCTCCCCATACTGCCTCCCTGACCCGTCCTACCAACCAACGATCGGAACCCCACCCCTCACCCAGGCCCACCCTGTGCCTCTGAGCCGACCCACATCTTCCCCGAAAACTCTTCCACCCATTACCACCAGCCCTCTGTTCCACATTCCTAGAGGGGCACTGGTTAATCTAATCCCATAATAAGACACTCAGCTGTCCAGAAAAAGAAAGAGAACTTTACTCTGGTAAACCCTAGACTTCCTTTTTTCTTTTTCCCCCTCCCTTCTTTTCACCCCAAGTGGAGGCAAGATGACACTTTGGGTCCCCTTGGCCAGTTGCCTTTGTCTGTCTTCAGGCTTGATTTATCCTTTCTTCCTTTTCGTTTCCTCCTTTCTCCCCTCTTTTTTTTTTTGTCAGTGGTTTAAGATGTCCTCTGTGTTAGGTCCAGGGTCCCTGAACAGGCACATGGGAGGGCCACGTTTACCGAGGGCCACATGGTTCTGTTGTGGAAGGCCATACACACAGGCATTCATTTTAATGCTTCCAGCACAGATGTAAGCAATTTATACATTACTTTGCTAAGTCCTTTGACATTCTTTTGACTTGCCTGCAACTCACCAGGCAAATGGCCTAGATGGGAAATCATTATCTCCAGTTTGAAGTTGAAATATTGGTTCCCAATTTGTACCTTTTAACTTAAATTAGCAGGGTTTATGTCTTCATATTTGGAAATAAGGATAATCAATGTACGAATCAATCTTTATTTGTATAGCACCAATTCATAACAGATGTTATCTAAAGACACTTTACAAAACGCAGGTAAAATACCTTACTCATTCTTATATGATATTACAAAAGAGCAGGTAAAAGACCTTACCTCCTTTTAAGAAGCCAGACTCATAAACAGCCATCTGCCGAAACTGCGCCGGGTTAGAAAAATGGGTTAGAGGAAGATGCAGGATGAAGGATAGGGATAATGGGAGAATATTTCATTATCACTGTATATTAGTTTTTTTTAATCTCTAGAGTCAGTGTAGCTTTAATAGGAGAAGCAATCTATAACAAAATAATGCTTTAGTTTTTCTAATTCTGTGATTCCATACAGCTTTAAACTTTGGCAATAACACAATAAGCTGTCAGTGGGGGAATCGACAAGTATTGGACTGGTTTTGTTCAAACACTTAATTGTATTGCCTGATGACTGCAATTAATCTTTTAAAGTCACAGTGTGTTATTCATTCGCTCCATTTTGAGTCATTCTAGGATTTACTCTTTTTCAGCCCCCTGCTCTTTTCATTTGAAGTATTTTCTCCTTAGCTTCCTTTGAAAACTCCTCCTTTGTGACTTTACCTCTGTCATCATTTAATCATTGCTTAATGAATCATAATTAAATTATGTACTGACAATAAATTGCGACCTTTAAAATTTAGGATATGTGCATAAATGATGAAAATGTTATCAAAGTAAGAAATTGAATGAACACTGGTTTTGATTCAATTTAAACAACTCCTAACCTCAGTGCTAAGCTTCAAGAAATGACCATAGGAAAGTATGGGGAAAATAAAAGATTTAATTGTTCTTTATTTCCTAAAACATGTAACTAAATCAAATTTGTACACCTCCACCCTGCTGTATCTCAAATCCCCAACTTGCATCGGCTGCACTTTATGACCTCTCTATTGCGTGCATAAATGCACAACCAAGTCAAATGAGATGATGCGTTTACATGACTGGTTAAGTCCAATGACTGAACAAACATCTGAATGTGTTAATCAGGTTATGTTTACAACGATTATTAGTTAATGTGATTACAAAGATTAGAACAGGGTGTTCACATAATGATCTCAAAGTGAGAGTATTATCTTAATCTGATTGTAATTAAATTAGTCTTATTTACTATGTTGTTGAGAGCTGGGGAACGAGATACAGCGCTCACTAAATGGTTAAATGGCCCCGACCGGTATGAACATGACTGACTTGTCAACAGAGGCGTCTCTGGGTTTGTAGTTATTAGGTCAGTGTATGAAGATGGACAGAACTAGGGTGTGTGTACATCTCTGTTTGTCTGCATGTCGCTGGGTAAGGAGTGTGCTTGTGTGGAAATCACCTAACTGGGTTATCAGCTAGGAGCCTGGGAAACTAGAACAGCCTGAGATACACAAGAGGAGAGATAAAGACAAAGGGGTACCGAAAGGGAGAGGGAAGGAAAAGGCAACAAAGAAATATCAACCATGACCTCTACTATTAATCCCAATGCTGACATTTTCATCCCTTGGGTTGCTGTAAATAAATATTGATGTACACATTTTCATTCACTAAAGCTTATCAAAGGGTGTCTGTTTTATTATTGTTTCCTTCTGCTATAATCAGCTCTGTGTCTCCCGCGCAGTTTTTCCACTGCTTGTTTATTCCAGTAAAATGCTGGATGATTTAAGGTAGGGGGAGGGTAACGTTGCTTGTGGTCATTGGTGGGGAAAAACCAAAACAACAGATGGACTGTGTAGTGTCTTTAACCCAGATTCTACCTCTCTAATCCTGTCTTCACTGCAAGAATGTCCACATTGCATGTTGAACCCGACGCGGCAAATGACCATTCGGATTTGAACCCGGCTGAGCTGGGGATAACAAAGCGGTTAAACAAATGCTGGAGCATGTTATGGTTGAGTACTAGATTGAAGACAGTCAAGGTTGAGTTGTTGATTACTACGTGATAATCAGGGAGATTCAATTTTGATGGTAGCAACTAAGCTGCCAATCAAAACCTTGCTGTTGATAAAAAAAAAAATGTAATTTGGCGTTTGTGCTTACAAGAATTGGATGACTCATTTGAGGTGGGTCGTTTTGGTGGGTGGGGGTTGGGGAGCTAGACAGTCAGCTGTCTGGGGCTTGAGGGGGTTGATCGGGCAGCTCTATCAGCTGATTTAGCGGGGAGGTTGGGGCTTGATGGGGGGGGGGTCGCGTCAGTCAGCTGACGGAGCTAGAAATGGGAGGGGTTTTTTGTTGTGTTGGCAAATCAGTCAGCTGGCGTAACATCATTAGTCGACCTTATAAAACCAGGTCAGTAGTAGTAGGATTACACCCCCCCCCCCCCACACACACACACACACACACCTCTTAGTAATTACCTTTTTTTAAAAATGTTCCTGAATTGGTTAGCATCTTGTGCCTACCTACCTTACTGCTATGCCTGATTTTGACGGCTGCCCTTGCTTCTGTCGCAAAGTCGTTACGTCATCCTCTATCTGCTTCTTCACCTTCTACCCCCTCAAATACATCCTGCTCCCTTAGTATGCTTGATTTTATTCTTTGCCGTTTAATCCCCCCCCCTCCAACACACACACACTTATCCCATCTTTGCTTCCAGTCCCCTCCTTCCCAACCACAGATAGGCACCCTTGTCTTGGTCAAGGTCGCAGAGAACATGCCAAGGCTTTCTAGGTCAGGTCAGAGGTCTTGACGGGTGCAAGGTATTGCGCTGTAAATTAGTTGATTGGAAATCCCTAATTACACGCCTCTAATCTGTCTCAGGGTGCCAGTCCCCAGCTTAGTTGTCGCGCCAGCTGCCATGAGCGTGGGAGTGTATGAGAAGGAGAATCAGTGTGAGGGTTTTAGGAGTTCAGGGGTGATCTTGAGGTTAATGTCTGTTTAATAAATTTGGCTGATAGTACAATATTCCAACACGTGTATTCTGTCATAAAAATGTACGGTAATTGCATAAACATTGCAAAGGGTTTCAAAGATTGGGTTGGTTATACAATCCATCAAGATCTCAGCTAATTCTGTCTACCCTAACTCATTCTATGCAGTTTTTCAAATTAAATGAATCTAATAAATGCTGTCCATCAACAGTTTGGTCCAAGGATAGGCTGCCGAGTTACTTCCATGACATTATTGACTCCTTTATAATAGCTGATTGATAATATTGGTGTAAGCTTACAATTGCTGCTGTGAAATTGTCCCCTCTGTTGAGTTTTTTTTCCACCAGACAGCTTCACAGCAACCTAGTATTTATCCTCCTGGACAGTCAATGATGGCTGGTCAGCGGTTTGGTTGATCCTACCTGGAATCAATATAATACAAGAGCTGACCATGCAGATCAGGAGCCAGACAAGGATCAATGTGTCTGTAATAGGATCAGAAGTAGCCGTTGCTACAGAGCTGCCAAGGTTACAGATCTCACGCAGGGTAGTGAGCTGACCAAATGGGCTTGTACTGGAGATGTGCTTGTATTGTTATCAAATTTTCATGGGTTTGAATTTGAAAGAGAACTTAAGACATAACTTAAGCAACGTATGGGGTTGAATTTTTGGACCGTAAAGGATTAAACCAAGCCCTTAATTTCTTTAACTACATACAATTCTCAACTCCTACAGATATGTTGACTATTGGTTGTTTGTTAGAGGATGATAAAAGAGGATAGCATAAGAGAACCAAAGCCCAGAGGAGACCTGTTGATGCATCCAAACCTTAATTCCCACAGTCAGTTAATGATGCGTTAAACACAAAGCTTTATGGAAGTGGTTCAAATGCTCAATTGGGTAATCAATGAGGAAAAAAAAGTTCTGCTACATTACTCTTTGATGAGATGAGGGACACAAGGGGAGGTCCGTGCCTGTGGAATTGAGCCGTGAAAGAGGTCATGGGCAAACGATATAGTGGCCTGGTAGATGAAGGCAGTGGAATCAGCAGGGGTTACGACCAGTAGGATGGGAGGTCAAGGGTCACAGTTTTGTCTAGTGGACCTCTCCTCTCCAGACAGGGGTAAACTGTGTCCTTCATTAGCAGAATCTCGATAATGACCCACTATGGCAATGACCATCAAGAGCAAGATGTGACTGGAGCGAACAGTCAGTCATTGTTTATCACATTTTCATTGGTTAAAAAGTTTGACCAGCTTAAAACTATAATTTGGTTGGATAGGTGACACAAAACGTATCACCTTTCTGTCATTTATTGAGCAAAATTGCCAAAACATGATGTGTGTTAAGCTCCTGGAATCTGAAGGCTTTTCTGTTTTTAGACATTGTTAATATTTTCTAGTACAAGAAAAATCAGACACAGAACAAGTAACAGCTTGGACAGAACAAGTAACAGCTTGGACAGAACAAGTAACAGCTGGGACCAACACGAATAGGTGAGTTTAACCACAAAAACAAATAAAGGAAAATATAGTTAAAAAAATACTCAAGAAATATTGGCCATACTATATACCATAAACCTTTAGCATATGGTTTGGCCATATACCAACCCATCCGTCCAACTACTACTACACAGAGAGGAAATGTCAACAGGGTAGATAGATGGATACAGTTAGGTTAGGATAGGATAAAGGTTAGGACATAAGGCCAGATATTACATAAGAGAGTCAGAAGAGAAAACAAGACCTCTTCGGAAATCTATGTAAAATGGAAGATTACAACATAGGGCCATTATGTACTTATATGTCCCAGACCTTGAAGAGGTCAACAATGCCGTGGGTTAACTATCTTTGTATTTGGACTGTTGTTAGAACAGAACATTACAGCTGCTCAACATTTCCACATTGGGTTCTGGAAAATGTTTTTAAAAGCCATTGGGGATCTCACAACTGCAAAAACAATTTAACTTCACATTTTCTCAATCTATTTTAAATTAGATTTATTTTCTTACTTTTATGAAACACTTAAACCTGTGTTTTAAGTGATATGTGTATATCCAAATGGGACACCTGTCTTTCAGATTTTTTTGTTTAAAATGTAAGTGATGACATACACGGAGCAATTTGCTTCATATTTTGCTAAAATAAACTATATTCATTTTGGGGATGGTTTTACTGAAACCAAGTAGTGAATAGATTTGATCTTCAGATAGAAGATTTGATTAGTCAGTGAAGATATTTATCAAACAATGCCAACAATTAGCTGTTATTTAATCTCAAATACAGCCACTTAAAAATATATTTTTTCATATTGCACATCAGTTTTGGATTGTTGATGTGGGACATCAAAGATAAACACTTTGGTGTGTGGGAAAATGTACTGGATAGTTAGACCTTTTTTTTTCTTTTAGAGTAATATTTCTAAAAGTTAAAAAAAAACAAATGACTCATCGATTAATTGAAAGAGTAATAAAGCAGACTAATAAACAATGGACAGAGTTGAAGGTTGGAATCCCGGTGGACTGTTAAATGAAACATGTGAATCAGCCACACATTATTGTGCCTTTTACTTTTGTTGTCAACACAGGATGTTTCTTCTGATTTTATGAGTATTCTTTTGCTCTTTTCCACACTGATATTGATAGAATGTCGTTAAAATGGCTATAAAAAATAACATACTTCACCTGATAACAGTGTTCTCACTAAAATCTCACTCAGCAACAATTCAGCAGGACAAATTTCTCACTGCTGCTGGCATTGAAGACTGACTTGTTGAAATGTCTGATCTATATGCTGATGACACTAATTAAATCAAACATCCAAATACCTTAATACCACTGAAACTCTTCTCTGTCAATACAAACTCTGTCTGTTCCTCAGTCCATCAATGCTTTTCTTTGGCTTCCTTTTATCTTCGTTGTCTTTGAACATGCCTCATCACAAACTCAGTCCATGAAATGTGATGTAGATAATGGAAAGTATGGCTCTTAAGTGAACGAGTTCTTGCCTTGAGGCTTTAGAGTTTTTGTTGCGCTTGAACATCAATTACAGCATTCAATGGAAACTTTAATAAGAAACAAGTGTGAGAACGAAAGTCATAAAGGAGTCAAAGATCGTCCTATTTTTTTTTAGAGAAAGAGTGAAAGAATACAAGCAGCAGAGGGAGAGAGAGAGTGACAGGAAGGAGAAAAAAAAGGGTGAATGAGGCAGAAACAGACGGCTGCGTGGACGAGAGTGTGGGCGTTTTTATTGGTGTCATGAGAGGAGAAATCAATAAAAGAGGTGAAAAAAGACTCCTGGTTTTAAGGGCTCCATCGCAGCGGCAATTAAATGGGCCTTCAAAGAGTTGGCCTAATCAGCGGTTAAATAAAGATAGGAGCAGGCGGCTCTTTGGATGGCCCTGCTCCTGTAATCTAACACCTTCTGCCCTGCACTCAGTGGCCCCTTGAACTCAATGTGTGTGTGTGTGTGTGTGTGTGTGTGTGTGGCAGGCTTGTGTGTTTATGTGTCTTTTCTTCACTCACACACAAGTTGCTGTACAGAGTGGCCGGACGCGTTTCTGACAGCTTGTATGTGGTTAACAGACTCTCAAAAGGCAGATTAGCCAGTTAGCCAAGCTTCCTCTCGCCGTCTGTCTCCTTCAGTGTGTTTGACCCCCAAATAAAGCAAACTGAGACAAAGCATATATGTATGCTCAGCTTATATATTGCAGTTATAGTCTTGGCAGTCTTCCCTCTGTACCTGTGACCCTTCCGCTTACCTGCCGTCTTATCTGCCGCACCATAGACTCATTCGTCATGTGCGTAGGTTCTCACCGTGATAAGGTGCCGGCTCGGTGGGTCAATACTACAGCCTAGGGTCTGTCTTCACGAGCCTCTCCCTGCTTTAAGAGGCACTGTGTGGACAGAGCAGATACCAGACTGAGAAATGAGTTTGCTTTAGACATACAGAGGCCAAGATAGACAGGTGAAACAGGCCCTTTGCACAATGTCATTCTGGAGTGTTAAAGTTTACAGGGCAGGTTGCGTTGGTTCAACCTTGGTTCGTTGAGTTTTCCTCACGGACATTCACGTTTTCAGTGCAGAAGAGGACAGATATATAACATTGTTTTTTTAAGAGGCAATTCTGTTTAGAATGTAGCTGCCACTATGTCCAGATTTCTTGACACCATTTAAGCATCCTATCAACATTCATACCACTGACAACTGAACTGATATGATCACATCACTTAAAACCACCACCAGACAACAAGCTAGATCAGCTTCAGATGTCTGTCACTGGTCGTTGGGATACAGATACATTACAACCACTGATTTCTCACCATGTGTAAACTTCTGTGTTATTTTTACGTCAATCAATCTTGCTCTTATTCTACTTTGGTGCAATTTTTGTCTTAGTCGTATTTAACCTGCAAATGCTTAAATCTAGTATTATTGTTTGTATTTAGTAACATTGTTTTCTTTTTAGACTATTCTTATCTATTTGCAGTGTGCTGCTCAGGGAGATGCTTCACTGTTATTTGATGTCTTGCCAATTGCAACGACAATAAAGATTGGAATCTTTGAACAGGCCTTGTATTTTTTTGACAATCTAGTAAATGTGGTTCTGATCTGTTAGCCAAAGACTGTTTGTTAGAGAAAGACATGTAACTTGTGGCTCAGTGGTAGAGTCCACTGCCTCTCAACCAGAAGGTTGAGGGTACAATCCCCAGCTCCTGCACATGTCCTTGGGCAAGACCTTATGATTGTTAGAAAATACAACAGCACAAGCTTATATTAGTTAGTTTCCGTAACTTTTTTAATTCTTCTTTCTTGTTAAAACCTGCATTACCCACAATGCAACTGTGACAAAAATGACGCTTCAGTGGGGGATTAAACTGTGCTATGCTAGCAGTGGCTAGTGTTGCCTGAGGCCATTAGCTTAGACCTATGATGCAGAGGTCTGACAAGCTCTCTGACTCCTTGTACTTGATTTTTTTTGGCCATTTTTTTAACTTGTAGTTTTGACCATTACATATGCTATGCTGACTCAAGTGACATCACCTGAGGTTATTTATCGGACTTTACACAGCTCCCACTGGAGCCACAAAATGCTTCATACAACCTTTGCGTCAATGCATTTCAAACATCCAAACAGACATTTCGGGACTTAGATGTGTAATTGATGGAGTGTCTTTTTTCAACATAAAATGGCATGGCTGTTCTTCTCCGAAAAGGAGTAAAGGTATTGGATAATACATGTCGATGGTATTCAGTCAACAATCTAGAATTAGAGGAATACTTAGATACGTTTGCTAGTTGTTTCATCCAATCACAGTGAAGAACAACCATAACAGGATTACTCTAGCTATAGATTAAATGTCCTCAGTATCCTATACAGTAATGAGATGAGGCAAACCTTCACATTGTTGCTCTATATCACACATTAAACCCCAAGGCACGCAATGCAACCTCACAGAGAAGGACACAAACTCTGTACCAAACACATATGCAGCAGTAAAGGTGTCAATGGGTGAAATCCAAGGGTGAAATATAAATTGATGCTTACCCTTGTAACTACACCTTAAGGAGGCTGCACCTTTAATTTCAATGTGTCGTAAACATTGTTACAGTTCATATCCGTCAATCTTATCACCGGGTTTGAATTCTTTGACTCTATATTAAGCAATTTGATCAAAAACTAGATACAATAGATACAATAAATTCATGAGGCTGTATGACTTGAATGATAGAGTGCATTTAACCCCAACTGTACTCACACCCACACACACTTAATACCATTCTGCACTACACACCTGTGGTGATGTCAGTCTGATAGTCTCGCTCTGTCATTCTTATGTTCCCCGAATCCTCCCTCCCTCCTCCCCATTAACCCCTGACACCTTGCCCCCCCCCCTCCTACAGCACATCCCGTTAAGCCGGCATTATCAGCAGGCTCATTAGGACAGCATTAGTGTCAGAGATGGACACAGTGATATGGCTCCACAGCTGGATTAGGGAAGCCAGAGAATACCCCAAGCCGTTTTTAAAAATCTTCTTCCCGTCCTCTGTCCCTTCATGCTATTGTTTAGGGATGCCTCAGTTCTGACACCAAAGGTCAGAGGTTACTCGTCCACAGGAGCCACCCCGCTCCTACTCCCAATGCTCTGTCACTATGATTCACCACTCACAAGGGTCCCTGTCACTCGGCCCTGACACAGCCGTCACTCACACTACATGTGAATATGCAGAGCGGTGCTCGCGGCTGAACGCATACTTTTACTGCTGGTGGCTCCCCACAGGCCCTTGTCTACTTAAAAATCACAGCGCTTGAGTCAAAACACAAAACCTCAAACAGAGCGTTTCTTTAACATAGAAAACCATCTAATATATTTTTGAGACATTATGTTATGTGACTGATTTAGAATATGTAAAATAGTTTTTAAAATGTATTTTATTATTTTATTTTTGTCTGCAGGCAGTTGCAGGCATAATATACCAAACGAAAAAACAAATGTATTTCTTTCTGTAAGTTGACTTTTTAACTTTAATATAGTTATACAGGGGATCCTGTTGGGCTTTTGAGGGATAAATTACATTTCAATTTTGATGGTTAAATCTGCACACACAAAGGTCTCAATAAAAAAAACTTGACATTTTTGCAAGCATTAAACACATTTTATTGGAAAGAAGTTTTTGCAGTCAACATCCTGGTTAACACCATGATATCAGCCGGACATCAGATAACATTTTTCCCCCCCAGACACAGGTCTATGTTGGGTGAATTTGCATGTGATAATTAACATCAAATGCAGGAAGTATAGTGCCCAATATAAACTGATGTGGTAAGTAAATGTGTGGAGATCAGGACATTGGATGCATGTGTGATGCTGTCATGTCAGAAGCCAAAAAATGAATGTGAGAAGCATAACTATGATATACCCTGAAATCTGACATCGTTATTGTCCCAATGTGTAGACATTAGAGAACAAAAAATACAAATCTTTCAAAAAGTGTATCTGGGATGGTAAAGAATGTTATCATTCAACGGGTTCTGCAAAATTGTCAAGTACAAATTCCTGTTTTCAATGACCATTGCCCTTTTAAAAGAATCCAGGTTAGGGTTATTAAGAATTCAAGCAATGCTGGGGATAAGAGACACGCGATTAGGCCATTTCATTGGACTACTGTCCTAGTCGCAGGATACAAGCACTGGGGGAGAGTCGTTTAATCGATGGAAGAATGTCTGACTCTGCTGCGGTAGGTTCGGCTATGCCTCCTTTCAGCTAGTAACGATTGGACCTTCTTCCAGTTGACTTTGCGAATAAGTTAGCAAGCGGAAAGCCGGTTTCATGTTGAACGATGATAACATTGACAACTTCACAGCTCAGTACATTTTGTACATACTCAGTCTGACTAGTCGACTTTACAGCTGTGTGATGGATGCTTTATGCCTGACTAATCGCTTAACACGATAGAAAATCTAAACCTGTGACTGATCAGGATTACGACTAAGAGTAGACAAAAACATTGTGTTTACCTGAGTTTTTCTTTCTTAAGTGTGACTTTCTTTCTTTGCGTTCACTGATATGGGAGTTGTAGCACACTTGTTATTGTTGCACACTTAAATGCAGCTTTCTTTATGTGTTAATTTTTTTTTTTTACTTGTGGTAAGCTATGTATGCTGTTTGATTTCCGGGGTCAAAGCACTGTGCAGGAACTGTGGCGCGTGCGCAGAACACGTAGGCCAGTTTAGGTTTGCAGCTGAGCCGACAGATAGAAGGACCCCAGCGGCCTTGACCTTGCGACCCAGATAGCACCACTTAGGAAACCACTGCCCACATTCCCATCGCCAGTAAATGGCTCTTTCTCCTAATCATTAACACACAAATGGACCATGTTCGTGTGTGTGTGTGTGTGCATGTGTTGATGTGTGTTTTTGTTGCATACTTTGCGCTTGACACAAAGCTGTGATAGACATAAAAAGCTGAGACCCACTTAGAGGACAGGTTTAAATTTAGCAACACAAGATACTTGCAGCCATGAGACTTTACCACTCTCCCTCTCTCTCTCTCTCTCTCTGTCTCTGTGATGTGTGTGTGTGTGTGTACCTAACAAAGGGTGTTTGAATTGTTGTGTTAATAAATTAAAAAAAATGTAGACAGTCATTGACTTCTCTACAGAAATGCTGTAAGTTTTTTTATACAAGAAGTGTTTGATGTGGTGTGTGTTTTTGTCTGAGTTTAAAGCTGTGTTTCCAAGAACCTGCTCACACCCAGCTCCCTCTCCTCGTGTTTATATCCCATAAAAGTATGAGGACACAAAAGAAGCTGTCAGAAGTCTCACTGTGATTTTTTTTTCTTCCCGGCCCCTTAAGGCCATCCATTAAAAAAAAAAAAGGAATAAGAGAAAGGAAAAGAAAATCAGAGCAGGTGTAGAGATGAAAAGGGAGCGAACGCCTGACTCAACAGTATCAGGTGTTCAGGTGTGTTTACGCAGAGATCAGAGGTCAGAAGATGTGTGTGTGAGAGCCTGTGCAAGAGGGTCTCTCGCGTCGCTGTAGAAGTGATTGGCTTCACCTGTGTCAGGTGACTGGTGTCCTTAGCAACGACCCACCTCTGGGGGTCGGGGGGGGGGGGGCATGTGATATGCTGCCTCGGCCCTGAGGAGACAGGTAAGGGTCGAAGTTCACCGCCAAGTGGCCGGAAGTTTGAATGTGGAGAAAAGGCAAGAGCTCAACCACAGCATCGCTGATCTTAAGTGTGCCGCATTTAAACAGTAACACCTTCCTTAAGACCTAAACAGTAGAGTAACAAGAAGATAACATTCATTTCTATATAACATGTTTATTTGAAGAGCCTGGGATGCTAAAAAACCTAAATGAGCAATGACTGAGCTATTCCGCTTTGGCAGATGTTAACAAGATGTGAGGGTGACATCAGCTTGGTTTACAGACCTCATCTCAACTGAATCGACGAGGCAGTTTACGTAAGACGACCTTTATGAGGTGAAAAAATAAGAAGTGAAAATATAATTAGTCATATCATAGTTTGTGTAGAAATACATGTTATCACTTTATCTTGATGTATTGTTATCTTAAGTCCCTTTGTCTTTATAGCTTATTTCCTCCACATTCCACAGAAGGGGACAAATAGGGAGCGGTGGTACTGGTCTGATTATGACAATGAATGAGTAACTTCCTGCGGCTGGTACAGAAGAGCGGGTGTGCAAGTGTGTTTGTTATCTAGTCCGGGTGTTTTATCAGGATCAGACAGCAGCCCTGGCATTAGCTACAGAGGACTCTGCTCTTTTATCTGCACTGGCGGGGAATGATAATTCTTCTCATGAAGTAAGAGGGGAGCCTGTGTTTAAGGAAAAACTGTTAAGGCAGGGGATTTGGTGAAGGGATTTCACCGTCAGAAGTCTCACGCGACACATTAAAAATAGTAAAAGACAGAAATGTGAGTTATCACTATGCCCTTGCTACAGAGCAACTAAGCATAACAAGACATAATTTGTCTGATAAAGCGTCGTCTGTTTGGAAATGGCAGGAAGTGGTCTTCTAGTCCCCAGGTTTCTGTCCTTCCACTTCCGACACCTCCCAAAACTCTGGTGATGTTTTTCTATTCTCCAGCATTGTAATGAATGATCAAATGATCCCTGATGTTTGTTCTCCATTAAAAGGACGCGTCACTCTAATAGGACCTCCAAGGGAAGCTGCCATCTTTGAGAGGATGAAACATCTGAACAGTATAGCTTCAAGAGAGGGAGAGCCGGACATACCTTGACAACGTACCATAGATCTTGACTTTAATAGCATTAAAGCAGGCTTCTGTAACCAGTTGTATTGTTTGAGTTCATTCAGTCCATGTGGCAGACTTACCCTATAACTCCTGATCGGATGTTCTTTATTTAAAGGGATTGTGTGTGCTTGCTTAAAGGAGTCATTCTTCATTTACGTAAATTCTATTCTTGGCAGAGAGTACACTGAGTCCTATAGATGTTCTGATACTGATCCAGTTGCGATGTCTGCCTCTAATACTGCCAACAATGCTGTATCGGGTAGTAGCAGCTTCTTCACGGATCTGATACCGTAATCCATGAGACACACACAATTCTGATGCGGTGTAAAAGAAACAGCAACAGTGTGGTACTCGGGTTATGTGAAGTGGTCCGGTTCAGTTCGGTTCACTACATGACATTTACTCGCGTTTCCACTGTCAAAAGTTGGGAATGTTACCAAAATAACTGATCTGTACTCTAGACTTTTTTGCTACCCCTGTGTAGGGGTGCAAAGCGTACCCTAAAAGGTAGAGCTAGACACCCTTGTAGCCTGTTGATAAGTGGAAATAATCATCACTTCCTGTGAGACAGCGGTAATACAGGACAAACACAAAATGCACCATGTTTAAATTTCCCATGGATTTCGAGAGATTCATTTCAAGGCTGTTTCTGTTTTTTTGCTTCTAATGTCAGCGTGTAGCATTGCCCTATGGAAACCTCTGCTGGACGTCCTCCGTTGTTGCCCTACGTCTACCGTGTTGCGTTCTTCTTCTTAGTTTCATTTATTGCCGGACTGTGCTATATGTTCGCGCTGCTATGAGGTCACGCTGTCACGTGCAGTCAGGTGGCACTTATGACCTTAAAAGGGTTACTATCGAAAGAGGCAGTTGATCAGTTCAAATAAAATGGGTTTCCCAACAGATTACTCTGGCAATTTGACTCACTGCGTCCCCACTTCATGACTCCACATGTGTCACGGGTTAATAACTAAGAAGTAGAGGCGGGACAGAGGAAGACAGTGGGAGAAGTTAAAGGATGCAGCTCATTGTGTATAAGTTACACTGTGATTCCTAACCGTATAGTCATCATACTTCTCTGCATGAAGATAAAGCAGCGGAGAATACACTATCAGTGTATAAAGCTCCTTCATATTCCAGTTTGTTCCTATTCGTTGACTCTCATGTTTCCATGGCTTCCAATAGATTCTTGGTTTAACGGGGACTTCCGCTCTCATTTGAGGGTGGCCTCGCTGTAAACCTAATTCGGCTCAGAGATCATCTAGAGACAGACACAGAGCAGGTATGGCTTAACATAATCCACCTAAATCAACTCTCTGGATGACAGCCAGACACTGAACAGCTTCTGCATGCAGCACATACGGTACATACTCAGACCCCCCCCCCCCCCCCCACAGTTCATACAAGAGAATCTTTGACATGATAATTACATGAAGTGTCTCCTCACTTAAAGAGAACACTATAAATCACCCGTGTGGCTCTTTTAACAGATGAACACACCTGCATGCACCTGAACACTGCTCACCACCTTGGGCAAGTACAGTATGAAGAAACACACCCAGCAATTTGGTAATATTGCCTCAATTGAAGATGGAGTATAAAATAAGTGCATGGGTAGATGCACCCACGGTGTATATTTTCACTGCATATTAAATCATTTCTCCCCCCCCCCCCACCCCCCTGACAGGGTCTTTGAACTGTCAGGGAGCAGACATTTTCATGCCAGATATATGGATTTTTCACCCAACCCCCTTAATTTTGGTACAACACAATGCAGAGCGAGGGACAGGGAGGGGGTTGATGAGGAAAGAGGGCTGGTCGTTTGATGTGTTCTTACCCTATCCAAAGTAAAATATCCCTCCAGCTTTGATGTCTTACCTTTAAAACCCTCCCCTTCCCCCCCTCCTCTTCTTAGTTCCCTTTGCAGGAAACTAAGAGTGATCATGCACCCACACATGCTTGGTTTATGGCCAGGTACACATACTGTAGATGAGGCTAATGGTGTGTTTAAGTGTAAGTGTGTGACCCTGTGTGCATGTGTGCATGTGTGAAGGTGTGTGTGCGTGTGTACTCGCAGCCACATGAGTTTGCACCGCTTGCCAGGATCCCTGTCTTCAAGGCATGGTACAGGGATTCGACCAGCTTTCGGGAGATTTAATCACTCTGGGAGTTTAAGTGAGCAAGAGGAAATACCCTTAACAAGCAGAGTCAAAGTGTGATTAGCGTTCATTTTTTCCTCCAGTCTGTTGGTTTATGTGTGCGCCTGCTTGTGACTCACATCCCTCAAGTAATGACACATTATCCCTCAACACACACAGTAAGCCCTCGCTACTTTATAGCCATGATCAAAAGCGGTAGTCATGCATGTTGTTTCATCACTCTTATCCTCTAACTAAGCCTAACTATTGCTTTTATGACAAATCTCAAACTTGAAATGCAAGTTATTGCTTTCATGACAAATCCCTCCGCTATGTCGAAGCTTCCATTTACGTTGAACCCTGAATGTTGAAGTCCATCACGGCTTTCATGACAAATCAGGGACTTCATGTTAACTTATAACATATATTCAACCTTAGGCGCAGCACTCCTGTTTATGATGAACTCCTAACCTCACGCCAGCCGCGCGGCCTTAACGAGGGTTCTGCCAGTCCGGTCCTGCAGTAATATAGTTCCCCCCCCCCCCCTGCCCTCCCCGGTTGGACACTAACGAGACGCCGCACACTGACCTCTGCAGCAGCTCAAATTAGATGTAAATTGTGCCTGATTTTTACTGGGGTCCCTAACTTGATCCAGATCCCCCCGCCATTGCGGCCAGCGGGTCAACGGCGTGAGAACGTCTCGCTCCCTAACGACATTTGGAGTGGTCGATGAGAGGGGTCGCGGGTAATGGTGACCTCACTGGCCTACACTTCACTTCCTTCTAATTAGAGTGCTGGGCCAGATCAAAGGAGCCAACCGCATCGCAGCGGGAGGGCTTCTGAAGAAGAAGGGAGGGTAGTAAAGACGAAGAGGAGGAGGAGGAGGAGGAGGAGGAAGAAGGAGCTGGGGGCCAGGAAGAGGGTGAGGTAGGTGCCTTTTCTATAAGTAATGGGGCACAGTGAGTATGGAGGGACTTTGAGGAGTTTTTTTCATTAGTCCTGGGGGTCAGTGGGGCACTCAACCTGTGTGGAACCTCTTCTATAGGTGGCAGGAGAGCCTTTAAAGAGGAGAGACCAATAGAGAGGTAGTGGAGGGGAGGATTGGTATTTATGTTGGAGGTAGAAAAAGGGAGAGAGGGGTTCGGGGTTAAGCACAGGAGAGAATAAAGCATTATTTCATGGCCTTTCAGGAGAGCCACGCAGCTCAGCGCTGTCTGCTCTGTGTCCAGGCACAGCTGTGGAGACGGGCCTAGATACAGGAAGTAGAGCATTTAACGCTTCTTCGCCCATTGACGTGTGCATGCTAGATGACACCCCCCCCTCCCCCCAGTCTTTAACATATGGACATATGCAATGTGGACATGCACCCAAAAGCACACACACACAACATTTATCTCTCAAGGAAAACGAGGACAAACTGTCGCACACAATAACAAGCACCAGATTACATCTGTTACCACGGTTACTAATGAAGGCACAAGCAGGCTGGATTAGAATATATAATTGGCAGCATTCACTCTGGGACATTTTGTTCTTTGGGATTAATAGTGTGAAGGTGCAAGATGTAAGAACAGGCAAAGAAAATCCCAGTTTAAGGAGGTTATTTTGACATTCTGAGACTAATTTGTCATTATGTTTTAGTCAAATTAAAAGGGAGTAGGTACAATAAATGCATTACGAAATCAGATCTAAGATTGTAATGTTTTTGTTCTGAATGGCTGCTAAGTGGTTGTAGAAATTAAATAAAATGAAGTGGAGGACTTTGCCTTGGTATTGGGAGGCACTTTTCTATTTCTCTATTCTTTTTCATTTCTATTTTTTCTGCTTCTTCATTCTTCACAGAGGAAAATACTTTCTACTCTACTGCTACTCTACTTGTATGACAGCCATGAATGTCAGGTTCTTTGCTGATTTCCATCAACAATATAAACAAAGAAACATTGTTTATATTGTATATATGATCACAATGTCTGATTAACTGAAGAACACCAAATGCTCCTTTAGGGTAAAGTGAAGAATGAATAATTTCTCTGTAATTCAGCAAGTCAGTTACACCTCTCATCGTGCTTTATCTCTTAACTTCTTTTCACAGCTCTTCGGAAATTATGACTTTCTTTAATGGCCAATTAACTTCAAGTGAGTAGCGCCATATTTTTGACCCCATCATTACAATAGTTATATTACATGAGCCAGGGCAACAATAAACTCTAGTGTTATATCAATACTTTGTCCATCACTAATATCTGCACTTATATTTTATCACGCGACTTCAGAGGAAGACCATTTTTAATGGTGTCATGAGAGGAGTAGAGAAGCTTTGTTTTCATTACCACCTCTTCCTGGAAGGTCTGAATGAGAGCAATGAACTCGATCATTCAGTATGTTTAAATGTTTTGGCTAGTTTGCAGGTCAGGTTTGGACTGAGATGTGGTAAGCTGGTGTGGCCTTAAAAGAGTGAAAATGAACAATGGATTTTGGAGACACTAATAAGTTGCTCTTTTTTTGCTGTTTAATTTTTATCAATATAAAAAAAATGCTCACTTAACAAATCAACAACAAGCAAACAAAAACACACAAATTCCAAAATGAATTAACCAAAAGACAATAAAAGAACATCCCATTAAATCTGAAAGCTCAACCTCAGTATTTTCATATCTCTTCCCCTTAAATGAAACATAAAATAAACAAACATGTTCATTTTCTACAACTCAGATACTTCCCCACTCTGTCACACCGAATACTTCTTTCACTACTAACCTGCAGTAACTTGACATTGCTGTTCATCTCTCCTATCAAAAAAGAGGAGTAAAGGAAGAAAATACTAAAAAGGCCCATCCCATAATAAAAAGAACAAAGTGCTTGTTTTTCTCCTCTATGTTTTGAAATTGATTAAATGCCTTCAATGGCTGTTGCCTTTTCCATATTCCAATAAGGAAACAATTCATTTCTGCGTTGTTTTTATGTTGTTTGTGAATGATAAGTGACCTGGCTTTTCTTAGACGCTGAATATGAATAAATGCATGTTTTTGCACACGTTTTGTAGTTGATGAACATTTAGGGGTGAAACAATCAGTGCCCTTGAAGGGTTGTCGAGAACACTGCGTTCTTTCACATCTATGGATCTTGTTCAAGTGCAAGGACATTATGTTCTCTGGAGTCACGTTTCAAGCCCCAGTGGCCTGAAATGCACTGGGACTCTTATGAATGTGTGGCATGCTAAGTTCATTACATTTGTTGTTATTGCTCTGGTGTTGCTCTTGCGTAATAAACTAGTGTGAATTTTTACAGTGCATCATACAAAGTCCCACAATTTAACGATTGACTCTGAATACGGGAGCTTGTTCCAGTATTGTTGCTATAAAACTTAATCAGCATTTCATTATTGTTCACCATATGTTTGGAATGCAGGCTAATGTAATACAGCGCAACCAGCTTCTTGCTGCAATTTTCCAGTGATCCTCTATCTAAACTCGGTCAAATCCAGTTGTTTTTGTCCATGAGCTGGATGAATCAGATGATATGGCTCCTACGTGGTGCTGACCTCTCCTGTGAATGCTCATAAGCATGCCGTGGATAGTGGGGATTGGGAATTTCATATGCTGGGAGCTATGTGTAGAGATCAGGGAACAGTGAGAATACAGCCTGGGAAGTTCACGGTGCTTTGATGGAGCCAGAATTCCAGGAGCTTCCCGTAATCGTGGGATAAGGCTTTGTCATCCCTGTCACTCACCTGGATTTATCAGCAGGAAATCTGGAAATGAGACGGCATTCCTGCCCCCTTCGGGAACCCAGGCAGGTCGAACAGCAGACAAAGAGGGCCACAGTCACAGATGAGATGGGATTTGACACTGCAAATACTACTATCTTTACGCTTGGTCAACATAAATAAGATTCCCTCATGTGTTTTGTGTGCTCTTAACCAAACTTCACAGTGAGCTCAGTTCAAATCAACCTTTTTAAGAGTGATTAAAAACCTGTTTAGAGAGACAAAAACCTCCCTCAGGAAGCCCCGTACACCCCTCAGGGCGAACCATTGAACAATTTACAACCCCCTACTATTAATGTTGACATGTTCACTGACCTAGTCTATCAACACACATGCATAATTGGTCTACCCTGTCTGCGCTTACCAGCTCTGATATCATATGTGTCGTCTGATGAGTTCTGATCTGACCCCTCTATGTGCCTCCCCTGCCCTCTGGTTCTGTACGTACCCATCAGAGCACAAGACCCCCAAGTGGGCTCACTGACCCTGAGATGAGCCCCTCCCCGGGACACTGCAGGGTTAAAAAGCAACTTCTTTTACCCCCAGGATTGTACAACCAACACAGCCACAAATCACTGATACGAACCATGTTGCCAGTGTGTGTGAACAAAATGTTATTTCATGGATAAAGAGCCACATTCATAGACATTAACATTTCTGTCTGATGCCCCGAGGCTGGGTATTTTTGTAAACCCCTTTCATTAGAAAATCAATGGAAACATTTTAAACATTTGTCCATTGTTTACTACTCATGCTTAGTCCTGTTTTTTTGGGTTGCAGATGACCTTTATTTTCTTCATTTCATTGATAAATAAATCTGTATATCATTGGATAATCATGAATCACTGTCTCAGACTCCCTGGTGATGGCCTACAATGTTTGGTCTGACCAACAATCCAAAAACCAGAAAACCAACAAATACATGTAACCACAAATGACAAATAAAAGCAAGTTCCACTTTTGAGAAGCTGAAACAAAAGAACATGTAGCATTTCTGCTTCATAAATAACCAACATTATTAACGGACGTATGTATACAGCTACAGAAATAAAGTGTATGGGTGAATGTCTGCTTAGAGCTTCCAAATTTGAGAGACATTTTAGATTTTACGCCAAAGAAACAGACCTTTTCTGGTTTGAATTCAACAGATGTTTAATCGTATGACATGTGGTAATAGTGTTAGGTTTATATTTATACAAACAACCTGTTCTCTGAGAGTATTTCATTCAATTACACTTTTTTCTTCTTTCTTGTTTCTTTCTGAAGCCTTTATTATGAAATAAATGAGCAGATTTGTCAGTAATAAAGACTTTATTTGTATTCTTAACACTGAGCACCCAAGGAGATGTAACAACATGAAGTACATGAAGACATCTTATTTAAGACTTTTTATGCCTTTTTAAACTTGAAGAAACTTAACCATGTGTGTACTGTATTGCAGACACAAACTAAATGCCAGCTATCCACACCAGCTCATCATGGAAACAATTATTGGGGGTAATCAATCGGCTCCAATTATAGACCAATAACTGAGGCTTTATTGTCTGGAGAGGAAGACAGCGGCCTGCGTCTAGCCTGTTCAACCAGAATGCATCATTTCGGGCTTGACCCCTTGCACCCCTCCGCACTCTTCCCCACTCCTAATACCTTCCTGTCTCGATAATCAGGCTGTGGAGGTCACGCTGTGTAAAGGTCAGAGTTTAAGGGTCACGCTGTCACTCAGGCGGGCGCCAAAAATAGGTGCCGTGTGATTTTAACTACGGAAGAGCTGGAAGCCACGGTCCAACAGCGTGGTGAGTTATGTGTCCACGTCATTAACCCCAGACCATACACTCCCCAAACACCCACATGTGTACATAAAGAGAACATGCTACTGTATATTGACTAAGGAACTGTATGGATGTTGTTTGACCCACATGCCAGGGTTATTGTTCGCAACACAAAAGCAGACTAACTGGAGGAAAACAGTTCTTTAAAAGCAGCCCACAGGAATCCAGTGATAATAGCTGGGAGGGGAGCTGGCCAGGCTGTAAAAAAAAAAAAAGCTGGTAAAACCCTGGAGGTTGGCTGTGGCAGAGCTCTTGGTACTCTCTGACAGGATGTTTGCTGGCACAGGCTCTAGCCATGGTGCGAATGCTGCCATGCGAATCAAAGGTTGTCAGTTAGCTCTGTTTGCTCTGTTAGCGCGGCAACCTCCAGTAACTCAATCACATCCCCGCTTCCACCGTCTGCAGGAGCTGAATGGGCCTGCATCGCCGGCTGCATTCCCGAGCCGTGTCTCACCTGCGCCGTGCCGGCAACGTGACTGTTATGGCTTAGCATGACTGTCTCTTCCTCTTTAAACATATTTGCACCCACCCTCTCATGATATGTCTCTCTCCAAGTTGCTGCAACATGAGAATACTTCTTAAGGCTCGTGTGAACAGGACAAGATGATGTAGCTCATTAACTGACACGCACATGACAAATGGTGCACTGTGTTGGAAGTGTGTGCGGGTATCTACTGTTACCTGGAAGCTAAGGGGAAATAGTTTACCTTACAAGTCTGGTTATGCATGTCAAAGATTCCGAGCATCTGCTTTAGGATTGTGTGTATAATGCCTAATCTTCACTCAAACAGAAAGCACTGCAGAGAGAGGGAGGATATTAAAAAAATCCAGTCTTTTATTATAGAAGGCATTGGAGTTTTTGTGTGTTTCTTTTATGACTCAGCGAATGCAAAAATGTGACTGCGTGTTGGAGCAAAAATCTTGGCGCTGAGGTTGTATTTGTGTGAGTTTGCTGTTGTTTTGTGTTTGCAGCTTTGTTGACAGGTCAGATTTCCTCCTGAGGAAAATAAGCTTTCAGGTTGTTATTTTTGATTCCAAATACTAACCAGTTTCAGAATCCGCTATTGAGACTATAACCGCGAGAGGAGAGGGGAAAAAAACCAAAACGTATTTGACAATTTCCTGAAAAGGGAGAAAAAAAGATAATAAATCACACCTGTGTGAGGTTTTTCTTCTTCCAGAGGATGTGAGGGTTTGAAGCTGCCCATATATGTTGCTATAAAGATTCCTGCCTCCTGACCCGGAAAGGCAGGCCTGTAATAAGAACCATCAAATCATGTGATTGATTGCCCAATGGCGCTGAGAAGAGAGAATGCAACAGGCTGGATGGGCCGCTGCTTGCCAACACGGAGGATGGTATGTGGGTGTGTGTGAGAAAAAGTGAAGATGAGACAGCGAGAGTGAAAGAAGGGAGAGACACTTGTTTAATAGGGCGGACGGGGGGGAGGGCATGGAGTTTATTTTTTGTCCTTCAAGAGCGAGATGACAGATGGAAAGAGGGTCTTAGAAGAGAGGAGGAAAAAAGTGGGGAAGAAGACAAAAAGAAGCTGACATCAAGAGGAAGAGAAGTTCGGACGAGCTGAAATGAGAGGGATCAGCGACAGAGACCCCATTAACCTGCAGCCAGGTGTAAATCACAATGGAGGGTGGCTAAAACAGGACCTGGTTTGTTCCTCTGACCTGCTTATTACTGCTCTGTTTCTCAACAGCTCCGTCTCACAGCAGTTCAAATCCAAGTGAGGTGACATTCACATGACAGATGCCCTGCGAGCACAATGAGCTGAGAGGCGGAGGGAGTGGAGCAGTTTCACTTTGCATACCTGATGTCATATTTAAGTCTTCACAGTTCCAGTTTTCTCAAGACAAGAGGCTGACATGTACAAAGTGAGTGGGTGTGTTGGCATTTGTTGTATTTTCTGTGGTGCGTTTGCGTAAGAATAAGATAATGGGCGAGAATGTGCAAGTTCCCCTGAAGAGCCAAGAAACTGCGATATGCCGGTGTTATAATCCTCTCTAATCCGATTAGCTTCATGTATAAACTCTGTCCTACGGGCAATGAGGGACAAGTAGACACACACACACACACACACAACCACACACAAACTCCCTCAGCAGACCTCCTCGTCACACCTGGCTCTCACAACTTCCAGGCGTTACACTTGAGTGAGCGGAAGTCTGATCCCCGATAAGGATTGCGGCTCTCCAGGATCAGGGTTCAACTGACACAAGACAAGATGAGAAAAAAAAAGTGGAAGAGTAAGAGAGAGTGTAAAGATGGTGAGAGTGAAGCTGTGGGAAAGGAACAACGGCTAAATGTGAAGTTGGTATGCATGTATTCCTGGGTGGGTGGGTGTGTGGGGTTGGGGGGTGGGGGGGGAGGGTTTGTGCATGGATGGGTGGGTGACAGAATGATGATGGGGGCAGATCAGAGCCCAAAGCTATTTTTTTAAGGTGGGAAGGGTTGATTGATTAACGGCTTGAGACCCCGGGGGGAAACCTGGGTTGAACTTCCTGTACGCTTCTCATGTGTTGCCTCAAACTGTTGGAAAATTCAGGACCATCTTCCTGTAAGAGACAACCAGAAACAGTTCATTCTCAAACCATATCTTTATTATTTACATTGAACAAAATATATTTGTTTAACATCTTCTTTCATTGCAAATACAATTGGTTTAACAGTAGTAGTTGGACGAATATTGAGGTATAAAAACACAATTTTTTTCATGTGGAATTTGCATGCATTTAAAACATTATTCGGTGTCTTCTGCTGAGGCACAATGTCAACTAAACTGTTAGTGGTAAACCTTGAAACCACCATGTGAAGAAATCATCCCATTTTCATTCCCGCCCTGGAACTATAACTCATCATGCAGCTGCTTCTCCCAGAGGATGCTCGGGCAGCAACAAGGTGTGCTGTAAACTTTTAATGCATAAGTAAAAAAAAAAATCTATAGGAACAAAAGGGTGTTTGTGATCAACATGCAGCGGGGGTAAGAGGCGGCGAGCGGAGAAAGTGTGGTAAAAGAAGTTGTTGTGCAAGTTAAGAAGGAATGCAAAGTGTTTGAAAAGATATGAGAGCTGGCAGAACATTCTCTGTGTTTGGCTGTGAAGCGCTGCTGTGAACGCCAGGCTTCGCTCCTCCGACGAGGCCCAGCGCTACAACTGAACAGAATGTGGCATAACACACAGAGACTGCATGCACACACATACACACATACACACACACACACACACACACACACACACGTACACAAATTGCCCAAGGGGCTGTTAACAGGCTGCTTAGTGAGATAGGGACTGGGTAATTTAGTCACTGTGCGAAATTGGTCTCATTAGTTTGCGATTGGCTTAGATTATATAACAGTTGCATGAGGCAGATCTGTTTTTCCTATGTATTCAATCATATCAATTTTAAAAGCTTGTCTTTTAGAAAAGATACGACAACAAACACAATAAAAAATGGTCTCTTAAAATGTGTTTTCAGCATTTTCTTAAACCTAAACATCTGACATTTAGTTGTAATTGTAATTGTTTGTAATTGTGTTGTTGCCATTATTTGTATTTATTCTGTTTGTGCATATGTATTCTGTTTTGCTGTCCTCTCTACACCATTCCAAACGAGGGCAGGTCCTCAATGATTTTTTTGAGATGTATACAAAAGGTGGAAAGAATGTATGAATGGAGTTGTCCACAAATAAGAGCTGCGCAAGTAATGATAATGTTACGGTTTTAACAATATGAGCATTTGTGAGAAACACAACACCAAAGTCTACATTTACAATAATGTAATTATATCATGTAAACAAGCGATGCTTTCTCTCTCAGGATGCCTGCATTTTTACTATTAGAAGGAGGCTGTGGTGTAATGTTCATGCTTCATGCAGTTTTTGTGATGTCAGGACAACTTGTTTATTATTGTTTACATTTAGTGTATGTATTATTGCTTCTATCAGTACTGCGGCTGATACATTACCAGTCAGGCTTTTGCCTACCAATGCCAACACATTGGCTTGTAGTAACCCAACTACAACTACTACTAGGCCTCTTGACTTTTACATTAGGGATGAACAAAGGTCCCAGATAAAAGATGACGAGATGGAGAATGACTTGGATTAATAAAATAATGTGTCTATGCTTTTTTAATGATCTCTGAGCAGAGACAAGGTGTTGGTGGAAGACACAAGTGATGCATGTTAAACTGGTCCCTCACAGACAACACGGGGGAGCCTCTGGACCACAGAATGTCCCGACACAGCGCTTTTCATTTTCCATGCATCCCGGAGAGAAAGCACAGAGGCTGACGAAAGGCAAATACACACACACACACACACACGTACATACACATACATACACAGTAGCTCTTCAGCCCTGGAAATCTGCTGACATGTCTGCATCGACCAGGCGGCGCTCAGTCTGTGGTGCTGCCAGGCGGTTGAGCTGTGACAACGCCATTAATGACACTCCTTAGCTAAGGATGACCAGAGGACAGAGCAGTGCTTACAGGCAGTTGTTTACATACGTATGAAGGATAGGAAAATATAATTAATCATAGTACTGTCCACTGAAGAGGTGGCATTGTCTATACATGTGCAGAAACTACATAGAAAGGCCTGTTTTTAAATATTAAATCTTGTTTTTTACATGCGCATATTTTTATTCATCTCCCGTGGCATTTTGCATATTTTAATGTTTAAGATGAAGTGCTTTTTAAGCACAGACGTGGGCTCGGCAACAATTTATTGCTGACACATCTTCCGAGTTTCTAGACTGGAAGTCAGACATCAGCCTTTTTGCTCTCGAGTTGTTTGGGTTGAGGAGGTGAAACTGGGTCAGTCTGACACACCCCGGGGAAGAGAGAGGAGGGATGGAGGGCGAAGGCGTGCATGTGTGTTTGTGTGTTATAGAGGGATGTGTTGTTGAATCAAAGGGGGGGAAAAAAGAGATGGGATGAGAGTAGAGTAGAGAAGAGGGGGGGGGGGGGGGGGGGGGGCTCAGGAGGATGCTTTCTGTCTAGTAATGTAGAAATACTAAACTCTTGACCCTGCCATGCTTGGCTTAGAAACACCAAACTTGTCTTTAACTTCAACACACAGTAGAAATTTACTGCTGCAAATGTTTACATTTGGGCGGCAACAAAATATTAACTTTATCATTAATACATTTTTCTATTATTTCATTTAGTTATTGTCATGGAATGGCCAAGACTTTTCAAATGTCTTGTTTTGGAACAAACCTAAAAAAAACTAAAACATTTTACAGCGTTATATAGAGTAAAGATTTCAATCCTCACACTGGGGATGCATGGTACAGAAAAATGTCTCTCTTAATCAAGGTATCTATTTTTTGACTTATAGTTTCAGCTCAATTTTAAGGTTTAATATCAGTCATTTAGGTTTGGTGTACACGTTTCTCATTACGGACCACTTCAAATATGTAATGAACCGTCTTCGTTTATTTAAGCTTTTATATATATATTTTTAAAACGCTCTGCCTAAAATCAAAAGTTACATTAAATTAGCTTGATTTTGATGTCCATCTCAAGCTTTCCACATGAAATAACTACACCAAACATAAACATACCAGGACAAAAAAATCAAATCAAGATAAAAAGTTTGATACACGGCCCTGCTCGTCAGATGTAGTTTCTTTCTTCTCCTGGCACATGCTTGACTTGCTCCTGAGCAGAAGTGACAAAAGTGGCACAGCTAAGAAAACAAAACAGAAAGTGAACATGAGGGGTGCAGACAGAGACTGGGATGAAATAGTAATGAGAGGAGATGGGCAGGGGTATGCCACTGCTGAGCATCAGCCTCTCTGCTCTTTTCCTTAACCCCCCCGCTGTGATAATGTCCCGCCTTGTCTCGTCTCACCCTCCCTCCCTCCCTCCCTCCTGCACCGCACACGAGTTTCTCTCTGCTTCAACTTCTCCTGTTTCTGTCCTCAGCAGCAGGAGGGGTGAGAGACGTCTGTGCGAGAGAAGGAACACTTTCTTCCAGTCGGTGGTATAAAGCCATCAGTGTCCCTGTTGAGCCCTCCGCCGTCTGTCCTCCTCACCCTCTGTCTAGTTAGCAAAGTGTTTATTCAGCCTGGCATTGTTTCCTCTCTGCTCTGCGAGCTTCTCTCTAAAAAAAAATGAGAAGAGTGGGATTGGCCACATTCACACTAGGACAGTCAGAGCGACTGAAAATGAAAAGACGTCTCCCCCTGCACCCCCTGCTTCATACACGCCAGTCAGTGGGAGGGTATGATGGCCTCCATGCCAGTGAGGGATGTTGGTGAGGTGGTGAAGGAATGGAAAAAAGGGGCCTCTTTCTCTGAACCGTGCCCCTGCTGATTGAGATGTACCCCACACAGGCAAAACCCCACTTCAGGGTGAATCTGTGACTCAAAAAAAAAAAAAAAAAAAAAACCCGCCTCCTTTGGCCTCCAGGGAACGCCAGTCCGAGTCAAGAGCCCGCTGGGAAGCAGCGTGTGGGGGGGATGAACTTGATGTGCCGCTGGACTGAGTCTAAAGGGATCCTACTGCTGGAAAGGGGTGGTGGAGGGGGGTGGGGAATTGGGGGTACATCTTGGTGCCAGGGTTTCCTGGGTTACATGCAGAAGAAAGAGGCATGATATTCTCTCACTGTCTTGTTTTTTTTTTTGTGTGTTCGATTCTGTCTGGATGTGTGTCGCTAAGCCTCTGTAGGGATGCTCCGATTCCCCGCCGCTCTGGTGTCTTAACTGTTTCCCTTTGATGATCCCAACACACACACACACACACACACACACACACACACACACACACACACAAACCAAATATTTTCATTGATACACACACACACACAAAAAAGCCTCCCACACTGCAATGGTATCCATGCCGCTTTCTTTTGAAGCTAAACCCCAGACGTACACACTCCTATTTCACTATAAGTTGCTCAGTAATGTCTGGCAATTGGTCCTATTCCGTTGCCTTTATGATGGGCTAATCACAATAGTTTGAGAAATTACAGCCAAGCCGACAGATTGATTGTACGTGCAGTGAGGTGCAGTGTGTGAGTGATTATGTGTGTCTGGTTTATATTAGGGCTCTGTCGGGGGATATAAGGCGGTTACTGTACTAGGAGCTACTGAGGTGTTCTGGTATCCATTTGGATGAATCAGCGCTGATGACTGAACCGTACGGGGAGACGGGGTTCGCCCAGATAACTACTGCGCTTCCCTGATCAAACAAACCACCAGCAGAGACCTCTGTCATGAACTCTCTTTTCTTCTCTGTAGAAATCCCTCTACATCGTTCTATCTCTTTTTTTTTCCCTTTCAAATTTGGGGTCTATTCCTTCAACTTTTCTTTTTACCCCTTCTCCCCCTTTTACATTTTCTTTACTTCTCTTCCTCGCTCTTACTTAATTGCCACCTGCCACTCGCAATCAGTATGATTCAGATAAGCCGGAAACTTCCAGTGTCATAGGCAGTGGGTTTCGGCAGATAAAGAGAGAGAGGGGAGATGATGAGAGGAGAAAATGATCCATGATTCATCAGGAGCTAAAGAGAAAGAGGAAGCTCCTTTTTTTTTTTTTCTCTTGGCTTTAAAGGTTGCAAAAGTGATTCAAGTGGAACTTAAAAAAATTCAGGCGTTCAGGCTCCCAGGTGGAAATGTTATACCTGAACGCAGATCTAGGGTGACACAAGTAGAGATGAGAGGGATCAAAGGCAGTCTGGGGGTAGAAGAGGCCAGACAATCACCCTAAAACAGATAATTGGCCAGTGTGGGGATTATAATGGAGCTGTCATAGGGCTCGCTTTTCACTGCACAATGGTGTGCGTATGTGTGTGCTTTTGTGTGTCCGTGCAAATACTTGGTGTGTGCGGGGAGACGGGCTTTTAACATCAGGACTGAAGGTTGATGTTAGGGTCTCTGCATGCCTCTGGGGAACATTTAGACGTCTGTAAGGGTGGAAGGAGAGAGATGAGAGGAAGACAAATGGAGGAGGATAGCTTATGGATGGTATATTCTGCCATATTTAAGTGGCAGCTTGTTTTACATTGAAGACCATTTTTGTGTGTCTAATGCCTGTATAGAGATTATAAAGGCTTCAAAGTAATCACTTCTGCAATCAGTCCTGTGTATGGATGTAAAGGAACACAAAATTCCCAGTTCGGTTTGTAAATTGTGGGGTTACGGTTTGGTAGATTTCATTCCCCTGTTTTCAACAATTGAACCATTCGACAGTGGCTTATTATGAGTGTAATTCAATTCTCGCTGTGACTATGAAAACACTGAGCATATTGTCTAAGAACATGATAAACACCAATGCATGTAAATTCTTGCGGACACATCAGACAATACAATTCCAGTAAAGTTTAAGCGGGATTCTAGCCCTTTGACCATGTGCTCAGATCCTGTATTAACTACAAGTTATTTGGGCACATATCTGCGGCGATTAACCTCTAAGGCGTTAGTAATGACATTGGCACAGTCTGAATTTGCAGTGAGCACGATGCCCGACTGAAGGGCTAGCAGAATGGAGCTTTTGTTTTGTTCAGCTACAGTCGACCGATTCGGGTGACAGCGTCCTAAAAGACACGTTTGAAGTGTTTCCACTGAAATACCCAACTTCAGTAGCATAACGTCGACACAAAGTGCGACACTAATCACGGCACAGTGAGGCTGGGCAGCTGCCAAAAGTTTCCGGATAAAAACTCGTGCTCTTGAATATTTATTCCGCATGTGTGAGTAGTAGACATAAACAGGCTATTTAGGGTCACAAGGCATACGGACCAAGGAAGTTGCATACCAAACTGAACGCGCTGAACTTTATGATTCCAGACGACAAAACTCCTGCTCCTTGCTTAAGCTTTAGCCTAAGCTTTAAGACTTACTGAACAGCCTTCTTCAGCATTATGACTAAAAGTATTCTACGTAATCGAAACCAAAATTTGGGTTTACTATGAAATAAAACCATAATAAAACACCTAAACCATCCTATTATAAGACATTGTTTATTTCAACAACTTTAGGTTTCCTACAGTCTTAATTTTAACTGCTGTGTTTTAAAAGCTACAAACATTCTTGAAATGTGTACGATATATAGAATCTATACTTCATTTCTAACTTAAAATGTGTTTTTCAGCGTCAAACAACTCATTTAACCAAACATGAGGACATTTGTTTGTTGTCTCCTGGCATCTTACACTAGACGACGGACAGTTGGGAGAAAACAGGTGGTTTTGTTGTCGCTTCAGTAACATGCCAGGCTGTCGCTTTAATGGCAACTGGCTGTCCCAACAACAACAAAATGAGAAAGACTGAATTCAGACAGGAGCCACAGAAGGTAGGGGAAATCTGGAAGATTAAACTGAATCACATTGCACGTTGATAACTGTCTGTAGAAAGTCATTTTCTAAACTTGAATGTTGAATCCCCAGCAGTTTGTGGACCCTTAGGCTTTTGTCTGATGCTCATACATCCCCTGGGAGCGTTGGCCAACTTTACCAGGCTTCAAGTGTAGCAAGTCGACAAAAAACCCTTCTAGCCAAGTCTTCTTTTTCAGCGGTTCGCTACAGTTTACTGTTCAACCTGCTTATCAAGCAAGAGGGGAGTTGATGAGGGATTTATAGAGTTTAATTTCAGCTAATTCACCCTCAGATTAAGGCTAAATGGAACCAAGATTACATTATGTCGGTCACTCTTGGGACTGTTACCTCCTGCATTCAACAAATGCCCGTAGAGTAGCAGCTAGACGGTACTACTCGGACTACAATCTGACACCTAAAGGTTTCAAGACACCTCAAGTTTGTAAGCATTTCTAGGTAGAATGTGTTAAAAGAGAATACATTATATTTGTTTGGATTTATCTGTTTTAGCTGCCGTGAAAGTGCTTGAATGTTGCATGAGGGGGGCGCTCCATGTGCAGAGGCTACACTCCTTGCAACCTTTCCCAGTTAGTCTGACCCCACTCTCTTCTCCTAACGTCTCGTGTCTCTCTACACTGTCTCCTTTAAATTACACCAGACCTGTCATTTTTATCTTTTTGTATTTGAGTTTGTATTTGAACATGGTTTTGGGGGAAAAGTCAATAAATCCACTACAAATTTAAGCCCTAAAATAAACGATTTAGAGTATTTCAGCATCAGTGTTGAATTAATTAATCCCATATCTAATTGAATGTAGTAGTACACAGGTTTAATAAAGATGAAGGGGGTTAACAGAGGACTAAAGCGATGGACGGAGGAGAGGAGTTTGACGCCTAATCCCTCCTCGGTGGCCTGGCTTCCCTTCAACACAACAGGTCCCATAATTACCCCCTCTCCTCTGGCAGCTCACACTCACAGCTCGAGCAGCAGGGAACTGGCTAATACTCTTCATCCTCATCCTCACATACACACACACACACACACACACAAATATTCTGCTGTTGGACCTGTCGCGAGCTGGTGACACACAGCAAGAGGACAGACAGAGGCGGGAGGACAGTGTTGTGGTCGCTGTGACACTCGTCCAAAATCTGACAGAAAAAAAAAAGCGATTTGGCTGGCAGAAGGTGTAGTCAGGAGGCTTTCAGGGTCGACCAATATTCCTTCTGTCTCCTCTGTCTGTCTGTGTGACGGTCTCTCCTCGCCTCTGTGTGCTGCTCACCTAATTAACACAGTCACTCAGCCAAGAGTGTGTAAGGCGGGAAAGGATAATGCTTATACTGTGAGACACAATGTGTGTGAGAGCGGCACAGTGTTCGACAGGCTGTGTGTGCGTGTGTGTGTGTGTGTGTGTGTGTGTGTGTGTGTGTGTGAGCGAGCGAGCGCGTGCTTTGATAAAAACTGCAGGTATGTTGATATTGAACACATGAAAAAAAAAAAACTTGGATGAAATCACATGTTATATATACAAAATAATCATAGTTCTTACTAATGTAAGTGCACATGAAAAAACTTTTTGAACCCAAATCTTGAATGAATGTACATTTTTCTCACGAGTCTGCCAACAGCACGGAGGATTTTGACATCCAAGAAGAGCAAACATTACAGAAAATGCTCTTGAATGCCTAATTGAAGTTTTTAGAGATGACATCATTATCTGTATTTATGATAAAAAAAAATTAAAGTTGATGTGGTTTATTTAGAAGTCATTTTAAAACATGCTAATGTGCAGCCCTCTTCCTTTGTCCATCAGTGCACAAGTCTTTCCCACAGATATTAAAATGAACCTGGTTGGATAAAGGTTATTTCAGATAGATAAGTAGTCCTCAATCTCTGAACTCATCAGCTGTTTGATAATGATATATGCTCCCAGGAACATCGGCCAACTTCTCTGCAGGTCCGTGGTGGCCAGCGCTTACCGTCAATGATTTCCAGTCAAGACTTTCTTTTCTGTGTGCGGCTTTTTTCACAGTCCAGTTAGCAACTTTCAGAAGGGACCGTGTGTTCTAATTAAAAGTGAAGCAAAAATTCAGCCCTCCTGATATGCCTACAAAGTAAACACCATCAATTCTTGATTTGTGACATCCCCCCGGAGTAGATAGATAGATAGATACTTTATTGATCCCGAGGGAAATTCAAAGCATCCAGTAGCAGGTTACAAAGACATGACATGAAACAATTGTTACAAATTAAACCACAAAACCGACGCCCCCCTCCCCTCCCATACATATATATTAACCCGAAAAAAAGATTTAAAGAATACCCCTAGATGAATCAAACTTAAACTGTGCAATTAAAAATAGACTTATACAAGAAATGTACATAACCCGTGCAGGGATAAAAATATATGTGCAATTTAAACAAGAACCTATAAACAGTTGAGGAAAAAATCTGTAATTAGACCTGAATATAAAAAAATTGGAATAATAAAAGTGTTTACCTTCTGAAGTTGTGTTGTTTATATATGTACAGCAATGTTTAAAAAGCAGATAGTGCAAAGAAGTAGTAGCAGCAGTTCAACTGTTTGTGGAAGGACTCAGTTTTAACTGTTAATTGTGAGTCTTACAGAGGTTTCACTCTGACCTAATGCAGCTGTATGTCCCCTGAAGAGAAGCAGATTTTCTCCTAATCTTGCCAAAACATCATGGTCAGATAATAAAATGCATGGTTGGTCATCAAGAGGTAAAGAAAACAACTTTTGTTTTTTTGAGTGGAGTCTGGATTAATCAGCTCAGATGCATTTCAGGAAGTCAGGAAATCTTACTGCTGATTGGCCTTTGCGACACAGCATCAAAGCAGATTTGTCACTCTAGTTGGAACATTTTTCTAGAATGCACTAACATTCAGATATCTTTTTATAGAGATTAAATAAAAATCTTCATGCGATTACGACCAATGGGGGTCAGGATGTCATTATGGAAAATTGTGTTTTGCCAGTTTATGTTCGCCATCGCCATACAATCTGTTTTTCTTTCATACAACAAAGCCTGCTCATAGTTGGATTTTTCTTTGGATTACTCCCACTGCAAATATACTACAAATGGAAATCATACCACTTCCAACGACACAGTCTGGCCCTTTTAAATATAGATTACTCCATTGATACCTGCTCCTCAGAGTTGGTAACATGTACAAAAAAAAAAAGTCTGTCATTTCTTCTCACCTCTCCTGCAGAAATAAATTCTGGATACATTTCAGGCAAGATTCTTTCAATAACTGTATCCATTGCAATATTCCTCCATAGAGGAAATGTTAGTCATGGGGTTGCGTCATCTCCTTGGTACTCTTCTTACATCCTTGTGTTATTTATGTGACCAGACAGAATCAATAGTCTGGTATTAAAACACGAGAAGTCTGTGCTATGTGAGACGTATTCATGTCTGCTGCAGAGTTAACTCTACATAGAGGATTGACATTTCCACATGCTCAGAGACTGCTGTTTGGGTTCCATTTATAGGAATACAAACTTTAAATGTAAATTAATTAATGCAAATGATTCATCTACACAAAAAACAACAGAATTTATCAAATTTGTTAAGACTAGATGTTTTTGACTCTCTTAACGTGGCCTTCCTTTTATGGTAAAATCATTTTAAAAAGCATACGTCGGGTCTCTTTTTATGAGCACAGTTATCAAATCCTACAGAAACCCAAAGGAGAGAAGTAGAAAATGTATTTTAATTTAATAACTTAACTATAATAGTCTACTAGCATTTGAATTATTTGTTGAATAAAGTCTAGAAGCAGCTAATTATGTCACACATTTCTGTCAAACACCCTCACATTTCCTTTTGTTCAGTTACCTCCAATACTTCCCCCTTCTTCACCGCTTCTTCCAGTCGTGACTGACACTATTGTGTTGTGATGACACAATTATAACCGCTACAATGTGAACGTGTGGATGTTTAATTAAATCTCCAGCGTTTGTTCTCCAGCACACCCTTGTCTCTATGTTAATCATGCCGTTTCTTTTTTTTTTTTTGTATTATTTTGTTTCCGAGTCATTGCAGCAGAGATGACATGCCCTGTGGAAGACTCAGAGGTTCACCTTCTGTGTGCTGGCGTTTTCATGTTTAATGAACCGACCATAAAGGGCTGCTCAGCACATTAATAATAGATGAGCACTGTCTGGGTCTTGATAGCTGCTAAATAGCTTCTGAACATGATGTGATGACATATTCCTGAATCAATAAGGAACGCTGTGCACTCCGGCCCTCGCCCACACCGCAGCCTCAGGAATGTAAATCCTTCAGTGCTCACAATTGATTTCCTCCATCTGATTCTCTTCATTATGTCTTCCTTACCGTGGTACACTTGACTTTTCCTTTCACAGCTGTAAGCGTACTGCATTGCAGCCAAACATATTGAGGCTGATGCTCTGCACCTTACTTTATGTTTTGCACTTATCTGGCCCCTTTGAATCCCTCGTTGTATGAGGGGTCCTTCACTTTTCATATCATGTATCTCTTTGCTGCAGTTAAAATAGAATGATCACTCTAAAAAAAAAATGCTGAAAAATGGGGTGCAGATGGCCTAGAGATTCGGTCACGCCCTGTGTATGGAGGCTATAGTCCTCCAAGCGGGCAGCCCGGGTTCAAATCTGACCTGCGTCTCCTTCCCCGCATGTCGTACCCTACTTTCTCTCTCCGATTTCCTACTCTATCCACTGTCCTATCAAAATAAAGGCTAAAAAAGCCACAAAATATATTTACAGAAATGCTTAAAAATAACCCATAACACTAATAAGCAACAATAAAAATGCAGTTGGAGAAAAAAAGACATCACTAGCATCATTAGCATTGGGTGTTAAAGAACTCTGGCCATGTGTTTCATATGTTTCATTACCTTTTAATTCTTGCCTCTCATTGGTGCACATAAAAATGTTATATCAGCTTTGTTCCATTAGAGCTCTACTCTGTACAAACCTGTGAGAAAATGACTGAGAAATACATTTTCCTAATCTGTAATGATGTAGTAAAATGATCCAAATATTCTCGTTTTGGCAGAAAACAAAGTATTCATGTCAGATCTCATTACTTATAGGAAGAAGCTGATTCAGAAAATCGTTTTTTTCAGAGAACTTTATTAAAGAATGGACTTTGAATTCAGAGTATTCAAATGTCGAACCGCATATTCATCTAGGAATAACAAAAGTGAAGGTTTGGGTTTAAACAGTCTTTACCATATTGCAATGACTTTTGTTTTTTGTCTTTTTGGTGTCCCTTGTGGACAAAGTGGTACGTCTTATCTCTTACCTGATCTTGTCCTCTGTATCTGAAACTAGTGGGTTTTTAATGTAATTTAAGTTTTTATAAAATAATCTCAATCTTATTTTGACTACGTATGTAATGAAAAACATGTGAGTGATTTGATTATATTTTCTTAAAAAAAAATTCTGTATATGTTTTTTTCCAAACTCTGATAGGTACACACACATGACGTTTCCGATCAACTGCAGCCAGTCAAACCGCTCAAGGAAACAGTAATATGCTCGGTTGTAAAAATTTACCAAAATTGTTTCAACTAAGGCAACTAAGAAGTGAACACCTGTCGACTCAATTGTAGATAAACGCTCAACAGAAACTTGTTTTTAATTGTTTGGGTTATCTTTTGCATTGGATTTGAATGTAAGTGTCATTTTAAAATAAAACGTTGTTCAGTGTCGGATGTGATGTTCAAACACCAATAAGGAACATATCCATTCGATGAAGTGCTGGCAGGCTATTGATGATATTGTTATGTAACATATCATTTGCATATCAAGGCAAATAGCTGAAATGTTTTGCAGAGAGTGAAGCGAACCAAATCAAATCCATCTCTCGAGCGAAGGTTGGGGTTGAGGTTAGGGGTTAAGATGAGTGTGAGTGGGGGGGGGGGTGTCAAGGAATGTCTACTAAAGATAGATAAACATGCAGAACATTGTTGTTGTTGTTGTTTTTTTGTGATGATGTTTGACCTTCAAGACGACATCACAAACCTTTGTGATTTTACTTTGCGTCCTACATTATTTGTGTCCAATCATGGATTATATATCCATCACAATCCAGCAGAGCCCTCTCCCCCTCATCTGTATCATTCTGTAACTAAGTTACTTCTGGATAAGATAACCATCCTTAGTTACGCAGCTAGTCCTCCCCTTCTTCGTCCCACCCACCTCAACCAACCATGACCCCCCCATGGGGGTCATACAATGACTGTCATGCATATCATTATTGGTGGAGGCCCTCCTTCCCCTATGGGGGTCCGCTCATTGACCTTCTGACAAAGGATGAAAGTGTCCCGTCCGGGGGAGGGGGTTGGCCAGGCCGACGTTGGGGTGAAGAGCCCTGCGTCCTCCTCCGGGCCGGGATAAGACCCAGCAGGGCTTTCTTCACGCTAATAGGCACGACCCCTGAACCCCACACAAAGAGCATCACTTCAGGAGCCATGGGCACTCAGTGTGGGAGAGCAAGGAGGAACCAATAGAAGCAGGCTGGGGGCTCTGGCTCCTTTGAGAGAGTCGGACCACTGACTTTACAGAGGAAAGAAACAAGAGAGCAGAATGAGAAAAAAAGACCAGGAGAGAGAGAAAGGAGATAAGGGGAAGATTTTTTTTTTGTTTTTGTTTAGGGGAAAGGACTTGTTGCTAAAGTTCAAAGGGCTCCTCTTTCAGTGCAAGGGTCTCCTTTCCCTGCTCTTTCTTCTGCAGCTCTTTCTCTCTCTTAATGACTGAAGGTGGAGGGATTAATGTGCCTTTCACATGCCTGCTTAATTACTTGTTAGTGGTGTGTGTTGTATGTGTCCATAGAAGGGTTACTATAGTATCATCTATTGTATGTCTGAACACATTCATGTAATGGCATGCACATGCCTTTTTGTTATTTGATACAACCTTCTCTGATTCTAGTCCATATTATACAGTACAGATTTTTAGAAAAAATGACAGGCATGCATTTTAAAAATAGGGACATAATCATCAGATGCAGTCCTATTTAGTTGAAATTATTTTACAGTTTTACAGTATTAGCCACTAAATGTGGAGTAGGATTTTCCTACATTTGGATCTTGAGTCTTTTTTGTCATGAATGTCTTTGTCATAAGTGACTAATAAGTAATGGAAATGATTACTCATTAGTTTCTGCCAATTCGTTCACTCAACAACGTATTATTTGAAGATGAGATGTTATAAAGAAAACCAACAACTACGCTCGGTAACTGACCTTTGGGCTTGTAAGGGTACCAACCGAATTCTGTCAGTACTATCCATCACTGATTCAGACTGAACCCATCAGTGCCGTACCGGTACCAAAGAGTAACATGTCTTTAACTTGGTAGAGCAGGTCACCCTTCTACCAGAAGATCAGCTGTTTGAGCCCCAGTTTCTCTGGTCTACATTTAGAAGTATCCCTCGGCAACATACTGAACCTCAAAGGGCTCGTTAAAGTGTAGCCTTAAGCTTTAAGTATGAATGTTTGTTAACAATCAGGTTAGCAGTAGCATTGAACAGTGTATGAATGTGTGTGAAAGAGTGAATGCTTCGTTTTAGTTTAAAACTCCATGAGTGGTCAGAAGATTGTAGATGTGCTATGCGAGTGCAGTCCATTTTCCATTTTCACCTTTACAACTTGTTTAGGTTGAAGTTTGTTTGCTCCATTTCCAAGCGCCACTTCAGTCCTTAAGATGATAGAACTTTTTTTCAATGGCGTGTAGTACGTCATCCAATAAAAGCAACAATAAACTGTAAGTGGCCACAGGGTCATCCTAATGGGGAACATTTGAAAAGCATATCAGGCATATCTACAGGCTATGATAAATAGCAGAAAGTGGTCCAAGTGTGATTATCATAAATCATCTATCACTTAAAGCATGTACATAGTCTGTGACGTCACCCATTGGTTACTGAAGGGGAATGGAAGTCCATTAATGGCGGTCACCATATTAAAATGTTTCCTTGACACCGGATTAAAAATAAAACACTTGAACTATTTGGACCAAACTCGTTTTTTGAACCAGATTATAATCATGTTTATTTCTACTGTCAGGCATGGTGGTGTTTGCGACTTCTGTGGCTTTTGGAGCCAGCCTCAAGTGGGCACACGAGGAACTGCATTGTTTTCCAACCCTGCATTGGCTTACTTTTTCAACACTGGAGGTTGTTTCTTGGGGTTATGCAATTTATCACAGGTATTTAAAAAATAAAATAAAAATTGGCCAACATTGCCAGTCTGCTTTGGAGAATTTACAAAAAAAGAAGGCGTGTTTGGTGGGAAGAAGAAATAAGGGTGGTTTGATTTTGTGTTATTTGTGAATTGATTTGAATAATTGTGATGCCATAAGCCTGAACATGATTTAATTTAGAGGTTCTGACTTCATTTTCACAAATGAAATATTTTCTTTTTTTCTGTAAGGGGGTTATAGCTTGGGATCGTGTTGTGTTATATAGCAGGTTTGGGGTACAGTAAAGGTCCTTTGGGGGGCGGCAACTGTGGGGTCTGATGTGGGAACGAGAGGCCCCTCCTGGCCTCCTTGTTTCAGCTCCATTGATCAGAGGGGAGGGGTGAAAGGGAGAAGGGGGGGCGGGTACTGTACCTGCAGGGAGCTTGCTTGCTTGTGTGTGTGTGTGTGTGTGTGTGTGTGTGTGTGTGTGTGTGTGTGTGTGTGTGTGTGTGTGTGTGTGTGTGTGTGTGTGTGTGTGTGTGTGTGTGTGTGTGTGTGTGTGTGTGTGTGTGAGAGAGAGAGAGAGAGGGGTCCACTACGGTTCTGGTATAATCCATCCACAATGCCTCCGCCTCTCCTCTCTCTCCGCTCCCACCCTACCTTTAGTCTTCAGTGTGACAGGTCCCAAACAAAGCTCTCAGCATCTTCACATGAACTCACATCATCGAGTAAATATGGACTGGAAAGAACAAGGGGGGGTGGACAAAAAAAAAAGAGGGCGAGGAATTTCATAGAGGCCTTTAAACTTATAACCGTATTCAGCGAATGGCTTCTCTTCAGTTTAAATTGCTTGTGTTGACAGTGGCTCGGGGGTGACCTGCAACACTGACGCACACTGGGACTATATTTTTGGACACGCTGTGGCAGAGTAATGACATTTTTCTGACAGGATGTTTTGCTGAGATAATGTGTCTACCTCTTTGTTTGTTTGGAGCCAAACACAGGTTTGAAAGAGGTTGTCACACACTTGATTGCACACCGTTAATAAAGACACCTCCACTTTGATAGCAAGCACTCACTTATATTTCTGCACACCACCGTGCACCAGGGTGGGAAATTTCCTCTTTCGCCTACCTGCCACTGTGACTGGTGGATTCAAATTTCTACCAGTCACTCTATTTTTAAGCTGCCACTTTATTTTAACCTGCAGCATAATGACACATAATATTATAATCATGGCTTATAGTATTCAAGTCATTTGTCTCATGAACAGAAAAAAAAGTTTCAAGATTTTTCAATCATACTGGAGTTTAGACAAGTGTGACATCAGTTCAAACGCACCTTCAGGAGGTAGACCCGTTGTAAAGGAGATGCTTTTTCGTGCTGCGATACTCTCAAGTGACACTGAGCCAAGCCATTCCAGCACATAGCCTGTCACTGTAAACACTTTTCAGACCTTTTCAGACTGCTTTTTTTTGCAAAAGTACCCTAACTTAACTCAGCCGCCATCGCATCTTTCTACATTTATATTGATTCCGTGATGTAATATTGGTGCCAGAGTTTGTAAATTCCCATCGCGTTTTTTGCATTGTGCGCGCACGCACACACAGCGCTGCACTCCCCCGCTGATACGTCTCACCTCTGTTACTTCCCCTGAAGACAGTACAGAGCGGGAATCATATCGTCCCCCCCCCAATACACCTCCGCAACATTCCGATTGTGACTGAACAGTTGCAGGGTCATAAATTTCGCGGCTTGAAACGTTAGCCTGAATAGGCCCACTGACGCTCACTCTTACACAAGGAGGAGGTGGAGCCCTGTGGGCCGCATTTAGAGCGGCCTGGCTCTAACCCTAACCCAGAGCTGAACAAGCAGAAGAACGGATTCAATTTGTGTTGTTTTCTGTCAAACATCACTCTGTCTTGTTACTTTTATTTGCTGGCCACCCTGGCCAGTAGTTTAAGCATATTCACCTACTACTGCCAAAAACAAAAAAATATATATATTTGATTGTTGCTAATTTCCTACCGTGCTGTGCACACATGGATACCTCTGTATTTTCCAGTAAAGGTGATTCAGAATCTGATTGCAGTGTGGACTGATGTTATTTATAAGATCTAAGTAAGATTTAAAAAAGAAAAAGTTGAACCAGAGATTTACCCGCAGAAGACTGAATATTTGTAGTCCTTAAGGGACTGTCTCCCTTGTGGGCCCTCACCTGTGGAGATAATCTTGATCATTACTGTAATTAATGAGTCTTTAATGAGGGCCCTGAAACTCTGCCACGGGTCATTAGCTGAAGGCTGAGATGCCGCTGCTGCTGCTGCTGCTAAGTGCTACTCTGCTGTCAGCTGTTGCATACCCTAAAGCATTTATCAGAATTTCAAAGATGTGGATGAATTCAGATATCCCAAAAAAACTATTTGCAAGTTGATGAGTTCTTCTCATCTGACTTATTGTCTTCAGCGGAAAATGTACATCAATACTGCCTATTCTTTGCGTGGGTTTTGTCCCTGTATTTAAAAGAAAAAAATATTTTCTTACAAATCACAAATTGTGGTCATTGATAAACAATAACCCCCCCCCCCCCTAAAAAATGAAGTGCCAAGAAAGTCAGCATTTTGACCGAATTGCAGAAATAATGAAATCCAAAATGTATCACGTCCATGACTCCACTTGTGATACTGGACACTCACATGCACAAACATACACACACATACACACACACACACACACACACCAACATGGCCTGGAAGAGTGTTATGTCAAGTACCTCCCATCATGCTTTGTTCCTGTGTAGTGAAGTGAGTGAAGCGAATGGCAATTCTTCATTCTCACCCTCCCCTCCCACTCCAACTTTCATCCTCTCCTCCTCCTTTTCCTTTCTCACCCCATCCTCCCTATCCCCACAGCGCAGCTTCACTAATCCGTATTGAGGAAGCCCCCCCACCCCCAAAGTTTCCTCCCCCGTTCCTTCCTCTCACCTTAACAGCCTCCCCATTTCTCTTTTTTCACTTCTGTCAGTTTTCACTCTTGTTCACTCCCACCATTCAACTCCCGGACGCCGTATTTCCTCCATATTTCAAAAATTCAAACTGCCTACTGGTTATCCCTTTCTCCCAGCACATGAGAATCAGGGAGCGACTTGGAGCTTAGCGCTGACATCCTCCCTCCCCTCTTTTATCCCTCCTTCCTTGCATCGCTATCCACTGTACCGATCAATCTCCATTTCTTACATTCCATCTCTCCTCTCCAGCATCCTATCATGGACCAGAAACAAAGCAGGCTCCTATTATCCCCCCCTCCGACCCACCCACCCACCTACCCTTCAGCTTCCGACTGAGCCTAGCTGGTTAATCTTCCCGAGGCGTTCAGTGTCTAACCGACCCCCCTGATGCCATCAGACAAAGAGAGGGCTCCCTAATTCTCCCTTTCTCTCCTTTACCCTCACCCATACTCACCCCTTCACAGCACCCCCCACTTACATTCTCCATCCACAGGGCCCCAAAACCAGCGGAAAGGCTTTGAAGAGGGGGAACACCCCCTTCTAGCCTCTGCCTTCCATCCTACTGGTACCTCCTAAAAAAAAAAAAAAACGTGCATCGCCAAGGCTGTCAGGGTGGCCCTTCCTTCTCTTCTCTCCCCCCTTTGTTTGGTCCTGTGTACCCCGCTTTACATACCCCAGTACCTCAGCATCCACCCCCCCATCCAGTGCATGAAAGACCGACCTGCTCAAGAATGTTGTTTTTAGCTCCTTCCTTTTCTCATTGAGCGGGTGATTGGTGATGTGCCCGGTTTTGTTGCCCATATCAATAGTGCCACTTGATGACAATTTGGCGGGCGAGAAGACCATTTCTAATCAGACGTTAATTTATTGCGCTGCACCCTTGCTGGCATGACTTTGGTTAAAGGAATGAGCAGGGTGTTGTGTAGCTTTTTGTTCCTTGTTTTGTTGGGGAGTGTGGCTAACATTAATAGCGTGTAGCTATAGTCCCTCTTTACAGAGGCCTCCAGTGGCACTGAGCCTTGCCTGGCGGAAAAGACCTAAACCACTTAAGTAGAACTGCTTAAGGGACTGCTGTTATTTGATCTTCCAACTACAGTAGAGGTAGAATCTGTCCTCACACAAACCTGGTTCACGATTGAAAAAAAACTCCTGAAAAAGTCCTGAAGTTTTTTGGGGTGAGCTGCATGTAGGAATGTAAACAGCTGAATGTTATATTATGACTTTATCTGGAGTTTCACCTTCCAGGCCCCTAGTATTTTTTTCTGCAGGAAGTCCAGGTGATCTGATGTGAGAATGCAGCAGGATATAATCAGGAGAATTCAGCTCGCTTAAGTTCGGGCTAGGTCAGTGACGTTTATTCCCTGCGATGCGAATGTGCATGCACGCGACCATTGCTATCTCCCTGCATGTAATTAAACTGCTTCATTATGTTGTGTGAGCTGTGAGCTTCGGTGGTGACATCAGGAACAGAAGTGAAACGGCGTCAGTGTAAAATATTTTTGAGGTTTTTTTATTCATTGTGCATCTCATGCTTGCAAGCTGAAATCCTATGTGAAATCACATACTGGGACACCAGTATTACACTACAGTGGGGTTCAATGTAAAAGAACAAAGGCGTGAAGAGCTGCAGCAGAATATCAATGTAAAAAGGACAAAACACATTTTTTTTATTGTGGTGCTCTTTTCACCATGCTGGATTTATAGTGAACCGGCAACTAGAAACCTGAGCTTAGACCATGACCGAAGACCTCTTTGTCTCCATTGACTCTCTATTCTGTTTTGTCTAACATGTTCAATATCTTCTCTTTTCTGAACTGTCTGGTCGCCTGTAGGTCTTTCTCTCTTCTTCTCTGGTGTCCCGCTTTAATGACGCTAGTGGCAATCCAGTCAAGTTCAGTCATCTGCCACATTCCAAAACCCATTTCGAGTCAAAGTAGAAGGTGGGATAAACGCAGCATTACTCTGTCTGTGGGTGGATACCTGGGTGAATGGCATGTGCACAGCTGGAAAAATGATCCTACTTCAAACAGCAGTATGAATCAGAGAGGTATCACTAACACCACCCACTCAAAAGCAATAAAACAAGTGCAGGGAGGGGTTCTGTGTGTGGGTGTGTGTGTGTGCACTCATATGTGTGTGTCTTATAAGAAGTGAAAGGAAAGTTGATAGGACATTAAACAAAAGGAAATTTGTTAAACATTTACAGCCAGAATACTTTATCAGTTACTTTTTCCTGGTTTTGTGAATGAATATGAGCATTGTTCTACTCTAAAATGAAACAGCCAGGCTTACTTCTTAGCTTGGCGGCATGTTTGATTGCGTGGTGTCTGCTCAACCTTTCAGCAATTGTGCCAGTTATGTAATCAACGTAGTTCTAAGTGCAGCTGAGGTATGTATGGGGGATTTACATAGACCTGGGTGTACCCTTCAAGAGGATTGGGGCCCCCAGTCAAATAAGACAAAAACAAGGGCAGGATATGAAGTCAGGACTAGAAAATACCCCCATTGTGAGTAATATGAGCCCCAGGCTTCTGGATATACAGAAAAGGGTAAGTGAATCTATGTGTGAGTGTATGTCAAGGCTTTATTAGTACTACCCAGTATTGATGAAGCGTAAAACAGCTGGATCTACGTCTTTAGTTCATTTACAGTAAAGGCGTACAACTTACAGAAAGTCATTGTACTGGAGGCACTTCAAAAGACCTTTAATGTGTACCGACTTTCTCTTGTTCTGGCAATATCTTATCACAATAGGCTCCAATAAACGGTGCCGAAACAGTGAACTTGAACGTTACTTTTACAATGTATTGTCTGGGCAATAAAAGAGAAAGTGAAAGAAAGCGTGTGAAACAAGGACTGTGCATGAGATAAAAAAGGGTCATAGATTTGTGAAACATTGGTGAGAGAAAAAGGGAGGCAATAGAGCTGCATAATTTAAAAAACTCTGTGTGTGTGTGTGCGTGTGTGTGTGTGTGTGTGTGTGTGTGTGTGTGTGTGTGTGTGTGTGTGTGTGTGTGTGTGTGTGTGTGTGTGCGTGTGTGTGTGTGCCTGTCTGTCTTTGTAAGGCCTGTACTTGAATGTTTAACCCTCGGAGTGAGGACATCTTTGGACATGTAGGATGTTTTGTTGGTCCTCACTTTTAAAAACTTTTGTAGGACCATCAGGGCACCATGTTTGAGGCACCATACTTCATTTTAGGGTTTGGCTTATTCTGGAAAGGAGCAAAGGGAATACATGTATGTATATGAGCACCCAAACAAGTATTCCCATATACATATAAGTTGGTCTCTGTGTGTCAGTGGGTAATACAGTGTTTTTGTTCCACTTTGAATCAAGACCGCCACAAAACATAAACACAAACAGCCAGCTAACTTCTTGAGACCCAGCTACTAAAACAGTGACATGGCCCCATAATCAAAAAGAGAATAGTAGCTTTGATAGATCAAATTGTTCCAAGATATTACTCTCAGCTCTCTGAGTACTCCTTTATCTTCGAGCTGTGCTGTACTGTAATTACTTAACAATAAATGTATGTTTATTGCCTTTTATCTCTGAGAAATTTGCTGCTGGCTTTTAGAGCCGTTTGTTTAAAAGTAAATACAGTGAACAGGAAATCAGATGTGACCTGGAGGATGTAAAGTTAAACAAATTGGTGGCTTTTATGTAGCCTGAACAACATGCTACACTTTAGCTTGTGTGATGATTATGATTATGTTCTTACTGTGAACCAAACAAGGTTCTGTTTTTTTTAAGGAACAAAAGAGTTGTAGGAAATCAGCTGCCAATCTGACTGGTAAAGGATGTCCACAACCTTCAGCTGCATCCTGGATGGATTACGTAACAACAATGTTCATGTATCCTTTAAAAAAAACAACGTGTTAGTTGGAACAACACTGCATTGGCAGAGTAGTTGATCAGTAGCACTAGGTCGACAGTATGAGTCAGTCTGGGTTTCCTCAAGGTGCTTTGCTTTTTCTCCAACATTTCAAACTCAGGTGGACTAGATGAGAATTTTAAAAAAGAGTGTTTTTGTCCTGCATTTCACAAGATGAGGAATAGACAACTAATAGAACTGAATGTCAGCAATTCTCTTCTACTTTGTTGGTAAGAAATTGTCAACTGAAAAACATGTAGTGTAGCTGATGTGACCCTGAAGAAGCATGCTTTTAATTTTCCTTAAAGTTTGACTGCTCCTCAATGCACCATCCTGTCTTATAGCTTTAATCAGGGTTGTCAGAGCACATTTTCATTCCCCCAAACCATGCAAATGAACGTTTTTCCTTAGTAATATGCGCCTTGAGGGGGGCATTCCCCATTAATAAAACACTCATTATTATTTGATCGTACTTTAATTCTCTGATTTCACCATCGCTCTTTCATATTTCGTTTCCATTCGTTACAGCCTACATCTATTTGAGGCATATTGGACCCTCATAAAACATGATTTTAGGGGTAATATAAACCCTTTACATACAGAAAATCAGCATTTAATGGCTGCCCACATCTAATCTGTACTATTGGCTTTTGAAAGGAAGAATAATTTCAGGCTTTGAGGATGATAAAAAGTGATGGTGGGAGCTGTATGGGGATGCAGGCAATGCCTTTCCCATATCAATCAAGGCCTATGGATGGCAAGGCTAGTTAGCAGCTCATGATTGTTTTGAGGCCCTTGGCTGGGGTTCCAGTGTATCCGAGAGGCCTGTCCCTTTTGGTTGGCCCAGTGGGGGGCGAGGTGGCGCCTCTGCAGCCCCAAATCCAGCCCACGTTCATGCGTCCGTTCTGATCCATCACTGCAGGGCTGAGTGCTGGGGCAAGGGCCGGCCTTTGTCCAGTGCCGCATTCTTTGGGCCATTGTGCGCAGACCACAACCATTTAGGGATTTTAAAGGCTCGTTTGCACAATTCCTTTTGTCAGCGACCCTCAGCACAGAAAAGCATGAGAGCAGTGGAGGGGGGAGGAGCTAAAGGTATTTGATTTAAAAAAAGAAAAAAATAATATTTCAAATTTTTGGTTTGGTGTTGATGTTCTTTTTTAATTACATGAAGTGGATTGGTAAATCAGGGCCCTCCACTCACGTACTCCCCTGCCCCATCATTTAAACTCTGTTTCTCACCATGTCCTCTTGAAAGCCTTGGATAATTTCCTCGGGCAACAGGCAGGCATACTTTTCTCATGGCACCAAGGCACATGTCGTAATGGGAATACAGATACGGACTCAGACACATCACATGTTCTCATAGAGTAAAACAAATACTAAGCATAACAAGATACCATAGACCCCGCCCCGCTGCTCATAAGAAAACAGCCCCTTATCAGAATATTTTCCCTTTTCTCGGCATTCCTGTGAATAGGGCAGAGCTGTGAGGGTCCTTGGTTTAAGAGCTTGTTTTGACTGTGATAAATGTGATGCATGTATGTGTGGTTAGTGTGTGCATGTGTTGTGTTGTATAACCCAGATCCTCCTGCATCCACATTGACAGAATGTATATCCAGGCTCCTGAGATGGCTCATTTTTAAAGAGTCGATTATTTTACTGATTGATATTAAAATTGCATAAAGTAAAACGCTGAATTGATTATATATGTATAGTGCTGCCAACACAGCCTGTATGGCTCAAGCATCACTGTATTTCTATAACTTGGCCGGAATGTTAAAAAACGGACTCAGCCTCCCAAGTTTAATGGACATGAACGATTGAAGGCACTTCATTCAGTTTAGAGAGGCCTCCAAGGCCTGAAAGCAGTGTCTAAAATCGAACCCTGGGTGGATTGATCGACACCTTGAAGATCAATTCTACTGATGTAGGTAGACAGTCACACATTGGCTCATACCTGAGTGTATTAATGGTCCCCACTACTTGCATCTTAGTTCAATGAATCAATCAATCTTTGCTTGTATGGCACCAATTCATAACAAATGTTATCTCAAGACACTTGAGCAGGTCTAGACCCTACTCTTTGTGAGAGTTCATTCAGTATCTTTTTATTGCTATTATTCATTGTAAAATATTAATTTAATTCATTTTTACAACAATGAAACTGCCAATAGTTAAGAGTTAGCCAAATGATGGTTCATTTTCTACATTTTTCACTGGAAAGTATTGATACTCATGTTATTCCTTGATATCAAATTAGACTCCATCAAATAGTGTTGAATGACATTTGATACACCTCATATTAACCTACACATATTAACCATTAACTAGCTGCTTTTAAGCATTCCTATTGGTAGCATATTGGATATTGATTGGTCATTGAAAAGCACTTATTTATTCTTTATGTTCTGATGTCAACATGTGTTTTTTTTCTTCCTGAGAATTTGTTTTAAGTTAATAGGTTACAAATAGGATAAAGAGAGATGATTAAGAATCCGTGAAAACCAATAAGACATTCAGATTGAGTCAAACTGTTAAAACCATCCCACAGGATGCTGTCTGGATTCAGATAGCGATGTCTAAAAACAAACATGAAATGACGGCTAGATGCCAGGGGTTCTGCCTAAAGGAAAGCAAATGAGAACTAGACTGTTGCTTTAAACAAACACTGATTTAAATACCTTTTCTATGTAAGATAATTTAAGAGAATGTATATAAACACCTCACAATCCTATTTCTTTTGCACCTTTAATGATAAATAACACATCCCCACGCATACGATGACAAAGCAATGTTTCAATGCACCCACCTGATTTATTCATTGATTTGTAATCAGTGAACTGAAAAAACCACATGAATACAATTAAGTGTAGATGCCAAATGTGACGGAGGTTTTGTGTTTGTGTGTTGTTGTTTAGTGTTGGCCTTACGTTGCACATGAATAGTTGGCCACAGGGGGGGTAGATGGTAACATGCTAATCTGATGCTGAGGAGGATAGTTTAAGACTCCCCAAGTCCTTTAAAGCACATTGTTATCTTCCTGATTGGGTTTAGCACTCAAGCAGAAACAAATGCATTCCTTCCTATTGTGTGGCATTCACCAGAAAAGCTGTAGAGTAACAAAAGGGACCGAGCATCACAATCTGCCCCTATTGATGCTCATACAGTGACCAGCAGAGTCTGTTAGAACGTTTTATTGACTGGCTTAAAAGTTGACTGTGAGGATTCTGTGAGAATCAATTACTATTTATTTTTATTCAAGAGGCGTTTTTTTTGCAGATAGGATTTCTGGATTCTGATCCTCTTCAGGGGAATCCGTAGGACAATGGTTGAGGGTCATGACTTCTGGCTGAAGAGGTCAAAGTTGAAATGACGTGCAAGGTGGTGGAAAAGCAAATGGGTTGCTATGGCACAGGCAAATGTTGTTTAAGTTAAGACCAACGTTTTTGTGAAAGACTTAAGGTTAGAGTCAGCAGAAAGTTCGGCAGTACAACGTTGACAAATGATTACTCTAAGGCTTTCAACGTACATGTCCAGACAAATTTGAGTGGAGTTTTCTCTTAATCTATAGCAACGTATATTTTTCACTCTTTGATCTGTTCTGTTTCTTCTTCTTCGTGGACTGTTAAAGCACCTTGCCAACTTTGTAAATATTGTCTTGAGCTGCTAACCTGCACAGGCGTGTTCTCGTGTGAGTCAAAGGAAGGTATTTGAAGAGAAGAAGAGCTCAGAGTTGATTCCAGCGCTGCTGCGTTGACTGATTTAGTCTTAGAATATGACTGAATTCAGACTCCCACGGAAACAGGTCCAGTATGTCAGCATGCAAAGTCATGTGTCAGGGTTGCACCCTTCACTGAAACTTGCACATTTATACTTGGGGGGGGGGGGGGGGGGGGGGGGGGGGATGGGTGCACAGTAGCACTGCCCATAAAAAGCAGGCAACTCCAGTTTCTGTTGGCACACCACCTGACCCTGCTACCATTTTAATATGCATCCCACTTCTCAGCTGTTCCTCTCCTTGTTCTCAGTTTGCTCTGTTTTTTATTATTGTATGGAGCTACCCCTTCTAACAGCAACCCACAGGAAGCCATTCACTTCCTAATTATCTGCACATCAAACAGGGGTCGCCACGGAGACGTAGACCATAAATTCAGCCCCCCTCCCATTCGCTGTGGTGCGATAGCGCAAGCAACAGCTGCCTCTAATTGGGGCTGTAGGTTCAAACTCCTAACATATGACTTCCCTCCCATTCACTAACACACTGTCTGGCTCTACCGAGGCCGCAACACACGGACCAGGTCACCAGCACCGAGAGGGATGAGGTTTCAGATAAAGGGAGACAGAGAGAGCAGAGAGGGAGAAATATGCCCCTTGATTACACAAGAAGCTTGGTGCGGTTTTCTGGATGGGCTCTGAAGTGGTCCAGTGTTGCCCACTCTCACCACAGAGAGCAGGAGCTCACCCAGATTGACAAAGAGAAAGAGAGGGATGAAGAGAAATAGAGTGACAGACTGTGATAACAAAGACAACCACACTGAGGTTTCATGACGGCTTTCTGGGTAAAAACTGTTGAGTTATCGGATCTGTATGGGCCAGATGTTGAGCCGCGATCAAAAACCTCTTTTACACTTCTGTTAAGGTTCAACCGTCCATTACTGAAACTGAAAACGTGACTTGTTTCCCCCCAGATAACTTTTGCTTTCCAGGTCAAAGGTCAGGATTAGTCACAAGTTTCTTTTTCTACCACAGAACAGATACATGGATACATAACTAGTGCTATTGATCTTCATGTGTTAAACCTCTGAGAGAGACAATTAGCAATTCCCAACATAGTACGACCAGAGAGGTGTCAGGAGAGGAGTCCATAGCTCTCAGGGCTGAAAGGCTTTAGTACCTTTCACTGCCATGTAAATTGGACCCTCAAAAAGTGAATGAGCCTACCTATTGTCCCTAATGGCCTCTTATTAGAAAAGCCGCCTACAGTGTGAATTTGAGTTTGTATGCACGCTCCAGGGTATGTGCATATGCACTTCCTAGCTTCCCTTAAGTTTACTGCGTTCAGCAGGAAACACAATTAGCCCAATCAAAGTGAAAGGAGGGGGTCGGGGGGAAGGGGGAGGAGAGGACTGCGTTTTATGAACATGGGTGGTGAAATGGCAGCATTGTGACGGCAGAGGATATGAGGTGCTTGGCGGCAGCTTTTTGATCTCGACGAGTCTTTAGCACGCATCTGACTCTTGTTAAAGTGGACCGACATACAATTAAAGATATATGGCCCGGGACAGGCGTGTGATTTGGATACATTAGCAGATTAGATTTTTAAAGGCAGTTGTTTAAAGGATGGCTAGTAAATACTATTCAGCACTAATGCGTGCTCTCATCTATGCAGTGAATTAGCTAGGGTTTAAAAGCACCAGTTTTAAAAGCATGTTAATGGAGGTCTATTAAAAAAGGAATGTTGGGGAGATTAATTATTGGTCCACAAACTGCTGCGTGTGCAGACCCTCATTAGAGAAATAAAGTAATACTCCAGATGCTAACGCTCCCATTTGTCTTGTTTTCTATCAGCCTCTTTTACTGTCTTCTGAAACATGCTCCCCCTTCTTCTGAGATGCTTTCACATATGGAGCTTTCACTATCTTTTATGACATTTTCAAGTGTTTGTGTATTAACAGGACACATTAATCAATGCTCTGGGCACTGTCATCATGTTAAAAAAGGAGTGGGAAAAAGGGCCCTCTGCTCGTTTGTCCTGTCCGTGTAAGACAATGTAATACTCATGATATAACCAAATTTACTTGTTTTAAATGTGCCTCATTTAGTTCTGGCCTGACCTTTTTAGTTGGTCTGCAAGGTGTGAGAGGGGACTCTCTGGGTAGTAAATAAAAGCAAGGGAGCATGCCGTTTAAAAAGTTATTGAATCAGGAAATTCCTAAAACACTCTGAGAGGGGGGATCTTTGCTAGGCTTAGCTGACCCTATGCATCCACCCCTCTCATACCCCTGTTTGGACTCAAAAGTGGGCTCACTGGTTGTCCCTTAGTCAGCACATACAGGGGGTGTGGACAAAAGGTCCATTCTGCCAACAATAGGGGGCATTTAGACCGTCACATACCCTGGTGACTCCAAGGCAGGGGATGTTGGGGGAGGTAGGTGAACAGAGAGAGAGAGAGAGAGAGAGAGAGAGAGAGAGAGAGGAGATGCAAGAGCTTGGAACTTCAATGGAAAAAATGCAATCTATAGGAAAAAGTCAGTGCAGTCCAAAAGCTAAGCTTACCTATGGGCTAGGTCAAAGGTCAGGGACTAGACACACAGAGGATTCCCTGTGGTAAAGCATAGTGAAGCAGAGGTACTAGGGTGGAGGTGGAGGGGTGCAGGGGTGGGTTTATCACAGAGAGAAATAACAGCATGGGTCCACGACTGTGTGGAACAACAGACTCAATTCTCTGGTTTCAATTTGATCAACTTGTTGGCTCTTATATCTTGGCAAACAAAACAAAACTGTGTTCTACTGTGAATAAGCATAAGATGTTTTTTTTCTCTCTCTCTCTGGTGGGCTTCTGGGTTGTGTCTCTCTCCAAGGGATCTTACTTGGCATCCTCCTGTCTCTCTTCATATCTTCTGGTTGGGTCTCCGTTGCTTACTCCCCATTAGGTAAAAATGTCCAACATATATTGTGCAAAGAGGGTGACTCCACTTGCCTTATTTTTTTTTTTTTTTTTATGCATCCTGGGTCCTGATACTGTACATCTCCAATCTGGACTTGCCTCTCCTGGTTCCTGGTTTGCCCAGCAGACCTTGGTTCTTATTGTGATGAAATGACCCAAGACATGATGTAGAGACATAATTGTTGAGATATATTTGGATATAAATTGTATGCAAATCCATCTTCTTCCTTTTTAGCTGATATGATTTCAAAGATAACTTCCCCTCACACACAGGGCACACACAAGCTCAAGGGGGGAAAGTAAAGAAGCGACTTTCATCCAAATCTAACAGAGGACTTTTTTTTTTTTTTTCATCTTCACACAAACTCCCAGGTGCCCCATGTGCCCTCCCTTCCCTTTCTCTGGTCTGAATCAAAGGCTGATACTCTAAACGCCATGAATGACATTGATCTTAATCTGTGAGGAGTAAGGGTAATTTCGATGGGTGTGTGTGTGTGTAAGTGGAACAGAGAGAAGGTCAGAGGGTCTGTGGAGAGGAGGAAGATGATCTCTGTGCTCCAGCAGGGCACAAAGCGAGGGCGCGAGCTACAGGAGCGCTCTCCCTTACAATGCGCCCTGAGGATCGTTAAGTGATTGTGTTACAGAGAACAGGTGAACTGCGTCTCTCCGCCTCGTCTTTTATATTTTCCTCTCTATTATGATTTACAGGGCTATTCTTCTCTCCTGCCGGCCTCGCCATAACTTGTGCTGTTCTTTTGAAGGCAGCCTGCTCATTGCTATTGTACCTGGCCAGCTTTGAAGTGCCTAAGTCTTAAATGATGATGAGACAAGGAGAGTGCTTTTCTTTAACAGCCGGGGTAAAGGAGGCTCTTGTTTCTGACAGGTGTCTTTTATAGAAGGGAGTGTGCTGGACTGGTGTTTTGTTGGGGATCAGGTTCCACCCTTCCCCATCACCTGTTAATTGAATAACATTAGCTTGCCATCTGTGGAGATTTACTGGAACTGACCTCAGTGGACTGTTTAGATTACAGATTAGCCATGTGTATGTGAGAAAGAGTCATGTAGATAATTGCCATTTTTTTTATTTTGTTTGCACAACAAAAAGACTTCTTTCAGGCTGGTAGTGACAGCCTATGACTAAAGGAGTTCACCACCATCAGCCAGGAGAATACAAAATTATACTTTTCTGTATGATTTTGTAATTTTATTTTTAGTTGTTTTTTTAGCATTCTGGTTTCCAATAATACAGTTCCATTATGTATTTTTAGTTTATCTCCAAACTTTCTTTTTTTGGCCCTAAAGAGGAAATCTGCACACCAAGCAGCGATTCATTTATCAGGATGGATTTTATGTAAGATAGCAATTGGCCAAGACCTTGCAGGAACAACAGCCATTGTAAATAACTGTTCTATTTAATAAGGGTTCTGTACATTCCTTAAGGTGTCACTTTGACATTTCTGCCTCCACGTATGTTCATTGGACTTATCAGAATGTTAATGTGTATATTTCACAGCATATACTGTAATACAAATTTAACAATATCACCTTTAGAAACATTGTCACCCTAACTCAGAATGATTGCAAACATCATTCTGAACTGTTTACTTTAGAACTATTTATCTTCCTTTTAACCCCCCCCAAAAAAATAATTAATCATGCCTTTAAGGCTTTTCAACGTGTAATTTCGATGAATAGACCCTCTAAAAGTGCAGTACAAAAAGCCCTAGTGGCTCCTTAGAGTAACTAATGAAGTACCCTTGAGCAAGGCATTAAATACCCAACTGCACCAGAGGTTCTATGGCTGACAATATGACAGAATCATATCTCCCGATTCCCACCTCCACTACATTGCAATCTCTCATAGGGATCTGACCTAGATAAATAAGGTAGTTCAAGGACTTTGGTGAAAGCCTATTCCCACTCATGTACACTAAACACAGTGACGGACTCCATTCATGTGCAAAGAAATCACATCAGATGTTATCTCTTCATTAGCTCCAGTCTAAACAGTGCATCCCTCTTTGGTGTGTGTATTCATGTATGTGCCTGAAAGGGACACTGCAAAAGTTAGAGTATTGCATCGACATGCGTGCACTATAGGGCCAAAGTCATCTTTGTGGTTGTGGGTGTCCATATGTGTGTGTTAGTATGTGTGTGTGTGTACCCCAGCTTTGCATCACTGATTCCAATTCCAATCCTTGAGAAGATCTAGAGCCAGATAGCGGAAACACGCAGGCCGCTGCGGGCCACGGCCATCTGGGCCTGGCCCGCAGCGGCCCAGGGTGGTATTCTCTTGGTCTCTTGGGTTGGGGGATGTTTAAGCTGTTTTGTGTTTTTTTTTTATGTGTGTGAGTGAGTGTGTTGGGGGGGGGAGGGGGGGGGGGGGGTCGTGAAGTTTTAGGACAGTATTACAGGATAAGGGGTGTGTGATTAGGTGGCCCCTCCTTCCCTCTATCCATCCGCCTCAAGCTTGTGGTATGATGGAGAGGAGGGGGGGGGGGGGACTGAACACACAGCTGTCCTCAGCCATTATCAGTGATGGATGAAGCCAGAGCAGAGCATCAATGGCATGCCCGGCGCTCACTCACTCGATGTCAGCGTATTGGTGTGAGTGTGTGTGTGTGTCTTATTTAACAGTGTGAGAGTGTGTGTGTGTGTGTTAGGGAGAGAGAGAAAGAGAGAGAGAGAGACAGAGGAAGAACAAAGATACAGAGAATGTGATCGCGTGCCAGGAATACCCTGATGATGCAAATTAATCATTCTGAGTTTTCATTCAACAGAATGAAAGGAACAAAAGAGGAAATATGTGCTCAATACGTTTCCTGTACTACATCATCTTGTTGTTTGTGTGTATTTAAAGTGGGCAAGGTCTTATCTCCGCAGCTGTGCCAACTGCAAAGCCATTTTAGCTTCTTTTTACAGCCCTACGTAAAACAATATGTGACAGTACAGCATGTGTCCTTCAGTAGAAGGTGGCTTTGGAAAAAGGTTTGGACACTCAAGAGCAGGAAAGATTTGGCACAATACACGTATTTCAGTATACTTTCCAGGAAATGGGGATTTGCTCATGGGGACAAAGTAAAACTAATCAAATATATTGCAACATTACTGTGTAGGCCCTTTGAAGGATGGTGACTTAGACATTTTGAGGCGACAATCAAATCGTCCAAAAATTGTGCTGTAAATCTTTTCCAAATTTCTTTCCTGGAGGTCAGTGGAAACCATGATGATGGAATTTCAAGGAAAGTTGTGATGGCAAACTCAGAAGAACTAAAGAATGGACAACTGCATGGTTATGACTAACATGTTCACACAAGGATGTGTGATAATGCAATGGTGGATGTTATGGGCTGGTTCTGCCACTGCTGTAACAGATATCAATGATACCAAATGGTGAATTACTACAAATTTGGCTTCTGGGAGTTAAGCAGTAACTTCACCTCCTAGCCTCAGTTTTTTTTTTCCAAGGCAGGGGTTGACATGAAGTTCAATTTGTCCATCTTTTCAAGATGTCTGACCCCAACTTCAGAACCATTAGCCCAAGAACAGTACATATGTATGTACACATCAGAAGAGAGTAACAAGTCAAACTACCAAAGCAAAATTATCTTATTGTTTCTATACTCAACTTACTTGTCTGCATATGTCAGCATTGAACATTATGTTGGGCAAAAGACAACATTTTTAGCTGCATCATGTCCAATTCAAACAGTCTTGCCAGTGTAGCTGGAACTTTCTCTCCCTTCAGTGTTCATACTTTCTGTCGCCCTTGACTCAAAAGGAGTGATTTTCTTTTCTTTAAGGATTTTTGCCTAGCTTTTGGCTATGAACCAATAGTTTAAAAAACATTTTTACTATACTTATGTATGAGAGAAAACTGTCACAGGAGTGACAGCATTATGACTGTAGGCAGCGGCTGCCTATCATCTATGACACACGTGTGCAGACGCTTATTAAACATTAATGATGTAGCAGTAATTAAGGCAGTATATTTTAACTGGCTCACTCTGTCTTTCAATAACGCTTCTGGGCCAGTTATAATGTCATGCCCTGGGATGCATGGACAGATTTTGCTTTGGCATTCCTGGTGTGACAGGGCTTTTAAAACGTGATATTTGTCAAAGTGCAGCTAATTTCCCCCCTCGAGAACAAAATGAAAAAAATCCTGACTTAAGTCTTTTTCCCAGTTGAAAATCAATGTCCTTTAAGGTCGTATTGGAGGACGCTGAAAAGTGCTGGCTAGGCCTGGGAAGTGGAACTGTAAAATTAGGCTTCTGTTTGATGTAGATTTCCAGATTGATGTTGAATGCTCCAGGTAGTTCAGACATCTAACAATGACCAATGCATCGGTGGATTGTATTTGAAGTGTGTGCGGAGGTGGGGGTGTCTGGGCTAAATCAAATTCAATGATGCTGTCCTCTCCCAGTCCACCAATTAAAGTAATCAATGCCACGCCTGAGTTACCACAGCATCGTGATTTGTGGGCTGTTCTTCTGGCCATCGTTTACATTGGCCTTTGACTCTAGAATACTATTACCTTACCCTTACAAGGATGAAGCCACTGCCCCTCCAAATCTAATTCTTAATAATTAACCTTGTGTGTAATCCTGGGAGCTTGCTGACGGATGTCCAAAACGCTAACTCAATCCACAACCAAGGTTTTATGATTAGATTAGTGTGCAGTGACTCACATTCACACAATGCCCTCATCTGACTCAACAGCTGTCAAACACAAGACATGGGCATAAGCCACCAATTAAATATGCTAATATGTTTCATCCTCTTAGACAGGGTGAATTATGTGTATTATGAGACTGAATTCAGGCGAGTCAGTTGTCCTAATTCAACCAATTTTCATTGGTAATTAAAAGCTTCATTTCGTCAGGGTTAGCTTGTCAGAATACACTATTCAACAACGGTAACAACTGCTGGGAAAAAGGGGAGTAGAGGGTGAGTGATCTGGTTTAAGCACAATCTAATAAGAGGCAGTGATTTGCATCTGTGTTGGGTCTGAGTGCAGAAACAGGCTGGTGTTATTAAAATTGAGACTGGTGGTTCTGTCTGGAGCTCACTGATCCATCAGAGGGAAGTGACAGCCAGGCAGACAAGCCTGTAATGGACTGGTCATGGACCAAAGACACACCAGAGAATACAATCACACAAAAGGATGGAAAAATAGTGCAGCTGGAAGAGGAGACTGCATACGGAGACATTTATAAAAAAAACAAATACGCTATCAAATATTCATCAAGATTCTTAACGGTTATATTCAATGTGAATCATATACATGAACACTCACAAAAAGAGAAAGAACCATCTTTTATTGCCATTGAAAATTGACCATGGCATTTCAGAAGCAGTTGCTTTGTCTTGCGCACATCTATGATCTATTGTTTGAAATCCTTTTCACAGGTCCAGATATGTCACCTACTGACCCCCCTGTCCTCCTCTTGTCCCGTTAGTGAACAGATGAGTGCTGGTCCAACTGATAATGACTTGGGAATATTGAAAAAGACGAGTAACCCTGCCGTTTCCAGCTCTCCACGATTCATTAACCCGATTTCCACTGAGCTCTGTCCCACATGTGTCAACGAGACGCCTGCTGAGGATTCTGCCATCCCGCCGGGCCCAGTCCTCTGCCCTGTCGCACTCCAGCTCACCATCAAACCGACAGATAACTGTCGAGGAGCAAGGTTACCCCCAATGTGTCAATAACCTTGTTCCCCCTCTCTGGTCTTTTACCTCAGAGTTGCTAACCATTTGATGTGTCCTCTGCTGTCAAGCTTTAGGTTTTTAGATACAGTGCTCTCCAGAATTGAAGGCATGTGTTTTAATAATAAAGACCAAAAAATCGAAGAGATAATGAGATTAGGATTTTATCATTTATTGTCTAAGTGGCATTCGCAAGGAGGATATTGCTTCAAAAAGCAGTCTGACTTGTTACTATTATTAAACATATGTTATTGAAATTCTCATAATGATTACTAAAGCTAAATAAAGCTCTTTTAATATTCATAATCAATTGACAAAATCTATGAATCTAAAGCATCATATATGGTGTCACATAGTAGTTAAAGTAAAAAAGGAGTACTGATCTTCATTGTAATCTCATTTACATTTCATTAATTAAAGTGCAGCTACAAAGATAAGAGATGGTCCACTTATCTGGGCAGTGTCTGTAGAAACATTCAACATACCAAGCGGGTATATATTTAAAAAATATTCCTCAAACTTCACAGCTTGGGAATGCTGGGAAAAAAAGAAGGGAGTATCGGTGATGTGAATTGTAATTTTCCCTTCATATCCCCTCATTTTTACATATCTTCTCATATAACTCATCCTATAAAAGCTGAAAACGGCTTACCACATTTTATGGAGATCTTTCGAAAGAAAACAGCTGTACGTTTTCATTCAGAGTGTAGTGTCTTTGTTGGGATGTGGGGGCAGACTCTTGCTGAACAGGCAAAATGTCCCTCAAACTGACTCCGCTGCCTCAGTACATCCTGCTTTCGCCCCCAATCCAGGCCTTCTGCAAACCCCCCAGGGGCACGCAAAGAGGGATTTGCAGTGTACACAGTCATCACTGAGGCTTCAGCAGTGACTGAGAGGGTCAGTGGATGAATGAATGGCCTGACTAGACTGAGATTCAACTAAGATTTTATTCTCTCTTTAAACCAGACTTCCTTTTGGTTTTTAAAAAATGGTAAACAATTCATACCATGGAGACATAGAAGTTCATGAAAAGACAGATGAGCTAATTACTATGTAAAGATTTGTATTAATAATTTATCTGGATTTAAAATACCACACAAATCTTAGTTTTAATCTGAGGTGAACCTCCTTTAGCCCATTTCACTGTCAGCCTTCCTTGCAAGCGTAAAGGCCAAGGGTCAGACCTTTCCAAGCTCTCCAGTGATCAAACAGTTGGCCCCCAGCGGACCCCAAATGACCGTTAAATCAACCAAGGGAGCATGGAAATTGTCAAGGCCCCTCACGTGTGCTCTTCTTATTTCCTCGTCTTGAGGTGCAATCTTTCGGCGGCACACTGACCAATAAAATCAAGGGGACACTTCTGGTGTTGAGTGCTGAGAAATGTAGTAACGAACGTGGCCTCCATTCGAACTCATTCACTCATTGATTAGTAGCCCAAATCACTGGGGAGTCTGGAAAGTCTGCTTATAGGCCTAAGGTGACACTGGCACTCCACAATTAGCCCTCAGTCAATATGTCTCTCATTGAGTTGTATGGCAGAACACGACAGCGTCTGAACGGGCAATCCATTCAGCCTCGTACAGACGGAGCACGCAGAGGAGGGTTTAGTTTAGGCTAATTTAGTTTACAGGCAGACGGTGTTTATTGGACCAGAAAACCATTTGTTATCTGTTTCCTCTGCAGAAACAGTCATGAATCAATCTCGATACAAATGTACAAACACAGAAGCGCCTTGGTGATTACTCCAAATAAACAGAAGTACTCACTCTCATACTCATAAACACACAGAAAAGCGAGGCTTTGGGTGTGCGCTCACATACACACAAACTGGCTGAAATAGGCCTTACTTTAAAAGAGTGTAATCACTAATACACGGCCTCTACTTCTGTAAGTGTAAATCACTGTGTTTACAGTAGGCCAGCTTGTTTATAAAGACCACCATAAATCCTACCTTTATGCAACAGAGCCTTTGTAAATAAGTCAACCAATGGATATGATGGCATCCCAATACATCAAGCTGAACCTAACATTTCGTTGGCCTAATGTTTCACCTCTCACTTTCAACCCCATGTCGATGAAAAATGTGAAAAAGTTTGACCAGCTCAAGCGAAGCAGGCACTTACCTTGTCGCTGATGGCAACCGATGACCTGAAACCTGAAGTGATAGATTCAGCCCAACTGTTCTTTTGTAGTTGTGTTTCCCTGTTGCCAAGATGTTTGTGTGTCCTAACCAACTCGCACAATCTCTTCTTAAAAAGTAACGCCGTTTTCCAAAATATTCTTCTTCGTTGTGTTTTGCTGGTCTGGTTGGTGTTGTAAGGTTTGGTGCGTATCCATAAGCTAAAGGAAAACCTCCAGGAATACGAACAAAATGAAAGCAGGGTACGGATAGAAAGCTCTGTCTGTGGCACATCTCATGTAGTTGAGACTTCAATCTCAATATTCCCAATTTGAGTCAGGTGGCATGTCTTCGCTTGTCATCCCTCTCTTCCTCCACTTCTTTTCATCTTTCTGCTTCAACCTTCCCCATACTGTAAAAAGGACCCTTACAATACTAAAAAAGAAACATATCTAAATGATTGTGCTAAGTAAGTCCAGCCTAACTCGGATAGTTTACATGCTGTGATTCAACTTATAAAAATAAATGTTCTGTCCTGTCTTTGAATTGACCTTTTTAAAATTCACTCATTTGCTTAAAAGTTAAATACAACTAAGAGAGACTCCTCTTTCGTGGTTTGCGCCATTTTAACCTGGCCTTTTCTATTCTTGTGTACCTCTTTTATTTTCTTCAAAGCACTTTTGTAACTGCTCCCCTGAATAGTGCTTTTTTAATGACTCACTGACAGCTGAGTGTCTCCAAACAAAAGGTGTGTAGCGCCGGTGATTGATATTCAAACATTAAAGTTACGCACAGCCTAATGTCCTGTCAAACAACGTCAGCATGTGACAGCACGTTCAGGCTGGTTGCGGACCCGCTTGTGCCTTTAACTGTTAGATGTCATGTTGTGTAGGAGCTCAGGCGCTGACACACACATTGCAAGGACACTTGGCACAGCAGGCTAATTGCCAGAAGCTGGCCTCAAAACAATGGAGCCAAAGGAACATCTAACTTACCCAGAGGACGGCACTTATGTAATCAATGCCCGCAGAACAATGGCATTCAAAATCAATAAAGAGCAGAGGACGTGACAGTAGGACAGGATGAATGAAGGATGTGAATGGATGTCAGTAGAGATATATTATATCAGTGGATGCTTGTGCGATTCATGGCCCCTGAAAGGTAAACTGTACGGGGTTAATTTGTTTTAATAATTAGACCTCCATGGAGGGGCTTTTTTTTTTCTCCCCCCCCCCCCCCCCCCCCCCCCCCATGCTCTCGCTGTCTTAATCATTGCTTTTCTATCACTTTTTATCTCTTCTTTTCTTTTCCCTTTTCTCCCTCCCTCTTTCTTCCTCTTTCTAGGTGCTGTGTTGTGCAGCCAAGGCCGTTTCTTCCTCTGAACACGCTCTTGAAAGGCTATTCATGGATTCTTCAATGAAACCCTATTACATTTGTGTGGAGTGCTTGTGTATGTGTGTGTGTGTGTGTGTGCGCGCGTGCGTGTGTGCGTGTGTGTTAGAGGGAGAGAGAGGGACGGAGAAAGAAAAAATAAAGAGAGGGAAAGGTATTCCGGGGGCCGGGCTACAGTACCATCTGTATGCAAATCTTCTCCGACTTTGGTAAACTTTGATCAAACACTCAGGCCTCCTTTTCTCTCCCTCCCTAACTCCCTCCCTTTCCTCTGTCCACTATGTGCTCTGCAATTACTGTAGCTCCGCAGCTCTTTGTCAGGCCTGCATATTACCCAGCTAGGGCAACGGGTTACCTCGAGGAACTGGCCCCCCCTCGAGGAAACACACGCACACACATCCATCCATGTTTTCTGCCCCAATACCCCTGATATCTCCTCTCTATTGGCCTCATCTTCTCTACCTACCACGACCCAAACACACATCATTTGAGCCGCTGCGACTGCGCTGGACCCAACAACAGATGGTGACGGCCCCCTCGCACACACACACACACACACACACACACACACACACACACACACACACACACACACACACAAACACACACACACACATATAAACACACTCCCTCACAGATAGCAGGGCTCTTGGCAAAAAAAGAAGGCAAGTGTGGCGCATGGGTGACGGGCATGCCTTTTGCAGAGGTTGGGCACATTCTAAACACACACACTTGTTTATTCACACACACCCACACACCCACACACACACACACACACACACTCACTCACTGAAGCCATTGTTTCCACCATATGGGAAGGTTAACATGCTGAATACAGATCTGGTGCCCGACAGGACAATAAAAAAAATGTTGTGACAAGTGTTGTCAATTAATGCCGGCAGGGATGAAGATCTCAAAACAACATGAGAAGACACACACACACACACACACACAAACACACACACACACACACACACACACACACACACACACACACACACACACACACACACACACACACACACGCACACACACACAAACAACAAAAAAAGACAAACATGCTGCATTTTGTTCTGTGTTGCTTTCATGCACATCCATCAGTGGGGTGTAAGCCCATTAGAGTTGTGTCGTGTGCGTGTGTGTCTGGGCAGCTCCAGCCAGGCACTCGGTGGGCAGAAGGATAATGGGTACTAATCAGGGAAAAGCCACGGCCATATGTCTGTTTAACGTAGGAGATGGCTACTCGCTGGACGTCAGCGCCCCTCTAAAACAATTAGCCTCGTTTCGGAGAGTCGAAAAGCTTAACTGTGGCTGAAGCGTGTGAGCATATTAGTGTGTGGCAGGGGGTTGAGGAGGAGGTGAGGAGAGCACCTTTTTTTGTTTGTTTAACACAGAGAGGTGTGGGTGGAAAATGTGATACTGGACACTGTGAGGATTTGTATGTGGTTTCTGTGCATCTTATTAAACGTCCGTTAATATAACGATCGTAAGCAAACTGCGTTGCTTGGCTCACACACTTCTGTTCTTCTTCCTTTAATTTGTATGTGGGTTGTTATTGTCCATGAACTTGTTTTCATCCTATAACTTAGCAGGATAAGCCATCAGGCAGATGGTAAGGGGAAGTCCCACGAGAGGGCACACGCATACATGCACACTCACTGTCCCATACACACACACACATACGTGCACAGTTAAGTGTGCACAAAGACACCAGACCCGCCAGCCTCCTGTTATGTAATCCACCAGTTACACTCCCCCCACCAAGAGGCTCAGTCTTTGGCTGTCTAAACTCCAAAACTAAGTAATCAGTCTTGGTATAGCCCTGTCTGTTACAGAGTGTACATACCTCTGCATCATTATGCTCCTGCTCTACATCAGTCTGAAAAGCATGACACTGAAAAAGTAAAGATTGGTGTGTTTGATTCATCTTCCCGTGCTGTAAAGGAATACGTTGATTTTGCGGGAGGAGAAGAGTCACCCTGCCTTATGGTGTTTCGCAGTCATTGCTTTCCGAGATAAAAGGATTAATCAAAGTCATCAACAGTGTGTGTTTTATGTCCTGTTAATTCCCTTCTCGCCGAGTCTCTTTCTCTTTCCCTCTGTGAACACACTGTTGTGCTGAAAGGCTCCTCAGACCGTGGCAACAGATTTTTCTTTCAGCCGTCTCCAAAAAAAACGCTCGGCCAGACTCCTGAGTGGCACATATTTGGGTTAAGGCCCGGCAATGGAAGCACAGAGGGGTGGAGAAAGAGGAGGTGGGGTAGGAGGAGGAGGAGGAGGAGGAAGAGGCCAGAGCCATGTGGCTGATGTTGGTAAACAGTATCCAGCCTCGTCTTGGCACGGTGGCAGGCCGCAGAGTTCAGGCGCCCGGGCCACACACAGATTGGGACAAAAGGTGGACTCACATACACACATTTGCATTCATACACACGCACGCACCGCACACATGCAGGCAGGCAGAAATACACAGACTACTAACAGACAAATAAAAGACTCACTCTCGCTGTCTGCCACTCAGCAGCTGCTCCAGTTTCCATGGCAACAGCCTGAACAATGTAGTAGGAAGGGCTGTGTCGGTGAGGGAGGGAAACAGAAATAGAGAAAGAGGCGAGTGTGTGCAATCGAGCACTTGAAGTGTGTGTGCGAGTGTGTAGGTGTGTGTGTGGGTGGGTGTGAGAGGCTACCAAGGGGGAGGTAGCTGCAGGGTGCTGAGACAGAGAGGATTCAGAAGACACATTCTTTATTTCTTTGTCAGGATGGGTCTTTTGGGGCAGCAAAACAAACACTGAAAACAGTAAAAAAAAAAAACAACAGAAAAAAGACACATATGAGAGAGGGCGGTAGGGTTAAGGGTGATTTTCTTTTTTGGTTTCAGAAGCAATAAAAGAATCCACAAATGCAGAAAATAGGATTTTATGATGTCTATTTATTTTTCAAAATGAGGTATTTCAAAGTGCTATGAGTTGCAGCACTAAATGTACATTTTAAAAGTGAAAAAAAACAACAACATCTTTCATCCGTTTACCCAGTTCTATGCACCCGATAGTTAAAAATATAAACAAAAGGAGAAGAAAGTAAAAAGAGCAGGTACATAAGGATAGAACACATTTTTCTGTACAAAAGAATTATCTGAGATAGGAGGAAAAAATGACGAGATAAAGTGATATCTACTGAGAACTCATTTTCATACGAAAATATAAGTATCAAATTTAGTATGTATCAGGGTCACACTAAAAGCATAAAGGTGTGTAGAATTAGTAATATGATACAATACAAAGAAAAAAGAAGGGAAACAAAACAATATATTGTTATATTACAAAGTTCATGACTCTCAAAAATCGAGGCCTTACAGTACTTTAAAGGTATATAAATTCCAGTCTAGTTATTGGCAGCTTCCTGACATGTATAAAAAAAAACAAGGACAAAATGTATTACAAAACAAGGCAGATCTGAGTGTATTTTTGTCTGTACACTATTGTTATATACAAAAGTGTCGGCTAGCAAGGTGCACAGTTATACATCCACTGAACTTTGTTTGAGCACCAGTGTGTGAGAGGAGTGAGAGAAAGAGAAACCTGTAGTGGCATCGTTTCTGTGAACCATAACACCTCAAACGTCATCATAGTCTCTTCAGTTTATTTTGTATTTTTTTTTTTTTTGCAGTGGTGAAGGCAAAGTTAAGTGTGCACTGCTTCTTGTATGTGAACTCTCCAAGCAAAGTGCCCTCGGACATCCATCCATCCATCATGTGGGAATCACCCAGATTCCAGGCTGGTGTCACAGTGAGTACAAAAAAAAAAAAAAAAAAAACAAGATACAAATAGAAATGATTTAAAAACCAGAGGAAGGGAAGACCGTAAAAAAAAAACCAAAAAAAAAACAAGGTGTGTCCTCTCTGCTTCCTCTTTCTTTTCTTTTTGTCTTTCCTCAATGTGACTGGATTGAAAAAGTAAACCCTAAACATTCTTAACGTCAACAAATGTGCAAAAAAAGTGGCGGCAGTGAAAGTCCAAGCATCCCTCCAGCAAACCCCCCTTCCTTCTTCTTCTCCTGCAGGTGTGTGTGTGTCGCCTGAAGATGAACGTCCTCTGAGATGAACAGATATGCAGGCCTATGTGTGTGTGCATAAGTGTAAAGGCCTGTGTGTATGTGTGTGTTTGTGTGTACTTTGTGTTTCAGACTCAGTTGAGGCAGGGGGGTTGTCCAGGGTATATGTGAGTGTTTCCGTGTTGTAGTGGTTGTCCGTTAGCGAGTCCTTGCATGCTCCAGCCTGCGCATCAGCTGCTGCCTGCGGGCCTGCAGCCTGTCCTTCTCCTGCTGCAGCCTCATCTCCTCCGTCTCCAGCGAGCTCACGTAATCGGTGGCCTTCTTCAGAATGAGCACCTTCGCCGCCTTCTCGTTGTGCGCCAGCTCGGGCACGTGGTCGCGCAGTGTCAGGAAGCTGGAGCGCAGGTCATTGCGGCGCTGGCGTTCGAGAATGTTGTGGTTGCGCCGACGCTCGCTGTCCTCTGAATCCGAGCTGCCGCGCGGGCTGCTGTCCCCACTTGCGCTGCGTTTGCTGCGCGCGCCTGACATGCTGGCGAAGGAGCTGCAAGACGTGGAGGAAGACGAGGAGGAGGAGGATATGGTCCTGGTCGGGGGTCGTGGGGTGTCTAACGTCTTCTGTTTCTTGGAAGGTGGTGTTGGGTCGTCGTCTGAGGCGTACGGCGAGGGGGCTGCGTAGTTGTGTTGCTGCTGGTGGACTGAGCTCCTCTTCAGGATCAGTTCCTGAGGTGCCCGGCTGACAAACCGGCTCACCAGACCACTGGACCCCGAGACCACTCCCCTCGAGTCCTGGCTTTTTGGGTGCACAGAGATGGTGACGGTGCCTGTTGCCATGGGCGACGCCTTGCTGATTGTGGAGCGCCTTTTTTCTACGGTGACCACGTCAATCTCCTCCTCCTCTTCCTCGTCGTCGTCCTCGTCCTCATCCTCGTCCTCATCCTCGTCTTCATCCTCTGCTTCTTCATCTTCTTCATCATCATCGTCATCTTCGTCTTCTGGGGGGGGGGGGGGGGAAAGCAGAATGTGAGTGACTCAATCGCTTTGACACACCAAGTATTCCCACAATGCCATGCATGTGTACCAGCAGGTGACAGGTATGTATGTGAGTGTATATATGAGAGATCAAGAAAGTGTGTATTTGTGTATGTGGGAGCGAGCGTGTTGCTCAACGCTGTTTTCATAAGCAGAACCCTCTTAATGCTTAGTGTCAGTCACTCCTCAGCTAATCTAGCCTGCAGGCGTTGACATGTTGAGTCTCAGTGCCGAACAGACAGACTCGATCCCTCCTTCAAAACTTCTTCTAATCTTCTCCGGTGAGACGAGACGCTTTAAGTCGGACGCCTTCAGTCTATCAGAGCAGCTTCAGTCTTGCTGAGGCATTAAGAACTTCACTTTGGTATCAGAGGAATTAAGAAACTTCAAATGAACTTTGACCTTTTATAGACTAAAAAAAAAAAAAAAAAAAAAGTCCCGCTTCTTTTCCAGCATTAGCTTAATACCTGAGGTTTTCAAATCATTGCCAAGCAGCTGAGTTTTATCGCAAACCCTTGCCTTCGAAGATGAGAGGAAGTGGGCCAATGGTGAAGCACACAGAAGTGTGAGGCCTAGTTTAAAAAAAAAAAAAAAATGCCTTTGTGATAATGATGGCTCTCATTATCAGCTCAGGAGCATGTGAAGAGTGTGGCATTTTACAGCTTACAGTAACCCACTTCAGACAGGGCTGCACCAGGATGCTGTCACACACACATACTCGGAGAGCATGCATACACACACACACACACACACATACACAGTCTGGCTGCTGCCATCAAAACAAAGCTGGGCACAGCTGGCTGCATGAGGGGGCGTGGCCATCTTGCCACATGTGAAGCTGGGATTTAGCTGTACGGTGTTTTTTTTTTCTCTCTCTCAGAAGGGAGAAGCTCATTTATTAAAGCTGGAAATGCATAAATAGAAGAAAGGGAACATTTCTGCGCGTGGAGATAAAAAAAAAATGTGCCTTAAGCAGTTAGATAAAGTGTTTTTTTCTCGGCGCAAGTATCTGATTACATGAAAGTCTCTTCAATAGAAAGATTGATTTAGATATAAGGATAATAGTGTTTTAAATTGGTGTCTTTGATCAGAAACTACACAAAACAGGACGCGTCTTAACGCTGCGAGCGGCGGAAGCACATTTACGCGCCCCAGGATGGTGGTGGTTCGGCAGGCGATCGGAGCTCACCACCCCCCCTTTTTTTTTTAAGCCTCGGAGCTGGAACGGCGCCAGGAAGACAGCTGTCGAGATGGAGCGCTTGTTTCAAAGCTGTCGACCCCCTGAAAGAAGAAGCCAGCAGCCTGCCAGGGTCCTCCTCCGTGCTCCTTTTTTCTTAGCTTTTGAGGAGGTGTTTGGCGAGGCTGGCTGAGTCTGCCCTCTGTGCCAAGCTGGAGGCCTTTGTACTACTGTTTCACTGCGAAAACACGCTGATAAGAGCTCGTGTGTGTTTGTTTAGGGAACTCATAGGTGGAAATAGATGTGAGTTGAAATCTTAGGGCGTTAAGGTTAGGCATCATTTCTTAATAACTACCTCCTCCAACTCAAAAACAATAAGAGAAGACGCGTGTTTTTCTTTGTGTTTGGTTATCATTCTTTGTGCTACAATATTGTAACTCCTCTTGTTTTTCCTGGGGCTAATTTTAGTTATGAACTCTACCCAATGCGACAGTTTGTACACACTGCCCTAAATAAGTGCCAATTTCTCCCCCACTGTGCGTAAATTGTCCCCTTAATCCATGCGTAATGAGAGCACTCGCGTGCCGTGAACCTGACACTTTATTTGGTCATCGCATTATAGAACACCTTTTCATCTATCCCCTCCAACAACCTGCTCCGGCTGCTACATTCACTGACTGTGTACTGTCTTTTTGTTTGGCTCGGATGCCAACTGAGTTCAAGAAGGCACACAATTCCCCATTTTACTGCCATCTGCCGGATGAAGAGCCCGCTGATTACATAAACCTCGTTCACTGTGTCACTTTACTACACTGTGAGTTTGCTGTGTGTGTGTGTGTGTGTGTGTGTGTGTGTGTGTGTGTGTGTGTGTGTGTGTGTGTGTGTGTGTGACAGAGAGAGAGAGAGAGAGTGTGTGCGTGCGTGGAATGTAACAAGATAATCCGATTCTGGGCCAGTCATATGAACAAGCTCCAACAACAACAAAAAATTAAAAAAAAAAAAAGATGTTTCATTATTTTTTGGAAATTCTTGGCACCAGATTAGTCTATAAATCTGCTCTTGATGCATATTCTGATGCTTACCGGAGTCACTGTTGATGTTCGAGTGCGTTGTTGATGTGTTAACGGTCCCGGATGAGTCCCTGCTCACGTTCTTCTTGTGGACCGGGAAAGGGAAGACTATTGTGGGGTCCACGCACTCTGACACCGAGCTGCGGCTCACCACCTCCGGCGCCTTGACGCACACGTTCCTCCCGCTGCCGCTGCTGCTGCCGCCTCCTGTGGCTGTGGAAATAGCCTTTCCTAGTTTCTCTGTGACCACCCGCTCCAGCTTTTCCCTGGCGGAGAAGCCACTCCACATACAGTCCTGGAGAATGATGCTGTTTGGGTTAGTAGTATCCATAACTGAGCCGAACAGGTCCCCATCGTCGGACGCCCCCCAAATATCGTCCTCGGGCAGGAGCAGCAGCTCGGAAGCCCAGTCCAGAGGGTCCCCTAAGCCGAAGCCAAGAGGGTCTACTTCCGGGGAGGCATTCGCCGGCTCCCCCGGTAGCGCGGCCCGGCTTGGGGAGAGGGGCGGTGTAGGCAACAACTCGAATTTCTTCCAGATGTCCTCCCCCGGTGGCGCAGAGTCGGGACCACAGAAGTAGAAGTCGTCCTCATCCGGGTAGAAACACGGTTGTAAGGAGTCAAACTCCAAATCGGAGTTTTTACTTACGATCGCTGGCATTCTATCCCACAATCGAAAAACCTGTTCAGAAACAAAAGACACTTTAGTTCCCAAAAGAAAAAAACAGCGTCTCTGATCGTTCCCTCTCTCCTCTTTCACACCTGAAAACGACTCATGAGTCAAAGCCCACACACAGACACATAGTCTGCTCCACTAAATTCCACACTCACTCCTCTGTGGGGTTTAAAAAACCGCACAAATCTCAAAGGAGAATATGCGTAAATGTGACCATGACGCACAAACCGTGCAAAAGGACGCACTGGACACACCACTGGCTATTCATGCCAGAAAGTGGGATTAAGACTCTAAAAGCATGTTTACAGAAACACATGGATTAAACAATCACACTGACACAATTTTTTTCTGTGAAAAATATTAATTAAATAAATAAATCTGCATTTATCTGCTATTTGGGGGGAAATGCTCACCTTGTCCTGCCTCCGGATGATAAAGTGTAAGCCAATTCTTCTCGTGTCTCACAGTCTCACAGTGAGTAATACAGACACCAGATTTAGAGCAGTCATATACTTTTGTAGTACAGATAGTCCTCTGACACACATTGTGGGCTGGCTGCAGAGTGTTATACACTCAGTTCTGCGGGAGGAGAGCTGGCTCCTCCCTCTCAGGCTGGTTGGGGGGGGGGGGGTACAGTCGGGCTCTTTGGGTTTGTTGCGGCGCGGGAGACAGACTGGCTTGGAGCTTTTCTTTCAAGGTGAATCGAGAAAATAGCCTAAACATTGCAGCAAGAAAGAAACAAAACAAGGTGGCGTAAAATAAAGGAAGAAACATCGGGGGGAGGGGAGGGGAGGGGAGGGGTTCTATTATTGACAGCCTCAGGAAAACTGTCTATTCTCTCTCATCATTCCTCCACCGAGATGTCAAACCCAGGATCAGCTATCTAAACTGTCGAATAAACCTAGGGGCTGTTAGTGATTGCTCAGATTGCTCAAAGGCATTACAGCAGCCTAGATGTTACTAACCTATAAGGTTTAAATCGTCCAGGTGAAGGGCACGATTAAAGCACCCCCCCCCCCCCCCCCCCCCCCACCCAACACACACACACACACACACACACACACACACACACACACACACACACACACACACACACACACAAATACTAAAATATAACTGATGTATTGACATGAATAAGGCGTTATAGGTTACTTACAAGAAAAATGTTTGAAACAAATTGGTTTAAAAAAACGTTTTATCTTTTGTTTCCTAATAGTAGACATACACATAATGGATATTTGAAACTCTAACTCATGTTTTAATTTTAGTTATTAAATAATGTTACAATGAACAACCATAACACACTCTTGTGTATTCTTACAAAACCCTCCTCTTGCTCTCCTGTAAAGCTCTTATCGTTTCTCTTTTGTCTGCGGGCCACCAGCATCCCTGGATGAGACGAATTAAGGCTCACTGCGCCCTCACACGGACACTCCGAGAACTGCAGCTTGTGCAAACCGTACATCCACAAAACAGAGCGGAGCAGACAAAGACATACAAACAACGAGTCCTTTTCAACAACAACAACAAGAACCAAAAAAAAAAAAATAGAAAACAGACGCCATCATTTTAAAGAAATCATTAAAGAAAGACTTCTGTTGTGCTTTGAGGAGCAGCGTTTAATCAGACAAAAGGCAGAGAAGGAGTGGGATGTTTTCAGCTGTCTCCGGGATGAGACAGGATCCGAGAGGAGAACGTTACGTAACCGCGAGCGGTGGTTGTAGCCTGGAGTCATTCCCATTCCCTTTTCTAATGACAGCTTAGGAGGAATGGCGCATCTGTAATTATGCGCACAGGCGCACACACAGCTCCTGATATTGACATATCCAGGGAAAACGTTTAGAAAACTGATCTCAAGTTAACGGCCAGCTGTGAGGAAGAGAATTACCTTGTTATGATATTCTTCAGCCAGACAAAAGAGACAGAGAAAAACAGTTTGTGTTAATAGTTTCTAAAGGTGTGTTTGTCAAATAATAGGCTTGGTTTATTAAACTGTTAATTTAAAAGGTATAAATTAATAAATATATAAATTATATCCCAAGAGAGATTTATGACTGTTGGAATTGCCACTTTTTAGTTCCTGCTTGGAAAACAAGGATTTTCTTTCCCTTCCTTGGGGTTGACTTCAAACGTCTGAAAGCGAGTGAAAAGTGAGAATCTGCAGCTGTTTTGTCCACAGAGGAGGAATAGCGGGGAGTTTCCTGGGACTGGCCTGTGTCGGCTCCCAGGAACTGGAGAGGGAAGATGGTTTGGGAGTCAAAAAAAAAAAAAAAAACTCCCCACAGGCTCTCGTCCTCTTCACTAGCATCTTTTTTTTTTTTTTTTTTTTTCTTCTCAAACTACAGTTCATTTCTGACCCTCTTGCAGAGGAACAGCGGTAGCTTCCTTTGCTGTGAGACAGGGCAGCGAGTGGGAGTGAGAACAGAAGGGAAAGGACAGGAAGCTGTGTACTGCTGCTTGTTTTCTGTGCAGCAGCAGAGTAAACACTTACAAAAATAAGCAGATGGATGGGGGGGATATTGGTTGTATGCTGGAGTGGGTTGCATAGAAAGAAAGGCACTTGCACTCACTGATTTGCACATGTTCTCACCCACTGATTTGCACTGAAATTGCCCAGATGTTGCTACAATTACGTCTGGTTAACGCTGATTTGTATTCATAACAGTAAACCTCTTATAACTCTGCACTAAAGAAAAATATGCACACAATCTTGTAAATATTTTCCTAGCATTATTCAAATGAATTATATAAATGAAGTAAGTTACGAGCTTTGGAGAAAGGTGATTGTATTGTTGCTTATTACACTTAAACAAAATGCTCCGAATGGGGCCGCTAAGCATAAATAAAATCTTTCTTTTAAAAAAAAAAAAAAAGAATGACACGGAGAAAAGGGCAGGCTTAAACAAATGTGGACCAATGCTCGCTGGCGTCTCCGCCTGTTGTTTTTATGTCTGTTATGGCATGCTCAGTCTCCCTCCCTCCATTCACCACTGGACCGGGACATGGATGGTTAAGCAATTAGGCCAGTTTTGATAAAAGATTCATATGTCACCCAGTGTATAGTGCAAAGACAAGCATGTTGTCAGTGAAAACCTGCGGCAGTGACACAGTGCCGGGCTGTGTTGGGTCAGAGAGCACGCACATCGTATCAATATTTGAAGTGAGTGTGTTGTTGTGTGTTGTGTTGTGTTTTAGGTGTGTGGCTCTTATTGATGTCATCATTTTGTTTCCAGTGTAAACATTTAAGGATGCTTCTCAGATGAATAAATACTGCAGGTAGTCGTTGTATAACCTCAGCTCACCCTTGATTTGTTTAATATTCAGTGAGAGGAGAGTACATTGTGTTTGCTTCATACTGACGTGTGCTGTGAAAGTGTTGCAGAGGTTCATGTGAGCCTGCTGACTCTACTTATATAACTAAGCACATACAAAGCATATACATGCAGATAACATACATTAAAAAAAAACATACCGCTGGTGGCGCAGTGGTTGGAGCACGAACCCTACATGCATGGAGGCTGTGGTCTTCTAGGCGGGCGGCCCAGGTTCGAATTCGACCTGTGGCTCCTTTCCTGCATGTCATTCCCTACTCTCTTTCTCCCTGATATCCGACTCTATTCACTGTCATATCTCTCTAATAAAAGCAAAAAATGCCCAAAAATAAATCTTAAAAAAAAACTAAAAACATACTGCTGTACACCATGATACCAAGTAGAATAGGTACTGTCTTGTATGACCTGATTTCCATTCAATCAGTGCTTACACAAGTCCTAAATCCATGTAGTTGTATGTTAAGATGGAAAAGAATTGGCCTACTGAATGAAAATATTCAGGTCTGAATCTCTTAGTTTGTTAGAAAAGCTTTCCTCCTTCCTCTCAGAAGGATGTTAATGAAAAAGTGAATGTGTGTGGCAGCAGACCCACTTTTCTTGCAACGGCATCAACAAGACCAAACAATGTAACCGTCTAAATGATGTTGCCCTGACAGCACAGTTAGTGACTGTATCATGCACATACAAGTATCAGTGAATAAGGCCCTAACACCACCCTCAAGTAGTGATGTTTTTGACAGACACGAAGCTGACACCTTCTGTTTCCAGGGCTGCAACAACACATCCATATGGATAAACATGTTAGTTAATTAATTCATCAACAATTCATTTGCAGAGTTACAAATCGAATATATTAACACACCTTTATATTGTCAGACAGATATTTATTCTTTAATGTATGGAAAAATTTCGCTTTTAAAAATAGTGAAATCATATTTAAGCTGTTTTGTGAATTACTGATTATATATCAATATATTGGACCTGCCTATATCGGTCCAGCAGTAACATTCATAAGCCAACAGGAAGCTGCTCAGTTTCTCCTCTCAGTTTGTGTAAGGCATTAAGTCTCCTCTTCTTTAATCATGTCCAGTCCGATTCCACAGTGGCTTCTTGTGCTCAAACACTCCATGTTTGTCCACGATCCACATCATTACCTTTGAGTTCCAGCAAAACCCACCGCCCCTTAACACAGAAGCTGGAGCGGACACAACCCCCTCCTTCCCCTTCCCCATCCCCTCTCACCTTCACCTCACCCCAAACGTAACCAGGAATATTCTTTACACGCTAAAACCACTTATTATCATGATTATCATCTCAGATTGACTGTTTTCTGTTGTCTGTTGTGTTATTTCCTCAGTGTGTGGAGCCTTTTAAGCTTTTTTTGTGACTATGCAGGGGGACAGACTAACTGTGTTTAAAGTGCCACTAGTGTTCTCATCACCAGAAAAGAGTGTGATTGATACAGGAGAAGAGAGAAGGATTTTCTATCAGTTTTCTTAGATTTACTTCGAAAAGTGATTCTCTTAAGGAGTACCATTTTGTTCGGATATTTTCTTTCTGTATTCATGTCTTGTTGAAATGTCGAATGGGGCGGTTATGGCTCAGTCGAACATCTCTCAACCGGAAGGTTCGATCCCCAGCTCCTGCAGCCATATGTGCAAAGTGTCGTTGGGCAAGACACTTATCCCCAAGTTGCTTCTGCTGCCTCGTTGGGGGCGTATGAATGTGAATATTCTGAATCTGATGGTCACTTCACAATGCTGCCTCTGCCATCAGTGTGTGAATGTGTAGGTTTGACCTGCGGCGAAAGTGCTTTGAGTAGTCAGATGATTAGAAAAGCGCAAACAGGCTCAAGTCCATTTACCATTCCATTTTTTGGTGGGTTGAAATTGCTCAAGCGCACACTACTAAGAGTGACAGATTAAGACATGATACAATAGTATACCGTACCATACTGTATAGTACTATTTCATTTAATGTTACCACAGGGGAGTTTGTCTTAAACTCACATTCTGCAGACATTTAGCTGCCTCCACAGTAGCATCAATAAATAGAAACAATAAGAACAAACAAAAATGCATATACAGAGAATTTTCCATTAAAAACCACAAACAACATACATAGCATATTACCTTTATTGCACAAGATCAGAATAACACACAATATAGGTAAGAGAAAAAGAGAAAAACACATGACACAACCCATTCCCAAGAAACATTCTGTAACATTTTGATGGAGGTTGTTCCAACAGAGTGTCAAACGGTTCAGTTTGCATTGTATTGCTTAACTCTGCTTTAAATCCAGCACTTATGTACTGTAAAGAATCTGACTGTACATGAACCCTCAGATGATGATTCAGGTAAAAAGAAGCTTTTAGTGTTGCTGCCAGAGGTGACTTCATTGAGATTTTGCAAGAGATATTACCTCCTAGAGAAAAGCGGGAAGCGAGTTGCAACAAAGCGTTGAGGAATTTGTGTGAGACTTTAATAGCAAACGTTCCAAAACATTTTTTAAGCATTATTTTGATCACAAATTTAAATGACAAAATGCTTTGGGGAAAACGCCATTGCCCATCAAGTCTAATTACTTTTCCATAAAGAGTATTTTGGGGAGAAAAAGCTTGTCAAGGAAATATTCTGCCTTTCCAAAAATGAAGTGTGAGAAGTGTGCCTGTATGAAGAAAATGGTTGTTGTCTTGTTAGATCTTGCCCTCAAACTGTGCTTAAGTATGCCGACAGCTCTAGCTGTACAATTAAACCGACACATCATATGATTCATGGAGCTTATAAACATCACTTTTTTTCCACTTTTTCAACTGGTAAAGCTTTTGTGTATTACTCTCAGGGTTTCAGGTGTAATCCATTCCTCACTGGTTAATCCTTGCTTTGTCAGATTAGCAAATGTATTTGGAGAAGGTTGAAAATTGATGTAAAATCACCCTCCTCTAGGCAAGTATACGTCTTCACACATAAAAAAATAAATCATAAATATTACAGTTATGCAACATCACTTTTGGCGCTATACCAATTTACAGGAATATATTTCTTCAGAATATTAAGTAGGCCTACCAAAATTAAAGTTGTCTATCTTTATCATAAGTAAGTGTGGGTCAGGATAAGGGTTTATGTCTAAGAGGTTTTCAGTGAAAGGAAGTAACACACATTGACTGGAAGTAATGCACTTACCTACTTGTGAACCAGGTGAGGAATGTGTTGAGATATTTCATGAGGACGAAAACCAGGCATCTTCTTTGGGGGGTGGAGCTTTTCTTTAGAGATGCAAAGTGATATGCAGGTCTCTGTTGCCTTAGGGTTAGGGTGAGCCTGAATATCCCCTAGAATTTCTTCTTTCTGCATATTGTTTTTATTGATTTGTACCATTTTATTGATATCTGTTTATTTATTCATCGGATTGATCATTTGATCAGTCTGCACCAGCTACCATTAGAGCGTAAAATGGGAGGTAATTGTGTGTCACTGTTGTTGCACGGATCACATTACAAGTTATGGATCAAGTCACCAACATGAATCAATGAGCCTGGCCCTGAAGGTGAACGTCATTAGGAGGGCTGACGATCAACTGGAAATCAATATCAGTGATGGATTAACAGCATGGGCACCAGCCGCAGCAGCATGACCCAGTCGGTTTGATCGGCCTGTTTTAAAATGTGCACCCACATCCCCCAGCTCCAGCCAAACCTCTTCTGACGCACTCTGGGAGAAATGTTTAAAGTGACTGTTAAAAGTGTTGCACGTAAATTCAGTTTTGCTTTGACAGTTTTACAGGCCTATTGTTGCTCTTTGTAAAAAAAAAAAAGGGAGGCTTTGGGGAGTTTGTTGGGTCGTGAATCAGGGGAAGGAAGCCTAATTTAACTGATGTTGAAGTAGGGGTCAGACACACAGAGAGGAGAGTCACAGACTGGTAAACAAACGGTTGTCAAATGAGTAAAGACATTATTTAATAATCAACATATCTAGCAATCTAGCTTGTATGTAGCTAGCATGTTTAAAAGCTAACAATAGCTACTTTTCAATTGTCCGTCCATCCATCTGTCTGCCTGCCTGCGCAAGCTATCTTGCTAGCTGTGTTACTGCTAACGCCACTAACATCCAACCGCTGAATAGCTAGCTGGTGACCTTTGGTTGTGGAATAGAGAATCATTTAGCCTCCTCCTAACCAGGTTGAAAAAATACAATCTTAGCAAATGTTTTCTTAGTCACAAAGATAATCAACCACAGCGTTTCCAACATAATGAAATTGTAGATGTAGTAGTAGTTAAATGGAGTTGTTAAGACACCTAAGACAACCTGTTAAATGTAGCCAAGATGTGGCTTGCTAGCAAACCTTTTGGGTGAACAAAAGAATATACCCAACTGTTTTCAGCTGTCCTTATAAGGAAAAGTCGATTATTTCATAGATGTTTATGGTAATGTCCCATTTTATGCCAATAATGGCCTTTACGTTTCCTTCCCAGAAATACATGCAAAGTCTGTGCCACAACTAGGACAGGCTCACTCTTAAGTATTTTAAAATATGCTGAGAAAATATGAATGGAAGTTGGGTTGGAAGATAACAGAAAAAAAAAAAAGAAAAAAAAGGCAGTTGTGTATACGTGTTTAAAGAGACACATCCGTTTCATGACAGTGCAGGTGACCTACCCTGACTGGTTTGTGCAGCTGTTGGTTAGCTTTGATAGAAGTACAGATAACACATAATGCCTTGTGTACAATCAGAACATCACCTTAGGGATCACTGGCTGCAGGTAAAGAAACGATGAGGGTTTGAGGGGAAGAAAACTTTTGATAGTGTCATGATAAGTGAACGTTTATTGTGATGAGCGCGGATGGCGACTGCGATATTGAGAGTTTTTGTTTGGATTGTTGTCCACCCCACACATACAACTACAGGCATGAGAAAATAGTACATCATAATATGTGAGATGATGTATATCATTTGTCGTTCTACTCTTATTTATATGGTAATACACATATAACACACTGACCCAAAGAAGCCCTTGGCCCTCCTGAACCCTGCCTGGAGGTCAATGAGCTCTTTTTAGAGTCCCCCCTCCCCTTTCTACCCATCTTTATCTCCCTGCATTTGTTTTGATCCTCAGGGGTCATTAGCCAGATTAAATGTTTGTCTGCTCACAAAGGGAGATTGGTTAATATGTTTCAACGCATCCATTTGTCAGCTCTCTTGTCTCTGGCTGTGCGCCGTGTGAAAGCGGAGCCCAGCATCTCAACTGGCATTTCAAGACTTACAAGCATTTCAACACCTCAGGCAAGAGAGGCCTTCAGTGTGTGTGTGTGTGTGTGTGGGTTGAGGTGTGTGTATTTTGTACGCGCATGTATGTGTGTTTGTCAAAATACATTCCTCCTTGAGGGTTGGGTTCCCAGCCTCCCAGTCGATATATCACCCCTGACATCATCAATGTGCAGTTTGGAGAAGAAAGAAAATGGAACGTTTCACTTCCTGCAAACATGCTCCGTCCTGTCAGGCCGCTGCAGTCAGATTAGCATGACTTACGAGAATTAGGATAGGGGAGGGAGGGAGTCCAAGAGAGAAGAGAGGAGAAGTGCACCCAATCCAACAACAATTATTATTCGCCTGTGAGGTGAGAAAACGGAAATCCGAGGCTATAAATTTCAAGGTGAATGTTTGTGTTGACAGGCGGCGGTGGTGTTGTTGGCACTGTTTTAACAATGTCACTGGTGATTTGCTGAGCCTCTGGCACAAACAGGAAGTCAGCGGTCAAAGAAAAATGGCCGTCCTAACAGCGCTGCAGCTATCAGTGGGCAAAGGATCCATTTGTCTGTGTGATGAGTGATTCTTTCCTCCTGTGCTGGACCCTCCTGTAGTATTTAGCGCTTTAGGTTCCGCTCATAATTTTAGCCCTCACGATGTGTCCCGTCTGTTCACACTCCATACATGACCCACATTTCTGTTCTGCGTGCTGTGTGTTTGTGTGTATCTGTGGTGTGTAGATATTTGAGAGATGGTACAGCTGTTCGGTTGTGTGAGTACAGCTAGTGATAGAAATGATTAGTAGTGATAACAGCAGTAATAACATCAATGGTTAGTGATAATACTGTAAGCAGTGCATTTGCTTATCCAGTGGAAAAGGAAGTAGTTGCAGGAGAAGAAGTTGTATTAGGAGTTTATTAGATTGCTTTATTGTGCCTTCAAACAATAAAGTCATGGTAAGTTTACCATGAACCAACGCCAGAAGGGAGTGGAAGAATGACAGTGAAGGCCTTTGCACACTGAGTCCCTTTTTTTCTGAGGCGTTTTTTTGGATCCGTAATCCGAAAAAAAATAAAAACATTTTGCACAGACATCTTGCACACCGAGTCTGATGTGTTTATTTTTCTATTAATTATGAAAATGAGTTACTTCAGAAGTGAGTTGGTATTAAGAGGCAATGTCTGAGAGAAGACCGTTAGCTGCACTCACATGCAGATGTCTGTTTATTTGGATTCATTCCAGCCAAATGATCATCAGATGGTTGCTGACAGACTCCAGGATTGTATTATGGCGTATTAAGCGTTTCATCTCTTTTGTTCTCTACGCAGACTGTTGTCCAGAATACAATATAAAGCCCACTCAAACGCTAGTGGACACTCAGACTACTGATTCACAAAATTGTGTAATTTGCACAGATTCTAATCATTTTCTGCAGAACCTGTGAATAGAGATGAAGTTGGGATGCTGTGCAGAGGGTGCTGGATCCAAAAAAACACAAAGGTTACCGAATAGGTAAAGAGGAGCAAAACAAGATCTGCACACCAAGAAGCTCCTGTTTGAAGGATTTATTAATGAGTGACGTTTCGCTCTTCCTCAGACTTGAAAGTGTATTTTGTGAGTCGTCATCTTAAATATTCATATTCAAAACACGGGGGTATTGTGTTTGAGAACACTCAGTGGTTTATATTATACCTTATATTGGCTGACGTTATCTCATTCCTGCTTGCGGGAGGTAAACAGGACAAAGAACACAAAGATGTTTAATAGGATTGCAAACATGGGAATAAAACAGAAGTGGTGTATCACAGAGATAGTTTGCTCCGTTACCTGGCAAAATGACACGTGTGAGTTTATGCCCATGTTATAGAATTGCTTATACATAACATAAAGGTAAAGTATGCTTCATTCCCTTCCTGGGTGCAGAAGCACACAAACACTGAAGTGTGTGCATCCTGTAAGATGTATGTTTTTTAGTTTATACTCCTCGCTGTAATGTCCTAATGAGATGTAAATGCCTGCTGGAGGTGGTCTCTCACTCACTCAATGGGACGCCCCTCTACCTTTGAAGTCCTGATTCTGGGGGCCCAGGGGTTGTCATAGCGATGCTCCCTTGTCCCCCTGACCGTCTCTGGAGAATTGGCTTTGATTCGAGTATTGACAGGCATGTGGCGGCCTCCTTCTCTTTCCCCGCTCCTCCTCCCTGCCGCTCACCTCGCTCTCCCTTGAGCTTTTTCTCGAGAAGTCTCTAAGAAATCCGACAGCCCGCCACATGAAGAACCACAGAGGGAAAGTAGTGTATTAGGCAAAAAATGTCAAATCCCAGTGGCTTCAAACACTGGGATTAGAACGGATCGCTTTTGTGTGTCGATTTATGTAAAGTACTCTATATTTAGACACTTTTGTTTTGAAGGTATGTTTTGATGTTTTTGGAGGTCAAACTGAAACAAAAGGGATAAAAATAACTCATGCAAGGTAGAACAGGCTTTGGTGGGGAGATGAGAGACGCAACAGAACAGTGTTGAGTGTGTGTGTGTGTTTGTGTGTGTGTGTGTGTGTGTGTGTGTGTGTGTGTGTGTGTGTGTGTGTGTGTGTGTGTGTGTGTGTGTGTGTGTGTGTGTGTGTGCGCGCGCGTGCGTGCGTGCGTGTGTGTGTGTGATGATTTGATGTGAGAGGACTGGTGGTTATCGGGTTCAATCCGACCACCGACAAGGTGTGCTGCCAGACAGACCATGCCGCTCCATCTGTTCACGCTCTGTGTGTGTATGTGTGTGTGTGTGTGCATGTGTGTGTGTGTGTGTGTGTGTGTGTGTGTGTGTGTGTGTGTGTGTGGGGTGTTGGCAGACAAGTCACCTGCTGTCTAAATGTCACCCACCTTGTTGCAAGACGTGAAAAACATGCACAAAAGCAAATACTGTGAAAAAGAGGAGCCGAAACAGGTTGAGAGGTGGAGAAGTGGCATATTAGATATAATTAGAAAATGACAGGATGGGGAGAACAATACTCCGACCACAGAGATGCACTGTTCCTACATCCACCCTGGGCCCAGCAGAGCCCCCTGTCTTGTCATCATTGATCATGCTTAGCTGTCAATTGATGTGACTATATTAGAATAGAAGGTCTTTGTGGATGGATTCCTGACAGGCACCAGTAGCCTACAGGCCTGTGACCTTTGTGCCCTCCACAAGGTCAACAACCTCCCCTCCCCCCAAAAATTGCTTGGCAATCCCTCCTCCTCCTCCTCTTCGCCACCCCTCTTCTCTCAAGACCTCCATCATGTGGTCCTCTAATCAATTAAGCCGCATCTTACATTCCTCCGCTGTGAGGTCACGCCAGCGTTTCCTCCGGGGGTTTCTCTCATTGAATGACTGACGCCCTTCTCCCTCTTCTTTCTCCTCATGGCGAAATGTCTGTCCCGTCCCCCCCCCTTCCAATTAGAACAAGCATGTGGTGTTTGATTAGCAATCTGTGATTTATTCTCCCGTTTATGACGGGAAAGATTTGTAATTGGTGTCCGGTTCCGCCAGAAATGAGTTCTGGCCAAAAAAAGGAATACTGGAGCAAGAAGGAAGAAGCTGATCTGAGCAGCGGTCCTCTTTAAGTCACAGCTGGAATTAAGTAACAAATATCAGAAATTATTTGGATAATGCAAAATATTCTACTTTTTTTTGCTTTTATTCACTCTTTTAGTGGATATTTGAAACCGATTTTGAAAATACTTCTCAAAAGAAAAAGAGGCGAGGAATAGTCGGCCCGGGGATAACAGAAGGTTTTGAAAATGGAGACTTGGACTTTGTCCCTTTCTTGTCCCTGAACAGTGGAGACCCAATTCCCCAAAACATAATTGAAATAGTTAAATCATATATTTTTATTTGTATGTTTCATCATGCTTCTGCTATTTTTCCTGAGTGAAGGCGTTTCGCTGCAATTTTAAATGTGACCAATCAGGACATGTACAAATGTTTTGCCTCTGGCTTTGTTCGGACCAAATTTTAAACAAAACAAGCTTCTTTTAAGCATGCTGAAACCCTCCGTGATAACATGTGATCCAGATCCATGTTCAATAAAGAATACTTATTCACATGCACCCATTTTTTTTAGGCTTGACCTTCAAAGGAAAATATGTTTAAATAGTTGAAATTCATGTGGATGAAGAAATGGAGAACAGATTCTGGCTCAAGTGCTTTTGCTGTATTTTCAGTATTTCCAGGTTTGAAGCACACTCTTTGGAGCTTATCCAAAAAATGCATGTGTGGGCAGAAAACCTTCAACATCTGAAGATTTCTTTGACTGATTTTATCCACAGAATAAAACATCCAAGTGTCTTTGCTTTCTTGGAATTATATACCTGTTTTGTCCTTTTCATCATTCGTCTACTAATCATTCACAGACCTCTTAAAGAGTGGTTTTAAAATCACATCCATTGTGATTCTGTTTTACTGGCAATAGTGTTGAAACCATAAAATCTCTTCCATCCTTTTCCTTTCGCTGTGTAGTTGTCTATACAGTCAAGTCAAGACCCTGGAGAAGAGCAATGGACCTGCTCAGGTAGAAGGCTGTGAATATAGAGCTCAGTTCTTCAGTGGGAAAAGTCACAACTGACTGATTGTAAAGCAGAAAAAGACCATGCATGTTCAAACTCCTCCCTTCTATACCAACATTTGATTACCTTGGGTCTTTTGAAGAACATGGCTGTATCATAATCAATTGATTTCTTTAACTCTATTCTATTAAAGCTCCTCAAAGGAACTTTTGTCAATTTTGTCGCCCCCTGTGGACAAAGTACTGATCAGCGCTGTATGGTGAAGGCGGCCCGCCTTAACACCATGCGCCCTCCCCCCTTAACCACGGTTGTGATAAAACATGTCGATTAAAATCCTTCTGCATCTCTTTGTGAGATCTAACAGGAGCTCCTGATCAAACCCAACCATCACAACAGGGTCCTAAGGCGCTAGCGAGACTCTTCTCCTCTGTTGCCCCCCAGTGATGGAACAAACTTCCAAACTCCAATCAATCTGCAGAGTCCCTTTGCACCTTTAAGAAAAAGATAAAGACCCAGCTCTTTCATGAATGCCTACGACCTTAACGATGACGATGGTTTCGGTATTAATGATGCTGATGATGATAGTAATTACGATGGTTTTGTTTGATAGCGACGATTTTAAGATGATTTCGTTTGCACTTACTGGCAGTGTTTCCTCTTTTCTAGATACTTGCTTGTGTTGTACTTACTCTCTGATGTACGTCGCTTTGGATAAAAGCGTCTGCTGAGTGAATTGTTGAATTGTAGAAATGCGACTTGTTCCGTTTATTCTCCCTGTAACGTAACAGCCTGCTGTAGTCTGTAGCTGCAAACTTAGACGAACAAACTCCATGACAGAGCGTTGTGTTTGCTTACTGGATGTAACTTCCGTTCTATGAGTACATGTGTAGCCCTCTGACAGGTTTCACATTTGGTTTAGTATTATTGTTGAAATGATGCAGCTTTTTATATTACAGTTAGTCGTACCCAGATTTGAAAAAGCACTTTCTACATGAAAAGGGACTTCAGTTAACTGCTTGTACTATTATAAGTATTCATTTTATTATTAAAGGGGACATATTATGAAAAATCCACTTTGACAGTGTTTTTGAACATATATTTGGGTAACCTGAGTGTTTACCGAACCCCAAAATGTCAAATAAACCCATCCAGTCCTTTTTTTGTGGTCTGCATAAGTCTTACAACACAAGTCTTACTCAGTTTCAAATTTGCTCTCTTGTGACATCACAAGTTGGATTCTGGTAAATAAATCCCCTCCCCTCCCCGGTGTCTCCACCAATGGACTCCAGCCCCAGCCTAGTAATAATATTTTTTGCGCAGGTCTGCCATTTTGTATTCTTGCTACAGAGGAGTGATGTCTACCAGGAAAACTCAGGCGGGGCTCATTTAAAGAGACACACACACCAAAACTGAGCGTTCTGAGAGAGCTGGATTATACAGGGTCACAAATCTCCTCTGGTGCTTGAGTCATGTTATATTTTGACCAAAGCACAGCACAGATGTTTCATTTAGACCACAGGGGACTGTTTGAAAAGGTAGAAAAGGGGTATAATATGTCCTCTAATATTCTTTTTTGTATGTATTTTGTGTACATGTTGTGTAAATACACAGTGTGTGCTTAGTGTTTCTTTTCTTCTTGATAACGCATTTTGAGGAGTTTACAGACAGTGAAATTATAATATATGCCATGTAGCTGAAAACCAGAGGTATGTGGTATTGTTTAAAAAAGCACACACTATGCATTTAATTCTTCTTCTCCGTTTGTTTGCTGTTTCGTCCATCAGAAGGCACCATGTATCTATTTTTTTTTTGTGGGACTGACTTCTTCTCTGAGCTCCTTTGACAAAACAGCCTGATAGGGTTTTTCCAGTAATATTGTAAAAATCTGGCTCAGTTGCAAACATATGACCTCCAATCGGCTATAAAACACCACATAGGGGAGTTCAGCTTTAAAACTGTTGCCAGAAAGGAAACATGTCTGATTCTTGGAAATAAGCGATCATAGGCAAAAACCCCTGACAGGGCAGGTGAACTGAGGTAACATATAAATCTTAACATACTTGATTATAACTTTCCTGTTTGACCTGAACATGCAGGCTCACCTCCTCTGAGCAGGGCAGCAGTGTGTGTGGGTCCCAACATGATTTACAGGAGGCCGCAGAGGGCCGTAATCACAGTCAGTAATCACTGTGCTAAATTTAACATGGGGGGGTATCAGGGGGAAATCAGGCCCAAATCAAAGGCTTTGTTATCTGCTCAGTGCTTATAATGTAGATTATGAAACAGCGCAGTGATCTGATAAACACATGTGGAAAGGAGCAGCGCAGAAACATCTGCACGCCTGCTGGCCACACAGTAGCAGAGAAAACTTTATCCTCCTGCCAGCTTTTAATGAAAAAGAGGAAGCTGGCTGAGAAGGGAAATGTAGACAGAAATTAGTGTGTGTGTGCGTGTGTGTGTGTGTGTGAGTCAGTGTGTGGGTCTCTAGTAAACCTCTTGGTCATGACTTGCTCGGGATGAGGAAACAGTCCCTGAGCTACCTCTGGGACTGATCGTGTGTGAGCGGAGGAAAAGGAGGGAGGGAGGGGTCGTTTTTTTTGCGTTGGATGGAGGATTTGGACGGAGGAGTGCAGGAAGACAGATCGCCTATGGCAACAGGGATTTTTTTTTTTTTTTAAGTCAGATCCAGGTCAGTAAGTTGCAGCGTGACACTAGGAGGGGGAAATGGTCTGTAATCGCAATAATCAACGTGATTAGCTTGAGCAAGCTGCAGTCCCGGTGCTCCGTCTGCCACCCAGGCTGCTGCTGGCCTGCGAGCACCTTCAGCATTGCATTATGGGAATGATGGCGGTAGGAGCACTAATACTGTAACTCCCATTAGTTGAGTAAGATAATAAAGAAAGATAGAACGATAAGTTATAGTTTAGAAATTTGACCTTTTATAGGATACTTTATTCGGACTTGTGGGAAAAACAGAGCAATTTCCTCCTCCAGTGCTGCGCCACAAACAAATAGCTCCCCCTGGGAAACAAATCCAGACACTGTAAAAACATTTTGCCTTTTACTGTATGTCCAAGCCCCCTTTTTGAGCATCGGTAATGGCTTCAGCTGGATGAAATATTGATTTGCACACAGGCTTTTTGACCTGGGAGGCACATATAAAAAGCAATTTGGAGCCCACTTCCAGAAAAGGCGTGGCACTCGTGGTGAGTGGCATCATGTGGCCAAAAATATCCCAAATCTCATTCCTGCAATTTCCAAGGTTCTCTTTGGATTCACGGGACAGGCAGACAACTGCAACATGCACAATGTGAAAGGAATGAGATAGATGTGTGCAAATAATAGGAATAAATGCTTTCAGGTAATGAGGTAATTTATTTTTAAATAGGTGATTAAGAGCACAGAAGAGCACCCCCATGCCCTGCAGCATCTTTATTCTAAATCCGGTCAGTAAGAGGTGATTTGTCATTGAGTCAGCATACTCCGAGCATCCATCTTTCTTTGTGTCTAAACAGGCTGTCAATCACCGCACTGGCACTTCCTGTTTACCTGTCCCGTTGACCTCCCCTTTGGAGAGCCACCGCTGCTGAGTGCTCCGAGCAGCCCCGAGGACAAGCACTCACTCGGCCAGCTTCAAAGTTAAGGCAAAGTTTACCTAGAGTTGAGCTTCCACAGGCTGCCCTGCCGTCCACCGGGGTTGTATGTTCAGATAAGAAGGCTGCTTCCTGGTCCAAACATACACACAAAGAGAAAAGAAAGGCAGAAAGACAGACAGACAGAAGAGGAGAAAGAACGGGGGGGCTGGGAGGCAAACAGTGGAGTGTTATCACAGGTATCATTTGTTTGAGGAGTGACTCAGTGATTTGGAAAGAGTGGAGTTGTGTGTGTGTTGAGTTAGTTGTGGAATTTGTTAAGTGGACACTGTTGGTTGTGCTACTGAATGAAATAGAACAAATAAAGTAGATCAGGGATGACTGGGATTTAATGATTAATTCCTTTTTTATCCATTAGCTTCCACAATGTCGTCTACCAAAACTGCTATTTTAAATCCTAAAGTGTCAGGGTTTCCTGGTAGTTGAGTATTTAAGGGAAGTGCGGTAAACGTGTGAAATTCAAGTTTCAGTTTTATACAAGAGCCTTTGTTTCACATCCCTATGAAGACAATTGCTAAATGTTGAACTCTGAAAACCACATCAGCTGAAAGGGAGAACAAGTGGAATGCAAACAAGAGCTGACACACACAAACAAAATGCAGAAGCTGTTTTATAGCAGCATTCAAAAGACGGGAAAGGTGGATTGACAAACTCCAAATGTCCTGTGTCCCTTACTTTACCTTTATATTATTGGAGAAGTGATCCCACAGCTCTTTGGTTAAATCAAAAGAGTGAGAACATCATTCAGTCCTTGCACAGTAAGTTAGTCTGTCCACTTAAAAGCTCAGTTTTCTCTGTTTGGATGATAAAATGCTAATCTACTGGTTCTTTACTCTGTTGATAGTGTATTAGACCTCACAGCTGATTAAAAAGCATTTATGTTGTTGTTTGCTAGCAAACCAAAATGACAAAGAGGCAACAGGGCAATCATGTGCTTTCTAATAGAGTGAGGTGTTTTGCTCCTTTATTTTCTGTCTTTATGATCTCATATTTCTCAATAACATAAAGAAAATATGAACAGCAAAAAATAGTGGCATGGAATTTCCAATTTAAAGACAATGACATGAAGAAATGGTCTCCTTGCCTTGTAGTAATTTATACTGATGGTGTTATGGTAAATGGACTTGAGCTTGTATAGTGCTTTTCTAGTCTTTTTACTACTCAAAGCACTTTCACACCGCAGATCACACCTACCCAATCACAAACTGTTGGCAGAGGTTGCTATGTAAAGTGACCATCAGAAGTAATTAATCCTGTTCATACACATGCATAGGCCCCAAACAAAACAGCGGGAGCAACTTGGGGTTAAGTGTCTTGCCCAAGGACATATCGGACATGTGGCTTCAGGAGCCGGGGATCAAACCCCCGACCTTCCGGTCTACCAAGAGTAGACCGACTCTACAATCAGAGCCACAGCCGCCCACAGTTTGATCACTGTTGCAATTCATTTTTCTTGTACTTCTCTTAATTGAAATTCTGCTTGGCTGTAGTGTAAACATATGCATATACAGTAGACCTTATACTGTACATGGCACTCTTAGGTCACGTTTTTTTGTGGCTATCACAGAAAGAACAAGAGCCGCCAAATCCAACAGGACTGAAATCTCAGTACAGCTTCACAGGGAAGGCCTTGATATATTTAAACAGACGTTGACAATAGATAACGACAAATCAAATTTCAAGAAAAAAAAAGGAAAAACAATTTTTATTTTTCTGGATTGGCATTACAAATTTTGAAAAATCCAAGGCACAAATAGCAGTGCTTGATTACAACTTAATTGCAGCTCCTCTGTATGCAACTAAATGCAGAGTTAGAAGAATTTTCCAAAAACCACCAACTCCTAGATACAACAATGATCCCTAATCAATCATCACCTTTGATCCATTAGGAGTGTCTCGTCTTTATCTACAGAGACTCCATGAAAATGTAGAGTCACTATGGAAGTAATAGATGACACTTAAGTATTTATTACAAGATGTTACAATTCACTTAGGAGACGCTTTTATCCAAAGTGACGTACATCAGAGAGTAAGTACAACACTTACGGGAGCAATGCGGGGTTAAGTGTCTTGCCCAAGGACACATTGGACATGTTGCTAAGCTGGGGATCGAACCCCCGACTTTCCAGTTGAGAGGCGTTGACTCTACCAACTGAGCCACAGCCGCCCTTGTTGTTGATGTCTGCAGTAAAACAGGTCACCCTGGCTGTTGTACGTGACCATGGTCAGACCCTAAGTAGTTCCTGTGTTGACCGCACTATGAACTGGGAACATAATGGCTGTTCTGTTCCTGCCATCTCTCAGTGTAATGGTACTGTAAACCAACAGCCTCACAGCCCCTTGAGCCACATTGCCTCGCTGCTTTGGTATTTCTACAACAAATTAGAGAGGCAAACTTAAATATTGGCTCGTCTGTCAACATGATGGGTGAAAGGGGAAAAAGAGGCAATTTAGGTCTAATGTATTTCAATTAGTGGCCAACTTTGAAAGGAAAGGCGGACGTCCATGTAGAGAAACATGTCCAAACTTGGGTCATGGGTGAGGGGGGCTGCAGAGGGTGTGTGTGTGTGTGTGTGTGTGTGTGTGTGTGTGTGTGTGTGTGTGTGTGCGTGCTGGGGGATATAGGCATAAATAAGGCCTTGTGGCTATTAGCAAATGAGCAGTAATGTCCCCTGAATGATGGTGATAATGATGCAGTGGACAGGACATTGGACTTTGATTGGGCCCTCTCTGTGAACGGGCCCCAGCACACACAGGAAGTGCTTGTTTGTTCCGAGCAGCACTGTTTCCTGTCAGGCTGGCTGTGTGGGTGTGTGTATGTTTTCCACTGTGATAATCAGGACAGGCATTTGTGAATGTGTGTGTGTGTGTGTGTGTGTGCGTGTGCCTCTCACTCCTCCGTTTTCCTCCGATGGCTGCCGGTTCAAAGCGCCGCAGCTCGTCCTGACGGAAGTTCCTCACAACCAAGGATGAGATCACTGCGCACCCTACAAGGGACTTCCTCCTCCCCACGGGAAGTGGAGGCGCAGCTGAGAGGGAAAGGGCTCTTCCTCTTCTTCCTCTGCCACCCCCGCTCCGCCTGCCCCCTGCTCTTCCCGCGTCCTCTTCCATGATCCGTGTTTTGTCTCAGAATCGAAGTAAAGCGTTGCTAGCCTGCTCTCTCTGACTGAGCAGGAAGTGCAGTTGGCTTTGTTTACGTAACAGACATCCAAGCACCCAAAGGCCTCTGGGAAACGGGAATCCCCAGACTTCATATCCTCACATTTGTGAAGTGAACATCCATCTCGGGCTGACAGAGCAGCTTGTCTGCATGTGTACATGTTAGAGGGGCTTGGAGGGGGACTGAAGAGCGGAAGAACAGATGGGCATCTGTGCTGCTGCTGCTGCCGCTGATGAGGATGATGATGGTGACTCTTTCCTGAGATGGTTTTACTTAAGTTGACCCCGGCTGAAACTGAACAGGGACTGGGCATGCTCTATTCAAGAGCCCCGTCTCATCCCATTCAGCCGTTTGTCTTTGGCACTTATCTGTCTGCACATGATTCCAATAGTGAATATTTGCACTCATTGCGGACTCAAAGCTGGTAAATATGAATGCCATCAGTGATGGATATCACACTGTGTCAGTATGGGCCTTGTTCTGGGGCGTTCGCATGAGGCTCATGTGACTGGGTGAGGGTCCACAGAGAGAGGATCTATCTCTCTGAGGCCCCCCGGATGAACGCTCCACAGCCATAACTGAACCAATGAAGAGATGTGAGTGTTTATAAGTGAAGTGGGGAATTCTGTCTGTGAATTCATATCTGTGGGAAAACAAAAAAAACTTGTATATTTAGAATACTTAAGTTAATATTATCACGCTTTATTACTATGTTTAATTATTTTAGTTTTGGGGAAACATTTGAAATGGAAGAATGTTTTTACTTGACAATTGTAGTCTTAAAATTTAGGAACTGAAAATTGCATATGCAAAGTTTTTGAATTTTTCAGTTCCTTGTACATGTTCATTTTAAATCAATTTCCTTTTTCAGGTTAGTTTTTTAAAGTTATATTTTAGGGCCTTTTACCTCCATAAGACAGGACAGGTGAAGAGAGACATGAAATGTTGGGTTTCGAGTTGGGGATGACATGCAGCAAAAGGCTGTCTGGTTGAATGTTTATTCTAACAAAACCTATAAAACTGGGCCCCTCACAGTTCATGTTAAAGTATTTAATTTCCAGCTAACTGTCTAAAAAGCTGAATATATCAACTGAAAGTAATAGAAACCTGTTTTAAGAAGCAGCAAATGATGGTCTGATAGCTGAAAAGCTTAAATCTTGGATTTGGAAGTACGATAAAGTCAACAGGCCGATCATGTCAGAGACAATGTAGCTGTAAATCTAAAGGAACCGACCATATCTAATAGGGTCTGTTTGTATTTGTATTGTACAAATATGTGTGCGTGTGTGTGTTGTCTATGCATCTTGAGTAACGACTGTGAAATATTTACATGCAGCACGTGTGTCCTCCCAGTTTACTGCGAGCTTGTTCTCAGTCCTCGCTTGTTGCTCTGCAGCTCCTCGGCTCTGCTCACACAGTGGAGGGTTTGAGTGTCTGCCATGAGGCCTGATGGCCTGAGGACCTGTTGGTGGAGGTCAGTGAGTACAAGAGGCGACAGCTGTAGAAACGCTGGGAGCCCGGTGCAAGCATGAATACTGGCGATTATAGCCAGCATCACACACACACACAAACACACTCACCACACATACACAGTGATCAGATCCTTATCTAAAGGATACATTGTTTAGAGGTTGTGCAGCACCGCCTCACAGGATGTAGACAACTGTTAGAAAGTGTGTCTGTGTGCGTGTGCGTGTGCGTGCTGTATGTGATTGTGTAACACACGATCAAAAAGGTGTGAGGCCTTGTGTCCCACTTGAGACTTTTATGGGTCTGCAGTGTGTGTGCGAGCGTGTGCTTCACTTATACCAGACAATGTTTGCGCTCTCATGCCTCGGTGAGGTGTAGATGTGGTCGTATGGTTTACAGGAGGTTGAAGTGGTTTCTGTAAGTCAGTGTCACTGTGTTTGTGTTTGTGTGTGTGTGTGCGTGTGCATGTGTGTGTGTGTGTGTGTGTGTGTGTGTGTGTGAACAACACTGCTGCTACCAAAACTGTGAGAATTCTCAAATAAACAGTAAGTAAGTGCGCTCACTGACTCAGTGTCAGCCGGGGTTCTTATTTTGAAAGTAGTCTTACGCAATCCCTTCAGTTTACTGTCATCCCTCGTTCAGAGGTGCTCCAGAAATAGATAAACAGACATTCCATGAGTGTGTGAATGTGTGTGTGAATGTGTGTGTGAATGGGTAAATGTGACACGAGAGGTTGGTAGACTAAAAGTGCTTTATAAGCGCAGTCCATTTACTCTTAACCTTTTAGACGAAGAGTCAAGACCGTCAAGTAAAGGTTTACCAGGAACAGCTGATGAATAAGTTAAACAAAAGTAACATATCTTTTATGTTCAACCCATTAGTCTTGCTTCATGGCCGTTACTGACTTTACAGACGTACACCTTGTAATTAAAGACCTCAGTTTCCTGGATATGCTGAATCACAGGGAGCACTTTTTGTTGAGTGATTCATAGATTAAAGCGCGTTCCCTCCATCTAGTTTTCTTTGCCTGCAGCAACAAAGTAGTCAGTGTTAAATTAATTATAGCCATGCAGAAATCAAAACAATGTAGCAGGGGCTTTAACTGAAGCTTTTAAGCTGGCTGCTTATGTTCCTTATAATTTCTTAATACTGGAACATTACTAAATAACCACTGGAAGTGTTAAAGTTTTGACAGTTGAGAAGGGAACGTCTTTCCTGCGAGTTCCATGGACACGGCCACAGCATCCCAGAGGAGAGAGAACAGCTACATTTTTCATGATTTTGAAGCTTAATTATATAAACTTATAGGTTTTTTGTTTTTTTCAAGAAGAAATTTGGCCTGCTGGTTATTAAAACATTCTTCTTCTGTATATATTTTTTTTTGGTTTACAGGGACTTTAAATGTAGCATACTGTCATATTATTAATTTTAAAGATTTCCTTGGTGTGGTCATTCTGTCGTTGTTATGCACCTGTCGTATGTTATTATCATTATTATAGCGTCATGACTAGACTTTTTTAAAATTGACTGAATACCCTTAGATTAATGTGACTTATGTGTGGCTCACCAAGTTCTCATTCCCAACTCATCAAATATGTCAGCTCAGCATGTGGCTCGATGCTTCACAATATTACCAATATGGTTCAGCTCGTAAAGATGGAAGACGCATATCAACCTCTTATCTTCCAATCGTCCCAAAGTGAGCCAGAGCGGCGCAGTAGACTCTGCTGCAGTCTTTGACATCAACTCTTTATTACGAACCATAACACATTTAAGTAACCAATAAAACAGATTTCTTGTTTCAGTTGGAAGCCGACAGTCACGCTTATGGAAAGTTCAATGACTCTTGTGTTTGTGTTCTGCAATATGTTTATTCCACCCTCTACTCTGCTAATAGCTGCATTTGTCAACAGATCTGTCAGCCATAGAGTTATTCCCCCTTATTATATCATCAAATAACCAAGTTAAACTTAGCTGAAAATGAACACTACGACATATATTTGTATGATAAAACTAACTATTTAAGGCTAACCAGTTCTTTGCCAGGTTTGATTTTTCTTCTTCTCAGAGCATCCTTTTATCTCTCATAATAGTCCGGATGACTTATGTTCAGCTACATTTATTAATGTGGGTGAAGTTCGACGATAGTTAAAGCGCCTTAATGCCAACTAGTCAGCTGACCCATATGGTGTGTATCCACACACCATGAAGGGCTGTAATGACCAGTTGCGTTCAGTCCTTCATTCATTTTTTTTTCTTTTTCTTCATCAAAAATTCTGTTAATGTGGAAAACGTCCTGTATTGTTCCCATTCCCAAAAACGCTTAGATTGTCAGAACATCTGTGTCGATCATAAAAACAAGCTGATCAAAACGTCTGGTTCTGTGATTGGCAATCCCCCAGACTCACTTGAAGTTACTTTTGAGACGAGAACAAGGACCAAGCTAAAAACTATTTTGTCAGGCTTCGGAAAAAGTTCAGTTGTTTGGTTTTAAATACGTACTAAGGTAAAAAAAATTAAAAAAAAAAAAAAACAAACTTTACATTTTAATAACATACCTCATTCCCAATCTTTAGACCAATGATAGGCTGTTGCCACATTGCAAATCTGTCTGCTGGTACCCAGTGCCCTCAGCATTACCTCATGACCCAATTCCATTCACTGAAAGGGTATTTTGGTCCCCTAAATGCCAGACCCTTGTCTCTTGGGGGGGGCACTGACCTGGATGCCCAGAGAGAGGTGTTGCAGCTGGAATGGAGCTCTGGAGAGATGATGCTGGTGTTGGTTGGGAGCAGCTGTTGTGTGTTAGACTGTCAACACAGCAATAAAGGAGGGGTTAAATCTGGCACAAAGGGGTTTTGGTTGAATTTTGTTCTTGGGTTACATCAGTTACTTCTTGGTTTTGCTTTGAGAGTTAGTATAAAACTGCAGGTATGTAAAGTTGATTCTTTTGCTCATCTTGAAACTTTCTTGATCAATTGACTTTACCTCATTGTTGAATTTGCGGAGAAACCTAACAACTTGGATTTACAGAGGTATTAAACATCACTGAATTTAACAAGTACCCATGCACCAGACAAGCCAAACAAGTCAGAACATTTAGGTACGCTTCTGAAACCTTCATCACCATCATCATCAACATCATCAGGGTCTTGGATCTCTGAGTTTCCCCACGTCCTTGTTCTCATGGGAACTGCGCCGCCTTTCAATGAGCCGCCTGGTTCACCTCTCAGCACTGGCTGCTCTGGGGTTAACTCCAGAGGTTGAAGGTCACAGGATCACAGGCTCCACAATGCCTCAGATTGTTGATTGTTGATGCTAAAGCGGGCACTAAGAGGAGGGGTAGGACCGTGTGTGTGTGTTTGTATGTGCTCGTGTTTGTGTGTGTGTGTGTGTATGTGTTTGCGTTTCCTTGATTGTGTGTGTGTGTTTATGTGTTTGTGCATGCACGTTTTTGTGAGTGCTTGAGTGCGCGTGTGAGCGTCAGCATTTCTGCGTGCATCCTGACATGTTTGCGTGTGCAATCATGCATGCCAACACATTGTGTTTCAAAAAAAAAAAGGAGGAACCTGATTGGCCGGACCACCGTGGCAGATGAAACTTGATGGACTGCAGGCTCTCTAAGCTCCTGTTGATGGGGATTTGGAGGCCTGTCTTTGAGGGGGGAAATTCAATTTCCTCCCCCTGCTCGCCGGCGCTGTTTGGATAGCTTGGCCCGGGATTGGAGCAGGGTGTGTGACACTCCAGATTACCCAGTCACTGAGAGTCTGCTGAGAAAGTGGTGTCTGATGCGCAGCGTGTCATGACTCAACGCAGGAGGAATGTGGCACAGCAGAGAGCTGTCAGTCTGTCTGTCAGCCTGTCTCTTGGTCTGTCAGTCCTTTCATTTCCATTTTTTTTTTTTCAGGATTTTTGAGTGAGTTAAGACACCTTCGCACATCAGAGCAAAAGCTTTTTCTTTAAAGATATGGATTTGGTTAGGGGCTGTGTGTATGCAAATTAAACCTTTTATTGACAACTGTTCTATTGATTGATATGATCAATACTTATGTTAAACAGTTTAGGTGTCAAGGATCCATGTGAGGATCAAGCCAGTTAGAGGTTGTTGGACTTTTTCATTAGACTGTTTATACTGAGTCTTTAATTACTGCATGTTGGAGCCTTTGACGTAGAACTGTTACTTGTGTCTCTACTTAACAGTTGTACATCATATATGTGATCACAGTTCCTGACACCTCAGTAAATATAGTTTCCTGCTGAAACACGTTTCACACCACTGCCACCCTCTTGACTTTTCATTGTTTTCTTTTCTTGTTATTCAGCATCAGAATTACTGTGTGAACCATTTAGGCTACATTCATCTTTTAAGTCTTTTCGCTCAAATTGGATTTATTGCTCAGATCGTATTTATTTGTTTGACATTGTGGCCTGAATCAGATTCCTGTGTGAACCCGACACAGCCCCAAACGAAAAACAATAAAGACGTCACATGCACCACAGTGTTTACAGAAGTAAACATGGCTGCCACTGAAGTATTCATGGTTTACGGGTTCATGTTTAAATTAATGTGCAGTGGAAGCCGGTGAATTTGTGTGCAGATGGTAGCAAGGAAAAGGAAGAGGAGAAAGAAAGCGAGTCAAACATTTTTAATGAAGGCTTTAGTGGACAAATGCTACATCAGTGGGGAGTGACTTCCACTCCTGATCGTCCCAGCAGCACAAGAATTGTGACGAGTGATGCTCAAGAGTGACGTCAAAGACAAATGAATTACGATCTGGCGCTTCAGAATGAGGTTGTGTAATCCGAACTGCAGCTGATTTAAGACCACATATGGTCCAAATCTGATTTGAAAAGATGCCATGTGACTTGTGCTGTTCCAAAAAAAATCTGAGCGGAGTCACACGTGGACCAAAACATCTAATTTGGATGATTTTTTCCAGGGAAGTTGTCCTTAAGAGGTGTCATTAAGCCAGATTCATTGGTAAAAAAAAAGTCTTTATAGATCCAAACAGCCACATTTAAAGCAGAGTGGGATTTTAGTGGCACAACTTCACCAACTATCGCGTCAGTCTAATCTGTGAATAAAGTTCTACTACAACTACAAGTGCTGCTGGAGCTTTTCGACCTCTTCAAGTTTAAAAAGCTTGCCATCACAGAGAGGAGGGACACTATCATTTAAATGTGGGGATCGAAGCAGTGGCTGTTGGTGCATTGCCAAATTTCTCTCAGATAACCCTAACCCTAGGCCTAAAAAGAGGTGGTTTTCTAAAGCTAGATAACCATCTGACAAGCAGCGAAGGATTGCCGCTTAGAGTTGTGAATGTCACAGAAGCATAACCTCACCCCTAACCCTGACCCTTAGACCCCATTTACACCTGTTATTGATATTTGATCAATGCCTCCACTTGTAAATAGGTTATGTAAAACCACAAGTTGTAAGTGCATTATGATTAGATTGTGATCCGATTTGCATGATCACATCTAGAGGTAGTCTGGCCTTCATTTTGGTCAGGTTATAGGACATTTTAAAGGCAGTCTAAACATCGTGCTGGTGTTGTTGGCAACATGACTATTCTGTGCAAACGTATACCCATAGCCATCATGATAACAATTAAGCCTTCATTATTCTCCAATGCATACACAACAAGCACAGCTATCATGTCTCTGCTCGTAGACACTGTCTCTCAACTCCAACTAAATTCTCACATCTTAAGTTTTCAATCAGGCTATCATGAAAAAATAGGTATTGTTTGGATTTCTTTATCACTTATCTTACTAACATCTGGTTTGACCCAAAGCCCTGAAAATGCAACCTTCACTCCCGGAGGCTTTTGTCCGAACATGACAGCCAATGACAGATAACAGATTCTGAGATTGTGTTCATCATGGTCTTTCTTTGGACAGGAGGACAGTTTTCAGGGGATTGTTTTGTGCTAAAGAATATGAAGTGTGAGTTCCTTCTTATTCTTTGCTGTTCATCGTCTTTATTTCACCAAAATGCACCACAGTTTTTCTCCTCCTTCCCCATTAAATGACTACTGCCAATCAGGACGCTCCATTTGAATACGCATCCACATTCATAAACTGTATCATCGCCGGCCATTCCGTCGTGCAGTCCGGTTAAATGAGTTGTTGGTCAGTAATCTCTGAAATCATGGTGACATCGAGTTCCTGACCGATCACACATTAACTTAACTCATCTCCTCTTTACTGTAGCAAAGACAACATCCTCTTGTTGAATCTGAATAGTGAGCACCTAGTGAGCCTCGTAATAAATGGCATGTGAGATGCTGGATGGAGCGTGCGCAAACACACAAACAAACATACATGCAATCCTGTAGGGGGCTGTGTTCCAGCTCATCAGGAATGTCAATTACCTCTGCATTGTTTGTCCTGTTGTTGTTTGTTTGTTTGTTTGGCCTGGTGGAAAGCAAAGATAGGGATCGGGGGGGGGGGGGGCTGCTGCTGCGTCAATGACACTCGAGCTGTTCGCCTCCTCATTACCGTCGCCTATCTCTCTCTCACCTCTCTGTAAAGTGGAGGAATGTCTTTAAAGCCTCATCCAATTTTACTGGAGCGCTGACCGCTTCATCACACGCAGATGTTGCTGTGTGTGTGTGTGTGTGTGTGTGTGTGTGTGTGTGTGGAGAGCTTGTGTGTGCTTCCTGGGTCACAGAATGTTATTGTTCTTGGAAAAGCCTCTTGATGGAGAACTTTGTTGCCTGAAGTCTTAGTTTACTGCTAGAAAAAAAAGAATTAAAGGTGGCAGGGAAAAATCCAAATCTAATGAAGGCAAAAATGTTGCAAAACATGCTTGGTCAAAACCAGCAAACATCCAGAACAACTATGAGTATAAAGACCTGAGGATGAAATGCAAGAAAGAAAACTGATTTGAAAAAGTAACTAATTTGCTCTGAAAGATGGTCATCGTGAAATGGAAACTAAACACCCTCTTTACTACAAGCAGCACCTCAACTGCTTTACTTAGGAACCCTAATGTTCAAATGAAGTGGTCATGGCTGTTTATGAAGCACTAAACCAAGATAGTCATGACCAAAATGTGCAACTTGGGTTCCAAAACCAGAAGTCTACACACCAATGGTGAAATCAAGGTGCTAACAGCGGTCACATGGTTTTACATGACTGTTACCTCTTATAGACAAGAGGATTTACAGACAAACTTACTTGTTGATTATTCAATAGTGAAAGTATTAGAAAATTGCAGTCCCAGGTGAGTACACTCCAGGACAGCGTCCTCTGGGTTTGCATCCAGCCACTTGTTGCACTCTCTCCTCACCAGCTAACAGAATGCCCACAACCCCCGTATACTCACTCTCCATCCATGCATCCCTCCGTTTTTTTTTCCTTGTCACCCTAAACCCTGATTCTTGTCTGGACATGCCTTAGTCATCAACTCCTCTGGGTTAGGGGTTTTCTACAATCCAGGAGAGACATAAGTACATAAAGGGCTTCTTTCTTTTCTTCTTACTTTTTGGTTGACGGAACAATGCGATGAAAATGTTGGAAATGCAGGTGAAGATAATCCAGTTTAATCAATTCTAAATCAAGAAAATAAGGTCTTAATGCAATACGTTCATGTATGCAGACGATATGAGTATCTTTCTTTGTCTTGTTTGTCATTGCATTCACAGACAAGGGTGGGGGCGTTGCTTCTCGAGTGGACGGAGTAACCCAAGAGTATTAGGATGACTGGAGATTAGCTCCAACTGGATAAGATGTGAAGGAGGATAAGAGGCATTAGCTTAGGCTAAGATTGGCAGCCCCTTTTCCTCTCTTTCCCATTCCATTTGTCTTCCGTCTCATTTCATCCGCTCTCATCTGTTCCCCTCCTTTAACTAATCAGGTTTAAAGCACAAGTTTGGGCAGAAACCGGATGCCACTGGTGTTTGAAATATCCCTCACACCTCATGACTTGTGTTTTCTGCTGGGCTGTGAGAAGAGGAGGGAGAAACAGATATGAAGGATTTCAGCGCTTCTCCGAGGCTTATCTGCGCCTTTGATCTATATTGGTTTATTTGGGTATATATCAATCAGCCTGCACCAACCTCTCTCCATCTCTTCCGGCCATGACTTCCTGTCCCAGATTAGTCCTCCATCCTGCCCACCTCGGTGGCTCACGATGCAACAGCACTTCAGGATCACAGGTCAGGGGGCAAGGGGTCGAGCAAAGAGCGTTGTAACGATGTCCAGACTTAGGGCAACTGACCGCTGCTGTGGAGGAGTGTGTGTCTGTGTGTGTGTGTGTGTGTGTGTGTGTGTGCGTGCGTGGAGGTGGTTAAATGGTTGAAAGGAAACTGTCCGTCAATGGGAAATCTGAAAACAATTTGACTGCATTAAGGCATTTAAAGAGTCTCCACTGATTTCCCCCTTGGCCACTCGTCAGTGCCACACACACCCGCTGCTGTGTGCAGCGAGGAAGAGGAGGAGGAGGAGCGCACAGAAGGCCTTTCACAATTATGCATTCACTTGTCTGTTTGCTTCCTCATTTACACATTTGTTTATTCATTTATTCATTTGCTATTGACTTGGTTTAGATCCAGCTGTCATCTGCCTTCTAACAGATGAACTGTGACTTTTGTTTGCAGATGTGTAACTGTGTGCATGTAAGTGGCTGTGTAAGGACCTGTGAGTGTTTACAGGTATGTTTCCCCCTCTTTAATTAACTTAGAATTCTCTAGAAAACACATACTAACTTGATTGATAACTAGTTCATTTCCATGAAATGCTGTGACAAACATGCAGTATACGTTTAAAACCATTACATTTGACAAGGTTATAAGATTTAAAGAGCCAGCAGCATACTTGTGGTATGACTCAATACTCTGTCTGTCTGTGTGCAGTGTATAAAATGTGTAGGAACACTTTCTCAATATTTTTCCTCTTTTGTATATGAATATATTCCTCTGTGTACAGTCCGTGTTTATGCATCTCCACCCATGTTTAGCATAAGCTCATGACTCAGCCGTTCCTGTGCTACCACCAGGACAGTTTGTCAGCTTCTGAACTCCACAAACGAGACCTTTTCTCCGAAAACTCTCCAAACCCTTGCCCTCGGCTGGCTGTAGCGGTTCCCATAAAGGAGCCTGCCGATGCCTCCTTTAATTGTAGCATGTAATCTGACTTAAACACAAGGCTTTTAATAGTGCTGTCTGTGTGGAGGTTAGTCCCAGATAGGCCCCCGGTTCCTACCAGCTCTCTTATTATCCCCTCAGCCCCAGCCACAAGGAACTGAAGGGCCGTCATGCTTGTTTCAAGCGGTGCCAGTTACTCTGTGACTCATCTAGGTTGAGAAACATTTGAGGAGAATGGAGCCCCTGTTTTGGTATGTCAGCGTGCTGCTTGTGGTTCCCTGACAGATTGCCGTGAGACATTGAAGGCGAATCTGCCTCCATGCTGTGTGAGTATGGAAAGTACACACGCCTTCACCTCAAGTTATGCACCTCGGCCATACTCCCAGGGAGCTGCTGCGACTGCATATTTGAGGTGAACAGATGTAAAAAAGAAACTTTCAGTGTGAGCCATTCTTAAAGGCAGAGATGACATTTTTACTGTCGCTGCAGGGCTCGGTGTTTCCCAAACACATTAATATTGAACCCTCTTTTTCAAATTGGAAAAATACAAGATGTGAGTAATTACATCTCTTAAACTATCATTTGATGTATTACAGGATACAAGTCACATGGTTTTTATTACATATTACTTTGGCATTGCTTTCTGTGTTGTCTAGTGCTAAATATAGTGATAGTCTATTCAGTTTGATTTTAAAAAAAAGTACATAGTAGGGATGGGCATTTACAGCAAACTAAATACTTGAGTACTCACATTACATTATGAACAAGTATTCAACTAAGTATAAATATATATATAAAGATTTATTGTGGGGCTTTTTATGCCTCTATTTAAGGATAGGACAGTGGATAGAGTCAGAACTCGGGGATAGAGAGAGAGAGTGGGAAATGACATGCGGGAAAGGAGCCACAAGTCTGATTTGAACCTGGACCGTCTGCTTTCGAGGACTTCAGCCGCTGTTCATGTTGCGCGCACACTAACCACTAGGCTACCAGAACCTCATAAGTATATATTTTTAACGTAAAATAAACATTGGGCGCTAACTTCCCCATGGCCTGTTTTGTTTTCTGCGGTGTGTCACTCATCACTACTGTGTGTCTGTAGGTCAGCGGCATTTAAATCCCAGTTCTGAATGAAAAGACAAGAGATGGTAACAATAAGACTCCATGGTGAGAGCTGTCCACAAGGCTGTAATCACAGACACTTTACTGTTCTGCACAATCCTGATTCACTCCTCACATCTTTTCTACTCTTAGCTGTTGTTAGCCTTGATGGTGGCTTGTACTCCGGCTGGACAAACACCATCAGCTCGCAGAATCCATCTTCTTCCACAAAACTTATATATCTCCAGTCACAATTTTTGTTATTTTGCAATCATCTTGTCTGGCCATAAGGTTCATCTTTGCTCTGGTATCATCACAATGACGTGTGCTAACATTGTTAGCACATGATGTGAAGTGAGAGAATGCCTGTTGTCTGCCTCCGCTGGTTTCTCCTTGTGCTTTGAATGCATGTGATTAATGTGGTTAAACATCAAAGTAGTATTTCTATTATGTAGTATTAAATGCCACATTTCTTGCACTGCACGTTAGCATTGATTTTTCTTTTGTTTTTGTAATGTTCTCTTGCTTTTTGGAGTACTGTGTCTCTTGAAAATGACCATAAATTCAGTGAAGCAGTTGTTGTTGCTATAATACGGCTCACTGTGCACGTGTGCGTATGTATGTAATAAAGCTGAAGCTGTGGCTTCTGTTTTTTATGTTCTTAATATGTATTTTCAGTTATGCAAACCCAGAAAGCTTGGTTACACAATTTAACGCTAACTAGAACCACTGTAGCCAACAACAACGTGTGCACGGATGTCTCAATACTGAAACGTTACTCAAATCATTTCAACAATATATATCCAGTGGAAAAAAAAACAGATTACTAAAAATAATTGGGGAATATTTAGTGACATATTTGTGATTTCTCCCATTTTTTTACTTTTGCTGTCTCTTTTCTGTACGTTTTTGCTGTTGTTGCGCTATACAGTATAAGTCCTGTATGTTTGAGGTTATGACTTCCATATTAAAAATAATTTAATAAATATGGATATTCCATGGAAAACATAAAACAAATAGTCTTGTCAGGTTTGTGCACAGTGCCATTTATCAGTTAAGTTTGTAACCTTACCACCCACTAATTTAAAAAGCTTGGTATAGAAGCAGCAGCTACATTGTGCTGTCATTTGTAAAACGGTGTTTGCTGTGTGCCTATAGATTAGTATCTTGTGCTTAAAAACCCAGCAGTGTGCAGCAGGGAATATTCAGCGCAGACGCCGCTAATCAATAGACATGTTGAATGCTAATCATCTGCAACGCCCACAAGTATATTGATCTGTAGTTTCAAGAGTTAGAAGTACACCAGCTGTAGATAGGATCAGTTGCGTGCACATGCAATCACACACATTCATCCAAACGCACACAGATCCAGCTTGTTTGATGATGGCAGGAGGAGCTTTCGTACGTATTGATCCGTTGGCCCTCTGAAGGACAAGGTCGTCGGGTCACCTGTCACAGAGCAGAAGGCGACAGTGACACGCACACTTCAAACAGAACTGACGGAGCATGCAGTGAGCAGACGACCCTCTTAATGAGGGTCAGTAAAGGGGTGTAGGTTGTGGTTAGGGCAGAGCTAACTTTGCTAAGCTGCATTTGATCATGTTGGATGAGGTATCATGAAGGTTACAGGAGATAACAGAACTACAAAGTTGGCCAGTGCTGTTAGCAGGTAACAGGGGATTTCCTCACCTTTTACCCACTTATCACTGCCAAAACCACCAGTGTCTACATTTTTAAAGCTATGCTTTCAATGTCTGGTACAACATCGAGTCTCTAGGGTCATTGCTGATTTTTTTGCTGAGCTGTAAAAAAATAAAAAAACTACAGTTCTAGGGTTGGCCTCTTGAGTCTTGATCTAAAATTAAATCAACAGAGCCCCATGTTAAGTTTCCAAACTGTTTATCAACATGTAAACGGCATGGAAAATCAGTCTTATCTGGTTTTACAGCATATATATTTTCATATGGTCATTCTTGTCTATGTCATTTCCCATTCTCTTGCTGTCAGTTGGGGGTCTGTTTCTATTTATTTTGTCCACTACCCAACTGGACCTGTAATGACCCATGTTCAGGGCTGATCACAAGAGAAGCCAGTGGACCAGTGTCAAAAGTTGTAGTTCCACCCAATAGCTGCTCCAAAAGCAAGTCAGTTCCCATAGAGTCCATGTTAATGTTACAGTTAATGTTTGAGTCCCATCTTTACAGCAGAAAAACGTTTTTTTATACAACCTGGTATAGAAAAAAAGTTTTCTTTAGCAAAGAAGAGAAGAGGCCTATTCCAGTCTTAATGGAACTCAGGACCAGAGACCAGGTAAGAGTTGAGATCCTTGTCTTGATATGATCAGTGTGGTCTTTGTTGAATCTCATTCTAACACCGTGAGATGTATGAAAATATTTCCCTGATGCGATACGATACTATCAGAGGTGGACAGATACAAAGTAAATTCACTTGAGTACTGTACTTAAGTTAATATTTTGAGTTTCTGTACTATACTTAAGTATATTTTTTTGGGAAACCTCTTAGTTTTACTAAACTACATTTAGCATAAGAATATGCTGCAAAATTGCATAGTTAAAGAGGCCTTGCACTGTCTGCAACTAATTTCTGTATTCATGACATTAAGATTTTTAATTTTTATAGATGTCACGGGCTATGTCCACTTTTATGTAAAGTGTATGGTCTGGAAAGGGGGATAATTTATGCTGATGGTTGCATATTTGTGTATAGAAATAGAAGCTGGGAGAAAGTTCTACAGTTCATATCCATGTCCCAGTTGTATCAGCATATCAGCTGTAGGTCTGGGGGCTGAAAAAAGAGAGTGCCTCAACTTGAGTCTGCTAGTGAATGTAAAGTATGCCGCTGACACAGCCTGAGAAATATTCCTGCTATGCTTTATTCTGTTTCCGCGCCGCTACATCCTCACTTTGACATTTGGCTGTGATAAGAGGAAAGCCTTGAATCCCACACATATCCACAGTGGATCCGACCACTGCATCGCACTCTTCCACTCCCACACCCTGCCGTACAGTAGGACTACTGCGCAGTCCTCGGACAATGTTTGGATTCATGCTGTATGCATGAAGCCCATTCACACTTCCTATCGCTAGTATCTGCAATGCTAATGACTGAGCGAGTAACTGTGTTTCTCTCTGGCAGAGAGGTTGCATTTTCTCTATGCATCTCTGTCTCTTCTTTTTCTTTTTTCTTTTTTCTTTTTTGCCTAAGCACAAATTTCTTTCTCTCTCCCTCTCCCTTGCGTAGGCGGAACATCTGAGTCCGCATCAAAGCTCCAGACGTCAAAAGAAGAAGTCGGGCTCAGCTGTGCACAGACTGTGGCACAATCTTGACAGTAAATGTCATTTGAAAGATTGTTTACAACATTTCTTTGTTGTTGCGCCATCAGATGACCATTGTGGAGGCGGAAGCAGTACAGAACTGCAGCTGTGGGACAGTGAAATTCACTTTCTCAGTTGTGCAACTCATTTTCCTTCAGATTTCAGTTGAGTATTAAACATCTCCTTGTATAGTCATACGTTTATTTACAACTTAAAAGGAGCTCAGGAGATTCAAGAGATTTTTTTATGAGATGATATATGATATATGATATAATATCATACAACACCATACCATACCATACCATACCATACCATACAACACCATATCATACCATACCATACCATACAACACCATATCATACCATACCATACCATATCATACCATACCATACCATACCATACCATACCATACCATACAACACCATATCATACCATACCATACCATACCATACAACACCATATCATACCATACAACACCATATCATACCATACCATACAACACCATATCATACCATACCATACAACACCATATCATACCATACAACACCATATCATACCATACCATACAACACCATATCATACCATACCATGCCATACCATACCATACAACACCATATCATACCATACCATACCATACAACACCATATCATACCATACAACACCATATCATACCATACCATACAACACCATATCATACCATACCATACAACACCATATCATACCATACAACACCATACCATACCATACCATACAACACCATATCATACCATACCATACCATACCATACCATACAACACCATATCATACCATACCATACCATACCATACCATACCATACAACACCATATCATACCATACCATACCATACCATACAACACCATATCATACCATACCATACCATACCATACCATACCATATCATACCATACCATACAACACCATACTATACCATACAACACCATACCATACCATACCATACAACACCATACTATACCATACAACACCATATCATACCATACCACACCATACCATACCATACCATACAATACCATACCATACCATACAACACCATACTATACCATACAACACCATATCATACCACACCATACCATACCATACCATACAATACCATACCATACAACACCATATCATACCATACCATACAACACCATATCATACCATACCATACCATACAATACCATACCATACCATACAACACCATACCATACCATACAACACCATATCATACCACACCATATCATACCACACCATACCATACCATACCATATCATACCATACCATACCATACCATACCATACCATACAACACCATACCATGCCATACATACATACCATACCATACCACACCACACCACACCATACCACACCACACCACACATACCATACCATCCATACCACACCACACCATACCACACATACCATACCATACCATACATACCACACCATACCATACATACCATACCATACCACACCACACCATACCATACCATACCATACATACCATACCACACCACACCACACCATACCATACATACCATACCATACCACACCACACCACACCACACCACACCATACCATACCACACCACACCACACCACACCACACCATACCACACCATACCATACCACCACCATACCATACCATACCACCACCATACCACACCATACCATACCATACCATACCATACCATAGAGAAATTAGTCTTCCCTGCTAATGCTGTCTATACAGTAGTAATCAACTTATCAAGTTCTCTCCTCACTATTTAATTCTCTCTATGACATATGTGTCTCTCTTTCAGTCTCTGTCTCCAACTGCTCTCCTTCCACCATCTCACTGCCTTGATTCAGATTTACACACACACACACACACACACACACACACACACACACACACACACACACACACAGTCCAGGCACACTGGGAGCTTTCTTAAGACTTTGTTGTATCAGTGTCAGTCTTGACTTTCCTCCCTCAACCAACTGCCGGCCAGGCAGCGAGGAGGACTGCTGGCGGCGCAGGGCCATGCCGGAGGTGACTTCCTGTTCAACAGCTGGGCCCTTGTTCAGCTCCGGCGCAGGCTACTCTGCGATAATCTGCCATGAGTCTTTCCACATGGGCAGAGAAGCCGCCGTGTCGCACCACTGTTTTTCCTGCCTTCCAACAAAGAAGAAAAGGTGATTGTGTTAAGACCTCTCAGCCCCTGCTTGGGGTCTAAATGTGTTTGTGTTGCGTGTGTGTGTGTGTGTGTGTGTGTGTGTGTGTGTGTGTGTGTGTGTGTGTGTGTGTGTGTGTGTGTGTGTGTGTGTGTGTGTGTGTGTGTGTGTGTGTGTGTGTGTGTGTGCGTGTGTGTGTGTGTTGCCTGTCTGTGTGTGTGCGTTTGAGTGTGTGCGTTTGTGTGCGGGCTGTGAATCATTTGGCTACAAGGATGAATGCATGAATCAGCCTTTTCAGTAAGTATGTGGAGCTTTGGCTGGCTGAGGTGTACAGATTGGAAGCGTTCAGCTGTCACCAGCTGACCTCACCACAGACGCACTTTGTGCTCCAAAGGAAACAGGGCTTCTCTCTGTCCCAGCCCCCTCTGGAGAACACTTACACCTCAGTTGATTATCCTTAGATAATCTCAACTCAGTTGTATGTTTTGAGGAGGGGGACTTCCATCTTTTTTTTTTCTTTTTTTTTTTACTTATTTTCCCATAGTATCCTCTTTTCTCCCCCTTGTTGTGACCTTTGGCTCATCGGGAGCCCTGAGGCGCCCCTGGGCACAGGAACTGACCTGCACAGAGGTCGTCAGAGGTCACCTAAGTCTGCCTGGGTTTGTGCGCATTGATAGGACTTTGATGGCTTATTAGGGATTGTAATGGTGGGTAAAATAGTGTGAGTCCCAGGCTCCACCGCCTGCTGGGTAGGTGACTAGACTAACCTGTTATTACAGGGATCATAGAGGACGAGAGGGAAGGTAGACCCAGGCGTTTCATGATTATTAAAAGTAAGCAGTTGGGATTGTTTTTATCTGGAACATATTTACATTTATCCCATGCTTCTGTTGGGAGAACGTTCTTTGATCAGTTGATGAAATTCCTTTATAAGAATGATTTTTAATCTAAATGGCTCTTAAGGTTTAAGACATTTTATCCTTCCTTTTCCCCTGATGAGAAGACACATGCAGCACAGTGCTATTCTGAACTTGGTTTCCAACTGAAAAGCAGATGACACACGTGCAGCTATGATTGGAGCGGACAGCTGTGCACAGGATGTACAGAGGGCTTTGATTGGCCTTGGCAGCTGCCCATGCTTAGCTTAGTTTTAGTGCTTGCTAAGTGTGTGTGTGTGTGTGCCTGTATGTGTGCCTGTGTGTGAGTATGCATTATCAGTGAGGTCACCGCTTTACCATACAGCTCTAATGCTTTTGAGCTGATGTTTATCTCACTAATCAAGTTAAGGTTTAGACCGTTGTGGCCGTCATTGAAAGAAGGTTGTTCAAAAAGCTGAATTGTGTGTTTGTGTTGGACGACTTTAACAAACCTTATTGAGTTTCCTTTTTTTTGGGGGGGGGGGGGGGGGGGGGGGGGGGGGGGCTTTAGCATTAGTGTATTGAGAATACTTATGTTGATGCAGTTTGAGTTTTCAGTGTAGCAGAAATAATCCGATATCTTAGAATGCATGCTGTTATAACAAACACTGTCTCCTCCTGGAAATGTTTGATTTCTGCCAGAACTTATAAGATTTCCTTTAAATAATGGACTCCCCAAGCACCACCATTGCAAATCTTCAAATTCTGTCACACTGAACAAGGGACATTTTGTGGCCAATCAGTTATTTTATGGAATCTGCACAGTCGGAAGGTCTGCTCCAGGAGGTGAAATTGCCAATGTTCTGCACTGAATTCATCTTTTGTGAGCTTTGACCCCAGAATTTAGCGACACAAAGTCAAATTTCGAGTGGACATAAGGCATGGGAGTCTCATATGATAGCAGCTTTTGTTGCTTACTGTTGTGTAACCTTAAGACTAAAAAACTATCAAAGTAAAAACCATAATTTGTAAAAAAAAAAAAAAAAAGACAAAAAGAAATTGACATAGCCACTTGATGCGGCTTGAAGTAAGCCAATAAGGAAGTGCCTGAAACCTGATTTCTTCTATTCAATCTATATTTTTTCTACATGTATGTTGCCATTGTTATCGTTATTTACTCTGGTACTATTTTATTTTTCTTCATCTTGTCTAAATATATTTTATATTATTTTTATATTCAGCATTTACCCTTTCAATGGAGCCAACCTACAAAAGATATTGTATGTCTAGTCTTCACATTCAGAGTGACAATATACATCTTGAATCCTCACCACCTTGCTCTGGGACTGGCCACTACGTCACCCACTTTACAATCCTCTCCGTTATGCAGGGACAGGAGAATATCTGTATCACATGGTGGTGGAATTACAGCAGAAGACACGTTGTGTAATGACCACCAACCAGTTGTCGACAGAAAAGAACCATGAAACACACAAGGAACGTGAGAACTAGAAGGGACCCTGAGAATGCAACACATGCACGCACACAAACACTCATTCATGGAAGACAAATTCTAAACAGCACACCAGAAAGTTGACAGCACCTATCTTGCCTCCCTCTGTGATTTTGGTTTGAGCTCTACCAACAGCTGAAGTGATTACATAATTGTGCTCTTTCTGAGGACCGGGCCACCATCGGGTGGGAGTGGTGCCACCGAGGCCCTGCCGCCACAGATGGCGGTCCTGCCTGTCTGCCTGCACCTGTGAATCATTTGGAACCAAATTGTTTATTTGGCTTTTCCTAAGTGCTACCAGTGTTTCCTCTGTGCATTTGTGTCCCCTCTGGAAAAAAAAAAAAATCACCCAACCGCTCCACAACTGCATGTCCCTCTGGGCAATACACAACTTTGGCATGACCACCAACAAAATAGGGCCAAATTAACCCAAAGGACACCCTCAACTCTCCACCCCACAGCCTCTCTTTCCTCAGGCTGTCCACTTCCAGAAATACATAGGCACTTAACACAAAGAAAGGAGTAATTCAAGCAAGCTCTTTGGAAGGAAACGCTGAGCAACAAAAGCAGAGCTGTTATTTCTCTGTTTCTTTTTCATCCTTTTGAAGGGAAAACGTCTCCTCCTGCAGTTCTAAATTTATATGTGCGTTTGTTGTTGCCAGTACTGAAGAGGAGGCTGCTATCTATTAAGTTTAAACATTCCTCTCAACCATCTAAACATCAGCGTGCAGCCGGTGACTCATGCTTGTGGTACAAATTTATGGCTGCAAGCTCTGGCTTTGAGTTGGCACAATGATGCAAACACACACACACAAACACACACAAACACACACACACACACACTGCTGGCCTTGGATGGGGTTGTACATGGTGATAAAATGATTCTCTCCAGCCCAGCCCTTCCTTATGTTTTCTTTAGAGTGGGAATCTATCAATAACTGGTGAAAAAAATAGAAAAAAGTGGAGCAGTTTTGTATCTGAGTAATCCATCTCATTACCAAACAGCACCCTGTTAACCAGCACTATCCTGGCGGAGCTTGCAGGTGCTAACGAGGTCCACTCAATTTGCTAATGAGATAACAAGCAGGCTAATGAGGCCCTGAAAGAAGGTCATGATGTAATGAAATACTGCGTTCACTCTCGTACAGTAATATGAGACATGTACTCTTCTGGGGAATTAAAGATCTTAAAATGAATATGCAATAAAGTGGTCTATTATAACTCATCCCTGGTGGGAATGCATCCTAATAGAAGCTTTGATGATAATAGAGCTACTAAAATAAGATCAAAAAGGATCAAATTGGAAAAAAAATAATGGGAAGTTTGTGTTTACATTTTGTTGGAGGCAATGAGAGAGATTTGCTCACCCAGAAAGGAAAGCTGGAAATTAAGAGAACTGTGCAATTTGATTGGCAAAGTTGGCTCATCTCTGTAATGACCGCTTTTAAAATGCAGCTGAACGCATTGAATTCAAGTTTTTGTTGTGTTAAGGCTTAAAAATGTTTCGTTTTTTTAGCTTTGAGGGGGGACAAACTTTTGGTCTGAGATGTTCTTTTTGATGTTGGGGGGGCTTTAACCACAATCAGATGTTGTTAGTGTAATTCCTGCTGTGTGTGGGTACCTTGTGCATGCTTTTCTTTGCACATTAAAGTCAACACATGTACCGTGTACATTTTTCTGTCATTACGTGTGCAAGCCATGTTTCGCAGAATCTCTTTTTCAGTGATTCAGTGGAAAATTCCCAGATTGCTGTTGTTCTGGCTTAGAAAACTTAGAGGCTGTAACCAAAGCTCCGGCTGTTTCAGTCATAATCCCCAGTGCCTCTCCCTGCACTGCTTCCCCATCAAAGGAGCGCTGATTACTGGGAACTCCGCTGGGAACAAGGCTGCGAGATGGGAAGTGGGCACGGACACGCCTCTAAGAACAGGGCTGTAGCCAGTGATGTAGTGCTGAATAAAAGCTACATCAGACGCTCTACTGCCAGATCAAAAAAAAACGCAGAAGTCATGAAAGATTTGAAAGAAAATCTGCACCAACATCGTTTGCAATGTTTGTCAGCTTATGCCTCTCACTTTTAGTGTTACTCCTTATGTTCACTTTTAGGTAGCAGTGACCCCTGTGGTCACATGGGATAATCACAGAGCAAACTCCAGGATTCAAGTGACTCAGATAGAAGGAGGCTAAATGAAGAGCTGCAGGTTTTCAGGCTTTGTCTTGGCTGCTTTATATACCCAGGGCTTGGGTGCAAACAGTGACACAGACATGCCATTTAATTTTTAAAAAAGAGGAAAATATGGAAATGGTTTCCATTTGCACCAATGATATTGAATTCTGATTGAATTGATATGTAATCAGAATGTATTGCTGCTGTGCCTGTCTGGGTTAGAGATGGAAAAATGTTGCTGATTTAGTAACACTGACTGAGCGCCGCCTCGGAGTCCATGTCCATTTGGATGTGCAGTAATTTGACTTCTTATTTAATGTATTTCCTCAGATATTTTTTTATTTATTTGTTATGTAAGGAGAGTCATTAAATCAAAATAGCTAACGCTGAGCTACCCCTAACATAAGAAATCAGAGCACAATCGCTGCATTTGCAAAACTTTTAACTTTATTGAATTAAGGATTGGTTGTTGTATGTTTATAAAGTGAGCTTTTCATCTGTACGAGATAGACTGCGCTATGTGCATTCAGTATTTACGTAGTCCAAATTAACTCTGAGGAGTCTGCGCTTAGTGTAAATAAACACTGTATCTTGTTTAAGTGGCAGCTAACACAACTGTTTATACACTGGTGGTTTTTTCACATGTCATGTAACCACAAAACAGACTTGATGCTGTTTGAAGGAAGTGAAAGGTATTCAAAACATAACACATCAAGAGTAAAAACGTCTGACTCACTGGTGGAAAAGGGCAGGAAGCAAAGCATCCTCAGTGTGTGTGTGTGTGTGTGTGTGTGTGTGTGTGTGTGTGTGTGTGTGTGTGTGTGTGTGTGTGTGTGTGTGTGTGTGTGTGTGTGTGTGTGTGAACGTGTGTGTGTGTGTGTTAATGTCTGTGTGTGTTTGTGTGAGCCTGAAATAGATTAGGGAGTGTATCCGCACATTCTCTCCCCGTGTTTTTAATCTTCCTGTCCATTTGTCCATCATGTAGCGCTGCAGCACTTCCTGTCTGTGTCGCCACGGTGATGAGTGCATAGCCAATAAAAAGTCAAACAGGAAACGGAGCGGAGACCCTCTGATTGTTCCTGAGGTGTCTGGACCAGGAGTCCTCATTGTACATCCGCCTTGCTTTTTCCCTTTTAATGACATACAGAAACACACACACACACATACACACACACACACACATACACACACACACACACACACACACACACACACACAGGCAGGCAGGCAAACAAAGGCTCAAACAAGATAAACAAAGAAGAAAGGAGCTTGAACCTGTAGTTATGCAGAAATGAAGGAGAGATTCAAAACATCACACATATCTCTATGTTGTGTGCAAAAACATATAAACACACATTTAGTCTCAATGGGATTGTGAGAAGTGGAAGTGAGTGGAGGTGATAACAGAGAGGCAGGAAGCCAGAGCTGCTGGATGTGTAATGGATACATCTGGGGATCAAGCAAAGAAAACCTAAAATTCATTCAGGTTTTTTTTTTCCGGTTTTTTTTCTGTGCAATGCTGAAAGGGTGCGGTGCAGGAGGACACATTAGCATCAGGTAGGTTGTCAGTCAAAGTCAAATAACTGTTAAATAACGTTAGAATTATCTGCAGGTACTGTATTTATCACACGGTTTGATGTAAGGTGTTAACCAGAAAGACAGATCATTAGGCTACAAAATCCTCATTGACCGGATGACCAGATTACTTCTCACAAAGCGTGGAAAGATTACCGCAGACATATATGTCAGGTGGTCTCGTAACCCAGACAGTGTTGGGTGTCCAGACAGGAGCCACCTGGTGAAAGGCCAAGGCCTGGGCTGTAACCCTGGAAGGAAGCCGAGGTCCTAAAGATCATCTGAAAGCTAAAGGGGGCAGGATGTATAGAAATGGGTGGGACATAGTAATGAACTTTCCATTATTGTTTATTCTTCTGTATGTGTTTATTGTCATCTATCTGAATCTCGTCTATTCCATATTATCCTACTTCTTATCCCTGTGTTCTTTCCTCTTTATTCTGTTATATTCCATTCTGGTCCGATCTGTTTCATGAGCCTTGCATGAAAATCGCTTTGCCGTTTTGTTGTCGCCTGATGAAATCACGGCCTCTGGGAGAGATGGCCAACTTCTCAGAGCTTCAAGTGTGTTTATAGGTTAGCGATAAGGGACTTTCTGCCTAGACTTCCTCTTTTTGTGCATTGTCTTTGTTCTACAAATGGAGTCGTGATAAGTAAGTCAGAAGAAGAAGTAATCTTGATAAAGGAATGTATGCAGCTATTTCTTTTTAATTAATGATAGATTGCTACTTGAGCTCTGCTGGCCTGTGACCACTCGGTGCATGTCTCAACCACTCTTTATACTTTACATCTCCTGTTTCTCTAATAGAGGCAAAAGGACAATAAATAACCGTCAAAATAATAAACAAATCATTATTAGATGACTGCCAATGTGTTCCAGATCCTTTTGCTCTAGCTTTTAAGTTACACAGTTGTGAAACAAACTAAACGGGGCTAATCTCACTATGTCTTGAGCAATCAAATTGCTGTTTTAATGTTCTGTTGTTGGTTTACCAAGTCTTCATGTTCCATTAAGAGCAATCTGAAAGCCTGATTTTGTGAAAGCATCTTTTGTTTCTACCTCACACCCTCTTTCTCTTGTTCACTGTGTTGTTTGCCTCTCTGTGTTTCTCTGTGTTTTGACGCAATTTGCAGCGTCACACAGGACCGTGTGCCAGATACATCCACAACCTGCCAGTCTCACGGAAAGCCATGCCAAACCTCAGTCTGCCGTATGTACACGCATCCTTTTTCATTATGGTTCAAGCAAGCATTCACTTGTGTGTTTGTGCAGAATACACCCACATACACACTTGCTTAACGAAAGCAATTAAGTATTTCCACACTTGCACACAATGCTATTTTGACTTTTTTCCCAAACACACCTTTAAACACACACACACACACACACACACACACACACACACACACACACACACACACACACGTGCACTTAAATAAACCAACTTTTTCTGGCCTCTGCACTATGATTATATAAGAAGTGAGTTTATAGATTTGAGATTTGAGAGCATCATAAAAAGTGCGAGAGTATTGGAGCTATGTGCCAGACCTCAAGCTGAGTATTACCAGCTCAGTATGTCTTAATTGAAAGTCTCACAGGCTCGCAACTTGTTTGCTCTGGGAATCAGCTGGGAGGAGATTCTGGGGTGTTGCTGGCTAAGGCGCTGCATGCAGAAGCTTGCTTTTTAAAAAAAAGCCACCAATTACAGACAAAAGGGCTGAGATTTCATTGGGTTTCGATTCAGATGTTTCAGTTCACTCTCCCACGATATCGAGCTGTAAAGCCTGTCATAGATTTAAAAAAATAAAAAAAAACATCACCACATGTGAACTGGAGGTTTGAGATTAATCTGCTGACTCACTCGCTTATTATATCATCAAACTGATGCAGTAAATTCTCTCTCTCTGATCTCACAAAAGCAACAAGCTAACAGAGCAAACCATCTGTAAATAAATGAGGAATGATAATCAGTGACTTGTAAACAGGAAGGTCTCAACCCAGGCATTGGTTTCTGAGCGCATTCTCGTGTTATCTGTGGAAGCGTCACGACCTGTAATAATAAATGAGTGGAGTTTTCTAATTTGGCTGGGATTCAGTCCGAGGTCAGAGAGCATCACCTCTGCGCCTTTGAGCTCTTTCTCGGGGGTTAGCAGAGGTGAGGGCATAGCCACAGGCAAGGACACACAAATGCAAACACGCATACATGAACACACAGACTATCTGTGGATTTGCAGCAAGGTCAGGGCAAAGTTTTTTGCTGCTGTCATTGGTTTCAATTCCTGCTTTTCAGAGATCAGATCCTGGGTCTGTAAAATTTCACACTGCATGGCACTGTACTGGGACCCCTGTACTTTTGGAGGCCAGCTCAGACGATATATCTCCAAGACAAGAACTGCGCACATCAAAGCTCTTCATTACAGACTCTTTGCTATATGCTTTTTCATAATTGCTCACACACAGTGTTGGTCCCACCCGGCGGGCTAGCGAGCAGCACCCCTGGGCCCTCTGACCCTGTGAACTGTGCGTGTACAGAGCCAAGGCGGAACTAAACGGGTGGCTCCAGCGGCGTCATGAGAAGAGCTCGCCGTCATCCATGCAGAATGCGTGTCAGAGGGATTGGGTAACTCTGCCAAGGGAAGAAAAGGCAGTCGGCACACACTGCACACATTGTTGAAACAGAAGACATCTCACTTACAAAAGACAAGTGTGTAGTGTGTGTGGAGGCTAGGGGCATGTGTGTGATGGCGTACATGAAGACACATCTGCAGATTTGGATGCTGGTGTTTTGTCTCTTTCTGATAGTATATCAAAATAAGTGTAGAATGTCTATTTATAATCATGTAAGAGAGCATGCATGAGTATTAATGCCTCTGTGTATGTCTGCATGTAGTTATGCCCCTGGACGCCCCAATCACACAACCTAAACATATTTAACTGAAGCAAATGACCCCTCATTACTCAGCGTGCTACAATCAAAGGTGAAAGGTCCCCACTGCTTTGTGTGTGCAGGAGCATCGTTGCATTCGCGCAGCTTCTCTTATTTGCATTTACGCTGCGAGAATTTGTGTGTTTGTCCAAGCGTGTGTGTGTCATTTATCATCTGCTCTTTGTTTTCCCTCCTCTCACAATGTTTGTGTTTACCTGTAGCTCTTATCTGATCCGGCCACACAGGAGGTCAACGTTACAACATGCTGGAGGGAGGATTATGTTTAGTCCATCTGAAGGACAAATCGCAGAGGATCATTAGCTCTGATCTGGCGTTACCTGCTCACACTGACACTGACAAAGCTGGAAACCCAAAATTTGTCAAACACATCACAATTAAGTATACAGACACCGCAGAAACAAGTCTAGTTTTGAGTGATTTTTCAGGAAAAGGTTCTGCTTTGCAACTATGCTCTTGATGGATGTGGTTTCATTTATCTTAGAACTGTCTCTCTGGCTTGGTCGGCTACAAATTCCAGTCTTGCCCTGGAATTGCGATTGACTGTCCTAGCAGTGCAAAGGCAGCTCGTCCTTAAACAATGCAATTGGAAATATAGCTTTGCCGGCATCACAAGGTTGCTGTATTTTTACGCCTCAGCTGCTGTAGAGATCGTTCCCCTTTATTCTTCCTATCTTTAAGCTTCAAGTGTTTTGGTTGATCCTGAAGACGTGTGAACATTTGGCTTCCAGAACTTCTGTTGCCTTCTCAATATCTGTGTGTCAAGCCAGCAGGAAGACTGCTCTAGCGTAAAACACCAGTATCTCTGACATAACTGTTGGTGGTTTTAAAGGAAATGTTTGCAACGGATTCTGACTACAACCGAATATGTTAAACTGTGCTGTAGTTTAAAAGAGTGGATACCTATTTACATACAGGTAACTGCTACTGTAGGTGGAGTGATGAACAACAGTGGAAGTCATTGTCTAAGCTTTGTCTTTATCATCAATGTTTTGTATTTTGGTAGATATGACAAATAATTTGTTCTTGATAAGATATGCTCTGCCTCCCCTGCTAGTGGAACAATGGAGAGTCCATCTCCTTTTTCCATGTTTTTACCTTTTATGCAGACATCAGCTGGGATAACGGCGTAAGAGTCCTGCTTGTGAAAAAGGGGCTTTTGGGGGCAGTCTATATTTCAATCATTTGCAGATACCCACTCAACAAATGGACTACAAATGGGTGCATAAAATACAAAAGTCTTGTCCCCTGTCTGGTTTCTGTACGTTGATTATATTTGGAGGAAAATAGATGTTACTGCATGAAAAAAGCATTTTTAATGTATCCATTCATCATTGCTCTTTTTCTTGTATATGTTAAATATTATTGTCTTTTTGGCCACAGCTCCCCCAATCTCCCTTATCATCATCATCATCATCATCATCATAATAATCATCATCATCATCACTACCACCACCCCTGGTCATATCCGTTTCCTCTGTACCTCACAGTGCTAAAAGACAACAGTCATCCAGACAGCACATACAGTAAGCCCCATTATGGGTTTCCTGAGTCACATTCCAACCAAACGACCCAGGCGACTGATGCCCGGCACAGGGCATGCATTCCCATCCTCACACTGATCCCTGTACATGCTCCATAACCATACCCATACTTTGAAAACATCCGGGGCCCTCTCATATGCCCCTGCGGAACACCGCCTGGCGACTCCTCACGTCTCTCAACCAGCTGGCTCACATAATCAGGAGCTTTGAGGAGACACCCGGGAACTCGACATTCCCTTGGATATCATTCCCCGTTTCTCGCCAGTGTTGCTGTCAGCGTGAGTAAAAGGGGCTCAGGTTCGGCAGCAGCTACAGTAATGGGATGGACAGATGTTTAGATGTGAGGGACCGGGCCCCCTCTGGGACCCCTACAGCGGTACAGGCTGACAGAAAGCAATCAGCTTGATGTGGAGGAACAGAATACTGTACTGTACATTCACAGAGAGAGCTGCAATATGAGCCAGGAGAGAGGGATTTAGATATAGGGATGGATAAGGGAGGAAATTAGAATCAGAGAGAGTGGAAATAGTCGAGGTACACAGTGAAGAAAGAGCTGAGCAAGGAGTAGATCTGAGTGGATTTAACACAGAGAAAGGGAAACATGCATTTTGAGAAGCAGGACTGATCCAGGGTTGTATGAAATGCAAAAATTCTTGGAAAGGCAACTACGTGAGGCTGTATGTCAAACAGGGGGAGAGGAAAGGAAGAGAGGGAGGGGAGGTGAGGATAAAAATGAGTCATGTTGGCAGGAGAGGAGGGGGAAACAGCTGAGAGGTTTTTGAGGTGCGTCTTTGGCTCTGATCACGCTTTTATTTTGGCTGCAGTAAGGTGATACTTTTGTGCAAAAATGGTCCCCCTCTGTCTCTCTCTCTCTCTCTCTCTCTCTCTCTCTCTCTCATCCACACACACTCATTCTCTATTTCTCACCCCCTCCTCTCTTCTGCCCTTGCCAAGTTTTTTTATCCTGGGAGGTGATGTGAGTGTTTCCACATGTGGTAGGCCGGTGCTACTAGTTTGGCCTGTAACACTGACTTGACACAAAGCCCCCTTATAGAAACAGAAGAGCAAACAGGAAAAAGGCCATGATTACCTCACAATGCTTCACTTTTAACCCAGAGACTTGGAGGAAAAAAGAAAAGAGTCAGGAAAAGGAAAAGGAGAGCAGTTATAAGCATTAATTACTATACTGTTTTCCTGCATGATTTATAAATGTTTTTATCCTATTAATTATAAGACTGACGCACCTTGTGGTCATTCCTTGACTTTTTCTCAGTCCTATGCTTCCTCGTGGAACTGCTGGACACGTCACTTTGACAGTAACTTTAATGGGTCAATAAAAGATCCAAGCGTGGAACTGAGGATCATTTGTGTGATGGGAATAAATATTAATCTACTTGCTGCACTGATGGTGCCACTTGGAGCCGCAGTCGGGCGTACACTCAATCAAAGAGACACAGAGAAATAAAAGATATGAGAGTTTTATTTCCTGTTCATTACAGTTCGTAAACTTAAATTAGGGCACACTGAAAATGTAGCAGATTCACTTAACGTGATTGTGAGACAGATTTTCTGGGTTATTTTGAGTGCCAATCTTTTCCTCTTGATTTGTCCCTGTATTTTATGTTTTTTTTTTATTCTAATTTAGTCCAGTATTAAATGATTTAGAACAAAGTGTAAGTTAAAATGGGTGACTATTTTTTATTTATTTATTTAGAGACATGTCTGCTATCAGAGTTATGTTTTTTGCACCGCTTTTCCCAGAAGCCACCTATACACTCAAGTTTTACATTTCACTTGAATATTGTATTTAATATGTATTCTATCTCTTCACTCCACTTAATTTAGTCAGAATTGTGTTAATAATGTGACTCTTCAATGTAATTAGTAGGGTTAATAAAAAAAACAGATGCTGAGGAGTACATAAATGATTCTCTAAATAGAAATACTAGATAGCACAGTATAGTAGTAGTACAGTATTTGAGGTTATTAACTCTAGGTTCTTTCGGTCATTTGTCATTAATCTAACCCGTAACCATTATATTTAAGCCTTCGTCTATCATCACTATTATAATTGTTAATGTTGATCCAAGAGCTGATCACCGCCAACTGTTACGTTTAGCCTTATCATGCCTCCCAGAGTTGTTAATGCAAATATTTGACTAACATTTGTTTGAACTAAAACGGAAATCTTAGATCACATGTACATTATGTGCTTTTCATAATCCTGCTAACACTTAGTAATAAAACATTTAACTAATCCAAGAGGAAGAAATGAATGTCAATTTATCTAAAAAAAGGACTGTAAAAACACACAACAGTTTAGATAGGATAGCACACACTGTGTTGGAATAATAATGTAATAATAATAACATTACCGTTACCATGCATATCTTTATCAATATTTTTTGTGTGTAACTGGTAAACTGTAGAGCCAAAATTCCGTCTTGTTACTGCTGTGTGCCTATTTTTTCGCTATCGCTGCCTCAGCTTGGCTCTAAAGCAGCGACAGAAATTTGAGTTTAAGGACAAATTTCTCTGCTTAATTAATTTTAGAATTTGTACCAAAAATAATTAAGGATAATGAATGCTTTCTTATTAGTTAAATAAGTACTTCTGTCGGCCTAGATGTGCAGAGTTTCTCTCTATGTCAGGACACCAAGGGGGGTGCTGAGTGAAGGCTGCTGACTGTGATGGAAGCTGAGCGCGATGGAACTGGGGCAGCAGGCAGAGAGGAGGGGAAGGAGGAGGAGGAGGAGGGTGCGGTGATGAAAGAGAGCAGGAGGATAACACACACACACATACACACACAGGCACTTTTCACTGTCGTCCGTTAGTGCCTGCCACCGTCACAGTGGGGGGGCTGTGGCCTCTGCATAGCCTGAGAATGCTAAAGGCTAATCCTACAGGAATGCTCCAGGAATGTGAAAGTTGAGTCAGGGATCGAACAAGAGAGGGGTGGAGGAGAAGTGTAGAGGGAGGGATGGAGGGCAGAGAGAGAGAGAAAAGGGGACTTAGAGAAAAGGTTTGCATTCAGGAATAAATGAAAGGAAAGAGAGAGAAAGAGAAAAGGGGGAGGAGTGGGGGGGATTCAGAGAGAGTGAAAGAAAAAAAGGTGGAGAGGCTGAAAGGAAAGAAAAGACAAGATTGAGAAAAGGAACAAAGAGAGGAAAAAGAGGGGAAGATAGAGACTGATTGGCAGAGGGGCTGATTGCAGAGTGTCTAGTTTAAAGATAAATGCTGGGATGCTTTCCCTTTTTCCACCTCCATTGATACCTGTTGTTATGGAAACAGGCCCAAAACCTCCTGGATTGTTTTAACAGGCATCTCCTGTTCTGCAGGTACACAAAGATCATCCTGATATATATATTTTTTTTTCCCTCTGTAAGAGTGTGAGAGCTTGTCTCGTCACGAAACAAATGAACTTTGTGCAGGCTTTCGTAACAATGGCAGTTAGGCGTCCACCGTTTCAGCTTAGCTGTAAGGATGAGTCTCTGCTTGTCCTCGTTTCCTGGTTCCTGTTACAAAGATGTTTTTTCTGCTTTTGAGAGTGACGTATCCAAAACCGGCACAGAATGGCATGTTCTTCCTTTGTGGTTTGTTTTGAGTCCAAGTCAATTATGCCTGAAAACGTGCCGATGAGACTTCTCGGTAACACATTTGGCACTGCTCCATTTTAAAGACAAGTGTTTGCAATGCACCAGTATCACTGCAAGAAAAATCCTGGTATTTAAAGTCAGACCAAAAAAATAAAAGCATTAAAGCTGACTCTCAAAAACGTCCCTGAACACGTGAGAGATTGTAATATAAGATATCTTCAGTTACCTGAAAAGCAGGTGTGTCTGTGTGTGTGTTTGCCTGACTTACTGCCAGTAAGTTTAAGTGCATGTGTAGGAAGAGAAGTTGGCTACACTGCAGATATGTGTGTGTGTGTGTGTGTGTGTGTGTGTGTGTGTGTGTGTGTGTGTGTGTGTGTTCTTGGTCTGTTAGCTCTTGTGCAACAGTAATTACAGTTATAGCTACGGTTACAGTTAAACTTGCTGACAAAACACAGCAGGCGGTTGTGGAGAAATGCAGCTGCTCTTTATCTTTACCGGTATGCGTGTGTAGATGTGTTTGTGTATATTTATGCAAATGTAAGGGTGTGTGTGTGTGTGTGTGTGTGTGTGTGTTGCCTGATACTGAAACTAACTGTCTCATAATAGATGTTGAAATAAAAGCCTTTTTCAAACTGTTCTAATTGTAATTGTAAGAGGACATTTAGTAGAAACGCAGATTTCAAAACAGTTTCAGGTTCTGGTATAGTGGGCAGCTGACTCTCACTTTTATGGCTTATTAGAACCCTTGAATAGAAAAGAGCAATCATTAAAAGTCTAATATATTCTTAATTTCAGAAAAATAATATGTCAATAGTAAAGAGCTCCATCAGCCATCCTTAAGCATAAAAGTACATGATGTGATTAAATAACTAATACTGCAAATTGAAGTTGATATCTACGCTGACTGCAGGCACGCAAGCTAATAGCTTTGATTCTTCCTGACGAACCCAAAGTGCTTTTGAGAAGCATCCCATAAGAGGTAAACTCTGCACTGCTTAAGTTAAGGTCTGTCTCCGATGAAGCCACTGTTTGATTTTGTGAAGATATGCCGAGCTAAAAATCAGACACAAGAACACCATCAAGAATATGCTTAATACAAAAAAAAAACACTATGCAGACTTATAAATGTTATACCAAAAGACTGAACAAACATCTAGTTGACGTCCTTACAACTGGCAAGCAGGCCAGAAGTTGATTGCTCAAACCAGTTATAGAAGATAGTGGACACCGTGGGCCGACTGGTTGAGCAACATAATTAAATCAACAGGCAAGACCCCTTCTTCTGAAAGAGGTTCTTTGTGGTGTTTTTAAGCCTTGAGGAGAAAAGAAGTCAGACCAGCAGTCACAGACACCCATCAGGACAAAGCATTTAACTGCTGCATCACTTCTTTGCATTACATGTATGTAGTGTGTATGTGTGTTTGAGCTCTTTAAAAGGCCCACACTCAAAGGTAGTACTTTATGTGTTGCCTTTAGCAGTGGAGATTTTATTTTTGGTGCTCTTTGTTTGTGTTAGCAGATTTTCTGACAAATTCCTGGCCCAATTTTTATGGAAAGTTGTAGAAAAGTGCAAGCAATGATAGAGCATTCAACTAATATAACCAGACGGTATCTCCTTATATTAAATGCAACATTTACTGGTAGAAGAAGCAAAGTTTAACACAATAAAAATAATCCAATTATGAATATCCTGATATAATTGATCATCTGTTCAAAAAATAAAAATCCCCTAAGTAGCTGTGCAGCTGCTGTCTCGTGGTATGTTTGGACGTGTGTGTATGATGAGTGTGTCTGCTGGCTGTCAGGAAGTGCTCTCATCATTAGGCCGGCTGGCTTGGTGTGCCTCTGTGGTCACCGGATTCCCCCAGAGACAAACTCCCTCACTCACTCAAGGACAGACATCAGACTTAAAAACAATACCAACACGAGAAACAGAGGGAGAGCATCGAGGGTGGGAGGACCAGTGATAAATAGCAAATGTTTGAAGCCGACTGAGAGTGAGTGGGAGAGGAGGGGAGCAGATGGAAACTGAGCGGTGATGAGAGATTTTAAGAGGGAGGGATATGGGGAGAGACAATAGGACAGACTGGGACACACAGAGTCATGCAGTTGGAGGAAGTCCCCTAATAAAAGGTTTCCTGTCTCGCTGAGCATCTCTGGTCTCTGACGGCTTTTCACCAAGGCCTGCTTGACACCAATTAAACCTGCTCTGGGACTGAGCCCCCCCCCCCCCACACACACACACACACACACACACACACAGACAGTCATGCATGATGGCTGAGAGCTGGGTAAGAGGACTTCCTAAGGATACAACATAAACATGAACACACTAACAAATGCAGTCACCAGTAATAACACCAAACACAGACACACTCACACACTGGCTGCACAGTCAAATATATTTGAATGCATTTGAAGATGTAAATATACATGTAATTCAGAGCATTAAAAGTCTAATGTATATTCTCTCACAATTTGAATAAGCTAACAATCGCTACATTAATCGAACAGCTGCATATTCTATCTCTGTACAAAAATAGGATCAAACTTTTTCCAGATATTTTTGTGAAAAGCATCCATATTTTTTTTTTGTCCAACAAGCCCATCTTGGTCACGGGATGGTCTGGAGAGCCTTCATAACTGAGGACTCTTTTAAGTTTGTGCTCCATCATGAAACCGGAAGCTAGCAAGCTAGGCTAACTAGCCTCCACTCTTCAACTAGTACATCATACCTCATTCACGGATATAACTATAAGCAGCTAAACGGATTAAATGTTCATGTCCGCCCCTGTCTTCAGAGTTTCTTCTTCTGACGTCAATATAAGGAATCTCTGGTACAACAAAACCATTAGACATGTCAGCAAACTTTGGGCTGAATGGTGGCGAATCCACAACTGCTGGCATTTACATGAAAATACAATTTTAAGATTATAAAATAAATTCCACTTATTTTATAGATGCTAAATGGACCTGAGCTTTGATTGCACTTGTCTAGTCTTCTGACTGCTCAAAGTGCTTTTACACCGCAGGTCACACCTACACATTCACACTGATGGTAGAGGTAATTATGTAAACAGACATCAGAAGTTACTAATCCTACTCAGACACAGTCAACAAAGCGGCAGGAGCAATTTGGGGTTAGGTGTCTTAGGACACATCACACATGTGGCTGCAGGAGCTGGGGATGGAACCCCCAACCTTCCAGTTGAGAGACAACCAGCTCTTCCAACTGGGACAACAAAAGTTGCTTATTCAGTGTTATAACATGCGGTGTGTCAGCACAAGGGCTGACCACCTTGAAATAACGTGTTGATAATCAAAGGAGGTAAAAGTGTTGTTATTCCTGTTGTAGTATGTGTATTCATTCTCACTAGACAGATTATTATATTCAACAATAAAACATTTGCAGATAATGCTAGTCATTATCTGTCCCTCTGATTAGAGCCAACAGTCAAATTGCTTGTCAAAAGATTCACATTCCCTGGAGAACACAAAAAACGATTTTTATCAGATAGTGTAAAGTTGTAATGTAGTTGTAAAAAGTCGAAGAAACACTAAGATTTTAATAGATTTAGAATGAATAAAAGGTAGACTTCTGAGAATACCTCTCCATTTGTGTGGCCTGTAAAATCCACAAAGATCCGGGATGACGCGGCTCAGGATAAAGGATTGGTGCGGCAGATTACAGAAAGGGGTAGGTCTGGCGGAGGCAGGGGTCTACGCGAATTGTAAATTGGGCCCAAAGCCCGGCACAGCATGCCACGCTCCAGGCTTCATCCAGCCCTGCTTCAAAGAGCCCTGAAATCTCTCCAGAGCCACTCAGACAAATTATAGTAATAAACAACAAGTCGCCCCCCTGATCTCACCCGCTTCACCTCCCAGGAGGAAAACAAACGGCTCGGGATCCCGTTGCCCTGGCGACTGAACCCTGACCAGCCCGCCCAGCCTCTGACCGTCTGTTTCCAAGTTTGTTTGTTTGTTTGTTTACTCAAAGACACCAGAGACTGCGGCAGCGGGGAGGGTTATCGTCACAGAGCTTGCAGAGGCTGGAAGGAGTTGGAAGAAATAAAGCCTCCAATTACATGTGATTTAGTTCATCCTGGGGTATTATGGGGCCGGTGTATTTGATTGGGAGAGATAAGCTGGACTGTGAGTGGTCTGTAATGACCGACCGGCCTACGGGAAAGCTGGGTGTGCTTTGTACAATTGTCTCCTTACTGTAAGAACTCATAATTTCCTTCTGATTTTACAGAGTGGGGAAGATCAAGGTTCTCTCATGTTTGCAACAAATCCACGGTTAAATGGCAACCCACCTACATGTTGATTTAATCAATCAATTTTATTTCCATAGCGCCAAATCTCAACAAAAAGTTATCTCCATGACACTTTACATAAAGAAAAGAGCAGATTCACTACACAAATCCTCCAATAAACAAGTACTTTGAAACAGTTGCAAAGAAAAAACCTACTTTTAACAGGCAGAAAACACTGACTCATTGGTGGATAACCTGCCTCGGTCCCGATGGGTCAACAAAGATCTTACTATTTGTAACCCTAACCCTATTATTTACAAAAACCAAAGATGAATCCACCGATGAAAATGCACTTGGGAACCGCAGCAAGAAAACGTTTTTTTAAAACAGGCAGAAAAATCGAGTCGAACCAGACTCATACGTGGAAAATCCATCTGCTTTAACAGGATGTGAGGAGAAAATTGGATAAAGGGGAGAGACAGAAAGAGAGAAATATAATAGAGACTCACAAAAATATACACAGTCAGACAGACAGGGAGATGTACAGACAGCAACCTGAGGCACACGATGTGGCACACAGTTAGGATTCATCGAGTACACAAGGTAATACCCTAATCTATTGGCAGGTGATTGACAGGCACTGTGTTTGGAAATCACAAAATATTCTCATCTGCACATGCAGTTTTTTTCTTAAAAGCCAATTACCATATGTTTAGATAGGTAAGGAGTCTAATATCTGTGTAACACTTCTGATATTTGGAGTCTGGTGCCGGGCTTTGGCACATTACCTCAATAATTGAATACATGTCCTTTATTCATAGAGTGCTATTTAAATTCCAAGGTACAAAGTGCATACAAGGGTGATAGAATAAAGTGACACAAAAATAATGCACTGGTGGCACAGTGGTTCGTGCGTGTGCCCCATGTATGGAGGCCATGATCCTCTAAGCGGGCAGCCCAGGTTCGAATCCCACCTGTTGCTCCTCTCCCGCATGTCATTCCCTACTCTTTCTCCTTGATTTCCAACTCTATCCACTGTCTTATCTCTCCATTAAAGGCACAAAAAAAGCCCCAAAATAAATCTTTAAAAAAAAAAAAAAAAAAAAAAAATGTGAATGCAATTAAGGCAAAAACATAAGGACAAACTACTTTTAAACACAAAAGATAATTTCATGTCAAATCAGTAAACGCTATCCAAAAAGTATAACATAAGAAAGGACTTGAAACTGGTCATCCCCTCCCATCACTTTCATCTTTTCTGGGCATTTTGTGTCAAAAGGGGTTGTAAAACCAGAGAATCTATTAATAGGGAAAGAAATGTACCACTCATATACTGATCTATCAGCAGAGGTCTATACCTGCCGTCCAAGGCCAATGGCGCTCAGAAGGTGTGGAATTTGACGAGGCAATAACTCACAACCATCTACTGTAGCTCACATGGAACTGCTAACAGAAAACCCTAAGAAGGCCCGGCCGAAAGAGCTGGCGATCAATCACGACTTCTCTTCTTTTATCTGGTTTAGCTAAGAGGAAAGCCAGATAAACACTCTCTGGTACCATTTCTCCAAGGTCAATCCCTGTGTGACACCAAAGCCTCGTTCGGAGATCCACCAGACATGTAGGTGAGAGAGAGAGAAAGAAAGAGACACACAGACGGAGAAGAAGAAGAAGATTGAGAGACGCAGGACCTTAACATAAATGTTTAATTTCAGGAGCCAAGTGGGGAGTGTACTTCCCAGAGCCTCAGTGCGGCTGATCAATCATGCTAATATCAGACCGTCATGGGAGGAATGTCAACAGCGCTAACCTCTAACCCCATGTGTGAAGGCATTACAGTGGAGATGTGACCCCCTGATTCTCCTCACGCCGACCTCCAAACAGCCCCACTCTAATGGAGATTTTATGGATGGTGTTCCACTTTATAGAGATTCTGGGCCTGACTGAGCGGCTCTGGGAACCAGATGTGTTATATGAGCAAAAAGTGAGCCAATTACTTGAGACACTTTTCTCAGGTACAGGCGCTGATAAGTCAATTAAACTTCACTCGGGGCAAAGGAGAGGGCTGACGGGAAATATTGAAAGCTTGTCTGCTGGAAGAAGAATTCTGCCATTGAAGTTGCTAATTAAACTGTCTACATCTAGTATAATGTGTTTTTCTAAACCACAAAGTTTAACCTAATCACACTCTTGGCAAAGATGGGAAGTCACATAGTACTTATTACTGTTCGTCTCTTCTCTGTGTTGACTTTTCTAGCAGTTTACTTTTACCTCATGCATGTTTTTACAAATATGTGTAGCCTACGCTTCTCACAGTTTCAAAACAGTCCCTTTAAATCAGCATTTGAGGAGGATTATGGATCATTCTTCTTTTGCTTAATTTGGCCTTCCAAACATCAAGACCAGTTTCAGCATCATTTAATGGGACAATGACACACAATGACTCTTGGTGTATCCATCAGTGCATAACAGGTAGGGCAGATGTCATTGGAAATGGGGAAAAAACTGCATCTAGAGGGGTGTTTTTCCATACATGTCTTTTTGATATTGATACTCTCTGATTATGTTGTAAAAAAACTTACCAGTTTAACATTTTGCCATGATTCATGCAGCACGCTCTTAAGACATAAATTTATAGGGAGCAGCTGTTCTGTCATGGCTTTACCGAGACATCAATACATCTATATAGTTTATTTATACAGGTAGGGTGACAAAACAATATTAAGTGATCGCCTTTATTAATGTTCAAATTGAGTGATAACAGTGTTGGTTGGTGGGGACAGAAGCTTCCACTACTGTTGCACCATATTGCATCTGCGCAGGCTTGTAACATCATTTTTTCTTGCACTACATGGTCCACAAAGAATGACACAATCAGAGAGGGGACAAAAACAATGATTTCAAATGTTCTCTGTGCCAACTCAGAGAAGACATTTCCAAGAACAAAAACAAAAAAAGAGACAAAGAGAGAAAGTGTGGGAGAGAGAGAGATAAAACTGTGAGTCTGAGAAAGGAATGATGGAGCAAGAATGACAGAGGGTAAAAGCAAAAAAAGAGAGAGAGAGAGAGAGAGAGAGAGAGAGAGAGAGAGAGAGAGATAAAAGGACAAGAAATAGAGGCAGAAAAAGAGACGAGGGATCAAATGTCAGGTCCACTATGGTCCATTTTGCCCGGAGACAGCTGCAGCCACAACTGACAAATCCAGAGGGGCCCCTGCTTCTATAGGCACCGGGGAAAGCACCGGGAATTATCCAATGTCTCAGCTCTGTTCCTTGGGGAACCTCTCTCTCTCTCTTTCTTTCTCTCTCTCTCTCTGTCTTTCTCTCTCTCTCTCTTTCTTACTCTCTCTCTCTCTTTCTTACTCTCTCTCTCTCTTTGTCTTTCACTCTCTCTCTCTCTCTCTCTCTCTCTCTCTCTCTCTTTCTTTCTCTCTCTCTCTGTCTTTCTCTCTCTCTCTCTTTCTTACTCTCTCTCTCTCTCTCTCTCTCTTTGTCTTTCACTCCCTCTCTCTTTCTCTCTCTCTTTCTTTCTCTCTCTCTCTGTCTTTCTCTCTCTCTCTTTCTTACTCTCTCTCTCTCTCTCTTTGTCTTTCACTCCCTCTCTCTTTCTCTCTGTAAAAATGTATAACATGTATTCAAAAGTGTATAACTATATTTAGTTAGCAGGGAAAGGGAGGAGAGAGAGAGGGTCAGTTATTGAGGGTATCAGTGCCTCCACCTCAAGATTCAGAGGTCACAAACCTCTCCCACCCTCCTTTTCTTCCACTTTTCCTTCATACGTCCTCTCATTATGATGTGTGTTCGTGTGTGTGTGTGTGTGTGTGTTTTTTAAAGAGATGTGGAAGGAGCAGTGGGGGCAAGTGTGAACAGCTGTGATGTATTGGCGTCTGGGGCATGATAATATAGGCATGTCTTTAGGGGCTGGACATTGCTAAGGTGTGTATGTGTACGTGTGTTACGGTAGGTTTTAAAACAAGCTAGCAGCAGTTCAAAGGAAGGCACCATTTCTACCTGCTGCGGCCCAAAGGGGGGTAAATAAAGTGGACTGAACGCAGAAAAAACACAGGACCAGGCCACGGATGTTAGCAAAAGAACTGGGCTATCAGGTAAAACTGTGTGCTAGAGGGAGGGGTTGGGCGGGCGGGCGGGGGGCAGAAGTAGCTTGAAGGGTGAGAAAAAGGTAGACAGAGGTTTTTGATGTTTTTCAGTGAGGGAGTGCAGCAGGGGAGCGCATCGTAATGTATCTATTGAAGTTCAGGCCTCTGTGTTTGATACACTACATCTGTACCCCATTTCCCTCTTTTCCCCCAGCTGTGCACCCTCACGTGTACAGGAACAATAAGACCCGGGACCATAAATTCCCCCACTCACTCTCTTCCCCTGCATCAGTTAGCGTCCCTGTTCGTCTCTTTTAACCTCCTACACCCAAACAACCTTCTCTTTACCCCCCATTCTGTTTCTTTCAGGCATTTGTTGTCATGTCAACAGGCAACAAAATGAAACGCTGAAAAGTATTTATATCACCCCAATAATCAGGTCTCCCTGGTTTGATCTAAACTGTTTTCTATGTGTGATGCTATAAAATGACATGTAGCCTTTGCTGTTAAATCTGATGTCTGCCTCAGATAGCTGACTCGGCTGAAGCTCCTCTTCCTGCGCTATAAAAACGTTGAATTAATTGATTTCCCTCCGGTAACAGGGGTCATGTCTTCTGTTCTGGTCTCCGCCTCACATTCCCCATCTCCCCCACCACCCTCACTCTCAGTGTCACCCCCTTACTAGAAGCCCTTCCATTGGCAACACTCTCCGCTCTGCAAGTGGGTGGAAGTATCAGTTGGCCCCCGTCAGGTCCGCTGGGGTCTGGGTGCGCGGTAAATGAAATATGGTAGCTGTCGCATTAGGAAATCCATTGAAGTTAATTAGGGCCGGTGTTCTCTGCGGAGCCACATCTGCTGCTGTTTAGGCGCCAACACTCTCCCCCCCCCCCCCCCCCCCCCCATGTCCAGTCCACACATCACTATGGGGACTTTGGAGGGAGGGTGATGGTTGATACATATGGGGAAACTGGACCTGGGGTATTGAGTGGTACTGGCCAGCAGTTGTCTGGGGGAGAGTGGCAAGGAAGCTGAGTGGCTCAGAGGTCGTGACCTCCAGGTAGTTCCTAATGGTGGCTGGACCAAGCACCGAGTAATGGATACGGTGCTGTTATCGGGGCTATCAGCTGGCTTAGCTGTGTAAAAACTGGCTAGTCCACACCCACATGCTATAACAACATATGATATTGACCAGCCAAGTGAGACCACTGCTGAAACTGTTATTTTCTGTCATACTTAAATCATCCATATTTTAGTTGTTATGGCTGTTAATTGCCATTTCTACTATCTTACTTTTTTTTTTAGTGTATGTTGTTTTTGTTGCTGTGAGTATGCACCCTGTCTTTCTGTATATCTGTCTGTCTCCCTGTCCAACCTTCTCAATCCAATTTCTCTCTTTGTTTCGCCCACTTTCTCGGCCCTTTCTTGGCCCGTCCATTACAGGCAGATGGATGTCCACCAGTGTGTCTGTCTCTCACTGCCTGGCTCTACTTGAGGTTAATAACTCTTAAAATGAAGTTTTATTTGTCAATGTTGCCAAATGCTTGTTCATGGTGGCTACATATTGGATCTCTGCAGATGATATGACAAGATAAAGATCGTTTGTAGCCAATATTTGAGGCAGATGGCTATTGACCAACAAGTCTGGTTCTGCTGTTAAAGTGCCATTTTCTTGGTCATTGTTGCCAGGTGCTTGCCAATGAATCTGCTTGCGGTTTCTGCTTTTAAAATGAAGTTTAGCCGTCAATATTACACAATGTGTCATCATGACGGATTCATATTGGGTGTCTACTCTCTACAAATGATATATTACAAGAAAAAGATCTTTCTTGGCCTTTCCAATTGTGGCAGATGGCTCTCCACTAATGACTTTGGTTCTGCTTGAGGTTTCCGCCTGCAAAGGAAGTTTTCCCTTGTCACTGTTGACAAGTGCTTGCTCAATGTGGATCATGGTGATTTCACTTAAATGTTACATTGAAAGTTATGTAAAACAGTAATCATGCAAGTCTCACAGGATAACTTGTTTTTTGTGCTCTGCAGTATATAAATAAAAACAGGTGTTTCGTTACGTTTACACACTGGTTTGTTGCACTGACGGTCGAACGGTATCACCAATAATCACCGCCTCATATAATTGGCTGGAAATGGGCTTTGAAACAGATTGTAGCACTTTTGTAGTGTGGGTTATTGCCGGATAATGGGGTGTAATTTGGTGATGGCCGATCAGATAAAGCAGTCAGCGCACTATATGAGGCTCAGCCATCCGCTGGAGGATTTATCGTCTGCTCACAGCAGCTTAGTTACATCAGGTGCTTGTGAGGTGTGCAGGCTGAAGAGCGATAACGGCAACCAAACAATAGAGACAGGACAAGTAAACTGAATGTGACAGAGCTGACCAGGACATCAACAGTAGTCGCCCAACTCAAAGAGCAGCATTTTGTCAAGGAGTGACAGACGCAGGAAGGTCAAAAGTTTAATGACAGTGTGTGTGTGACTGGGCAGAGTATTGGCATGTAGACAAACGGTTCAGAGCTGTTGTGAATGGACGGTCACAGCTCTTTAAATCAGACTCTGTAAAGTTGGACAAATGGATCCTTCCAATTCAAAGAGCATCAGGCAAAACCCAAATAGAGTCTGCTGTCTGCTGGAGGGTTTGTTTTTACATCAGGCTCAGGTTAAATATTTGCAAATTAGCTCTACTTTTTGTGTTTTAACTGGCTTGTAGTTCCAGATGGGGAAGGGTTTACTGTATCGGAGCAGTTCAAAGACTGTTTGGTAAAGCTGTCAGTCACAGAGAAGTAGGTGGACATTCTTTTTTTTCAGTGAGAAACCACTATACCCTTTGGTACGTTTAATACTAAATACTGGCAAATACTGGTTCACGATTGTTTTTCTTTTTTTTTGATATGGAAGATATGGAAAGGTCAGCCCATATGCCTCTTCACTTTTCTCACAGTGTATGGCCACATGTTGTAGCCTTATGACTTTCAATATATATTATCAGTAAATTAAGTATCCTGTAAAGATAAAGTATCAACCACTTATTCTGAATAAATGCAGCCAAATTGATAATTGATATGCATTAACCTTAATTAAAATTCAGGTTTAACCCATTCTGAATTGTCATATAGCCTGTGGATAGACAGCACCAGACAATTCAGACTTTTGAGATATATTTTTTTTTACAGAAGTAGCATGCCAACCCAGTTTAAAAATAAAGATTTGAATCATGTTCTAGTGTGTACAAACCCCCATGCATTTTAATAATACCGCCCTTACGTTGAACATCCGCCCCTTTAAGTATCCATACATAAAACAATATAATCCACAGTGACCAGTTAAAAAAAGATCTCAATCAAGTTGTTGTTTTTACAAGGGGGTACCACATCAAAGAAAAATAATCTGATATCACCCAAAAAACGTAACAATATCAAGAGAATGAAACTCTGAACTCTAAAGTCGGATTCTTATGAGGAAAAAGTTGATACATTACGAGATGAAGTTATGGTTTTAGGCGATTGTATGTTGTTTTAAAGCCTATCTGTTATTTATATATGTATATGTGGCCCTGATACTCTATAGTATGTTATTGACACATTATACAGAACTTATTAATAATTACTCCTGCAGTCATATAGAAGTTATCAGGTTATTTCCAAATGGTTATCGTGTATATTCATGAGAGTTTGACTTTTTAGTATGACACATGTATTGTTGTAATGAGATATGTTTTAGGTTACAATGTTGTACATGTCACGTTATGAAAAAAACGTTCTTATCACATAATGAGTTTGTATGAAAAATGCCTGAAATAATGTTTAAATAATGTTTAAAACCAGCAGACTTTGAACCTGATACATTTGCTCCTGTACATTTTATTTTATTTTGAGCTATGGCATAAAATAGATTGAACACCAGTTTTAATTATTTTCAACCAAAGAAAGTTAAACCCTGTAAAGGAGTTTATCTAGAGGACTATGAATCAGCTGGAGAGTGAAGGTGAAGAAATGGTCACTTAACCTTTGTCAAATTGCAGAATAACCCACCTTTGGTCGGCCATAGCAGGGGGTCAGTACACCCACTGAGGCAGCTGGTCATTTGTCACCTACAGTCCAGTTCAGGGAGCATCTTCACTGTGTCATCCATCTTCACTTTGCATTCTAAGTGTGTGTCCATGGTGTGTGTGTTTCACGCCATTTGTCAATAGTTCAGAGTGCATCTTCACTCATTCGTCTTCAGCGAGCGTCTTAAGTGTGCATTCTTTGTGTCCATCTCAGGTCATTAGTGGTCAGCTCGTATAATGGATGAATGGAGAGGGTGGTTATCAGGATGACTTCACACTGTGTTAAAACAGCTTGTTCTGCTGTAATAGGCTTGCAAAGGACGACGTCACTTTTTATGTAGTGTACGGTAAATGTATTAGAGTGACACTGTCACTACTGTCCAGATCTCACATGTGGATACAGACCATCCTGAGCTTTATATTTCTCTAACTAGAAACTGCAAATCAAGTAATTGTTAAAACCTTCCCTCAAATAAAACCTTTTTTTTCTTATTGCCATTTCTCATAAATGTGGCATTTGAACCTCAGTCTGCAGAGTCATGTAAGTGCAAACTCTGACACCAGAAGATACTTTTCACATTCATCTGCTGTAGGTGGAAATATTATCATAACTCTCTTAAATCTGAATGAACTGTACAAACAAGATCAGTGACATCACAAATATTCAACAGCCAGTCTTCATCCAAGTTCCAATTTATTTACACACATGATGCAATTTAACAAACGGTATTAGATTTCACATGTGATTGGTATGTGTTAAAAGACAATTTTTTTCTAAAATTAAAAGCTTTAAAAAAGAAAGAAAGTTGCAATTCAAAATAGAAATGGAATTAGAAGACAAAAAAGGATCTCCCTTTAAAAGTCAATTAATGGATCTGTATGTTTTTGGGTACAAACCATAGACTGTAAATATTATTGTATGAATGAGTGACATCACCCAGCTGTTAACTTACTGCAGGGGGCTTCGGAGTCCCTACGATGGCTGTATGCTGAAACTGCTGTCTCACCTTTACTTTCAGTCAACCTAACAACAGGCTCAGAGCTGGAGCTGAGGCGGGTTTTAAGCCTCTCGACAAACCGTGACATCGTGCAGCCCTGTCAATGTGAATAACGTTTATCCTTCATAAAAAAGACGAGATATCAAAAAATGAACTCCTGTACAGTGTGTGCCGATCGAGACATGAGCTAATCAGATCTGTTTTGTTTTTTTGAACCAGGATGTAAACATGTTAAATTCAGCTGTTAAAATTGGCTTTTTGAATGGGTGTGGATGTGAGTTCTGGTGCTTCTGCAGCCAGCCTCAATCGGACCCTCGACTAACTGCAGGACTTTGCACTTTTGCATTGGCTTCATTTTTCAATGTGTTTTTTGTAACAAATTCAATGTAGTAGAATTCAGTGCTGTCGAAACACAAGGTACATTAAAGTTTTGTCACTGTGAAAGTGGTATGCTGCTGTAGCCTTACATATTTGTTTTACATTTTCAAATTCACAAAATATGCAGATTCAAGGATTCTGGATTTTTTTTAAGCAAGGGAGGAGAGTGGCTGAGCGTTTCAACTGTTTACAATGACGTTATTGACATTTTTATATTATTTTTTATTCAAGACAAAATATCTCTTAGCACTTTTCATTTTGTGGCTGTACCAGTTTTATTCGGTTTGTAATGCCTACATTCCTTTTGTGTCTTAAATGATTGATATTCTTAGGTTTAACTTAAGGGGTGCCATCGCATTTTCATTGTTTTGACATCTTGCACATCAGTGTAATGGCACTAACGCTTTGAATTTGTTATATGTGTATTCTTAAATTCAACCTTTACCTTAGTAAACACAGTTAGCCTCAATAGATCCCATACTCCCTACACTTAGTTGTGTGTTGACCTTTTGACCCCAGGCCCTGCATCTTAGAGTCAGTGTGCGTTTCCTCTGACTGCTCTGGTTCCCTCCGTCAGTGAAAAGACGAGCATTAAGGCGTTTAAGGAACTTCCCATAAATGTGATTATCTTTCGATCTCTGCTGGCAACACATGACAAAATATACACTTCAGATTATCAGACAGTCTGAAGCAATGCGGTTTGGCTGAGACTCAAAGGATTGTTAACTCCATTATATCCACTCCCTCTTTGTGTATCAATGGTTATTTAGGCAGGAGTGCTTCTCAGCTGCCGTTTCATATGAGAGCGAGAACAAAGGATATGCGACTGCACATATCGAAGTGTCCTCGGGCAAGACACTTCACTTGCAGGTCCGACTGCTGCGTCAGCGGCGTGTAAATGTGTATGAATGGGACACTTCACATAGCAGTCTCTGCCATCCGTGTGTGAATGTGTCGTGAGTGTGACCTGCAGGGTGAAAAGCGCTCGGAGCAGTCAGAAGACTAGAAAAAGTGCTGTACAAGTCCATTTACCAGAGAGATGGAGCTAGCAGTGCCCGCTCCTGTGAATGTGTTTTCTGCCTGCATACTTGGCATCAGATCAAGGTGAATCTGGTATTAGCTAAGGAAAGTGTGTGAGAGTGTGTGTGTGTGTGTGCATTTTCAGCTCTCATTAGCAAACTCCAGCCCTGCGTTCACAGTATGAACACACCACTCCTCCCCTCTCGCTCACTCGCAGCCTCTCAGCTAAATGAGGTTAATAAACTCAAGCGTTTACTACCATCACCGACACATCCCTCCTCCCCTGCTTTTTCTCCTTCATCTCTCCCTCTCTCTCTCTCTTTACCTCCTCCACCTCCCGTCTCCCTCCTTAAGCCTCCCTTATTCCTTCATCTCAGCTGAAATGCTTTCTTCCTCTTTTCCTCACCTCTTTTTTTATTGTCATTGTTGCGCAGCGAAAGCTCTGGGATTTCCTCCCTCTATTTCCCAGGACAGAGCTGCAATTACAGCTCAGGAGAGAAGAAGACCAGCTGTGCAAGAGGTGTGTTAGTGGGGAGACAAAGATAAGGCTGCCCCCTAGGGGCAAGTAAATACAACTTCAAGAACTCCTACCACAATTTATCCCTCACATCAAAGCAATTTTTTAAGACCACATGGCTTGTTGTTGCTGTTTTTTTTGTAAGTACCAGGCTGGGTCATCATGACCAAACAGGAATAACAACCCATCATAACGAATAATGTGCCGTGTTATGACCTGGCTCGCATGTCTGGAGCGCTGAAACACAACTGAACACACTCAGAAACACACGCCAGCTGTGGCAGGAACAGGCATCGATATCAAAGAAATGTGAAGAATGCATCAAACAGCCTTGGGTGCTCTTATCCTGGATGGCATGTGGATGGGGACATCCTAAAAGATGACAATACACAAAATATGAGTGAAGAGAGCACATAAACATAAAGGACAAATTCCGACAGGTGGCAGCTGAAGATGTGCAGGAATGCTGCCAGAAATATGAGGTGGCACCGAGTCAATACATAATAAGTTTGTGTGTGCATGAAACACACACTGTTATTGTTGGTGAGAGACTTATGTTTGTTTTTATCTTAATGCTCACATCCTGCAGGCATAGAATCAATGAGGTGTTTGTTATCAGGCAGATTACATGCATTACTTATTGTACTTTGAATTTGTATTACATCCAAATAGCTGCTATATTCATCTGGATCACCTTTAAAGACAACTTTTAAGATTATTTCTTCTTCTCATTTCTCATTGGCTGAAATACATCATGTATGTACTCACAATTACAATAGCTTTTAAATTGGTTACCTGCAGTCAAAGACATCACTGGGGTTAATGGTGATATTCTATATTGTTCATAAATACATTTAAAAAAATGAACCAAAATCAACATTGATGGATCAGATTTTAGAAAAAAAAACCCACAACTGTTGGGAATGGTAGTTTATAGTAAATACCACTCAAACAGAGGTAAAAGATGTGTTTGTGGGGGATATTTTCAGCTGAGATTAATCCACAATGTCAATTCCAGTGGGTTATTCCCAAGGCTGGAATGTGATTAAAACCTTAATTGAGACTCTAAATTGTTCAAACTGCAGATGAGTGTGTCTCATGTGTATGTCTGTGATGTTTATTTTGAGTTTGTGGACGCACAATGAGAACAAAAGAACAAAAGCAATAAGCTACCACACTCAATCTCAGTCAGCTGGGTTTTTTTTATTGATTTGTTTTTGGGTGTGTTTTCTAGGCCTTCCTTGAACATAAAAAAACACAGAAGATCACTAGCCTTATCATTTTAACTTTGGTATATTTGAATCAAAGTATAAACATAGAAGGGCAGCTGTGGCTCGTGGACAATAGTGGATCGTCCATCCACTAGTTCCAAGATTGGCCATTCAAAACCAGGTTCTTCCAGTATGCATGACGAAGGGTTTTAGAGCTAGATACTGAACTCAGATTGCACCAGAAGGCGATATCATCAGTGTATGAACTTATGTGACTGCGTTAGACATTTCATAGGAAGATTAGAAATCTCTGCCATCAGTGTATGAGATGAGCATGTGAGTATTGAGGAAGTACTGTACAAGTGCAGATTGGGAAGTCGGATTACTTAAAAAAAAAGTAAAACATTTACTTTATTTTGAAATCTTCCAATACAGAAAGTCACTCTTAAATAAAATACCTTCCTAAATGAGAGGGCCACTGTAACAATATGTCATGCAAAGTTTATGTACAAGTCACAGACAGTACAACAATAAGCATCCAGTGAAAACACTTGTATAATTTTGAATTTGGTCGACTGACATCACTTGTGTATCTCTGCTTGGGTTTGTGATTACAAAGAGTTTTATCCCAACCAAAGTGACGACACAGCGATAGATAAACATGGAAAGCTCCTGTGGTGTAGGATCAAGTGCGTTGTTCGAACTTGACCCACATAAGTTCCTTGTCAGCCTCAACTTTGTGGAGATGCAACGCTGACGAGTGACTTTGACGTCACCTCGGTGTCCTGTCACGTACGGTCACTAGAGGTGGGTATCACAGGGTAACTCATGATACTGTACACGATACATAGACCACAAAAACATTAATTTCACATGCAGCGATATATTGCAAGACAGTCCTATGATCATGCATCAGGATAACTGATTAACTAAGGAATACACAATGCTTCTGATAAGGTAAAGAGCAGAATTAATGTATTTATTCACTGCAGTTTGGTGTCAGTTTCACCTCTAATCAACATTACCCTGCCGTTAAATTCTTCTTAGGCCAGTGAACTTCTGTTCTTGTTACCCTTGCTCATGTCATGAGCTCCCCTGTGAGGAGTCATGTAAGTAAGATTGGCGAGGAAATCCGTTTAGAGCCCTGTATTCTTCAATTAGTATTGATATTTGGCACCAGCGATTTCATAACTGTATCACAAGAGCCAAGTCGATGATAAAGTGCTATATCGATATTTTGCCCCACCCCTTACACTCACCCTTGCGCCCATTTGATGGACACTTTTTATTGTAACATTTTTAGGATGCTTCACCCCGACTGGAAATGAACCCTTGACTCCTGTAGCGCTGCCAGGTCCTCTCCACACACACTGGATCGCATTATAAAACAACTGTGATGTCGGCCTGTTCGACTTCAGGCATCAGCTGCTTGCTATGTAATGTTTCCAAGCAGCTGTCGCACTGTCGGGTCGCCCGTGTGAGTGTGTAACAAAGAAGGAGTGATGGCAGCAGGAGCCTCCGTCGGGCCCCACGGGACAGTCGGAGAGGAGCAGACGGTCGTGTCGTTTCACTGCAAACATATGGTGAAACTCAAGTGTGTAATTTACCTAGGACTACGGGTGGCCCCAGCTCACACACACACACATGTGGATACACACACGTACACACCCGGTGACAGGGTGTAATTTACCTGGGGCCTATGGGTGGCCCAGTATCCCGTTGCACTTGTCATACACACACACAGACAGCTCAAACACAGTTCACACTCCGAGACAGAGAGAGTGAAACTAATTTCCCCAGACAGGAGAGTAAGAAATCACACTGACAGAGATGTTACACATCGAGTAAAAGCAGCGTTTAGTAGAAAACAAAACAAAAAAAAAAAACACAACCTGTGGGAGTTACTGCACACTCTGTATCACATCCTCTCCAATTCATCAACCTGGTAACTTTTCAAAGCTGGTGCTCTCCTCCCTCCAAGAGAAGAGCGAGAGAGATGAAGGCCACGGGAGGAAGACAGATTAGAGGAGTGTGTCCCTCCCTACATTCCTGCTCTGACCTTCATAGTAGTGTGGCACTGTAGCTATCATCGGCCCGCCATGCTTTACAGTCTGTTGTTATTTGAGGGGTGGGATTATGGGCTCGGCCAACCTGCATTCTCCGCCCTTGGTTCTGCGGCAACCGTGAACATGAGGGTCGTGTTTCGCGGGAGGATTGACAGAAAAGGCTGTCCCAGACGTTTACTGTTGGCACTGTTTGAGGTGTCTGTCTGTGAAGGCTGATATGATAGCTCGTGTGTGTGTGTGTGTGTGTGTGTGTGTGTGTGTGTGTGTGTGTGTGTGTGTGTGTGTGTGTGTGTGTGTGTGTGTGTGTGTGTGTGTGTGTGTGTGTGTGTGTGTGTGTGTGTGTGTGTGTGCGTGCTAGTGTTTGATCTCCATTCCCAGCCAAGGGGCTTTAACTTCACTCCAGGTGCAGAGAAGTCAACCTGAGGGCATGGGAGGCACATACAGTTGAGATCACAATCCTGACACACACAACACACAACACACACACACACACGCACACACACGCACCAAGGCAGGAAGTCTCCTCGATGCAGTAACTCAGACTGTGTAACGTTGCGGTTTAAACTGGTTTACCAGTCGAGCGGTGTCGCGGTGGAATGCTTCTGAAGACTCTGCATTAATGTGCTGTGAGGATAAACATTTCTGTTACCGCCTCCACACGTGGACATCCATCAGTCCAAAAACAGAAAAATACAGAGAGTGCGAAATGAAGAGGTGAAAGGGGGCCAGCCGGTTCCAGTGGGTAGAGTACTGACAATGTGCAGGATGCTGCTCTCAGAAAACTGTACACAAGAGCAGATGGGTTTCTTTGCTGCAGGTCAGGGAAAATGAGCTGGAATTTAAAAAAAAAAGAAAAGAAACGGACATATTGTTGTTCAACAGGTGCAGAAATGTGGCAGAAAAGAAATCAGAGAATTAACCCCACTCATAACCCCATAACGTGGATTGCTTTACACCGACGTCTGAGTGCATTTCTTCCACCCCATTACCTTAAACGTAGCAGAATAATCTGCCTCTTTATTCCTCTCTATCTCCGCACAGGAAATGTGTGTGGTCCGTAATGAGCTCAGTAAACATCTGCTACTCCTGTATTAGAGACCATTTTCTCCGCGTCTCATCCTGTAATATGGAGAAATTAGAGTGCAGGGACTCGTTCAGGGTGTTTACACTCACACACACACACTCACACAGAGCAGACATAACATAAGGAGTCCAAGTGTTTTTATACTACCCCGGCTGACGCTCTAACATGCCATCTCGACACCACAATTTTCCATCCACAACAGTAAAACACTACCGGGTGTCCTCGGTGTATGATCCCTGGATACCAGGCTTGTTTTCAAAGTGCAGTGAGCGGGGGCCTGTTCCCAGGAGCAGGTTGGTTCAGTTATAGAGAAATCTTAATCAGGTTCAGCCCAGAAGTTGCTAAAAAATTTTTTAAAAGACAGCTAAGTAAACTTGATTATTTTTCCTTTTGAACTGAAATAAGACAGTCGGTTCATTTAGGACTGCAGCAGCTCCCAAAACACTTAATGACACAACATGGCTTGCTTAGAAAACTGCTTTTTGGAAGCATAAATAGAGGAATCCTGCCATCTAGTGTCAAGTTGCTATTACTTTTTTTTTTTTTTTTTTACCAATGCAAGCATACAGCTTAAATGAAAGAAACAAAACCCTTAAAAAATACCAAAACAGAAACTTAGACTCTAATTTGTATTTTTCAATGTAGAACAAAAAGTTTGGATGATTTATATGATTTTATTATAGAAACCACTTCAAACATCAGAACAGATAGCTAAGACCAGTGGCACTGAAAAGTGAACTATACAGCCGACTGAAGACAGATTTCCTTACTACCTCTTCTTTATATTCACTGTTGTTGCATTAACTTGAAGCGGATGATGATCCAGGACAGTGTTCCAACATCTCTGCAAAGCTCATAATCCAATCGTCCCGATCATGAAAAGTCTGTTGATATGATGGTATAGATGGAAGATATTTTAGGAGGATCTTCCTCATTTGCTCATCTCCCGCTGCACCTCGCTGCGGACCTGCTCCTCTAGCGTGGAGGTGTCGTACTCCTTCATCATGTCGTACTCGTTCCAAGGCTGTTCCCACTTCTGAGCGTGCTCCATCTGCTCGGGGGTCAGAGCCAGTTCAAAGCGGATTCCCTTTATGTTAAACCTAGGTCGCTCCCATCGTTTGGACCACGGCTTTGGGCGCATCCTAACCCTGAGCTGTTGAAAAAGACAGGAATGATTTATCAGTAGAAGTTGTAGTTTGCTGTCATTTTCAATAGTTTGTTTACATTTGTCCGATTGTTTCTTCCAAAGTAAACATTCACAGAGTTAGAGATTTAAGTCCAATTTACAAAGAATCCTACAGAGAGTCTGAGCATGAATTATTAAATTATCAAAACAAAAGAAGAGCTTCAAGAGTCCCATTTAATCCGCCTCTTTGATACATATCCCTGTTGTGTTTTTATAAGATCTCTCACCTGGTTGACCGGCACCTCTCCAGTGGGGGAGAAAGGCACAGGCTTCATGTTGGGGTCCACGGTGCTGTACTCGGACATAGCGTCTCTCAGATACATCAGGTTGTCATCCAGTCTCTTCTCCAGCTTCAGCACCTCGATCTGTTGGATGCGAGGGCTGTACAGCTCGTAGCAGATCTCCACGCCTGAGAAACACAAGATTAAAACATGTGCTCTGCGCCCGAAGGCCAACGCCTCACCTGCTCTTACATGTCAAGACATCTTTAAGTATCAAATAGATGCAGTGTGCACTTTATAAAAGGACTCATTGTTATCTTTTATGTTATTGTTACAGAGATATCTCAAATTAAGCAGGCTTCGGTTTGACAAAAGAAAAAAGTTTAAAGTCATAATTTAGACTTTAGTGAAAGGTACAGACGCTGAAATGAATATATTCACATTGACAAATAACATTTGAGTCTGTGTGACATTTGAGTAAAGCAGCACTGAGACTGATACTAATTTAAACTCACCTTGGTTATCAATGATGTTCCTCAGGACAAATGAGGCTCCCAGCCCCTTCCCGCCCCTCTGGATACAGATACCGACAAAACGGTTACTTTTCCCACTGGCGTTAGGGTCGCCCATGGTCACTGCCAGGATGCTCCCTGAACACATTCAAATCAGCGACATCATTTAGATTAGAATCATTAAGACATCTTTGAAGAAAAACAGCTTATATCTGCTGAGTTAATTACAAAATAATCTGTAAAGATGTAATATTGTAGCAAATGATTTACAAACAACATAATTATTTATTGTAGTTAGTGCTGTGATTTTTTTTTTGTATTTACATGTTTTATTCTACACAATACAAACTCTAAATATCGGTGCCAGGTGTTGTTGAACATAGAAGCCTGAACATGAAACGGTGCCTTTCCTGCTGGCAGTCTCCTATTCTTACTAGTATGTATGCCTGTAGACAAACATGATTTCATAACAGAATTCATTTAAATTTTAGGGTGCTCAGCTCCTGAAGAGATCGTGACATGAAGTTCTGTTCAAGTGTTTCATGCTCCTGATAAAAACACTCAACCAGCATCATTAGGATTTTGTCAGATTTCAAAAAGCTGGTGGTGCACTTTCCCCTGATATTTCAAGTGTGCTGAGATTTAATTAAAGGTGATTTAGCACTGATCCCAGTCCCTGCACACTGAGGCACACAACTTGTAAATAAAGTACCGGTATCTAAACTTTTTTCTAAAAGTCAGATCTGTACATCCCTAGGCAAAATAAAAAAGTTAAGCTAAGGTGTGAGAACTACTTTTTAAAAAAAAAAAAGCACAAACAGAGGAGCTCAGGCTGCGTTTCGGATCAATTGAGGTTAATAAGTCAATGATAATCAATCAATCAATCAATCAATTTTTATTTGTATAGCATCAACTCATAACAAGTGTTATCTCGAGACACTTTACAAGAAGCAGGTAAAATACCTTACTCATTGTCTGTTAACATTACAAAAGAGCAGGTAAAAAGACCTTACTCATTGTTATATTACAAAGATCCGGCCTATCCATCATGAACACTTTAGCAAAGTAGCAAAAGTTACAGTGTTAAGAAAAAACTGCCTTATTAAAAGGCAGAAATCTTCAGGCCGGATCCCCGGCTCATGACGAAACAGCCTTCACAGGACTAGACTGCGCCGGGCTTGGAAAGGGATAGGGGGAGAGATGGGATAAGATGCAGGAAGAGGGATAGGGAGCAAGGGGGTGGGGCGAGGCATGGATAACAAAACTTCAAATTAAACACTTAAAATTTATTGTAAACCTGAAACAGGAAATAAGAGAAAAGTTGGAGTAACTTTGACCCCTTCTCTTTGAAGAAACTAGGACACCATGTTTATTTCTGTTAAGAGTAGAGCTAGTTGCAGTAATTTCACTTGTTGGTTTTGAGGATGAGACAAAGGAAAAGGTTTAGGGACTCTTTAAACTCTTCACATCAGAGGAAATATCTCAGGTTTCTTACCAACATAGAATTCTGGGATGTTGAGCACTTTCCTCCTGCGAATCATGTCTTTCCTCTCTATGAAAAACTTGAAAGGATCTGCTCTCTGTCTTGGAGGGACGAACTCTGGGCTCAGAAACCTGAGAGACAGAGACAACATTTACTCTACATAGTACACACATGTTCGTAATATCTGTGAGTGTCAGTGATGTCGTGTCTGTTTAACAACAAAGTGTCATACTTCCTTAAAGATGCTTCAGTCTGTGTTTTGTCTATGATGACAGGTTTAGGTGGAGGAGTAAATTTCGGTGGCTGCTCGGCATTAAGACGACACAGCGATGTGGACAAAAACCCTGGAACAAATAAGAAACAACACATGAATCATTGGTGATCGATACAGGTAACACGTAACGTATAAGGTTGAATTTGTTAGCTAAGGGTATGTTAGCTACGTTAGCTTATATTTGGATGTACCTTAAAACGATAATATCTAGAATCATAACAGCAAGCTAGGAAGTAAAACCGATAACAGATAGTTTGTTCGGTTCACTTACGTTCATTTTGGAGTTGGTGGTTTCGTAGTAACCTCAAGGAAAACATACATTTGTCAAGTCCCTTCACGCAGGCTGCCATGACTGACCTTCTGTGGCCATATGGGAGCGTGTACGGAAGCTGCGTAGGGCAAACGTGAGAGAAACGCGATTTTACCCGCATCTGCAATGCAGTCAAGTGTCCACGAGATGGCGTAACTGTGTCGTGAATCATAATCAGCCTTACTGTCCGGTTATGAGTTCACAGTCGACATACATGAACACGAGTCCCCCCCCCACTTCGATTCTCTTGAACCAATTCAAAAAAATAATGTATTTAAAAGTTAAGTGTTAAAGGGTAGGCACTGCAAATTGTTCATGAATGAATGATTATTTGAATGCATTAATGTGTGTGTGTGTGTGGGGGGGGGGGGGGGGGGGGGGATTCCTTACACATTTTTGACTATTTGTTCAATATTTACAATATTACATGATGAAATTCATTGTTATTGTTTAATTTAAACTGCATTGTGTTTTTCAGGATGTTACACAAAGTTGTAGCTATTTTAAGTTGTTACAAACTTACCAGCATTGTACACTTATATAGCCTATAGTCAAATTCTTTCAATATCTTTTTGTTATGCCATGGCACATATTTTATTTTTATTTAACCTTTATTTAACCAGGAAAAAGTCTCATTGAGATTAAAAATCTCTTTTACAAGAGCGTCCATGGCCAAGACAGGCAGCAGCACAATTACAGGGTTTCAGACATAAAACACTTAACAACAATGAACATAAATACAGGAATCACAAAAAGAACCATTCATCAGAATCTGTCATCAGCAACAAAGCGATCAAAAAGGGGCAATACGAGTTATCTAAAACATCTACAATCAGATATTTCTGCCTCCAGATCATTAAGACAACCTTTAAAAAACATTCAAGGAAACCAGCTCCCGAAGATTTAAAGTATCTTGCAACCGATTCCAGGAAGAGGGAGCAACATACTTGAACGCCCTTTTTCCTAATTCGGTACGGGCTTTAGGGATGGTTAGAAGGTGTAAATCCTGCGAGTGAAGATGGTAACTTCCATTACTTTTTTGAAGTATATACAGTACTTGTGTAATTAAGACAGTGTGCAGGAGTTTGCTTGCAGTTTTCGATGGACTCAATCTTCTCTTAGACCTTTCTTGTAAAAAGACATAGTTAAAACTTTTAGTTGCCTACTTTCTGATAGTGTTGATCAGTAAATTTTAAAATGCATAGTATCAGCAATTTCTGAAGGAGAAGATTTTTAACAATCTTAATTGAAGGTTTTTTTTTGTGTAATGGATGTGTGGGCCCCTCTTTTCACAGGGCCCAGAAATCCATGGTGACGCCCCCTGACTATAAGTGAAAGTCCATGATGACATGTAGCCTCTATGTTAAACAACATACATGATTTGACCCTGATTTGGATGCCACTCTGCTCTTATCAGTACCAACCCCCGAAATGCCATTATCAAATGAAATGAAATCTAATGAAATCAAAGGCCTCAACTTGTTGCATTAGAGTCATGAACCTGACTGTTGCCTTCAATATACTTTCATCATGAGACATTCTGCTCATGGTGTTTTTTTGGACAAGTGAGCTTCTCACAATATAGAGAACATGTTTTAGATAGCCCATAAATATGGAGTTTATGATGGTATTGATATAAGTTTATCGATTGATAATGATAATAGGACTGTACACACCAAAGTCAAATCATCCATTAGTTCTATTCGGTGGTTTTAAACTAAATGAAATAGGCTATCAAAAGTTTTTTTTTTTTAACCAGTTGACAGTTTTTAGTTCTTACAGGCTACTGTGTTGTAAACCTACATGTAAAATATTGACTTTCTTATCCGTCTGGTGAATACAAATTTGAGCTGCTCGCTATTGCATCTGAAATGCAATGGAAATATTAAAACACGTGGGAAACAATTAGGCTATAGTTACGCAGAACAGCATGGCTACTTGAGAAGTTGAGGCAGCATGTAGGCCTACTGAAGTCATTTTCAACATAAAACATAATACAGAAAGTTGATTTAGGGGGGTTATTTGCCCCCTTGCGTTTGCCTGGTAAGTAGCCTAACTCAGGGTCTTTGAGACCATGCAGGGCAGCGGCGGTATCCCAGGTGGGCTGCCTGCTTCCTCAACACAACACAACACGCAGATAGCAGTGCTCTCACAGAGCAGCAGCAGTGCACTGCTCCAGTGTGGAGGAACCTCGACCCCCGGGCTCTCTCACAGCGGCGTGCTGCTTTGTGGCAGGAGGATGAGGGGAGAAGAGTAGAAACATGGGAGCTAACATCTCCTGAAACCCAAATGCTGCCGCTTCTGTTGGACTTTCTAATGCTCCGGAGAGAGCCCAAAACTTCGAGGTTTCAAGGATGTTCTTCTCAGATGGGACTCTCTCAGCCGTCACTTATGCGCTCCTGTTGGGAATAACGTGTCTGTCGGTGCTCTGCGACCGCACCAAGGGAGCTTCAGATTTTTCAGGTTGGTTTTCCGTATCGTTATCGTTTTTGCAGGACTAGTGTGTAAGCTTCCCCCCCAAGCTTTAAAAATCCAACATGCTCAGGGGGAACCAGCACTTTGTTTAATTCCGCTGGTGCATACACGCATATTTCTTAACACGTGAGGAGATTGGAAATGCGAGTGTGCCATAAACTTTTTGAGCACAAGTCTTTAAAATAATCGTAGGATAGCTGAGTTGATTTTTTTTTTTTTTTTTTTTTGGAAGTGTGTCACATCAACTTCTCCTTTCAGGACGGCCCGTGCCTGTGACGTGCTCCAGCATGCACGCTCAAATGTTTGCTCCATAAACCGTCTGGAAGACAACTTAAAGACGCGGAAAAGACCCGTATGGTGCTTATCTGTTGGCCAATTCTGACACAGTTCGCGAAGAGTGACCCACATAGGGCACTTCAAACAACCTGCTTCTGCTTTACGAAAGCCATGTGCACTACGATAGGGATTATGAGTTGGTTTATCAACTGCTAGACATATCCCATTGATGCACTTGAGATAAGGGGGACAATGTGGTTAATGTGTCACTAGATGGAAGCTATTGTCTTGACCCGTGCTGTCATTACTTAAGATTTACAACTATAGAGAATAAAGGAACTATAGAGCAGTATTTTATGATTCAGTAAAGGTATAGGCTACATCCGTGCCTGCAACCTGCCAATTACCCCTAGGTTTATGTGCAGTCCTGTGTGACTGATTCTGCAGTGCAGTGCTCATGTACCTGTCCACCAAAGGCAGCACATTACTTAAACTAATGAGTTATTCTGTGTTACATTATGGGCTATTGAGCAGTGGTGAGCCCAAGGGCGAGCCTGCAGGTTTTGTTTACGGTGCCATAAAACAGGAAGGAAGCTTTGTGTCGGTGTTAATTGGCCTCTAATGGGTCTAATGGTTGGAAGCGAGCAAGCTAACACTGTGGGGAAAGGTGCTAAAGAGCAGATGTATGTTGCATGCTCCTGTGTGTGTGTAACTGTGTGTGCAATGTGTCCAACCTAATGGGCTGCTAAAGATCCTGGTGCAGTGAAGGCTGTTAACAAGGTTCATTTGAGTAATTGCCACGCATGTTCTGTGGTTGTTGTTTTTTTTTGGATATAAATACTTTGTCACAGTACATCAAATTGTGGTTAATTAAGCAAAAAAGATACAGGACCCGGTGCCAGGTTTCTGCTGCTTGGGGTATGTTTACTAAAATGGGTTTGCTCAAATGCTGTATTAGAGAGGACTTAGCCTAATTTGTTTAAAAATGTGGCGCAAAATTCTTCCGAGAGTTTACCCCTGGACTTTTAGGGAGCTTATTGTTAACTTCGCCCCTTAGCAGGAAACAAGGAACAAGTCTTTGAGATTTCTAACTATTGCTTATACCCTTGAGAAGAGATTGATTTAAAAACATACATAATTTCAGCACTGTGGGTGTGAAAATATGGCTACTGTTGTTGTATGGAATGGCTCGTTGTAAAAGAGCTGAGTCCAAGAAACAAGCTACGCTAACATTAGCAGTATCTCAGCGAGCAAACTCTCCTGTATGCTAGAGAAAACACTGATTTCTATCATGAAACTGCTTTTATTTGTGATTTCAGTGACTTAATACAGCTTTAAAATGCTAACTATCTTGCTAGCATTATGTCCTCTGCTCGTAGGCCTACTGCATTAGCCTATTGTTTTTTTCTAACGTAACATGATAATTTAGCCTACCATGAATTAGTTCTTCTTTGATGCTCTTAAACAAAAACTATCGAAGACAGAAATTATTTCTTAGCTGAACTTGTGATTTCATTGATTATCAGAATGATGGTACTCGCAAATCCTTACCACGTTTGATACAGTGTCAGAGGAACTTCCTGTAGCGTTATTCAAACCTCTCTATTGGGGCTCATGTTTGATGAACATGCTCCTGAGATCAGGTTGTTATCCAGAAGGAATGCCAGCGTCGGGTCCCAAGATGCAGTTCTGTTTTGTTGCTTTTTACAGAAGTGCTGAGCAGGCATCCCTGTGAATGAAAAGATGAGAAAGGGGGCTGTGTCAGAATACCACAGGGACAAAGACCTCCTTCAGTCCTCACATTCTTGACCAGCTGGAGTATCCCTGGAGACTGAGAGAGAGAGAGAGAGAGACAGAGGGGTTTGATTGACAGGTGGTGCCAAGGTGGAGGGTGACAGAAGTGGTGGCTTTAGATCAAACATCTGTCAGTCAGAAGGCTGGTATTGTGATGTTGGACAATCTGGTCACATCAATGAAGATCCTCCACAGTGGTGAAGGAACCAACTGTTGATTTCAAGAGAAATATTGATGGCAGAACAATATTTTATAATTTTCTCATGTGTTTTTTTTATTTTATTGCATGTGTAGTGTCACATTTGGGGCATTTTGACATCTGGAGTAATGTCAGTATCAAATTTCATTGCAGTAAGGAAAACAAACATAGTTGGTAGGTAATTTAATTGTGTGTCATCCTCTGTCATCATCCTCTATTATAAAGCTGCTTCAACAGCTAATTAGAGGTATGGAGTGAGCTGAGCAACACTTAAAAGCCCCCAGGTGAAGAAAGCTAGCAAGGCAGCTAATTCATGCTATTTGTTTTGCAAGCTGTCAGTACTTTTCTGTGGTTCTTCTTCACAGAACTTACACACAAACTTTAATGTGTCCTCTCCTGCATAAGCTTTGGATAGCTCTTCTGGTGACTGTTCGTTACAGACATTTACATTGATGTAAAGTCCCACTGTTTTCTCACATTTTACAGACCAAATGAGTAAGTAAGAAGCTGAAATCTTATTGTATTATTATTGCTTATCTGTCTTCCGGATGCAGATGTTACCTGGCAAACTCTCTGACACTGCTGACGGGTTACAGTGAAGCAACTTTTCTTTTCTTTTCTCTGCAATAAAAACCCCAAAGGCAAAAACCCCTATTTAACCTCAGTCAATGGGATGTGAGGCTGTTGAGGGGCCATGGGGTCAACTGAGGTCAAACCATAGTGACTGTGAGTGTGTGGTTAGGGGGAGTTATCATCCATCTTGTTCTATGTTCCCCTTTGTTCCCCTCATCACACATGTTGAACGCTGTGGGGTAAGGTTGAATGAAAGTCAACACAACAACAGTTTTAGGTCATGAATTCCAATTGAGTTCAGAGGAGGATTGAGATGTTTATGTATGAGCTTTTTAATTCAACACGTCCCTATGTTTTACATTTATTTCTCCTTCAGATTCTAAATTGAGGAAATCATTAGAACCATTTATACAAATGACAATTTGAACTGCAGGCTCAGTGTTGCTGTTAAAACAGTTTGCAGTCAGTGTAAAATGTTGAATAGGCTGTACACCTAAATAACTCATGGAGAGAAATGGAAAGTTGTGATCAGTTTAATCACGATTTGAATAATCATTATCATCTCTTAAACTATGTCTTTACAGAACTACTTTACAAACTGCTTTTTGTTTATCTGTAGATTTTACCATTGTTATAAACCACGTCATTTGTTGTGTACATTTTGATTCTTCCATTATCTGACAGACCATTTTTGTTTTAACGTTTCATAAACATATATTGGTCAGACGCTCTGCAGCCATGTTTGTTTTCCCCTGTTGGCCAGGATGAAGATACTGTAGTTGTTTGAATTAACGTGTAGAAAAAAGGAACCCAAAGGTGTCTGCCCACCCTTATATATAATGTGTTGAAGAAGTTTTCAACATCAAAGCTGTCAGCAACTTTTTTGATGAACTATGAACCAATGGCAACACTTGATGTTATAAATTACTACATTTCCTTGTATTTTTAACTAATGGAGACAATGCATTATACACTTCATTGATGGAAACTATGGTCGTGGAAAGCAGACAAATGGAAGCTCATGTTTTTTTTTCTCAGGAAGCTGCGTCTAATCCACCTCCAGATTTTCATCCAACTTGATTCAGGTCAGATCGATTAAAACCTTTTTATTTTTGCAGTGGGCAGGTTTTGTTGCCATTGGGCCATTCTTTGTGAAACAAGCAAGATGGCATCCACTTATGACGAACTCTTGCAGTCCACCATGGCTTTACCTTTAGAAGGCAAGGGCTGATAATTTACATAACCTTCAAATGGAAAGTCTTGGCTATCCATCACGTCATGTCAAATGTCTACTTGTTATATTGACCTAGAAGCCATAGCATTTGGGAACTACCTAGCCTAGCAGCTACGGCACATATTTGTTTGGTGAGATTGGTTGTAGTATCCAGAGGTATTTTCAGCAGTTGAGATCATTTTGAAGTAAAAAACTGAAGAGTGCACAACTGGAGGGTCTTTTGTTGGCAGACTTGACCATTAATAAAAAATAAAAAAAACTAGGTTCACTATCCTCTCATTGTGTGGTGTAAAAGTTATCTGAGCTTGATACTGTTAAGGTGACAGATAAGCTACCAATTGTCAAGTTCTCTAAGCTGCGTGACATTGCAGCCAAACACACACAGACACACAAATCCGCCTATGCTATTACCCCATGGGCTACTGGATTAGTATACTCCTTACTGCATACCCCCACACTTCCACAGAAACACACCCCTTCACCTATAACTGAGTGCTGCTCCAGGGTCCTCAAATTATAATCCTCACGGATTTTGGAGTGGCCAGGGGTAAGGGTAGCACGCTGAGTCCCCGGCTCTCCTCTATGAGCCCCCTTCCCCCCCCTCCCCGTCTAGCTCCCCTGCCTTCTTGCCCCTCCACCAACTTGCAGCCTCTGCTCCTCCCCAGGGCTTGCCTGATCACTGTTTCTGTGTGCACCAGGTGAGCTCTGTCTAAACAAATCCTGCCTCCCTCTTGTTTTGTCTACTGCGGTGGAGGCAGGCGGCAAGGCGGACAGCGAGGGCCTGGCACAAGGCTGCTTTTCTCTCTGGCTGAATAGAGGGGGGGGGGGGGGGGTGTTGCTTTTCAAGGAACCGTTGTTGTGTATAAGTTCTCAAAGGAGTGAATTGTCAAGAGATTTTTGATTTATGGCATCATGCTGTCAAAACACAGAGCTGTTGGTGACAATAAGGGATTGAATTTCATATCAAGTATTGTTTTGCTAGGAAGTGAATAAAAAAAAAGTGAATTAAGTCTTTGATCTGTTATATTTTACTCATTTAACTTCTAAAATGTATGTTAAAGACAGGATGCATGTTTCAGAAGTATTTGTTTGGGGCTTGAAAGCATTATATCAACTCTGAATCTAGTTTTATAATCCACTTACAAAGTCTAAATCCGTTTCAATCCATTGAGGTGTTGCTTTCATAACAACAAAGAAAACAAGGCTAAAGCCATCTTAAAAATTAAGATCAACAGCCACTGACATTCAAATGACTAACAGGCTTTTTGTACACTGCTCTTTATCAACAAAAAGATTAGATACACCAGCATATATGTCATTCTACCAAATTCTGATGGTAGGGCTCTGACCCAAGGTAGTTGAAATCTAGATTACATGTTTCAAGGTAAAACATGTATTTGATAAACTAACAGGGAACAATCAATGTTGCACAACAGCTAACATTAGCATTCAAACAACCATTAGCTAATTTTATGCTAACTTTTATGTACATTGCTCTATTTCCAAACAGAAAACTAAGTATAAGCTATTGTCTTCTGATATTGGTCAGTGAAAATCTAAAGTACATGCTATAGTCAACCGCCCACAAGCGCAAAGTCTCAACATTAGCTTTGAACAAATTCCTAGCTTACGTTACCCTGACTGTTTTTTTTTTCAAATTGTTCTTTGATATCAAAAGTGTAAGGCACAGATTAAGTCCATTCACCATATTCAGATAGCAGCCATTGTCCTTAGATATTGAATAGTAAAAATCCAATAGGGAATATTTTAAGATTAAACACCGTTTTTGAACAAATAGCTAAGTCAGAACAGCTAACATTAGCATTCAGCCATTTCATGAGCGACATTACTGTTAGCAAGAAATTACACCTTCTGCCACTGTTAGGTATTAATTGGGTTAATGCTAGTAGTTGGTAGTTAACAGTAATGATATAATTTGTAAATGAAATATGTTGTTTGGACTTGAAAAGGGCGCGATGTCATCGTCTTTTCATTTACGGCTAATTTTGGAAGCAGTGAAAATATATCTTTGTGTTTTTCTCTGTTGTTACAGTTTGCAAGCTTGAACACAGTACAGCATTATAAAGGGACCAGCAAGATGTCAGAGAAAATAGAAGCCATGGGAAAATTATTGATAAGAAGCTTTGTTTTGTGTGAGATTAATCAATCCGTTATCAGAAACCAATCATCATAAGGTCATTTAAAATTGATGGGAGTTGAGGCAGAGGTTTGCCTGGCATTATGTTACAGAATAGCATGTCTAGTATGCTAAGAATGTTTGGCTGAGACTTAAAATATTTATCTGTGTGTGTGTGTAGTGTGACGAAATATAAATAGCTCTGCGATGCTTTTTATGTATTGAAATGTAAATCCCATCTATAAAGTCTTTGCCCATTAATCTAAGACACATTTGAAGTTAAAGAGCCTTTCTGTTGGAGAGAGGTTGGAGATGTAGATAACTTCTAGATGTGTGTGCCTCTGTACACAGTTATGGCAGAGTGTGTGGGTTGTGTGTGTTATTTAAGGTGGAAGTCTGGCATGGTACAACATGATAGCAATGAACAACATGACCTACTGTCTACGTATCTCCGCCTGGATACAAAAAGTTCATAAGCAAACACACACACACACATGAAGCAGAGGTTGACATCATGTTGGGAAACAACAATGTGGTGTTGGTGATGAGAGACGGGTGTTAACAAGAGGAAACAACTCGTGCTTGTTGTTAATAAGATCAGTATGAGGAAAATAAAAAAACAGACACCACACAACGCAATAAAACACAAGATTTTAAAATCATACACCCTTATGGAGTGATTAAAAGAGGAATTCTGTTGGGGAAAAATATGCTTCACAACTTGAACTGTTTTTTAAATGAATCAAGTTTCTTTCTGCTTTTGTACTATAACACTGTGCTGGAGGAAATTCCTGTGTAAAAGGACAAAGCATTGAATACATAAGTATTGACAAGATTAATGAGAAAATGTGTTCAAAGGAGACATACCATCAAAGGCAAACTCTGCATGTCAGGTCCTGGCAATTAATGTGCATCTGTCAAAATATGTTTCTGTCTTGCTGCCTTTGTGTGGGAAAAGATCACATCCTGACTGAGGTAATGCTTGATAAATGATTCGACCGCTGTTGGGGCAATTTACACCAGATTAATTACTGCTATGTCATTCAGGGCCTGGTATCTGTCAAAGAAAGGATTCAGACTCGATAGGCAAACAGTTTTGTAATCAGTGAAGGTTTTGTAGGATGCGGATTAATAGACATGAATCTGTGCAGCTTCACTGAACATGTTACTTTTAAATCCAACACTTATTAAACCTTCTAAATGAAACTGATCCTTTACATAAAAAAACCCTCACAAGATGACTCAGGTTTTATTGCAGAAACAATTTAAGTCAGAGTAATATCCCTGTGTGCGACCTGTGTCAAAGGTTCTACTCACTATACCTGAAGTGGATCATATCTGAGGCTTTCAAACTTTACCACCTTTTGTTGCTTTTGCCCAATTTGTTTGGCTCATTTAAGCATGTTCAAAATTGGTATTTAAAATTCTAGCAATCCTGACAGGGAAAAGGTCATTGTTTCACTAGATGTTGATACAAAAAAATGTCTGTCCTGAGTCACTGCTGACACTTATCACAAAATTTGATTAGGATTTAGTAACTAACAGCAGGAAATTAACTCAAATAGCCCATTTTAACAAGTTAAATACGTTCAGAATGGGGAATGGAAACAAAGTAAAAGACATTTATTCAAATGTCTTTTACATCATGAAAATGCTAAAAGCAAAGACAGGCTGTGCATTGCCACTAAAATTAAACTGTTACATTCAATATTAACATTTTTGCTAGTACTTATGAAGTGCTAAGTTCTATAGCTTTTTATGACAGGACAACAAACTTGTAATTAGTGCTGAAATGAAGTTGTATATACAGTACATCAAAATTCTAGGAGGAATGTCAGACTCTGCTGCAAAGCAAGAAAACGAGCCAAAACGTCTCGAAACATATTCATCAGAGTAAGTGAAGAAGAGTTGAACACAAGTGTGTTTTGCTTGTGTCATACTGTGTGAAGTGAGCGACACACACATTAAGTAACCCCCGATAACACTACAGTATAAGATGTCTCTTTTTCAGAATCGAATAAACTGAACACCCATACTTTCTCAGAAAACACTTTACAGTAATGGAATGTTGACTGAGGGATTACGTTGGCATTTGTCCAAAACAAAAATCACTATCATTTCTGTGAGAGTAGATGTCACGTTTTTTAAAACTGCGTCTGTCTCGAACATGATTTTGGGGTGAAACTCCCAAATTAAACCCAGGCTGCTCTAAAAATGACCTCGCAGGCAGTGGGGGGGAACTAACTACCGTCTGAACAAACCTGCATGTCTTAATCAAGACTTATAATCAGCAGAAAAACTGCTCAACCACTCAGCCTTTAATTGGATAACCATTATTTTGCATAGATTTTTGTTTATCTCTAAAAACACCCAAACAGAAGTTGAATGGCTGTATAGTAATAACTGTTATTGGGGAGAGAAGACGGGGGCTAAGATGTATATGTAGACATTGCAGGTGTGTGTTTGCACTTGTCTTCCCAGACTGTGGGGGAGGTGAGAGGAGCTCCAAAGAAAACACAGGGAGATGTGTGAAGAAGATTCTTGAGTGACACTGTGGCATTGTTGCATGCTGCTGCATATGGCAGAGCTATCTGTACGTCTCTGTTTAGGCAACAATTGTGTTATTAATTAAGCCTCGTCATTTGTTATACTCTGAACAGGACGCTCATGGGGAATCAGATAAGTAGCAATACCTGCAGCTACAAGTACAGAGGGTTTCACCAGCCAGGGTAACGATGAAACCGAGCCGAAGAAAAACAGAAACAAGTGTTGAGAAAGAGAGCGGCGGGTGTGTGCAGCGGCAATTATCTCCTCGTGTCCACCCGAATGTTGAATTATGTGCTCAATGAGATGGGTGACGCACACTCTTATGTACATGTGCAAAAAGCAGCACACACACCTTTCCCGCTCCTGGATCCCACAGAATGTAAACCATGCTTTGATGTCCCCCTCTGTCTCCTTTTTTTTTTTTCTGTCTTTCCCTGTGTTTCCTGAGAGCTGATTTATGTTTGCTTTAGGAGGCAGCATGGCCGCCTTGATCTGCTTTCTTTTTTGTTCTTTCTCCATCCTTCAATCCCCTTTTTTAACTCGTGTATGAGAGGAGGGAAAAGAACATTAGTTATTTTGGATTGATTAAACCCCCAGAGGCAAAAAGAGAGAGAGAGAGAAAGGGAGACAGACAGAGAGAGAGAGAGAGAGAGATGGAGAGGTAGAGAGGTGGGGCACAGAAGGGCCAGTCTGAACAAGGAGGCATTGTGTAGCCCCCCAACTGTGTCGGACTGACAGTCTGCATTACAGCACGCTACAGCAGCCCGCTCCCCAAAGCACTGCTAATCTGTTGCTTACTTGCCCCTCTGGCTCGCTCAGGTAAGGGGGGGAGGGAAATATTTTTCTTGTGTTTTTTTTTCCACATTGAGGCCAAAATCAATTGTCATATGTTTATACTCCATTTAAGTCGTTTTCAGCATGGGGTCTTTGTACAAGTAAAGTTGAGTTTGCATATAAACGTAATAATGAATGGCTCAAAATATATTATTCAAACCATTTCTGATATCTGTACCTCTTTGATTATTGTTCAGATCCTGAGCTGTAGACTGATTATGATGTATAATTTCTAGCTTCATGGTATTGATTGTTTGAACCATTGAGGCATACTGAGACTGCGAATAATGCACAATAGGACGATTTCTAGCGGGTATGATGTTAACTGTTCAGTATAGCACGTTAGCATGCCATTATGTGCTAATAAGCACCAAACACAAGGCATAGCTAAGGCTCATAGGATAAGCTTAAAGTCAGGGGATCACAAGAGTTATCTCAACTAATCCTCGGGGGGATGTGAATATTTGAACCAAATCTTAATGGTGAACTTGTTGAGATATTACAAATATAACTTCATTGTGCTTCATAATGAGGGAAAGACGCTGGGAATAAAGTTTGTTCAAGTATTTTATCTGGATAAGAGAAAACTCACCAGGCTAGCAAATGTATTTTATAGTACTGCTCAGCTATTGACAGGAACAAAAATATAATATTTGATGATAGATGCTTTAGTGTAAGTTTTAGCACAGCAACGTTTTTCCTGTGTAGCAGCAGGCATGGTAGAGATTAGGGTTGAACACTTTGCAGACAAAACCTTTAACCCAAGGAGACCCCAGTTGGTTGGTAGCTAAAAGAGCAAGCTCTCTGTTTGACTCTGAATGAATGGAGCAAGGTAAGCTTCCACTTTAAGTCTGGTCATTCCTGTAGATCAGTCTGGGTTTGTTGTAAATGGAAGTAGATCTCCCTGCTAAGTCCCATTGGACATGCTGCAGACGGCTTTTCACTCCCTCAGCTCCTCAGGACTTGTTCTATTGCTTGTTTTCACAGAACAGCCCCCCCAATACGCTTTTAATTCCCCTGAAAGCTCAGCCTTTCACTGCCCACCCACTCCCACCTTTTTTTTTTTTTTTTTTTTTTTAAGGAAATACTTCTCCTCTCTTCACAGCGCATGCTTGGACCTTGGTTGAGGTATGCTGTCTTGCTGTTATTGCATTTAAACTAATGAGTGTTTTTTTTCAGGGGGTTTAGTGGGATTTTGATAACAAAAGAAAGTTGTTACAGAGCGGCCGGCTATACTGGGGAGAGTCAGGACAGCCAAGTTGTAAATGTGGAAGTTAAGATTGTTAATTTATGGAATTAAATTATATTTGGTGAGCTGTATATATGGGCTAAATTGGATTTTTCTATTAAAATTCTTGTACTTTTTCCAATGCACAGCAAAAACCCTGACCAGTGTTAGCCACTGTGATTTGATTCACCTTCAGATTTCTTTTTACCATGGTCATTTCTACTCTTACACAGAAATAGCAGCTAATCTCACAGATATTTCTGTACCTTCTGGCATAACAGAGAACCCCTCAAAAACATGACTTTTCACATTCAAAGTTCAACCAAACTGGTGGTCATGGTACAAACCTGCATGTCTTTACATTACAATATCCCAGAGACTCCTTTAACCCTTTTCACACATACGGAAATCTCCTGAAAAACTCCGGAGATTTGGCTACCCGGAGATTCTTTAGGCTATGTGTGAACGCAAACAGCCGCATTTTTCGCACAGACTTTACCCGGATGTTTATATGCGGCCGCATATACTCCGGAGAGTTTCAATTTGAGCCAATGGAAAGAGAATGACGTTTATATACAGTGACCAGTTAAAGTGTCTGGACGCGACCTCTACCATCTAACCCGTGCACGTAATTAAACGGCTGCATTATGTTTTCTGTTCGTCAGTATGTTGTTCTCCGCTCTTTTGTGGACGTTGTCATTCCATTGGATTACACATAGCATTGATATAAAGGCAAATATTCTCATTATAGCATCGTGTAGCGGACTCTGTTGCTTCAGCCGCTACTTATGCGTTGTTTTTTTTACAAAGACCTCGGGAAATCCCCCGCGGCCCCTCCCCTCTGACAGGGAAAGTCCCCCCGCTGTGAGGAGCATATGTGAACGGCTAGCTCGGGAGAATCTCCGGAGAAGTCCTCCTGTAAATATCTAGATATTATCCGGAGTGCATATGCGAAATCGGCTTTTGTTTCAGTATTTGGTGCCCATCGAGGAATAAAGAGGATGATGTCAGAAGAAAAGTTGAAAAAAAGTACTTTTTTCTTAGGCATTTTTAATTCTCAGCAACCATCATTTTTATGTAGTTATTCCGCTATTGCAGCAATGCAGCCGCACACCTTCACAATCCCTGCCCAACTCTGACAAAAACTGCACATTAGCGAAAAATATTAGTGAAAAGAAACAGTTCCTTTATCGTTCCTTTGTCCAAGCTGACGTTTCTAAAGCCTTAGGCTACCACTGACCCACCCAACAATCAACCTAATGATAAGCGGTGAGGAACGACTGAAGAGAGATACATCTGTCGTTCAGTTAGTGACAATAAAGCTCACACACTGCTGCATCTGTCTGCTGTCTGCTGCACTGTTGGTTGGTGAAGAGGCAGTCTGGCTGCCACCCACCTCTCCCAGGCCGTAAAAGTGACCATTAAAATGACTGATTCCTCTCCCCTTCCCATCTTTCTGTGTCTCCATTTTTTTGTCACCCACATCCTCTGTGGGTGTCTGGAACATGCAGCCGAACACCTTGTGTCCCATCCCACCAATGATAAGAAACACACAACACACTCTCTCACCTATTGAACTGTGACCCCGGAGGGTCGTAAGGGGAGGCACGTGCTAACAGAGGTCATGGGAGGGTTTGGGTGGGACCAGTGTTTGGTTTTTGGGGGATCCCTAGGGTAGACTTAGCGGCCACTTTCCAACTGAGAGGCCGTCATCAGGCCTGGCAGATGTTATATAGTCTGTCACCCCCCCCCCCCCCCCCAGGATGAGATTTAGACAACAGACCCACAGGTGGACGTCTTCCCTTTGTCTGTTGGAGATAGCTAACTCCGATAAACTGAAATATAGACCACAGACTTGTTTGACTGAGTTAGTTTAACTCAACAACATATAGGCTTCCCTTGGTTTTTTCTTTAAGCTATAAGCGTTAACTGTGGATTTGAGTCATGGCTAAAAGGGGTTGGGAACAAATAGAAGATGATGCTCTCCTCCTGAACATGAATTCTATTTTTCGCCTGATATCTGTCTAACCACATCACATCCCTCCGGTTCTCTACCAGCCCTTTCCTTTCCTTTCAGGTCAAACATCTGTCTTTTTCTGGAAACGACTAGAGAAAACATTCTGATAACATTTAATCTATTTGCAACTTTCATTTGAATAATAAAAAAAAAAAATAGCTGCATAATTTCTCATGGGCTGGGATGTTTCCTAAATTATCTGGAAATCTGTTTTTTCTGACGAAAAGAAGAAAGAAGGAAGTTGGCCCACAAGACTTTAATTGTCCGGGGGTCGCCAGCAGCCTAGTGGTTATAGTGCACATGCCGATGTACAGAGGCTATAGTCCACTGACCTGGGACTCATTACCCACTCTATGGGCAGCCATGAGCCGTCTTGGATGTTTTTGTTCTTGTACTGTTTGTGCCTATAGTCCAAACTAATGTAACCAGGGTATGTTAGCTGATGGCTAACTACACAGATATATTGAAGAGTAAAGTATAAGGAAAATTTGATGGACCTCCATAACCTTTAGTTCTTATATTTGTGCCGATAGTACCAATCACATGCCTTAACATTATATCTTTCATTTCAAAGTGTGGCAGGATCAGTTTCAGCCCAGTTTCCGTAGGAATTGTAGCCATATTAAAAGATTCTGATGACATCATGATGCTCAATGCTAAAACATGAGGTTTGAAGAGAGGGAGAATTCAGTCAGGGCGAGAAAGTGTGGATGTGGGATGGACGTGGAGATCATCCAATTCTTCTGCAGGAGACAAAATTACCCTCTTGTTACAGTTTCCTTTTATCTACTGTAATCAGCTATAATGTACAATACTGCAGCTTCTGCATATGACAAAGCAGCAAAAAAATAAAATAAAGAAGGAAGTATTTGCTGAATAATGGGCTTCTGCATAATCTGGGAATTTTGAGATTCTCTTCTGGCAGAATTTTCTGTTTTGTGTCCACCTACAAGTTGAATAAGAGCCACCCAGAGATCCAAAGATCAACCCTTTGAAACTTACCTTTATTATGTCACTACAGCAGGATCTCTGCATGTATCTAATCCACGGTGAAGCTCAAATATTCAGATGGGCTTTCAGTTGCAATAAAGGAAAAAATATGAAGAAATGGATCACTGGAGAACATAAGGCTACAACACCCAAAACCCACCTTAGGCCCTTGGAGACAGCTGCTGATGGACTCATTTGTCTTTGTGTGAACAAATAAACGAGTTATGTTAAGGAAAGCTTGGGGCTGGAGAGGGTGTATTACCAGTATGTTTTTTGTTTGTGTCCAGCGAGTTTAATTATGTGCCTCTGTGGGTTTCTGTGTGATTATGTGTTTATGTGTGTCTGTGTGTGTAGGTGTTAGAAAGATAAACCATCCCAGGGAGGAGGAGGAGGAGAGGACCGGGAGCGAGTGGTGTGTTTGTGTTTGTGTCTACGGTTTTATTGACCTCAGCTGCTCAGGCTCCGGCCTCTGTCTGTGTCGGTGTATGTGTGTGTGTGTGTGTGTTTGTTTGGGCCAGGGAGGGGAGGGAAATGTAAACAAGTCTGCCTCTCAAATTAAGAGAAATCACCTCAGGAAATTGTTACACACCATATCATTAGAGGAGACCATGTGGTGATTTTAAAAACAGATAGTATAAACATGCAGACCCTCATCTTGTGTCAAAAACGAAGCATGTCCATGCATCAGTGAACAAAATCTAAACATGCGAGTGTGTTTAGATTTACATCTGTGCAAACTGATGACAGACAGAAAAAAGGTGAGGATATAAAAATACAGACTAATTATTGATGCTAAAGTCAGAATGACAAATCAGTATTTACTCCAATTTCAAATTTTAATTTACTCTTGCATGGTCATGTTTTTTTAATTTTGCAATATTCCCAATTCTATCAACTCAACTCAAGTTAAGTCTGAAGATCGTGTGAATCATGCAGGTTTTTTTTTTCCATTTTGTAAACGGGGGGAATACTCTGAGAGGTGATTTGAATATGTGTTGTTTAGGTCCTCAGACCCTCATGTGAGTAAGCCCCTTCAGCTGACAGCCCCCACCCACTCAGTAACTGTAGTGTACGGTGTGTGTGTGTGTAGGTTAACGTGTTCAGTAAGTATTCTAGGAAGTCTGCACTTTACACTGTATAGCAGCCGTCGCGTGGTGCCCATTAGTGCTGTCAACACAGCACTTGCACTGCAGATCATCAGCATGCTGAGGTTGACTTCAAGATATAAACTAACAAATCAGCTCCCTAAATAAGGACATCCGTCTGGCTGGAATAGGTCTCTTCAGAGTACCTAGAAATTTGTTGTGAAAAACAGCTCATTCAGCACTTTAAGTCAAAGCCCTTATGTTCAAAATCTAATAGTATCTCTGAGCTCTACAAAATCTTAAAACATTTTAAGCTCATTGTTTAGATTATATTAGTCAAAATGTTTTGGTTTACTCTTACTAGAGCTGTGGGGTAATTGTTTTCAAAATATGGGAAAAAAAATTTAGTTTTTAAAAATTATATATTTTTTTACACATTTCATTGATAAAAACAATTATGATCACGATGATAAGACCATAATACACAAATGAATTGACAATAATGAATATTGTTCACTTCAGCCAAAATGTTAATAGATTTAATTGACCTTGTGTTCAGCTTTAAGCAGTAACTAACATTACATTTCCCTTGTCAAACAATTTGACCCTCATCCTATCTGCCTCAGCAGGATTGTAATTGCTTTGCTCGAACAAGCCGTCGACTTTAATCACAGTTTGATGTAAATCTAGCTCAACCTGATTGGGGCGTATTCAGAACAGTAAATCCCCCAACCCAGCCCTCCTCAGTTAGAAGAGAGAAATAGTCAAACAAACAAAGTACTAAGGTCATGATCAAAACCAATGAGAGGGTTTTCAGAGCCATTAAGGGCGCACTCTCACTAGGCTATCCGTACCGTGCCCAAGCACCCTTCACCCCTGAAGTCCAGTTTTCTCGCTTGGAAGAGGTGTGCTTCAGCATGGTACAGTTCATACACGAGCACGCCGCTCCATAGAACCCAACGATTACTGCCTTTCATATTGAGAAATCCTACAGTGCGGAAGCGGACCCGACAGCTCCTCTCTACTATTTTTTTCAGTGTTCCCCCTACCATTATATATTTATATATATATATATTTTTTTTTAAGATTTATTTTTGGGCTTTTTGTGCCTTTTATTGTAGAGATATGATAGTGGATAGAGTCGGAAATCAGGGAAAGAAGTCATTTAAGGATACCTTTCCGATAGAAAAGGACAGCTGTCATTAAAAGTAACACATGAACACCAAGATTCCTTCAAGTGTTTGTGTCGGCAGTGTGAGTGCAGGCCTGCGGGGGGATGGGGAGGGGGGGACAACTGTGCTTAATCACGGTACGTGACAACTTTGCTAGTGTGAGTGCGCCCTGAGACACCCTGTATTACTTCTGATGTGAACTAACAGACAGATAGGTGCTAACATTTCCTGATAACAAATATCCATCAAATATTTACGTGCTGTGCACAAAATTCCAAGCTGGTGTACAATTTTTCAAATTCATGCACACAATCTTAGACTGTTTCACTCAACACTTATTACAGCACTGGAAAGAACTTTCAACGAGCCACCCACCAACAGTGCTTGAGTAGTTCAAATCTAATCCCGCTCTGACTTATGACAAATCTACCTACTTAGTTTATAGCCTAATATCTCTGTGCTCTTTTGCTGCCCTGTTCTGCAGTGTGATTAGTATGAAACTAGGCTAATCCAAAACGTGACTATAGTAGCAAGACTAATGTACTGTAAGACGAGGAATGCAGTGTATTTGAGGAATGCAACTCAAATCTACACTGGCTTAGCAGTGAGGACTGTACTTGGCACATTCACAGCGGTGGTCGCTTGTAGCTTTGCTTTGAGATTCATTTTTGTTTTATATCTTTTGTGGCATCTGAGTGAACTTTTGCTAATTTTTCTTCTTGGGTTTGACATTTCGTTTCATGTAAGCACACCTTATCAACCAACTCATGTTTGGTATACTCAAAGTTTTAAGCTCTGAAGAGGTCAGTGCAGTTTATGATTTAGAACCAGTGGTTTATCTAAAAGTCATGCCCTGCTCTAGGCCCATGTACCGCCTGTGTGGGTTTTTAAGAAAAGTAATTACTACAGGGCATAAAGCCACCGGCTCGGGCCTTTTGGACTTCAGCTGCCACATCCTGTGAGAACTTTTTAAAGATCTGTCTTTATTTTCTCTGTACAGCTCTTTTTCCTCATGACAAGTATTTTTTCATTCCCTTCTTGGTCCAATTAAAACTACCACCCTCATTATTTTTTGAGTTGAATAACCTGATTATATAGTAGATGCCTTTTTGGATCCAGTCAGCCTTCATCTGCCACTTTCCTTTCCTGTCAGTCATCTCCTCTTATTCTTTTCAACATCTCCTTCTTCCCCCTTCATCGTCTCCACCAGCCTCCTCTTGAGCGTTGCCAGAGCACGGCCTGCCTCCGTCTTTAAGGGAAACCTCCACGCCCCCCCATAATCACCACATAAAGGGAATTCCTTCTCCAGCAGCAGGCCTGCAGCTTTGGATCTTTGAAATTTTGATGGTTCGATGGCTATAATTTGCTTAAAATAACAGCAATAAAAGGTACAAAGCTGTAAATGCCTAAATACCTAATGTATCAAGATGAAACAGGATGCAGCCTTTGATTTTGTAGCTTTCAAGATTGTATTGGGTTACTATGGAATGCTTTTTGGTTATTGCAGATACATATGCATAGTGCATCTTGGTTATCACTAAATCACAAAACAGGCACTTTCTTGGCTTTAACTAAGCTACAGAGTAATCTCCTGATATCCTGCAACATAATACATTCTTTCTCAATGCAAGAGGCTTTACAAACAAAGCAAAGTAAGTTTAATGAGTAAGCAGCTGAATAATAAGCAGCCCCGAGCCTGAGATATTATAACATGTCCGTTATAGTTCATGCGGCAGTGCATTGTTCAGTCTGCTCAGCCAATTGGAGAAGGCGGCATCTTTCAAACAAAAGGTGAAATCCCTTAGCGTGAGTGACAGACAAGACTCTCTCTCTCGTTCTCTCTCTATCTCTTTTGCTCCACTCGTACTTTGCAGACACTCAAAACCTTAACACAGGTGACCACAAGAAAGGTTTGAGTTTCCACGCAGCCGTTTGTGAATGAAACGACAACATTACACCAGAGACTCCTGCATCGAAGGCAACTCCTACACACAAGATAAACTTTGTTTTTCTATATTTACACTCACTTTGCTGCAGAATTCTCATCAGTATGTGAGCTGCACCAGGTTGCAAGTAGTAATGATTCCCATGGAGAACCTTCTCCAGCAGCAGTCCTTTTTTTTTCCCCCTGTGGCATGTTGACACAACACAGCAGGCTTCACTAATCTCCATCATACCTGATCCCCTCCATTGCTGGGTCAGATTGAAGGGTCATCACATGACCGCAGATGAGGAGCTACCAATCATAAGGGCCTCTGATTTCTGGCTTTACAATTAGCTGAGAGACTGTGTTTGTAGTTGAAATGTGAGAATTTGTAACTCCTGATAGGTTAAGTCCCATCATATGACAAGACACCATCTGTTAGATACAAAAGGCAGTCATCTGCAAACATGTTGATGACAAATCCATGTACTGCCTGAGCCGAGATTAAATGGACTTTACAGGGCATTTCACGGCGAGAGCAACCTGTTTGTACACGACCGGCACAGCGACCGCATCATCCTGTCTTTTTAAAGGCCGTATAAACAAACCAGCAGACATAATAGTGCGCCGCTTTTGTTAAGAGAAAGGGCAGACAGGTAGTTAAGGAAGAAGTCTGTCCCCACATGAGAAAAAAAAAAGGAGGAGAAGGAGAGACGCCTGGGTGTTCCTCCAGCATTGTTCGGCCTTCTGCCTCTGAGGGACACCTGTCATTGGCTGGGCGGTTTACACAGGTGCCTTTAACCCCGCCTGATTTGTTCGGCCTTGAAAAGGAGGCTTCAGTCAACAGGTAGCGTGAAGGGAACAATAGCGAACGTCCTGAAGGAGAGAGAGAGAGAGACAGAGGAGTGAGTGGGAGGAGGGTGGGATGAAGAAAACACACCTGAGGGTTTGTGTGAGATAATCTGTTTGCCTTTTACTCACAGTCCCACTTTGAAGGCTGGAGGAAGGCGTATCAGGCTGTTGCTCAACCATCTCAAGAAACCCCTCCTCCGTCCTAAGAGGTTGAACTGCTTGAATTCAAACATCTCCCCTCAGTCCTCTCCGTTTCACCCTCTTCCTAACCTCTGCTAGGTTTCCGTGGTTACGGGACTCGGTTAACTTAAGGGCGGCACAAACTCGTGGTCTCTCATGGCACTGGCCCTCTGCCAAGGACCAGCCTTAATAATGTGATACTGTTACACCAACAACCACACACCCAGGCCTCCAGAGCCGAGCAGAGAGGCTTGTTCCTGCCACGCTGTTTGTGTTGACGTTTTGTGTGTGTGTGTGTGTGTGTGTGTGTGTGTGTGTGTGTGTGTGTGTGTGTGTGTGTGTGTGTGTGTGTGTGTGTGTGTGTGTGTGTGTGTGTGTGTGTGTGTGTGTGTGTGTGTGGGGGGTCTGGCTGCCAGGGGAAATGCCAAGATCTCTCTCACCCTGTGTGGAATGTGGCAGGCAGAGCAGACAAAAGTGTGAATGAAAGATTATTTTTTGAGTGGAAGAAACTTAAAGCACAGAAAATGATACATTTCATTTAAATTGTAATAGTGATGCCAGAAGTTTCCTTTTCATGACAGAAAGAAAAGACCGTACCTTCTGTGGTGCCATCCTGCTGCCTCTCAGTCAGGGATTCTTAGATGTGCATTGTTACATTTGTTATTCCTGTACTTTGTTGGTTTTTGCTTATTGATTCGTTGTTTTTGAGTCCATTGGCTTGAAGTTGTTTCCTGTGATTGAATTGGATCGTATGTGGATCGTTTTTGGCAAATAGGGCACGAAAATGGTGGTGTGTAACAAATTAGGTCTCGCCTGCGACTTAAATTTATATCGATGGGTGTCCCCTTAGTTTTGTGTTGACATTAACGTATTTGGCCCTAGTTTGTTAATAGATTAGTCATGTTGTTGTTGTTGCAGTTTTACTGTGCCTGTACCCGTTAAAGCCACAAACCTAAATGTCCTCATTACATTTTTTAAATATTTAAAAACCAAGCTGCAGCACCAACAACTGCTTTGGTTTGCTTTTCTTATAATAATGGTCTGTGGCATGCAAATGATCTCTAAATAAACCTAAAATAGCTTCTCTTGTGCACCTGCTCTCCATTTTCACAACCCAGCTACAGGTGTAGAGCTGTTACAGAGCGCTTTGGTGGTATAATAACCATCCGTATTTAGAGAGCTGACCTTTCAAACGCCTGAGAATGTCTCTTGTTTCCCTTCCTCCTTTTAACTGTGGCCATGGTGATAAGAGGACAGTGTGTGTGTGTGTGTTGTGTGTGTGTGTGTGTACGTGCTTGCTTGCTGTTGTGCATGTTAGCTAACACTGGTTATTTCCTCTTGCCTACCTAACCAAATAAAGGTAATTGAACTGCGGTGTGTCCACTTTGAGAGCGTGTGTGTGTTGACTTATCTGGAAATGTGTTTGCAGAGCACTTAGAGGGAAGCTTGGGGAAGTTGTTTTGTGATTTTGGCCTTTTATGAAGTTTGATTTTTTACTCAATAATTTAATGGAATCGTCACAGTTTAAGTTTGCTATGCAGTCTTGTCTTTATAAGTGTCGATTTTTGGGATTAGAGCAAATCTACAAAGTTCATAAGGTTAGAGGCTAAGCTAAGACAAAGCAAAGTGTTTGTTTCTCCTCTTTTCCAGCCAGCACATAAATGCTCAAAATACAGCACCTCCAGAAACACATTATATGACAGTTGCCAAGGTATCAGCTATCTCCTTTATCTGTTTCTTTCTCCCACGCAGGAATGTTAATGGCAGCTTTTGTGATGGCTTCACTTATCCTATGTGACTGACAGGCTGACTGGCAGAGACCCTTAATGGGAAAGTAGGTTTAGCTGAGAGACTTCCATCGAGGGAGCCTCTGAGGTTAAATTAGAGTTCAATTGGTGCTTGTTCCATTAAATGGTTTATGTAACGTCTCTATTCATTGTCTTGATACCAGCTGGTTTGTTTGTGGCAAGCAAACATGTTTACTAGCTAGCTATTAACATGCTAACAGCAATTTAGCCTGGAGAGCTGCCGCATATTGAAAAGAGAGAGGTACAGCCTGACATCTTGGTAAATGTTAGGTCTTATTAACAACTTATCACACTAACAGAACCATATGGCTTTAATGTAATTCGTAGAAAAAAGTAAGCTAACTGTCAAACAAATAACAAATCACAGAGCTGGCTTTCCCTCAAATGTGTGGTTGAGAAAGAGTCCAGTAAGTTGGCATGTGTGGGCTTTATCCTACTCTTATAGTGTAATAATGTCAGGCTTTGGAAGTCATCCTCGGCAGGTATTTTTCAATATCAAACACAGGAGTATATTCTTCAGCCATGACCTGAGGGCTGACGCTAACAGCTACATGAGCTAAAGCTTTACCCTCTCCGTGTTGTTGTGGTATTTTCAGGCCTGGAGGCGTCTTTTGGATGTAAGCAGTGATCTGTCAGGGCTTGCCGATATGCAGCACCAACAAATGTCCATGGAAACCCTGCATTATTGAACACAACAGATCACAAGACTGGAGAATGCTACCTACTTGCTCTGCAGGCTATATGATAGTAGCATAGATAAAATGGTTATTTAGCTTACAGCTTTAGGGCTGCCAAACATTTCAATAATCAGTTGTAAAGACCTGGGTAGACTGGTATTTTATCAGTGTAGTATCAAAACATGGATTTAGCAATGTTATTTTTAACTAAGAAATGCAGAAGCTACAATATATCAGTCAAGATATGAACAGAGTCCTAAACAGTATTTCAGTTTTTATTAGTCAAATGTTTTTTTTTGTTTTGTTTTGTTTTACCAGAAGCTGAATTAACATCTTCCTCTCCAAAACAAATGGACAAGTGATGAGTTACAGTAAATACTGGCTTTAGCAGTTTTATGTAAAAATCTGTCTTTCAGCTGACACATCCCTCCCGCTTTGGTGGATAGCTAAGCTGATGCTAACTTCAAAGCTTTAGCTAACTAAAATCCTTCATTTGGTTATATAAACAATGCTGACATAATTCAAAACACGAGTAGTTGGCTTGTATTATTTTAGTGTTTAGTCAGTGAATATACTGCAATTACATGGATAAGTTGTGCAAATTTAGCTTGAGGCTACAATATGTGATATAAGGAAATCAATCATATTTAGTGCATGCAATGATAATCACAGCTTTTGAGGTAACATCTGCTTCTGCAATTTCTGTCTGATAGGTTATCTGTCCAAAGTGTTGAGAAACTACACCGAGCAGGCCTGTGACGGAGACTTCTTATCTGTTCGCTGCCCACCCCGCACAACCATCACCGTCCAATCAGCTTTTTATGGAAGGAAGGGAGCCTCGGACCCGCAACAGTGTCCGCAGACATACCAGGCCCTCCTAAGATCTTACAACGCTCAGGAGGATGACCGTTATTGCTCTGTGTCCACTGCACTACAGGTGAATCCTACATTGTTTTGTATCAGAAAATTATAACTTTGTTCACTTGTTTTCTTTTTTCCAAAGCTTCTCTACATATCTTTTAAATTCATCCCCGGTGTCCTCATGTCTGCCAGACCTGGATCTCTCTCAGTTTTGGCACTCCTCCCATTGTTAACCCACTCTCCAAACACATACACATCCTCAGTTTTAGACTGCAGACCCTCCAGAGATAAAGAGTTTTGTAAAATGCTCAAATTGGCCAGGGGTTGTATGCAGAACACAGATTATGTAATGCTTTGTTAGGATGTTTTCCGGCAAATTACACTCTCTAAAGAGGAAGCCAGCTCGTATGTTCCTTTGGCACAAAGCGATTTCATGGGGTCTTTGCCTTTGCATCCTCTCCTAAATTGGGATGCTGCTGGACCAGAACCCCCTGCTCTGCAGCACCAATACAAACACACACAAACACATCCTGTTCAGCATTCATTGGGCTGTTTGGGTGTATTCTTAGCCCGTCTGCCTTCTAGCATTGAACGCCCTCGGTTTCCATTATAGCCAGCACAGCCATGAATGCACAGACACAGAGAGAGCATTGTGCTGAAGTGAGAGAATGACTGACTGCTGCACCACCCACATGAGTACAACCCTGAGGAATCCCATTGCACCACCTGTTCGTGACCCTTGGCCTGTTAGTATTACAGTATGAATGACACTTATTTCAAGAGTATCCTAATTAGTAAAACAACTATTTATGAAAACTACCTCTTATTCTGATGTCCTTTATTCATTTATTATTAAATCAATGAAATTGACATGTATAAATATTTAGACAAATGAAATAAATACTTCCATGGCAGCAGCCTGTTGCATCAGATGCGTTTGATTTTTCTTGGTTTTGTGAATTATAACTCAGATGTGTATTATGCAGTGCTTAAATTAAAGTTGTTGCATCACAGGGATTAAGTTACATTACACATATGTAACTTTTTATTCTATTTGCAGCCACACAGCATCATTCATTTAATTCATTGCATGCCCTTTTGCAACACATAATCCCATAGAGACCTCATTTATATGGTATTTCCGTTTTCAGCACCAAGATGTGCTTTACTTCGTGTAAACAAATATTTAGGTTATGCCCAAATGATTGTGATATAACACATTTTAGTAGCTTATTTATTTACCCACACCAAACCAGTATTGTACACCTATAGAATTTCCACTGAGCTGGTGCAGCCCATGTGCTGTTTCCTGAGCACAGGATCTTGTTGTTTTTGTGCGCTCAACAGTTCAAAAGCCCATTAGATTAACAACAACATAAACAGAGAAAAACTGTGTTAACTTACATCTGAGAAGCTTATACAAATTCGATTATACAAATTAGTGCCGGTGGATTTTCCGTCGAGGAACTAATTAGTTAAATAGCTAATTGTTACATTGATCCAAGTAATCCTTACATCGCAAATCTGTTTGCAGCATTAAGCGTTAAAGCATTTTTAATAAATTTCCCAGTGTGTGCAGCCTGATTGGTTGGGTAAGTTTGTCCCTTTTCAGTCATGCTACGAGCATTATGTCTCTTTAATAACAAGCAATACAGAGACCCTAGTTAACCCTAGTTATTTATTATTGTTGCATATGATGCTGTATTTAATGTATTTTTATCTTATTGTAAAAAAATCTCAATTTTAACTTCACTTCCATTATAACTAAACGACTTCACCAACCTGTTTGTAGCATCCCATCCATGCTTGTTTGACTATTTTTCCGTCATGATTGCATTGTACTCATGTGTTAGAGTCTTACTATTTTCCTAAGACAGCCAGACAGCAGTGTTTATCAAATGTTTCTTTTCCTGGAGTAAAAAAACAGAAATAGTTGAAGGCATTTTCACTCCTGAATGTGGTGCTCCAATAATTGCTTTGAACAGGTTAAAGTCCCACTAACTTTAAATACAAAACAGAAGACGTGTTCAATGCAAGCAAGAGAAATTCCAACTGGTGCTGGACAACAATTGAGGTCTACAGACCTGATGTAATGAGCGTAAACAGACTTTGGTTTCTCTAACACTATGTTTTCAGGATAAATTAATTAAAGTTTAACAACCTTTAGGATTAGCAAGCTTCTCCTTTTAAAGCATCCATTTGTTTTTAAAATCAATCATAGTCAGAACCTTGATGTATATTTATTCTGCATTAGGGGGAAACACACAGACATCCCTTTATTCTCCTCCTTCACTTCACAGTATATTGGAACAAAAATCTCTCCTTTATTGTTAAATTTGGAAAAAGCTCTGAGCAGAATCCGCTCAGTCATTCCTCTAGCGAGTGGGGATTTCAGTCCGGGAGAATGAATTTGTGTAGGAATGTGCTCACCTGTGCTGCAGCCACCTAAAGAAGATGAAACCAGAGAAGCGAAAGGATGCCAGGAAATGAGCTGAGTGGAGCTTTACAGAGATTTCTTTCTCCAGTTCTCTTATTTCTCTTTACCTGCTCCTCTCTCGTGTATTCCCAGGGCCATAAACAAGCCTGTTTGAAGTGGTTTTAGGTTTGCCTGCTGCTGCTCTCGCCATCGTCCGCTTATTGTTCTCCGTCTAAAACTGTCTTTGGTCTTCTGCCGCTCTCTGTCACTCTTTCCCCTCTTTAGAAAATGCTGGACGAGTGCCAGGACAGAAGGAGCTGTCAAGTCCTTGTCAACAGCCGCGTGTTCGGGACAGACCAGTGTCCCGGCAGAAGTAAATACCTCATTGTCTGGTACAAATGCAGACCTAGTAAGTCCCTCAACCTCCTCAAATCCTCACACACATTTCTGTCTCTGTCAGTTCTGGAACTTTTTTTCTTTCTCACAATGCTCATATTTATTAAAACAGCAAATCTTTAACTGATTTACCCAAAGTTTAGTGTGTCTGGTGATTAATACAGAGCTAGGTCAGTGTGCCTTTGTAGGGTCCTTGGCAGCAGTGTTTAGGTTTAAAGTGTAGTTTAAACCTAAACACAACTGTTGAGTGCACTGAAAAAAGCATGTATAGACTTACATCATGCTGGAGGATTTTTCCTTTTAACTAAAATTGATAATTTTTGGTTATGTTTAGAGGATAAAACAACTACAGTATAAACAAAAGCATTGCAATAAAGATATGAGGGATGTTGAATTTATTAAGTCTGATTTTAATGTTGAAATTGAATGCATCTACACCACAGCGGTTATTTGTTCTCTGCATGTTTATTTTCTCATTTGAGTCTGTATTGCATTAAGGTACATTTAGGTCATTCAAGGGAGAAGTTCATGTTAATATAGATGTTGTAATTATCAAGAAATTCCAACACAAGACCAAAAGTATTAATCCTGCCTTTCAAAAAACATCTGATTGCGTATGTGGCACTTTTATCTTATTGGTTGCTATAGAGGATGCACAAAATAATAATTTGAGGTACTAATTTCAGCTGTGCAGTAATAAAAAAAACGTGTGTGCCAGAATGTATTTTACTCTCTAGGATGGCGCATGTGGAAATGATCTCAAAAGTATGGTACCCATGTTTGTGATGAAGAAGAAACATTTTCACCTTGTGCAACAACGTGGCTCTTTGTTACATGGGACAGAAAAGTTACATCATGAAGTTATGGGATTGGTCGACAATAAGAAAAACAAAAATAAATTGCCAGCCAAATTGGCAAGAGTATTTCAATTTACTTCTCATTTAAGAAACTCCTCCAGTCATATAACTACGGTGAATGGGTGATTATGTGAGTCTCCCTGCTTCTAACCTTGTTCCTGCTCCATATAAATGAAAAGGAAAACTCTTGCGTGCCTCTGTCTTTATCCCTCTTCTTCTCTCTCTGCATGAATCAGGAAGCTAAGAGTATCACTCCAGAGGGGAGCCACAACAGAGCAATAATCCCACCCAGATTGTAGTCTCTGTTCACGGCTCAGTGCTGTGCTGAGCCAAGCCGCACTGAGCTGTGCAGCGGTTCACAGCAGAGTGACCAGGAGTGGGCATTAATCCACTGATCCCGCTGCCCTCCCCACCTTTTCTTCTCCACCGTACCCCGGGGCCAATCAACAGTTCTTTGTTCACTGTCACTTAACCAATGACTTCTCAGGGGAGGAGAAAAAGGCTGCATGGGGTGTTAGTGAGGTGCAACGGGCAGGTGTCACTGCCTCTGAAAGGAGAGGTGGATTGAGGATAGAGGAAGTGAAGGAGAAAAGGAGGGTGGGAGAGAAAACAAGAGTTAGTCCATCACCAAGGGGATATCACAAAGTAGTCCACTCTCTTCTCTCTGCATTCCTGTTCCACTCCCCACATCGACGCAGGAGCGGCTGCTGTTGTGTTTTTATTTGCTGGCCAGTGGAGCTGCTCTGGCTGTCACAGGTCACTGTGGCTGGATGTGTGTGAGGAATGCCTCTGCATGGCTCTACATGTCCGCCGAGCAACTCCACCTCTCCTTCTGCCTGTTTACACCCACTGCAGCCTTTTGTTAGGCCTCTGGTTTCTGTGCTTGCTTAAAGTTGCACTGCAGATGTTTGATCATAATAAGCAAATGGGAAAATCAAGGATAAACTTTCATCTGATAGTGTAAGGATTGAAGAGAAAATCATCAGTAGTGAACTTATGACCTGAAACCAGGAAAAAGACAAGATCTGCACTTTATAGAACTATGTAGCACTGGTTTGAGGTACTTTCTAAAAAGCTTTTACTTATTTAATCACTTAATCAAATGACTAATAGCCTTCAGGTTTTTGTGAAAAGTGTTGATTGATCAAATCACACAGAGTTACATTTGAATCCACATCTGTAATATAAGTACGCCTTTATCCAAAGTTGCTTTATTTACTTAATTTACAGGTTAGCAGAGCTATGTGCCACAAATCACACTACATATTTGTTTTTAACCTATTTTTAGTTATTTTTATTTTGGTAAGAAACTGATCTTTCCTTGTTTGAAACATGGCCGTGTCCTCTCTTTTTCCCTCTTGCCAGACGAGTACAAGAGTAAGGTGGTCTGCGAGGAGGAGAGGATGAGGCTGAGCTGCAAACGGGGGATGCAGATTGCTGTTTATTCCGCCATGTTTGGTCGAACACAAAAAGGCACCCTGGAGTGTCCCCTCTACCACAGGAGGGCGCCATCAGTAGGTAAGGCAACTTTTTTTTTCACCGTCACACAGAGCGAAAGTGGATGAAGTAGCACGCTTAAGCTAGCTATACTGTCCGTGTTTACCGAGTAGATATTTAAGAATAATTCAATTAAAATGGGTTTCACTTTACAGCTATTGCTCTTCTGTTGAGGTTTATGGTCACTAAATGTTTATACATTTGATCTTGGGTGTTTAGTAAGTTCCAAATGGCTAACTATAACAGGATTAGCCTTGTACATATTAGTCTTTGCTCATTTGTTTATTTTTTGTGCTTATTGTTCATATTTAATATTATACCGTTGTACAAAGAGAGCACAGTTTACCGAAGTAAAATTCCTTGTGTATTTAAGCATACCTGGCCAATAAAGCTGATTCTGATTAACATTAGCATGCTAACAGAGCCATCAAGACCTTAAATGAAAAGAAATACAACAAGTAGTTAACTTAACTGACCTGACAGTTAATGAATTAAAACACACATATTAAACCTTCTCATCAGACTAAATTGCATATCAAATCTCCATGTATAAATAAAATAAAATAAATCCTTAATAAACAAAGGTTTGGCGGTAAAGTTTGATATGTAGCCCCCACATGTTTTTAAGCAGCTAGCCTATATGACAACGATGTATCTTTACAATTACTTTTGATTTTATGCCAATACAAATGTTTCCCATGACAAATTCATTCATGATAATTTAAGGTCAGCGTCTTAAATTATGTAAGTTTCAATGGTCTTTTTCTATCTAGAAGTAAGCTAACAGTTCAAAGCTAGCTTAATAAAGAATAGTAGCTTTGAATTGAACCTAATCAGGATGTTATATACAAACAGAACAGTAAGTGACCCATGGTGGTGTTTTGTAGTGGTCTTAGAATGGTAACAGTCTTTTTAACCTTAAATATTAGTTTACATTATCATTAGCTATTTTCAAAGCTTCAGTTTTGAGGTCAGTGTGAGATTAACAGAGGACAAGAGCTTTCTTACATTAAGACACAAATCAAGCCTGTCTGTGTTTACATGATGTTAAACTGAGTCTCCTTGTCCTGCTAATGTTCTTATACATATTAATGACTAGGGAGTGAGCAGCAGTAGGCCTACCTATGGGCTTGTATTTCTTCTGTTTGTCAAGAATTGCCTTAATAAAACACCAGGCATCAATTTTCATCATTATGAGGTTTTACACGCCAGCACTTGAACACCCCTGAACCACAAACAGAAGTACAAATGCTGCCAGGTTCATAATTATTCCTGTTGTATATACTTCCTGAATTGTCTTGAGTGACGTTGCCTTAAGACACTGTTGTGGTTTGGAAGATTCCTCTATAGCTTCTTATGATTGCGGGTCCATGATTAAACTTCAATATTTCACAATTTAACATTTCTTTGTCTTGTCAGAAAAGTATGTGGAGATGTATATAACCAGATCGACACACCCAAACCTGCACACACACATTGCTTGGGGAATTGGGGTGGAATGTAGATCGGGTGTCGCTGTCATCCGAGGCAAAGAGTTTGGCCTGAGAAAAGGGACAGTATTGAGTTCCCCTTCAAGTATGTGTGTGTTTGTGTGTGCATATGTCTGCTTGTATGAGTGGAGGGGGTCTCCAGATGTACCCTCAGCCTTGTTTAGGGGATTGTTAATAACTTAAAACCTGGATCCAACACAACTACTGTCGTGGCTTTTTTTTGGGGGGGGGGGGGGGAATCCAATTTGTGTCATTTTATCAAGAATTTCCTTTTATTATAAAGTCCAGAATAAATTAGACACTCTAGCAACTTTATGTTAACTTGTGTGAATTTGCTTGCAAAAAACTTACATAAAGTCTTCAAGGAGCAATGCACTATGGGTGTTTGAGTGTGTCACCGTCCTCGTGAAAGAGGTGACAGGATGGGGTCAGAAGGCTGACACAAGGCGTCAGTCATCGGGTAATCAGAGATGCATATAAAGAATGGCATTGTGTGACTGAGTATGTGTTTGTGTGTGTTATTGTGTTCTATAGCATTCAGGCAGAGCTACTTTGAAGCCCGTTCTTGCACTGCAGGTGGACCAGGAATGTGCAACTGGTAAGGTGTAGTGTGTAAGGCAGGGCTGGTCAGATATCTGGTTACACACTCAGGATTAAATACAGTAGCTGAGTTCTCCCTGTATTGATGGAAAGTGGATTCTACTGTTACAGCTGTACAAAAGCCAGATTAGTGCAAAGGAGCAGTTTTGTTACTGTCAAATCACATGTGAACTTTTGTGTGCATTTAATCTACTGTACACAAGCGCCTTGTTGTTCCTGCTTGCCTATTATCATAATTTTCTGCCTCTTCCACACACACACACACACATGCATATACACACTTAAACCACCCACAAACACATCCTCAGGCTGTTCCACAGTGTTTAGCGGTGGCATGGTGGGATTTCCCCTGTCAGCCCCGCCTTTCATGTGGCTCCCATGTCACCACGAGCAGGAAGTGAGGGTGTCTCGAGTGACAGCTCAGACACGCACTGTTAATTATTTTTTAAATGCTTTCCCTCTCTTGTTTGCCCTCCTGTTGGAGGTGGTGTGTTGCCACGCACGTCTGCATGCACTTGTGTCAGTGTATTTATGGCTCTGCAGGCTTGAATAATCTTGGGCTTGGCAGTAGCATTACGTGCCAGTTTGTTTTGTACCTGTTTTGATTTTATGTCTCTATTAATGTGCCAGCGAGGGAGGTTAGAGTAGTCTCGTAAAAACCGCACGGCCCTGGCAACATCAGCGCTTCCTGAGGTCTGAACTCACACAGCTGGCTGCACCAGCTGAGGTGCACAGTGTGTTCTGTCAGCTAGAAAGACATAACATGTGCAGAGACAGATATTGTAAATTATTTATTTCCATTTTTCCTTCAAACTATTTTTACATTCCGTATTTCTAGGACTAGATTTGCAATTGATACACCAGCCACCTGCCAAATGGAACTAGCATTTTCCTCTGTTAAAAATAAACACCTACTGGTGATCAGCTTACAATCTAGAGCCCAAATGATGTGGGTGTCTTCGGAACTAAAAGCATTAGCAATATTGAGAAAATTCTCAAATATCGAATACTGCAACAGACATACTGAAGTTTTGAACTGGGAAAAAAATCCCTTTTCTACATTACCTTTCTTTACATGTATTTTCTGTCCTTTTTTAAAAATGAAAATATTGTTGAAACAACCAATACATATATCAGTTAATGCTAATACAAACCCTCTGTAGCTTTGAGTTTGCAGCCTATTTACCTCCAAGGAGAGAGCAGCTTTGTGAATGCTTGTGAATCCAGAGCCACTAAGAGACAACAACAAGCGCATAGACATGCAAACACAAAAGCCATCCCTCTTTGATCTTCTGTGTTCCTTGGTTTTGGGGTGGGGTTGGAGTAGTGAAGTCGGACAGGTCTCGCTGGTGATGGAGAATCCTCAAAGCAAAGGGGGGCCTGCTTCAGCCCTCCTCTCTCATCTGCCCCATTACCATCACACACACCTCTTGACATCTAAATAGCCTCCCCAGCTTGGCATGCAGGGTCCCAGGCTGCTTCTTTTTCTTTTCATTTTTTTTTTTTTTTTTTTTACATATTCCAGATAGCCACTGAGCTTTCACTTTTGAGTGTTCTTCAGACGAGGCGCGCTGCAAGATGGATCAAACTGAGAGCACATGCCGGTTAGGGTCTCATATGATCACGGTAGCTTTTAAAAGCTTCGCATGCACAGCTGCAGTTCAAATTTAACGCTCAGCTTTTGGAGGCCTGTTCCAGTTGTTAGGGTGCGAGCTGCCTCTCTGTAACTGTATCTGTTTTTCTGAAGACTTTGATGCAACGAGTGCAGATAAGCAGCAGGATGTTTTGAGCTTTGCAGAGTAGATCGCATATACAACTCTGAGGGATGAAACCTGTCCTGAAAGAGAAACTGTAGTCCAGCTTCAGCAGTGGTCAACAGATTTAAATAATTAAATACTTGGTGCTAACTACTCTTAAACAACATTTGATCATTTGTTTGTACCTTAACTAACCCGGTATGTGTTTTCAGATTAGCAGATTATACAAGGTTTAAAACAAAGGTTCACTAGTGATAATAATTAAGATGTGATGTTTTAATATATGTAATCTCATGCAGTCAGTAAAAACATGTTTGCATACAGTTGACTGTTTTGATGCCATATGCATCTGACAAAAACAAAAACAAAATTTCAGGTGCATATGTGTAAGGGTTGTTCATGTGTGTTTTGATTGACATTCAAGCACATTTTAAAATAAATCCGGCTGTAGTGATTGTCCATTTCTAGTAAATGTCTATGTGGGAGACGGCGTTCTCAAATTAATTTATGGCAATCACAAAAGGCTCTTGCCGTGTGCAGGTTCTTATACCCCAACACAGCATCTGAAAGTCACTTTTCTCACAAAGACACTTTAATCCCGTAACAATAACTTTAGCCTCCCTATGAAATGATACTCGGCACAGGTGAGTCAGAGTCAAAGAGGAGATGAGTAGCTTTTGAGAAGTTTTGTCAACCCATTGTCTTGGGAGTTCCAGGAAAAGTGTGCGTGGGTGGATTACGGTACATGGAGGACTGTTCTGGGATTTTCTGGGAAAGCTTCCCATGGATGTGTATTTATACATGTTTAAAGGTGCTGCCTTGGAATTTATTTAACTCTCATACCAGCATAATACTGCACTCACTTTACACTCGAGCTACGTATTAAAATACGGGCTCTGTGACACATGAAACTCAACGATCACAACACAACAAACAAGAGATACCAATAAATGATACTGTATCATGTTATGTGTGTGAAGTTGTATCATGTTGAAATAGTTTTGTGGTGGTGACGACACAATGTGAGGCTGATGCTGGTTTCATGCAAGCAGAAAGTTAGATGTAAGACTGATGACTGACGTGACAAACGGAGCTGAGAAACAACACGATGCTGCAGGTACCGGGCAGCGTATCGACACACATTTCACATGCATGCAGGACAGAGACGTTCCTCAACCAAGAACCACTGTTTTTTTTTTTTGTTTTTTTTTAAGAGGGTGAGAGTGTCTGCACTTATCGTCAGTCTCTGTAACTTTAAGAAGCCAGGGGTCTCATTTATAACCGTTGCGTACGCACAAAACGGGGTCTGAAACTGGCGTACGCCTTTTCCCACGCAAAGTTTGTGATCTATAGAAACAAACCTGACGGTAAAATGTGCGCACCGGTAAGCAAACTCTGACCCAGGCGTACGTACATTTTGGAGGCATGGGAAATTGGCGACACAGACGGCGAAGTGGTGAATTGAAGCCTGCAGATACATACTGATGTCTCTTCCGCAATTTATTTCACTAAATATCAAACTTTACTGACAGATCCACGTCATTATAATCATTCAAACCGACGATTTTATTTAGGCTATAATCACCCCTGGTCATTTGACACTTTCGTCTTTTTTTATTTATGGTTCCTGATGTGTGACTGAAGTCTCTGATGAGACATTAGGAGATTAAATATGTGCGTTCTCAATGGAAACCCCTCCTTTTCCCTCGGTCCCTGCATCTCCTGACTCTACACCTTCTCTTCTGAACCACAGGCCTGTCCTTGTCGGGCTGAAGGCGGCAAGCAGATGGGGTTGGTTGAGGGTAAAGGTTATAATTTTCAGGGGCTATTCATGCCCATTTGTTCGTGCATGTGCGTGTGGGACAGAGAAGAGACGAGAGACAGAAGATTGCTTGTCTGTTAGCTAATAAGAGTCGGGGAAAGTCAGACCCTGAGGAATGCTTTTTAAAGTGTATAGACATGCTGTGTGTGTGTGTGTGTGTGTGTACATGTGAGAACCATTGTATAAAGAATAAGTGTGTGTCTCCATCATTTTGTCTCTGTCTGTTAAACCTCTGTGGCCCCCGCCCGTCTGACAGGGACCCCCGCTCAGCTAATCACCCAGTCAGAGAATCAAAGGTTCAGCTAACAGTCTGTCTGTCAGTGGACTCTCTCGTCATCGCAGAGGAAAGCTTTCATCGTGACAGAGCTGCTCAAAAGAGCCCTCTGGGAACAAAAAAAAAAAGGGGGGGGGAGGGGGGCATCATGCAGACTAGGGGGGGTCACTGTCCTGCAGCATCTGACACAAAGACACTTACATATTCACCACTTATTAGTGACATTTCACCCTGTGGTTACTTTCAAAAAGAAAGTGTCACTAGAATAAGAGGAGAAGTAATTTATTTCTTTAACTTCAACTCTCAGAATATTTGAACTATCAAATACTAAATTTGAATGAAGGGTGAGAAAAATATAGCCATTGCATTATAATGTTCTGACTTGTGTGACACAATTCAAATGCATCGCTCTAGGGCGCTGGTGGCCGAGTCAGTTTGCGGGCCACATGTAGTCCTCTTAGTGGGTGGCCCGGGTTCAAATCCGGCCTGTGGCTCCTTTCCAGCATGTCATTCTCCAATCTCTCTTTCCCCGATTTCCAGCTCTATCCACTGTCCTGTCCCTCCAATAAAGGCACAAAACACTCAAAAAATAAATCCTAAGAGAATGCATTGCTCTCAGCAGATTTCCCTGGTAATTTGACTGACAGCGTGCGTCAGTACTTCATGACTCCTCATGGGGAGGGGGGGGGGGGGGGGGGGGTTAACATGAGCAGAAGTTAATTGGCAGAAGACAAAGTTGACGGCAGGACAAAAGTTGGATGATGTCGGAGGGTTATAAAAGGAAGTTAAGAGATGAAGCATGATGAGAGGGGAAACTGACACCTAATTGAAGTGAATACATATATTCATATTTAGGAGTAAAAAAAAAAATGTATGTAAAAATCAAGATTTTTCTCTTGTTAGATTTTAAATAGATTCAGAACTTCCAGATTGATGGTGTTACAGTTCTCTCATCAGTATCTATCAGTGAATTCACATGTCTCCAGAGACAGTGGGAACGGTCTAACCTTTTGAGATGTCTGAGTTATCCAGTTACACTCACTGGTTCCCAGAGATTTCTACCTCACTACATCCTGGTTGGTAATTCCAGTGTGTCGGCTCCAGCTGTGGAGTGTCCGGTTGCCCCTTTCGCACTGCGACCAAATGGACAGACATCCATTCAGGTTCACATTCTTAAGACACTTACCGCACGAGATCAGGTTTCACTACAAACACAGTCATTGTCGGGGATGCTTTTCGATTAGGAATGTGTGGTCCAATAAGAAAGGAATGAACCAGTCGTGGACCATTTATTGGATTTCAGATGCTGATGATTTCCGTGACTCCTGGATCGCCCTCCCAACTTCCTAACTCAGACTTTTGCCATTTGACCTGAGCCTATTGTTTGTTGAGGCCTGTTAGTGCCATCTTAGTGAAGCCTTAACCAACCTATGACCTCCACTTTCTGATCTCTGTCTTTGGGGCCCACAAGGGCATACAGTGTCCATTTTCAAAGACTCATCCCCTTGCTTTTAGGGGTTTGATGGATCATGCATGTGGAACCCCGGCCTATCCACATTCCCACCACTCTGCGGGAGTTCAGTCTCATTTTATTAGTCCTACTCACACCTTAAGGAGTCACTGATGTTCATTATGTAAATCTTTGACAATTTAAATGCTGCACATGCTTTCGCTAGCTATTAACCCTTTATTGCTTTTTGTCTTGATGAAACACTAAATAGCTTTGGATCAACTTATGTTGTGTCATTTGGTGGAAGGAGCTTAATGCAAAGTAGAAGTAGTGGTAGTTTTTTTTTTGCATTGTAAAGTTGATATTGGTTACTTCCACTCTAAATGGTGAAGTTAGGTTCATGGGGTCAGAGGTGACACAGGATACCTGTCATGTGTCATTGGTGTATTGCATCACAATCTGCTTTGTAAGTGTTTAAGGTATCAACAGCACCTCAGGCTTCAAACTCGTAGATATTAGAGTGATTTACATTCACAAAAACGTTTTTTTTATATTGGTATACATTGAGGAATTGTTGCTGGTTTCATAAAAAAAACAAAGATGAAGAAAAAGCCTTACCCAGTTTTTAGGATGCCCTACTGTAAACCTAGAATCCGCTTCACATCAGGGCTTAAATGACCCTATTAATAATTTGGTTTTGTGAACATCTATGAAACAGCCTGAAGCTGTTTTTACTCTGAGCTGATCTCAATCCACATTGAAAACCTTATTTTTGCATTTGATAAAAAACACATCAAACAAGACTTGTGAACACATTTTTAAATATAAACTTGCAAACAATAGTTGCAACTCTGAACACTGCAGCAAAATGTTGATAAAATACCATTCATTCTGGTCAATGGTGAACATGTTTTATTAAATGATTGTTTCAAAGTTCATTGCATTTCACAATCTTCTTCTTCGCCCATCAACAACAGCTGTCGAGCGCCACTTCTCAGTATCTGAATGAAATAAAAAATACAAGTTAATCCAGAAAAACACGCAAAAAGGGAGTCAATACAAGATTCAATAAAACTCAAATTACAGTACAATGTTTTTTGTATTGTTTTTTTAATTCCAAATTGAAATGTATTTATTTGCCAAATTATTGAATATTTATTACCATCTTATCATATTCACATCCATGGGCAATTTAGAGACTCCAATTAACCTAATGAGCATGTTTTTGGACTGTGGGAGACAGCTGGAGCACCCAGAGAGAACCCACGCATGCACGGGGAGAACATGTAAACTCACCACAGAAAGGAAACGCTCTTACTGTGAGGCAACAGTGCTAGCCACTGCACCACCGTGCATTTAATAATTTTAATTCAAAACATTTATTAACAATTTAAATGTAAAAATGTTCCCCAGAGAGCAAGCCGGAAGTGATCAAATTATTATAGAAGCTTAAAACAGTTTTTGAAATTTGGGATACAGTTCTAGTGTATCTTAAATTTGTTGATTGTCCTGATTTCTATGATTTGGTATTTTTGGCAACTGTGGCAAGGAAAGACTCCCTCTGGTTGAAGAGGAAGGAACCTTGGGAGGAACCAGGCTCTCTGGGGATAAAGCCCATCCTCCTGTGGGCTTGGACACCTCCTGCAGCTCCTTGACCCGGGACGCGCTGCTCCTCTTCCAGCCTCCACTGTGGATGACTGTGGTGTTAGGTCCTCAGGTAGTGGCGGTTGGTTCGGATCCCCCCTGGGAGTGGACCTGTCCGATTCTCCCCTGGGGTTGGTCCTCCTCCGTCCTCGACTAGGCGTGGTCCCGTCCGATCCTCCCCTGGGGTTGGTCCTCCTCCGTCCTCGACTAGGCGTGGTCCCGTCCCGTCCGATCCTCCCCTGGGGTTGGTCCTCCTCCGTCCTCGACTAGGCGTGGTCCCGTCCGATCCTCCCCTGGGGTTGGTCCTCCTCCGTCCTCGACTAGGCGTGGTCCCGTCCGATCCTCCCCTGGGATTGGTCCTCCTCCGTCCTCCTCCGTCCTCGACTAGGCGTGGTCCCGTCCGATCCTCCCCTGGGGTTGGTCCTCCTCCGTCCTCGACTAGGCGTGGTCCCGTCCCGTCCGATCCTCCCCTGGGGTTGGTCCTCCTCCGTCCTCGACTAGGCGTGGTCCCGTCCGATCCTCCCCTGGGGTTGGTCCTCCTCCGTCCTCGACTAGGCGTGGTCCCGTCCGATCCTCCCCTGGGGTTGGTCCTCCTCCGTCCTCGACTAGGCGTGGTCCCGTCCGATCCTCCCCTGGGGTTGGTCTTGTCCCATGCTCGGCTCAGTGTTGTCCTCTTGTGTCCTCCTCTGGGTGTTGTCGGCCATGTTTCTCCTCCTGGTCCACGCAAAACTTACCTTAGCGTCCTGTGGTTGCTCCTTTCGACTTTCGCATCTTTTTCATGCAAAGTCACAACATGGCCGCCCCTTCGCCTAGTCCTGAAAATTAATCATTCAGTAAATTTAGAGTGGTTTTTCGTGTGTTTTAAACTGTTATCAGTGGTATCTAAAGAATATTTAAAAAACACAAAATCAATCAATCATTATTCACGTAGCACCTTGCAGACAAATTTAATTGCATTTCAAAGTGCTTTACAGGGGAGTGGATTCACAAGAGGTAGAAAACGATTTAGAGATGGTATTTATAGTTTTTAGCTCTTGCCTGTCTTTTGTAGAACACGATGTAGGCGCTTCTCTGCCGCCGGTTGCACACATTGGCCCCGCTGGTTTTGGTGACCCTTGCATCATCATATGTGAACCAGCGGTCTGTTGGATCGTCCGCCTTCACATCTGGGTCCACCCCGTCACAGATGTAGTGTCCTAACAGATGAGAGAGCATTGTTACTGTGCTGTTGTCAAAGGTTTTTGATGATTTTGTGAGTCATTTATAAGAAAAAAGAATGGATTATCTCACCTCTTCCTGCATGTTTGCCCATGTGGTTGACGATACTAACCAGGCTGTAGCAGTAACCGTCCTGAAAAGGATAGTTAGAGTTAGATCAAACAGTTTGCTCATTGACTTATTTCAACACTTCTCTTAATGGTTTGCTACAGTCTTCTTATTTCGTTTTTACTTACCTGGTTAGTTGTAATCACCAGATCTCTATTGAGTAGGATGGGGTCACAGACTTTCTTGAGCCTGTATGATAGCGTATACCTGAAACGTTTCAGGTGCAGGACCAGCACTCTATAGAAAGAAAGACAGAAATATTTCAGAACCAGTTGATGGAACTCTGTTAGAAGATTAACAATAAGGCTGTGCACCCTTCCATACTATTTACACTAACTTTTATATTCAGTTCAGTATGTAGTGCGTTCAAAATTCATTCAGTGCAATTTTTTTTTTATGGGGAATCCCCGGATGTATTCCTACCTTGGCAGGGTGGCAAAGGAAGAGCACTGGCCTGATAAGACGGAACCGCAGTCGCATCTGAACTCCAAATTAATTTCCTGTAAAACAACAAAGATAAAAGACATGTTTCATTTTGTAGTGTATTGGATTTTAGAATATTAAAGCCACAGGCCATGAAGTGTGAATGAAACATTGATTTTTTTTTTTCAGCATTGCATCATCAAATTGTGTCGTGTCGTGTGAATCAGAGGAAGTTTAAGTTACCATAAGGTATCTTGTTAGCAATTCATCAACTGTCTCACATCCAGGTATCAGGTCGAGGGACAGGTTGGTGAATTCTTCCTGTCTGCTGGATCCGAAGCCACAACTGCAAATTAAAAGAACAATGAGTTGTAATCCAGCAGCAGACTTTATACCAGGACATACTGTGGAGAATTTGTCATTTCAATCTCTGTCGACCTTAAATGGTAAAATATCAGTTCAGTATAGCCTCAGAACAACGTACTTTCTACATTCCCTGATACATGTGCTAGTTTTGAACTTTGAGGTTTTTGGTTTTTTAAATTATTGGAGTTGACTCACTCTTACAAATAATTCACCCCATGCGATGTGTGTATCCCTGAAGTCATACCTTCTGCAGGTTCTGGTGTTCTCCATCTTAAATGTCATAAGGGTTTCCACTGGACACGTGTAGCTTTTGTCCATGCTGGCTGCCATCTTGTTCAGCTGTGGGCCCAAATTCCTAATTTGCTCGAACACGCAGGTCAGGAATTCATGTGCATCCTGCAGACACCCAAACACAATCAAACAGAAGAGTTAGTACACAGAGCGGAAGCTATCAGTTAATTAATGAAACAACATAGAGTGAAACCGGTTTACTTACTTTCTGGTAGAAGTCTCCGAACTCTGGCGCTCGGAGGGAAACTGCTCTTATGAAGGCGTTGAGGAGAGGAATCTTTTTGTGTAGATCCGGATGAGAGTATGCCTTCTTTACTTCCATGAATGATCTGAAATAAAGGGTTGAAAAAGGTTCAGAATCATTGCACTGTATTTTAAATGTTAAGGAAGTAAATGTACAACTTAATACAACAATGACTGGTTGCATGTGATGGGTGCTGTTACCTTAAGAGTGCTGCCTCCGGGAGTGAACCCCAAACCTGCTCCTGACAGCTGACACTGTTGACGAAGTCCTCGAGTGTCAGCAGACTTTGCAGGCAGGAGTTCATGTAACAGTACTGCGCTGGGTTGGGGAGCCTGACGAACAAAGAACAAAACGAACGTGTCAAAACTCAAATATTTCTTTGATGGATTCATATTCTTATGAACTTGTTTCTTGTGTGAACGTCTGTAGATGTACTTACCCAAGACTCCTGAACTGGTCATGTCTAAAGCAGTTGGTGATCATGGTGGAGGGGGCTTGTTTGACCTGAATTTTGAGGGTTTTAAATATGGTTTTACCCTCATCCGGCTTTTTCTCCTTCTTTTCTTTGGGTGGTTTAATCTCAATTGTCACCTCCTGCTTTGGGGCAGCCGGGCAGAGCTTCTTTGGGGTAACATCCTCTTTAATTGGATGGACCTGATTTATTTTCTGTTGGAGAAAATAAATACTCTGGTTACATCATGTAACGATATATTAATTAGCTGATTGATGATCTGTCTATCTTTAATGCTGCACTATTTCTCAAACATACTTACCTTGCCGAAAATCCAAAAAGGCTTCTTGGACTTCTCATTGGTTTTTGTTTGGCCATTGGTGGTTTGGTCCTTGGCCGTTTTCTGCTCCTGGAAACAAACAATATAAGAATGAGAATCATCTGCTTTAATACCAAACAATCGACATGACATATTTCATGCCACTTACTGAAGGTTGTCCTAAGAGCTTATGTCTCCGATGTGTCTTCTCTTCCTTCTTGAGGGACACATCTGTAGTGTCAGGCAGCTTGACACTGCAAAGGACAGAGAGAAAAATAGTTTTTATTAAGTTGTGCATGAATGCCTAAAATCACCAAACATTTTAATGGATGATATGAAGGAACTGATAACTGTGGTCCCAATTGAATTCAGCTTTGCATTTCAGTACACATCATGGTGACATGTTTCTTCAGTAGTTTTTTTTTTTTTAACCATTTTAGATCAATTTCAGTGATTTTTCTTCTTTTTTTTTTTGTGTGTTAAAGTGGGTGATTGATGCCCTTACCTTTTCTGAGAGTTTTGGATCGGTCGGTTATGCTCCACAACGGGTACTGAACTCTATACAGAAAAATACAGAATTAAAAACTGATGTGAAGATAATGTAACAGTGACAGGATTTAAATCCAATGACTTTGTTTACTAACTTCAAAGAGAGTTTCAACCATTAACTGTAAAGTTGTGTTAAAATCATGTTTGTTAAAATAGTGTTAAAATAATGTGTAGTAGAACAAACCTTTCCACAACAGAGGCCCATCTTTGGAACTGTTGTAAAAGCTAATTTGTCTCGTTGGACTAAAAACTTCGACTGACGTAGACGGTGAACTGCACCTGACGGTGTGCTTGACTGAACTGACTTTTAACTGAATTCTCATCAGAACTTCAGAGTCAGGTCAACACCTCTCTAAATTGTTTTGTTTTAAATCGATTCCAACATGGAATTTTGGGCATTGTGAGCACACAGTGACATGTCATGTTTATGTTCAAATTCTAACAGCATGCATGTTATTAAAGTGATTTAATTAGTAGACTGGAGGTATTTAGGGCCTAAATTATTTAACAAAATGGTGTTAAAACCTAATCAAACAATTGTGAAATAATTGATTTTATAAACCTTAATCAAAAACTGTTTCATGGGCACAAAACACTTAATTATATTGACTTAATTATTGTTTTAAAGATTTATTTTTGGGGATTTTTCTGCCTTTTATTGGAGAGATAGGGCGGGGGATAGAGACTGAAATCAGGGAGAGAGAGTGAGTGGGGAACGACATACGGGAAAGGTCGGACTCGAACCCGGGGTTGCCCGCCTGGAGGACCACAGACTCCTTACATGGGGCATGTTCACCAACCACTGCGCCACCAATGCCCCACATTGATTAAATTTAAATATGTGTTTATTTTCTGAGCAGTATTCTGTTTTCATATTTAATTAGTTATACTTCATGGTTTGCGTACCTTGGTTTTCTGGTGTTGCAAGATCGTTCCAACATCTTCACAAATATTTGGCAAATGTTCACATGGGTCAAAACACATATTCAAGTTGGTTAATAGAAATTAGACCTTATTTTGACATTTTGAATACTAGTGATCATAAAAAAATTATAACTCTGATCTTTGTCAGTGTTTCAAACAGTATCTTATTGGAGTTTTGAATATGTAGATGTCACTTGGCCCAATGTTGTTTCAGACTTTCACTTTCCATCATGTTTTCAGTTGCTAGTCTGGAAAGCAGTGAAAACATTGCAATGTATTGACTTCTCTACATTTATATAATAAGCCAACCTGAATGTGTGATGTTCAGGAAAATGGACTCCTTGTGAATTTTGGGAAATATAAGTCAAATGTCATAAAAATTGCAGGTTCCAGCCTCCGAAGTGTTTTGATTTTCTTCTTATCTTTCTATTATATGATGCGTCAGGGATTTCTTTTTTGAAAGAGTTTAGAGCTGTAGGTTGGATGTCACATTGGGCTCTTGGAGTGTGGGATGGGGTCATTATTTCTGATCTAATTTTGTTCATTCTTGACAAAATAAATAAACAATAAAGCAAGCAGCTGATGTAGAATTATTGAAATGATAAGTTGTTATTTACAGTCCTCATTGTCTTCAAAAAAAAGGTCAAAGGTTCTAGCGTGGGAGCTGAAAACGCCTTAATGGGAGGGTTAGTGTTTGAGATTTCCCACTGGTGTTTCCAGATTTTGTGTGTGTGTGTCTATGCATGGATCAATGTGTGTGTGCTGCTTGGGTGTTCATTTCTGCCTTTGAAAGATATAAAACGCTGGCCTTCTCTATAAAACTCAGCATGTCTTCAATAAGAACATGAAGTTATGTGCTTTAGTTTGTGTTGTATCAGCAGGTTTCCTCCATGATGAGTTGATAATTCAATTTGAGTGGCATTACAAAACAACCAGGTCCAGAGCTTAAATATGTGTGTATTAAAAACATATAGCCATGGCATCTTTGAGGCTAAATCTGGCTCATTATGTTTGATTTTTAATGTTGATCACTGTGTCATTTTCTTCTCATAATTAATTCAGACATTACATGTTCATAAAAATATGGAGGACACATTCTGTCAAAGGTCCTGAAAGCTTTATGAAATTTACTTGTAATTTGTTACAAAAAAAGGACATGAAATATTTATTTTTTAGGAATTGATAAGAAAAGAAACTTGTGAAGTTTTTAACAACACCAAGGAAAGAATCTGGCTGTAAAAAGCCTAGTTGAGTTTATAAATAGTCACACACATACACACAAAAAAGGTTCTCTTCAAAGAACTGTTAACTGCTGGTTCGAGTCAAATAGATTAATTGAAAGAAATGTAAAACTTTTGGTGCGCGCGCCCCGTGTGTGGAGGCTGTCGTCTCGGGCGGGCGGCCCAGGTTCGCATCCCACATGTCGTTCCCCTCTCTCTCTCTCTCTCCCTGGTTTCCGACTCTGTCCACTGTCCAAAAATATATCTTTAAAAAAACAAAAAAAAGAAATGTAAAACTTTGTTCCTCATATCTGTCACATCTTTTGTCTTTTATTTGCAGCTCAGAAGGACAATATTTATATTTTATGTCTAGAGAATAACTTTAGGACCACATCTTACTTGTAATTAATGGTAATTGTAATTGAATAATTGATTATTTGCAGATTATAGTATTGAATTATATATGGAGGAATATAATCTCAGAAATGAACATCATAACGTCACTTGTAGATCCTTAAAATGGACATAATCTAACTGATTGTTTTAAAATGAACATTATCAGAAGAAAAAAAAATCACTTTTTAGCAGATTATTTTAAGGAATTTATCTGAAGAATTGACTTAAATCTTCAAAATGACCTGCCTTTAAAAAACATTAACTATTAAATGAATTTATCATGTCCCACTTTCCTCTTCAATTTGAAACAAAATATAAAGTCTTTAGTAGAAATCTAAATCAGTTGCTTTATTTGGAACTTGCCATAAATAAATGTTTCTAAGAAGAGTTATAAAAGCAATGATTGTTAAACCTTTTATTTGTACATCGGTCTGGATGTCTCATGTCCCTCTCTCTGTGTTTCTGTCAGACTGTGAATCATCTGAAGCTCTGCAGGTCCTGACCGCCCGCTGCCAGGGGAAGAAAAGCTGTCTGGTCAGGGCCTCCACCAGAGAGTTTGGCGACCCGTGTTACTCTGGAACCAGGAAGTACCTGAGCGTCATCTACACCTGTGGTGAGTCTCAATAACACCTTTACTGAGGGCCACCAGGGGGCGATATTCACTCACCAATTGCATTGAATGAAGTCTTGCCCTTGACTTTTTGGCTGAGTTTCAGCACCACTGGATCTTGAATTGGTTGTGTTCTCTGAGAATACATGAATCTGTCTTTTCAGTGTGGGATAATGAGGCCTTACAGTTTTGATCTCTCTGCCAAAGGACAATGTAGGACTGGATTTATTTTTTTACGAGCCACTTATTGTATGGTGATACTTTCACTGGATATATTGTTTCCTTTCTGCTTCCATGTACCTTTCTGATAACTTTACAATGACATTCAAGGTTTTCATTTTGGGACAGAGTGTAATTTTCACTTTCTAGACTATAAAGACCCTTTAATATAATTTTTTTTTTAAAGTAACAGTGAGCAACAAAAATGTTAAAGCTGCTAAACCTCTTGTTGTGTCTAGGTGACATTGTGTAAGGAAACATTATGGTAAGAAACCACTTTGTTTCTTCTGTTGTGACTTTTAGTCTGTGAGGACGAGGGAACACAGAGGTTCCTCCTTTTTGTCTTTTTTTCCACACCCCTGGGCTAATCCTGACCTGTCAAGACTATAATTTATTACAACACACACGCATACTTATCGCGCACACACACACACACACACACACACACACACACACACACACAGAGACACACACACACACACACACACACACACACACAGACGCCTCTAGCAACAGGAATCGATCAATCAGCACCATGGTCTGGAGCCTCTCATGTCCACCCAAATCATTAGCACACACACACACCCAGCTTCAGAGCAGACAGGCAGTCATTTCTGTCTGTCCAATGTGACTTGTATTTCTGATTTATCTTGCTCGTGGAGCTGTGAGTTTATCAAAGCGTGTGTCTGAATTGAATGTTTCTCCTCCATTCACCTGAATCTGTTAAAAATTGAAGCTTGTATTGTACATGTCTTCTCAAAGTTCATATTTTATTGCTGGGTTCTTTCACCCTCTCTTTTGTCTCTAAATGCTAAATCCTACCATAAGTTATCTCAACCACAACCGGTCAGAGCAGACAGGAATACGCAGACCTCTCAGCTGTGTTTGTGGAGTCGTTCGGCTCTAACCTCCCTTATCTAACACTGATAACACACAAACTCTCCTGACAGCTCCGGTGCTGTTCAGTAAATGTGTGTGGAGGGTCTTTGGAGGGATGTGGTGGATGGGTGTAAATGTTCAACAGATAGATAGGAACGTGCTGTTGGTTGGGGAGGGGGTTGAGGGTTAAGAGATGCGGTGGGTTAAACACGAGTAAATGAGTCTGGCTGCTGCAGACATGAAGTCACTAGTTGCTCCAGGCTCCAGCTAAGTGCTGGTTTCAGGGGATCCTCTTTCATTGGTGGTTGAGTGTGTGTAGGATTGACCCTGTTTGTGACGGAGGAGGGGACGAGGATGTCTGTCTTCACATGATGGGCTGAATTCATGTACATATATGAGTATCGGAAAGTGTGTGTGTCTGTGTGTGTGTGTGTGTGTGTGTGTGTGGTGTTACCTGTACAATGTTTTGCGCAGACTTGTGCTTGATAACACAAAACTGACAAGTGCAGTGTGATTTTCAGGAAAGTCATCAATCAATAGGAAGCGGATGATTTAGGAAGAGCAGGGATTGGGATAATAAAAAAAAAAGTCAAGATGAGGAGATAGTTGTAAATCAATTGTCATTTTTTTTTTTTTTTTTTTTTTTTATACATTATAAATGCTGCTGGGTGTTTTAGATTTGTAATCACCTCTTTTCAATTTGTACCCTGGTGATATATATTTCTGGAATATCGGAGTCCCGCAGTGTGCGAGATGCCCTATTAGGTTTGGATGTGCGTGTTTTCTCGATTGTTGTACTCGTTTAAATTTGTGTAATACAGTTTTCACTTAAAAGGCTCTTCGCAAAAAGCATGTGTCCTTTCAGTGATGCAATTGAAATACATTAGATCCACAGTAAAACATGAATGATTCCAGTATTTTTAAGTATTGTAATACTATAACTAATAATGATTGTTGGCACTGGTAATCATGAAATCATTCAAACCTCAAATCCATATCAGTCCATGTCTAAAGTCATGTGTTGTACCGTGTGTGTGTGTGTGTGTGTGTGTGTGTGTGTGTGTGTGTGTGTGTGTGTGTGTGTGTGTGTGTGTGTGTGTGTGTGTGTGTGTGTGTGTGTGTGTGTGTGTGTGTGTGTGTGTGTGTGTGTGTGTGTGTGTGTGTGTGTGTGTGTGTGTGTGTGTGTGTGTGTGTGTGTGTGTGTGTGTGTGTGTGTGTGTGTGTGTGTGTGTGTGTGTGTGTGTGTGTGTGTGTGTGTGTGTGTGTGTGTGTGTGTGTGTGTGTGTGTGTGTGTGTGTGTGTGTGTGTGTGTGTGTGTGTGTGTGTGTGTGTGTGTGTGTGTGTGTGTGTGTGTGTGTGTGTGTGTGTGTGTGTGTGTGTGTGTGTGTGTGTGTGTGTGCGTGTAGCGCTTAATGAAAAGCATTCCACATTGCCTGAAGTAGGTGTTAACCCATTTAAAAGCTTTACTATCCCATGGTGACCTAAGTGCTATTTTAGGTGCTTTTGCAGCCTGCCAAGAATGAAATGTTATAAAATGTTTGTGTGCATGAGTATGTGTCAAGCATGTGTATGTATCTGCACACACACACACACACACACACACACACACACACACACACACACACACACACACACACAAACAGACAGGAGTGCAGGAGTGAGTTTTTTCCACTCTCAGTATCGGCCTCAGCTTGCTTGCCTGTGATTTATAAAGCCGTCATCCCACGTAGCTCCGGTGGCGTCTTCCTCACACAGCCCCGGGGTCGGACTCGCTCCTGAGCAATAACACAGTGAGCAAATGGCCCGGAACCTTCCATCAGTCTCCCAGTAGATCACACACACTCCGCGCGCCCGCCGCTGTCAGGCCTCATTTACATCTGCCCGACCCCGAGAGGAAGTCCCCACAGTGTGTTTGTTTGTTTGAAAAAGAAAGCCAGGAGTCTGATTAATATCTCTTTTATTGAAACAAGATGAAGCCAAGAATAAGTTTGCAGCAACCTCACAATTTATTCAAAGCTTCAACTTGGAAGTAATTTCTCTGAGTGTAACCGTTTGAGATTGATGAATGAGTCTGCTCGGGGCACTTTCTTCAAAAAGAAAAAGTTCCAATATGACCCCTGTGAAGTTTTTTTTTCTTTCAATGTGAAGTTGGTTACTTTGTCAGGGGTTGTCACCTTTTTGATGCTGCAGGAAGAAAGACACATCAATCAGTTTAGATGATGAAAAGTTGTGGCTTTTATTCTGCATGTCTGTAGTGTTGGTCCGATGCTGAAACCACATTCGATCAGCCTCTGATACAGCCTGAATGTGCTGCCAGGTATCACAAGTATGCTAGGTAAAGATAGTTCCTACTACTAGCTAGTTAAAGGGTTATTTCGTTAACATTAGTACCTGTAAAAATCAACAGTTGACAGGGTGATTATCATGCGAGAATGTTTTCTAACAACTCTCCTGAGAGTGTAGTGATGTGGCCTGAGGGCATCCTGCTTCTACATGTATGTTGGAGCTTAAAACATTGCTGTAACCTTCATATGAATTTGACAGGATACGATTTATGACATTGAATCTCCCTGACCTTCCCCTCCTCTTTCCTGTGTCAGGCCTCCCTATACTCAGAGCGCAGTCCTCTTCCTCCGCCGAGACGTATTAAAACCTCAAACTTTTTTTTTTTTTATCAAGATGAGGAGGCCTCTCTTTTCTAAACTTCCCTCCAAGGCTTTTCCCCTCGAGAGTGTTCACTGCGGTGTAATGGATCACTCTGAACAAGCCACACGGCCGCTTTTGAACCGCACAGAGCAGACTTTCAGGGGGGATAAAAGGCTACGGAAAGCCTAATGAACAGGACTAATTTCTGGGCAGGAAATGGATTAATTGCCGTCCTTAGCCAGTTAACATGGGGAACTGCGTCTGGAGAAAAATGGTCGTGAAGGTGGTGGTGGTTGGGTGGGGGGGGGGGGGGGGGAGGTTAGTGGAACAGGCAACTCTGGCATTTCCAGCCCAGGGGATGAAACCTCAAAATGGAAATGGGATCCCCAGAATATACTAATGAAAGTATAATGAGCCCATTAATATCCTATATTTGTTTTCAAGTAGGGGTACAGTACTGCCATGACTCTGCATGGTTCTTTGGTCAGACGTAAAAAAAAACAAATCTACGCTGATTTTCCACTAACTCGCTTGAACCTTCACGATAAATGAAAAGATTCTTTTGACAAACAGTACAACCACAGTGTCCATGTAGGAGCTGCTTTATAGCTTTTATACAACATCAGCTCCATTGTGCTCAGTCGTCATGGACATGCGGTTGTTTGGATTTACATTTGCATTGAGAACTTTTAATGAGGCTTTAGCGCTAAGTTCTTGACCTCGGAGCAAGCTGCTGGCAGAATAGACAAAAAAGCAACAAGAAGAGACTTTTGACGTCTTAAATGGAGATTTTTAGACTCAAAAAATAACTTTTTCCTGTGCAGATACCGATTCTTTCAGTAGGTATTGCTGATTTTTTTATGGTATTAAGAAAGAGGCAGAAATCATACATTTGTCTTTCTCCTGCTCCTGTTTGTTCATGGACAGTGTTTAAGTATTTTGGGAAAAAATGTATGATGTATGTTGTGTTATTGTGTTGTAATCAAGTAATGAATGAATTATAGCTAGACATGCACATTGGTGGACTTCAGAATCAGAAATACTTTATTAATCCCAGGGGGAAAATTTGTTTGCTACACTTGCTCATAACACCAAAAATCAGTAGGAAGTACAGATAAGTTCACAATATAAAATAAAATAAAATAAAAATATAATAAGCATAAGTACCAAGTGAAAGCACTTCAGAACGTCTCAAATAAGTAAGAAGAAAATATGAGAAAGTATGAGAGTGACCTTGTAGATATTTCTATGATTGTTTTCATTTTTCTGGAAGTATCATGTCAGACCTCTAAACAACTCTTAGAAATGGACTCACAGGTCAGTCAGTAAAAGGTAAGGATTTATGTTTTTTTGTTGCCTTTATTGGATAGGGCATAGACCGGAATAGTTGAGAACAAAGAGTGGGGGGTGACATGCAGCAATGGGCAGAGGTCTGATTCGAACCCACAGCTGCTACGAAGAGGACTATCCTCAGTACATGGGGCGTGCAAAACAACTGCGTGGCTATCCAGTGCCTCAAAAGATTCTGATGGGAAGAAATCATTCATTCAAAACAGCTACGGTGCTGCCATTTCATGGCTCCCTTTTTCTTTGCTTAATGTTTCAATTTCCACACAAAACTCATAAAATGTCATGTTGAATGTCTTACAATGTTGGAGTTATATAGAAAAATGTGCATTTCAAGTGTTATAAATACTTCCCTGTCTCTCCGAATCAGAGAAAAAGCTGACTATTGATTAATATGTAAAGAAAGAAACCAACTTTGTAGTGAACAAAGTTGTCAAAAGTCATTTCTTATTAAATTAACATTCATCTGAGGTTATAGTTTTTCTCTTAAGATTAAATTTCCATGTTATATTGTCACCAGTTGTTAAACATTTCCTTCGTTGTTTCCTTTCGCAGCTTAAAGAGACTCTAGGAGCTGGTTTTATACATTCTGATGTCTGCAGAGACTAAACTTTAGGGACTGATGGAGGTGTGGTCACTGAACTGCTTCTGCTGTTTTTAATGGATGCTGTCCCAGCGCTGGAGGCTCCGGCTGCCAACATGCGTCTCGGTGGGCGGCTGATTTAGATGTAACAGGGGAAAATGGAGGAAGATAAAGATGTAATTCAGAGGTTTGCTGGAGGGTTTGGATTGTCCCAATTGGTTATGCAGACATACACACACACACACACACACATTCACACAAATAGAGATGCACAAAGAGACCTGAGGTGCATATGTGACCACTGTGAGCCGCACACTCCTCCAGCTCGCCCACACACACACATGCATGTCATGTCAGCAGAGGAGACTGAGGGGAAGATGTTTGTTTTGGCTGGTTGTGTTGAGCTGCAGTCCAGCAGGCAGACAGGAGCTGCTGCTGCTGGTTGTGCGTTCTACTTATAGCTCATCCTATAGCTGCGGCAGACAAGCAAGAATGCACAAGCATTTACCCCATGTGGTGAAGCAAGTTCAAAACCATAGGCTCACACAGTTGCAGCGTGACAGTTTTCAGATTTCCATCATGATTTGCCTTTTTTCCGAAGATATATTTTGTACCTTTTTATGCCTTTTTAATAGAGAGACAGGACAATGAATAGAGTGATAAATCTGGGATATAGAGGGTGGGGAATGACATGCAGAAAAGGAGCCACAGGTCCAATTCCAACTCGGACAGCTTCAAGAACTATAACCTCTGTACATGGGATGTGCAAACTAACCACCAGGCCGCCAGCGCCCCGACATTATTAGACTTCTTGTCAGTAGTTTTGTTTCTTATTCTTAACCACTGTAAAGTAAGCGTCTCATCTGGTTTTCTTTTTCTTTTCCTTTTTGATGACAAAACAGCCCTTTATTTAGGAGCATAATATTCAAGTATTCCCATAAAAGTAATATAAATACAGAGTAAGGGGGTTACTGTGATACATATAATTTATCTGAATGTGATGTTTTAGGTGATAGTTGTTTTTTCTATCATTTCTTTACTGTCATGTTTTGCCCTGAGCCCAATTTACCTACCCTCTGATATATTCATAGGGAAGAGGGGGGATTAGGAAATAACATTTTCGAATAATAACTTCATGTTTCTGTTTCTCTTTAATTTTAGGATTATTTTTGGGCCCAGTACAACCTTTCTACAATGGACAAAATGTGAACTGGGGCCAAATGTATTTACTTTACCCCAATTAGGGGCATTTTCAGTCATTAATAGAGAAATTATAAAAGCTTTTTTTTAATTATTATTAGGGTGTCAGAAAGCCTCAGATAAAAAATAAAATAACAGTTGAGTCTCATTTTTATTTTATTTTAAATGTTTATGAGTTCATTCTGATTGATTTGATAAAACTGATGGTCAGATTAGTCAGATTTTAATATTACCTTGGTTGAAGAAGCTTTCAGGAAACAAGAGTAAAACAACTCTAGGAAACATTATGGAGGCTGCTGTGGCCCATTTAAAGAGTCCATATTATGCCCTTTTTGGGGTTCATATATTTAATCTATGTACTTATTTTTGTACGTTCACAACAGCTAAAGTTCGAAAAAAGTGTCTGTTTTCATGTACTGCTCCTCCTTGATCCCTCTACGCTCTGAGTCCGTCAGCTATGCTCTGCTGAGCCCCAACTGTTCGACCCCACGTGGGCCAAGTCTGCTCTGACTGGTCTGCTGATCCGCTCTGTTGTTATTGGTCAGTTGTTCAGCACTCGGGAATTTCAACATGAGCTGCAGGGCTTGCCACAACGAGCCAATGGGCTTAGATCAGTGACCTCACACTGACAATGACGCCGCACTGACACATTTTTATCGAGGGGGGCTAGAACCGAGCGTTACATGCGGCTAATGCTACAGCTAACAGGAGGAGGTAGGAGAAGCCGCGTTTCCGCGGACTTTGAATTTTTGCACATAGATGTACCTAAACATGCACAGGACACTTGGAAAACACACTAAAGGGAATATAAAACCAGAAAAAGCATAATATGGGACCTTTAAGTTGTTGAAGCAGTTTTTCTAAATTCATGCCAGCTGTAGGCTATACATTAACAATGTTCTAATAGTGGTTTGTCATAACAATTTAAGGCGGATATCAAAGCCTTTACTTTATTGCTAAATGCCCTGCCAGATCAGTTTTTTTTTGTTGCTGCTACAAACAGCCAGATCAGGTGTGTCAATCACAAATGATCCAGATGTTTATTTATAACCCTCTGCTATACGTAAGTGTGAACGCCAGAGGATTCTAACTTTAATTGCATCATTATAAAGCGAAAGGACTGCACCTGTTGGATATTTCATTTGGGGTTTTAAACAAACCAAGAACCAGGGAGCAGTATTTTCAAAACGTCATTGACCCCGATGTGATCCGTGGTGTGTCTGATTTTATTGAGTGGAGAAGCGAGCAGAAAGGAATGAAGCGGCCCCTCTGAATGCTCCCCAGCCTCGTAAGACAAACCTGACTCTGCAGAAAGCTGCGAAAACACAGCAGCTGGCGCTCTCAGGAACACTGCTGCGAGAAAACACACGGCACGTGACCTCACCTGACCCAAGTGTGTGTGTGTGTGTGTGTGTCAATGTCAGCGTGTTGCTTTAATAGTGATTGGGTTCGGTTCAGCCAATGCCCAAAAAAGGTAATGAGTTTTATTGTTGAGGTATGACATCAACATTGTTTAGCTCTCGTCATACACCGAAAACACACACACACACACACACACACACACACATCTCATGGATAACTTGTGTTTGGCAACACGTTTTCCTTAAGCTTTTCTGAAGTTTGTTGAATTAACTGGTTTAAAGTTTGGAGCAGGAGCAGGAAAAGTAACATGGTGGGAGTTTTTTTTGGCGGGAACACCCTGTTGCTATGGTGATTGCTGATCCAAGGGGTTGTGGGACTGTGCTTTGCCAGCATGTTCAGTCAGCTGGTGTCTGCTCCGCTTGTATCATCTGGTCTCTGCTGCGCACACACAAACACATAAAAGCAACAGTTTAATCCCAACCTAATTTTGCTAGTAGTATCACAGACTCGGCTATATGCAGCGTGGTTACACATCACTTATCGAGTTTAATACTCAGCCAGTGTGGTCATTGGCCCTGAGGGGAAAGTCTGTAAGAAGTTCAATCAGATGAACATGAATCATGAAAAAAAGAAAGGTGTAAAATTCCCTTTTAAGTTCTCACAGCTTCTCCTACTTTCCCTCAGATTTTTTTTTACTTTACTTACCAGCCGCTGCTTGCGGCAGTTTGACTCCTTCTCCTCCTACTTTCCTTTGCATGGCTGGCGTCTGCTGTCTTTTTCTTACTCTGTCACAGCAGCCATTTTCCTCGGACAAAAGCTCAAATGCATTCAACTAGCCTACATTCCAAGTTGTGAGTCGTTAAAATATTTGTTACCTGAAAATTAACACTGGCTGTGAAATCTGGAGGAAAATCTGGCCATATTAGAAAGTAAAACAATATATTTCATTTTCATAAGCTTGAAGCAACAGCTAACATTCCTATTCTAGCTAATATTACACAAGCTATATGTTCTTAGCTGTTAGCTAAGAAACAAATGACTAGTTAGCTACTTGTAAGCTAGAAATATAAACCTTTTTTTTGTATCCTTTGAAACTAGCAAACTGTTATTGTAGCGTCAAGCAACCTCTTAGCTAACACCATGTTGTAGTAGGTAACTGGTTACCAATGTTAGCTGCTATTTGATGCTAATGGTTATCCAATTCTTTTGTTGTTCTTGTCAAGATTTCCGTCCACATTTTTGTGCATTGTCTTTTCATTTGCTCAATCTGGAAGTGATACAATTATAACGATCGCCAGAAACCCAATTAGGCTAACAATATGGAAGACATGAAGTAAGGCATTGTAACAGCATTTTAGCTTCCAACTCTGAATATAGCCAATGTTCTCCCCCGTTTCCTCCATGTCACCCTCCTAACAACTAAACCTCTGCCTTTCATCTCATCCATCTTACTTGTTATTCTTCTGTCTCCCTCTGTCCACCATTTCCGACCATGCAGACAGAGATAGCCTGGAGGTTACTGAGCTGGAAGTCGACCGGCTCATGTCCCTGACTTTCTGAGGAGATTCGGTCACAGGGAGTAATCGAGTTATGCAGATACTATTGTTATAGTTCCTTTGCAGAACTGCCTACAGTTTTTTTTCCCCAAGTGGCAACTCCCTTAATATAAATGTGCATAGCCTAGTCTTTGACTAATCCTTTAAACTGTTTTTGTAAATTAGGCTTCTTACCAAAACAACGGCCTCATACTGAAATAACAGAACAGGACAATCACCAATGACTCCAAAGTTTACATTCCTTTCTGTAGAAGAACATTGATTTATACTTGCACACTTACTAGTGTTCAAACATTACATTAGCAATCAATGTTTGCTAAGGTTTGGAAACAAAACTTCCTTAAAGAACTTAAATATCATAGTTTGGGTTAAAATGTAATTTACATAATTTAAGTCAACATAAGTTTGATCATTTATATCGTGACTGAAGTAAGTTAGAACAAGCAAATGGGAACTTTTGGTTTACACATGTGATACAACACCTGACCTCGTCTCTAGCTAGACTGTCTCGCTCTTCACACTGTGGCCTAATCTCGATGTCCACCCTCACACACTCACTCACTTTGACGCGCATTTCCGCTAATTCTGTGAGGGCTTAGTGCTGTCCCACTGTCGAATCGTCAAGTGAGGTAGGGATTTCTTGCTGACTTTTCGAACCCTTTATACACCCTGTCCGTAAGTGGGCATATCTGCAGACGTAGGGTGAGGGAATTACCCATAGTTCATAGCATTGTGATGTGAAACGCAAGATTCCCAGGGGAAGCCCATTGAAAGGTAAACAAAAGCCGAAAATAAATCGGAAACGGTAAATAAGCAGTAACCTAGACTATTACTTTGCTCATATTATATGTACTACAGCCACTAGAGGTCGCCACTTACGATAAACATAAACACAAATATGGGTTGAAATGAACTGCATGGAAAGATGACCTGAACGTCCATATCTTAGGGAGGTTGCTCGATACCAAAATGCTACATTCTGTCACCAGGTTTGATTAAAATCTTATCCTTTGGTGTGTTTTCAGTTTTTTAGAATTACCAAGTTTGGCATCTAAAAAGTAAATCCATAATTCATCCATCGTTCAATCTATTTAATTTTTTGTTAATCCATTCACTTTAAAAAAATATTTTTTCTTTTTAAAATATGAGTAACAAAACGGATTTAACCAAAACTAAATGGTGTGACAAGGAGCTGTGCCGTTACTTATTTGGACTATTGTTTTTTTTAAATCATGTCCCCTGTAGGTTTAAAAACATTGACAAGCTGTGCATTTGATCCATTATCCATGTCAAATGTGACTCAGTTCCAAAAAGATTTGTTTTAATGCCACTAGACTGCGATCTCTCAGACTGCTTTGACTCCACTATCTGCTGGCTGCTTTGTAAACATGTGGAAATAAGATCAGATCAGCACTGATACAGACAGATAACTCAGGTGACTGCAGCATGACAGGATGAATGTGAAGCACTCATTGTGGGTCTGATTGACTTAACGTGAACCCTTGAGGCGTTCAGCACGCTCACCAGCTCTGTTATGTCGTCACACATCAAAATGTTCATCATTGTACCCAAACAGAAGATTCAACTATTGTTATAGTAATACTGTAACTGAGAACATTAACTCAAGGGTAAAATCAAGATATTACCTAACTTGACTCTTCTGTAAATGTATTTCTTTAATATTATTATTGTTATTTATGGTCTGATTTTAGTCACTGATCTCTTTGTCTTTATAAATATGTCTCTCTAAGATGGTGATGTCTTGTCCTGTCAAAATAAAATGAATGATTATGCCATTAGATGAAAATATATTTTCTAAATTAACCAAATTGACTAAAATAAGTAACTAAAATTAATTAAAACATTATAGCTTCTTTACAATAGAAAAAATAAATATGTAACATATACTGTCAGACTTTTCAAACCACAAATAGCACAAAAGGACCATTTCAAGTTTTTAGACTTGTAAAAATAGGACACTGGTTGTTTAAGTGGTTAGATGGCACGCCTCATGTACAGAGTCTGTAGTCCTCGACTAGACTCCCGGCCTCTGCACCTTTTCCTTCATGTCTTTCCCAAATCTCTCCTATCGATCTCCCACTCGATCCACTGTCCTGACCTCGAAAATAGAGGAATAAAAAAACGCAACAAAATACATCTTTTTAGAACAAAAACAAACATTTCCTGCTTGTTGGGTATCATAGCCCCGCCTGTGTTTGTTTGACTGGAACATCACCCCTGCACACAATACGTTTGCGGATAGCATCCAGACCCTACACTGATACCTTAATAGTAGTACTGTGTAGTGCGGGGCCAGTGTCCAAGCCCCCTGTGTTTCCCAAGTTGGTTGTGCAAACAGGCTTCCACTGAAGCTTCCACTGAAGTCCCTGCTATATTATGGATCAATTTATTTTCTCTCTAAATACCGCCGTGTATTCTTACAAGCAGAACTGCTTACTAGTTAGATTTCTTTCCTCTCCTGTTTTATCTTTGATTTTTTTAAGACAGTCACATGACTTTTCCAATAACCAGTCTGTCCCTCGTGACTGCTCTGCTTACTCAACTGTGACCACTCATACACCTTAATTCAGGCCATAGGTCTCCTCGGCATTTCTCTGTGGGAAAAAAAAAGGGGGCCTCTCTGATGATCACTTTGGGGTCTGTCACTCTGACCGCCCCTCCCCGTCAGAGCCACTCATATCCCTGACCATTTCAGCCTCAAACATATGAAGCACTTTCCAGAGCCGAGGAATGTTCTGCGTTCGGCTCGAGGCTGTTTGTGCGCTTCACAAATGTGGGATAATAGGAGCATGCAGTCAGTTACCATCCATACAGTTACATGTTTACACACAAACACATGCACACACATGTACAAATAGATTACACAGTACATGCACAAGCACTATGCACACAAACACACAAACATCCCCCACCCCCCCCCCCGTCCTGTGGTTTTCACTTGGCCTGATTTCCAAAATAAGCGACTGCTTCTTTGTTGGTTTTGAAACTGCAAAATAAGCAAAGCTCTGGACAAGAACTCTCTGCCAACTTTGTCAGCTAGTTGTAGTTGTAAACTGTGTTCACGTCTATTATTTTGCCGCTCTATGCTCGTGGTGAATACTACGTGTTTTGTAATCCATCGCTCTTGTTTTACTTTGTTTGTAAAGTGTGTTGAATCAGAGGAGAGAGGGGGGGGGGGGGCAGACTAATGCTTTCCAGTCCGTGGCTGGTTTCAGTTTTCCTCCTGTGGTGGATGAAGACAGAGGGAGAGGAAGAGAGAACGGGGAGTGGGAGAATTAGTGTGTGTGTCAGTAGCGGCAGTCTCGGGGGTGGGAACCAAAGGGAGAAATTCCCAGGGCATCTTAAGCTAGAATTAAACTTGTGTCGGATACATTTAAACATCTCAGTGGACTCACACGGGGAGACGTGTTACTATAAGTCTCAGAGGTTTGCAGAGGAGTACATGTGCACCTTCCAAAACGTTTGACTTCAGCGTCATTTACTGGTTTTGGCGTGTCTCCCTGCAATGTTTGCATCATGCATGCACTAAAGGATGCACGTGCACATGGCATTGCGGTATACGCCCTCCTGCTGGGGGTTTATGAGTGATGGCAATTTGTGGCCAAGGAACATAGACTTGTGCCACGACAGGTGGGGAAAGAACAAGGCAGCTAGGAAGAAAATGTGGAGCAAATGTGAATGTCTTTATGACATCGGATATTAGAAAGAAAAACAAAACGCTGACTGTAAATGACTGTTTGTTTACCACATGACTCGACTGGACACCTTAAGTTAGATGTTACCCTTTGTTCCCCCAAAATGTTGGAGGAAAAAAAATCCCTTTCTTCCTAAAAGTTTAAGATTAGAGGTATAAAGTACAGATATTTCAAATGAATATAGAAGCTTCGAAAATCACAGCAGTGCATTTCGGGTCTCTGTGTGTCTCAAAGAAAAACTGATTGGTTTATTCCACTTCCTGTCAAGACAGATAAGTTCTTAAGAAATAAGTTTATGGAAAACCCAAATCTTTCAACGTAAAGCTAACTAGGCTAACAACAACGCTAATCTTAAGAAATGCTGGCAAATGTGGATTAAAGCCTGTGGCGGTTGAATGTGTTTGAAGGCCAATTAACAAAATGTGTGTGAAAAGAATAACAAGTCGAGCCTTTTTTTAACAAACGTACCAAGTTAAATATCCTACAATACCCTACAAATCAATCTCTATAAAAAGCCAACTTTACATCAAATGTTGATTTGATTTGTTGATTTAAAACTCAAGGGCCTTTATTCAACCAGAAATATTAAAGGGACGATGCAATTTTATATAAAATGGTGGAAAAAACAAATGTTTATTGACAAATGGTTTGTCTTGTCATCTTGCCCTCTCTTCAATACAACACACATTACCTCATGTCCAATCTGGGCTGAATGAAATTCTTGTGTCATTCCCTGGAGCTGCACTACTGACTCTTTTCTTTTTCTATCTCCCTCTCCCTCTCTCTGTCTCTCACTTACACACACATGAACACATTCATAGCCCCCTCCTCCTCTATTTTGCCTCCTCCTTCCCTCCCTTTCCTACCTCTCTGTGATTGCTCGCTCACACAGCAGCGGGCTGTGTAGGTGGACACTACATGCCTTTCTGTCTTACACACACACTCCCTCCGTCCCTCACCACCTCTCTCTCGCTCTCTCTCTCTCTCTCTCTCTCTCTCTCTCTCTCTCTCTCTCTCTCTCTCTCTCCTGCTGTCACATTCCTGTTGTCTAAAGCCAGGTTTAACTTTCCCTCTGCCTGAGAGTAGGAAGGAAGAGGAGAAGTATTAGAGTCTCTCTGGATGAGGAGAAGAAAAGAGGAGGAAACTCTTCAAACTCCCACAAAGGAGGAGTCACCTTAAAGAAGCGTACCTTTTTAAAGGGGCTATCCTTTTTCTTTTACCCCCTGCGTGTTTTTTTTTCTCTTCTCCTTTTTTGGGCTCCATCGGACCCACGGTGGAATATTCACGTGAGCGCTTGTTTTTACGGCAAAGCTAGACCCAGCTCTCCTGGCGGGACAGAGAGGAGGAGGAGGAGGAGGAGGAGGAGGAGGCGGAGGGGGGGGGGGGGGGGGCAGTGTTTGACAAGCCAGACATCCGCACACAAACACACGTTCAGACAGAAAGTAACAGCCTGGACCCCAGAGGATTTTCCATTCAGCCATGTGTGTGTAAGTGTCATCTCCACTTCTGCCTGAAAAAATGTTTTCTATCTCTCAGTACAGTCTGGATTGTTTCGCCTGTTGCTCTTTTTTAGGCAGTGGGACCATCTCTTCTGTTTCACAACTTTTGTGATGTTAATGGTGATTTCTCTTTATATCTTTACATCAGTAGATTAATTGTGGGTGAAAGCGATACCTCCTTGTCCGCTTGAACAAGCTTTTCCAAATCCCTCGGCTGTATTCTGGATGCTTTTTCCTGTTGCTCTCTTTCTTGAATATTTTTGTGTTATTTGAGAAAAGGGACCGTTTCTCCTGTTGTAGGTCTTTAAAGTGTCAAACCTTCATGATGTTTTAGAGTCATTTCAATGCATTTTTATTCTGTTCTAAGACTAGGTACGATACAGACCGCATTACCTTTTCGCTTTAAATACTTTAAATCCCTAACATTGCATTACTCTCATGGAATGTCATGGCTGTTTTCTGGTCTCGTTGTTATGGAGTTGTATACGGATACATTGCTGTGTGTGTGTGTGTGTGTTTGTTATTTGGAAGCTGTGTGTGTGTGTTTCCTGTAAAACATGAGGAAACAAGTTCTCAGCTCAGCTGTGAATATGACTGACTGGATAAGACTCTGACAGAGAGTATTAGTTGTCAAGTGCGGACGGATGAGATAACTGAGGAACGACATGAGCTCGCTTTGAGACAGACAAACTGCGCACACACACACACACACACACGCAAGAAACGAGACTGAAACCTGACAACACCACGCTGAGGGTTGGTACCTTTAACAGGAGGGCAGACGCTTGTTTTTTTTTTTTTGTTCAATTGATGCTCTGTTTGTTTTCCTAAAGTGTCGCTGGTAGGAGTTTGATTCTGCTCTAACTAACCACAGGGGGCACAATACAGTAAAACCAACAACAACATCGAGTTGTCACACACTGTGCTGACTCATGGCAAGCAGCAGAGATTAGCTCATTGAGAAGACACGACTTCTACAAACGTCAGCAAAAACTCTCCTTTGAGTTTTTTTTTTTTAGACTATCTCTTCATGTTATTCTTTCCGTTTACCGTTTACCTCTGACATCACGATTAGAGTGATGACGCTTGACTCCTGTACTGCTGTGTTGCATGGTGTAACACAGCAGTGCCTGGAAGGCTCAAGTGAGAAAACGTAACAGTAGTGTTTGTAAATCTGGGAACATGGTTTATCATCAGTGCTCACAGATTTGTAATCCGTGGGCAAAGAATCATGCCGAACTCTCTCGTTTTAATATCTCTTCATTTAATAATCTTGATTGCCCATATTAACACAGTGAACAGTTACCTCAGACATCACGATAAGGGTGGGAAGCTTGAACAGTTATAGTGTTAACAGCACAGACTCTGTGTGCACAGTTTACAAAATCGTGTCCAAAGATTGTAAATCTGTGGGTACGGATTATAAACTGTGTTCACAGATCTGTAACTCGTTGGAATAGATTTACAATCAGCTTTTTGATGAACCTCTCCTTAAGCTAAAGTTCACACTAAGTTAATAGCTAACATTTCTGTTAGCAAGGAAGCGGCTATTGTCCTAAATTCATGAAAAACTGAAAAAAAAGAATGATGCTAAAAATCAATGCATGTTTGGAGTTTAGTCCACGTGCACAGTTGTAGACACTTTTCCTTAAAACTCAACACGTTTTTCCAGAGAAGCCGTCCTTCAGCTCAACACAGCTGCAGCCAAAACTCCCAGCAGTGCGTTCACAAGCACCTTAACACACGTCACCCCTCATTAACAGCACTGAGAAACCCAGTGCGCTGCTTCTTTTAGACAATGTTGCAGTCAGTTCCTGCGGGGCTCAAAAATGCTAGGATTGCATCAGTTTTCCAAAACGTGCTGTTTTCTTCCTTGCCTGACGTGTATGTGAATACGTTGAGGTCTGTGCTCCCGTGTGTTTGCAGGACTGTAAGTGTGTGAGACTGTTAGCTTGTGCATGCATCCACACCTACAGTTTTCTCCTCTAATTGACGCGAGGCCGTTCCCCATGTAGCGCCAGTTTGCAGCACAGGGCCCCGGTCCCTCCCAAACCACAAGGGACTCTTTGTTTGAAATTTATGAATTAGTGTGTGGTTTGTGTTACGAGAAGAGACGAGGGCAGGCCGGAGTCTTGACGGCACAGGAACAGGAAGTGGAATAAAAGCTAGCCTGCTTCAGTTAGCTTGATTGTAAACTCAACTTGTTGTTTATTATTCCAGATTAGCCTTTTCTAAGAGATGGAAGCAGAGATTAAGATGACATGTGATTAATGGGGAAGATGAATGGTCATGAATGGTCCCCCCCCCCCCACACACACACACAGATTTGAGCTCATGTTTGACAACCCTGTGATAATCTGTGTAAATCTGTGTCTGGCCATCAGATAAGACGGACTGCTGGGTTGTAAAAACAAAGAGCGAAGAAAGACAGACCTTCATTTTCTCTCTCTCTCTCTACATCTTACTAACTTTGTACGGCTTTATAGTACCCCCATGCTTGGACCGCTCTTTCCGCCTTCCATTGGCTTCCTTTTGCTCTTTTTTCATCAAGTGGTTTTATTTACTTTGTCTAGTCTGAATGGAACCTGGCGCTGGACTAAGCTTTGGCCCGGTTCTCTCACAGAAAAAGCAAAGCCCTCTTTCCTTTCCAACCCTCATCTTTTTTTTCCTCCCTGCCCTTGATTTGATTTTTTCATCCTTTTCTTCTCCGCTCTCTGTTTTTGAAACTCAGCATGCATTCCTAATGGCTTCAGCTCTCTAAGACGGCTGTTTTTTCTTTTTCTTTCCTTCTTTCTTTCCTTCCGACTGCCCTTCCTTTCCACCTTCCGTCCTGAACAAGGCCCTCGCTCAAAAAGTACTAATACTGAAATAGAAGTCATTTTGAAGTGTGCAGAGAGGGTAAATGGGTCTCCTGATAGTTAAAGCAGATGTGGGCCCCCCCCCCCCAAAAAAAAAAAAGCTTTCTGGCATTCTTCATCACCAATGTGCAGCTGCTTGCAGGGGGTGCAGGGGTTCTCCTTTCCCCCTACCCTTATTCATGCACCGAACCACCTCTTCTGTTTTACACTGACAACTCCATACCATCATCTCCCCCCTTCCCTTCATGCTGCCATGACTTCCCCTTTAACAACTGCCAGGACCCCCCCAGTCCTAAACATCATCCATCACAATTCTCTGCTAACAAGCTGACTGTACGCACCACAGTTCTGGTCCCACCATTATATTTTACTTCATGTTCACAAACTTTCCTTTCCTCTTGGGCCAATTTCTTTCTGCTTTAAAAGACTTCTCCTGGAGGAACAGTGTTTTATTGAACCTCTTACATCGAGGTTATTGCCACGGCTGGTCCTGCATGGAGGGATTTGAAGAGTGTTATTTCTGTGGGGAGTCATTTATCTCCCAGTGAGATATAGGGGTTAAGTTCCCTGGATCCTGCCAGATTTAAAAGGTCAGCGAGGTGGGTGAGGGGGAAATTACAGCAGAGAGTTAGTGCACACGGCAGTTGAACTTATAAAGATCCAAAACACACTCACTGAAAGTGAAAGTGCTTCGCTCCCTATAGAACAGAACACTTACAGGATCGTGAAGCCTCTCTCCACCTGTAAAATTAAAAAGATTTGCTCAACCTTACTTCAGTTAATGAATGAGAACAACTGTGCAACATGATCAGTGTGTAGAGAACGTATTTCAGCAGGATCTCTTTTGACACATCTGGTTTGGAAGAGTTGTGTGGTTAACAAAAAAATCGTTTGATATTCAAGCTGTGCACATGCCCAAAGACTGCACAAACAATATTTTTTAAACCTTTAATTTTGAAATATGTCAAATGTAAGGAGTAGATTATTATTTGGAGGACCAGTCCGTGTGTGCCTTTTTATTAAATAGGACCGCAGATAGAGCAGGAAATCAGAGAGAGAGAATAGGAAACAACATGCAGGAAAGGTACCACAGGTCAGACTCGAAACCGGAGAACCGCAGCCCCTGTACTGTACATAGGGGTGGTGACCCAACCGCTAGGCCATCCTTGCGAGTAGATTTCACTTCCAGAGGTTTTAAATGCAGTAGTTAAACACTTTTAATTAGATAAACCATGTCAACACAAGGTAGTACTGTATGTGTCTTGAGGGATATTTAGACATGCTGTGTATCTTTATTTGTTTGTCTCGTTTGTCTATCAATGGTAAGAATAACTCTGCAATGATAAAAGGGTTCAACAAACATGAAGCTGCAGTTCATGCTCTCTAAAGCATGTGTGTGTGACCGGGTCATGCACAGGCCTGGACCATCTCAATATACCAAAGAACTGCTTGAATGGCTTTATTCACCTGGCTTTCTACCTTTTTAGTTGCCCTTTAGCAAGCCATGCTCACCCAGGAAAAATTTATTTTCCCTCCAAAGCACCCAGGGGTGTGTGTGTGTGTGTGCGTGTGCATGTGTGTGTGTGTTTCCCTGGACTCCCTGCCCTTAAAGGAACCTTTGCAGTCATCCAGTTAATTAAACCAGAGCTTTGCATGGTGAGGTGAGCAGAACAAGACCAGTGTTCAAGAGCATACCAACCATAGTATGTGTGCTCATGTCACTATTTTGCCAAAGGTGTGTATGTTTGTTTAGTTCCCTGTTTGGCCAGGTTGTCTGCAAGTTATGCTGAAAGTTGAGGCACATTAAACGCATGACATTGTTTTTGTATGAAGACATTTAGACAAACAGAATTGGTTCGACTTTTCAGCTTAGATTCATTCAGAGAATCATGTATTCCTGCAGAACAAAGTATACTACTATGAGCAAACTCCAAAAAAAATAACAATAAATCTAAATCCCTCATTAAATGACATGTTCAGATGTGTTTTTGCCTTTCAGTGAGTGTCTGTTCTTGCCATGCTGGTGTGTGTTCCTATTGGATTAGGTGTAAGAAATAATGTCAGAGTAATGCTCTTCTCCTCATAGGAACTGGCAAGAAGTAGCATGTGGTGTGTTTTTACAGCCCTCTCTTTGGTTTCCCTCTCCTCCCCCTCCCCTCACCCCGCCTCACCCCCATTAAACTCAATTTGTTCTGAGAGGCGAGGATGGCTGTGAGTCCTGAAACATGTGCTCCATGGACATAGAAAGGCAAAACAGCTTGATTTAAAGGAGGATTTAGTGGTGTAGTGGGGGAAAGAAATCACTGTTGGCTCAGGGAGAGAGAGACAGATTGGCAGAAGAGGGGGGGCAACATTTATAATAAAGTAGTTCATCATCAGCGTATAGTTTAGATTTATTGTCGGTACCCTATGGCTGACAACTTGTTTTCTTTTTATGGGCTAATGGACGTGAGAGAATGAGGAAGAAAAAGACAATGTAAGAGGAACAAGGGGAGACGGCACACTCCTTTCACATCATCAACGTTTTCAAACTTTGGCCTGCTTGATCCCTCATTAGAAGTCTGGAGACTTTCAAAAAGCCCAAACACTCCTCAACAATCCATCAAGACTTCCAATAAAGGTTGAGCTGTTATGAAGCAGGATTACAGGGGAGCACGTTTAATGAAGACCTTACATCCCACTTCAGATTCTGTAAAGGAGTTTCTATCTAAACATGTCTTTAAAGTGGGCCCGTGTGTCGTCTGTTTCAATATACAGTAAACATGTGTTTTGGGTTGTATTGCTTTTTAGTCGTTTTATCGCTGCTGTTCTTCAGGTTTTATAAATTAGCAGGCATGTTTAAATGAGGTCTGTAGATTTTACAGCCAAGGGTTTTTGAATGAAGCATTAAATGACTGGCTGCAGATGTTAGACAGGCTTTTAGACGTCTGCATCTGCTGTGAGGTAAGTGTGTTTAAAGCTCCTTTGAGGAACTTTTAGTAAGTGTTCATTTTGCCCCCCTAGACAAAGCAAGTGTGTCTTATCTCTTTCATGTTTTTGTTCTGTCTTACAATCTCATCCTGTTTTCTGTCTACAGTTGAATGAATCACTCACTGAGACTCTTGTAAGAAAAAAAAAAAAAAGGCAGTCTGCATGCATGCAGTTAATCACTTAGTTTGACACCTACCCTGCAGCAGCAATTTCAGGCATTACATATACAATATAGGAATGATCTCTCTGGTTGCTGACGATCATGCTTGCTTTAGTATATCAAAAAGAGACATTGATATTAATCCTCAGTCTCTTTCATTACCAGTGAAAAACTCTTCACAGGAGCTTTAAGGGAAATCTCACGAAGCAGTTAGCATTCAGAACCTGTTTCTTCTAGTTTAGACATCAGCATACAAAAATGGTTGGACTGTCAGTATTAAATAGTTAATCACGATTATTAAGGTTTCAAATGCATTTCAATGCATTTTTATCGCGATTGTTGTTTTGTCACTTTAAGCGCACAGTGGATAAGCCTCCGCAGTGTCTCCCTGTAGTCACAGTGATGGAATCTCTGCATCTTTGAATGACTCATTTCACTTTAAAAATTCTCACACAGCTCAGTGGATGAGGCAAAAGCAATAATCTGCTTTATGACATCAAACATTTCACTTTTTTTTCCGTTCACTTAAGCTCATTTAGTTTTTGATCAGTAACAAGTTTCTTTTTTTCCGTGGGTAAGTTAATGTTGTAACCTTCTATCTTTATTTCAAATAGCAAGGAAAGCACTCACACCTTAAGACAGAACAACATTTCAAAATAAAATCTTCACAATTTTTATTTTTAAATGCAAAAAAGTGGAATTTCAATTTCAAACATATGATTAACCATGATTAGATATTGAAATTTATCAATTAATCAAGATTAAAAATGTTAATAGTTTGACAACCCTAAAATATAGAATTGAAAAAATAGCTTCTGATATTTGCTCAGGTATAACATGAAGTGTACTTTAACTTCTGACCTGTTTCAATGCATGGCCAAACTACATCTTCAAAATCGAATGCAAACTTGAGAAGCAGGCTTTAAATGAATTCCCCTTCATGGACTTCGTTGCAGCTTAATGCCAGCCAATGAATCAATTTGCCACTAAAATCTAAAAGTCCCTGAATGTAAATTTTACGGACTGTCCAGACATCAGACGATCTGGAATGGACTTTGAAGGTTCAGGGCGATAAAGATCTTAGATTAGAGATTCAGAAAAACAGGACAAACAGCTCCAGTAAACATATAAAGGATCTAGAACAGTCCAGTCCACTTAACAATGTGTTCTTTGTTGAGGCTGGCCTTCCTCAAGACAATATTGATCTCTAATTGCTGTTTTTTAGGGTCAAGGGTTATCTGTCATCAGCAGCAAATAGGTCAGTCTTGTGTACGTGGCTGAGGTCAAGAGGTTGTTTTGGAGGAAGTAAACTTTACAGATCAGCTGTTAAATGTATCTGACTTTGTTCTGGGATCATGGGTTTAAAAGGAAGAACAAGGAGGGCTGCAGCCTGCGTGGATCTCTTAATAGTCTTGGCCATCACTTCATCCTCTCTAACACTGTATACTCAACAAGATCATTGCTGAAATGTAGGAATTCAGTGACAAACCAAGTCTCAGTAGTTACTTAAGGAATTGTTGGCACACTACCAAAATCAAACCCAAGTTACAATGAGCTGAAATTTTCTTTAGAATAACTACTGTACGAGGACAAATATGAAGCCTCACATCTGGGGTTCCAATGAATGGAGCTAGAGGTTTCGGTAGATAATTTTAATTAGCATTAAGACTAAGGAACAGATAGCATGGTCTTATCAATGTTTAAACATATTTCTACCAAAAGTAACAACATTTAGACGATTGAAATATGATGTAATGTAACTGGGAAGCAAATTATTTCAACAAGTGGGAGCTTTTGTAGTGCAGGATTTGTTCTAAGCTATCATAGACTGTAGTTGACTCATTTAACTCTCTGATAATAAATAAAATACTCTGATTGCTTTTCATGCAATGTGTCTCTTGGAGCCGTCTGTTCCCTTTTAGGCAAGCAACACTTTGCAGGACTTATATTTAAAGTGTCTAAAACTGTACTTGATGGCAGAATTATTATTAAAAGGTTTTTAAATATAATCTCATCCATTGGGCTGTGTCCTACACTCCTAAATAGCCCACAGGCTTAGCCTATCCCAGTACAGTACAGCCATGCTGGGCTGTTATTTAAAAATCTCCCAGAGAACTCCATCACTCTGATCTCGAGCCAGAACCCACTGATCTAGCCTCCAAACACCGCCATGGCCTCAGTCCTCCTTTGCCTTCCAACCAAGGATGAATGCATGATGGAGGGAGAGAAAGAGAGAGGGAAACATTCTCTCTGGCCTTCTTTGGCATGTTTTTTTTCTTCTTTTTTTTTTTACCCCAGCAGGCCATCTGTTTCCTGTCTGCAACATGACACCAGCGCCCGATTGGGTTCTGCTTCTCTTGGGGATGTACAATTGTGGGGTTTATGATCAGCTCCTATACTAATATAACTTGTCATTTATGTTGGTACGAGGTGGCCCATGTGCTCTCATGTGATCCATGCGTGATATGGTAGACACTCTTCCACAGAAATGTGTGGGAACCTGTGACTTCTGTGTAACTGACTGGTTTTTTTTTAAGTTGCTGATGTGATGTGGTAATGCATTATTTTTTGTGTCAGCCACCAAATACTCTTTTTCATATTTGTTAGAATGGGAATTAGGCTCTTTGTTTTGGACTCTAAGCTGAAAACCCAGAAGATGGTTTTCTCAAATGTGCAAATAATGTGAAAAATCTTGAAAGTTGCAGATATATCATCTGGAATTTTTAAGGAGCTGTTTTGGTCTGACCAGTGGTAGGTCTTGTGTATGCTTCAGAGTGGCACTCTCTGTTTGGATCTTGGCTTTTCTCCACTAATAACAGTAATAGAGCTGGCTGCATGAACCTGGATAATCCCCATTCTCCTCTTTCACTTGCTGTCTTTGACTATGAAGGAAAGTGAAAGTCTCTTGAGCATTCACCTTTACTTCCAGTTAGTTGTCGGTAGTAGCTATTTGGCGTTTGACAGCTCATCAAACAAATAAGAAAAATTGCCCCATTCTGTCCATTAGCAAAAAGGAGCCTCAGTTAAATCTGTCACTTTTTCATTCTCTCTGTCAGATGGGGTTTTTCCACCCCTAGGCCCACACTCGAAATCTGGATTTCTCTCTCTGCCATTGTGTTTGTTTTTAATCGATGTGCATAATGACATTGGCCAGCAAAAGTGAAGCCAGACCTCCAAGTTGTGTTTGTTTAGAGAGGCCACTGTGGATCCAGACCTCCACAGGTCTGGTTATAGCTTTAGCCAAACCACTTCGAGATGCAACTTTTATGCAATCCAAACTCTTGGGAGAACACTGACGCAAGCAACCACTGTGGTTGTCAGTAGCTGCTTACAGATGGCACACACATTCGTGCATACACACACAGACACAGCACTGTTCCATTCTGCCAGCTCCGATGTTACATTTCGCCACCGTCTCCCACCTACTTCCCCTCTGTTATGCCTCTGTTACTACCTCCCATGGCGGGTCAGGGCGTAATGGCTTCACCACTTATAATCTGTAGGCACCAAATGATAGATGCAAGAAGAAGAAAAATAAGTTTTACAGTTGATTGACTGGCCTTTGTTTGAAGTATATTTTAAATGAATACATTAGGGTAGAGTAAATTAAGCCCCTCTAGTAAAAGTTAATGAATAATAAAGATCTTCTGGCATGAAAAGGTTGCTGGAATCTTAGTGTGCTGTCTTAGATGTGTAAATGTTGAATGAATGCATTAACAACTGCTTGATGCAAAATAATGTATATATAAATAATTATAATAATCTAGTATCATAAAAAGTCTTGACTTCAAGAGAAACATTAAAAACAACAGAATGCACACATATTCAGGACCGTACAGCTACATAGGGAGGGTTTAAGTTGTCATTGGTAGCATCCACCCACAAATATATAAACATTACAAATGTCAGATCAAAGGTTGCAACAACTACATGTGATTTCTTGCATCATAAATGAACAAAGACATTTTAAAAGAGTTTCTAAAGACCCACAGCACTTCTTTAGAAACTTTACTGAAACCCACATGTGTTATGTTTCAATCCCAGATTTTCTTCTCTTCACCTCATAAAATGCCTCTCAGTGTTAATATGACAGTTGCCCTATAAAGGTCAGATCTGATTAACTCGTGGGTGGTCCAGTACTTCTAAAGAAGCCTTTTAGAATGAACCCTGCCTCCTTCCAGCATTGGCAAATCACTGACCCCGCTAGAACCACTTCCCAATGACTTCAATAGGCTATACATTAGCATTAATATTTGTGAGCATACATTTTGATAAATTCATAAGCACATTTTCCAACATTTTGGGAAATTGTTTATTATTATTGGCTTTCTTCATAAAAGTAAGCTGAGAGAATTGATACCACTGCCATGTTGATGGGTGCATTTTTAGCTCTGGAGCAGAGTTGTATTAGCTTAGCCTAGCAAAAAACATTAAAACAGTACGCACACCCAAATTCATAAGTACTGGTTGCTGGACAGAAATACTGTACAAATACCAAAGGAGGACTCAGTCTGCACACCAAAAACTGCTCCAAATCAAATTTCATCATCGTCATCATCATAATCGTCATCATGATGATGTACCGCTGTGCAGTGTGTCCATTGAGGCTGCCTTCAGACGACCTGGAAGAGACCTGGAGACCTATAAAAATGACCATTATTACAGCAGAAACATTCATTCTTGCAGCCTAGTACAACAAACATGATTCGGGTCTCATAAGCTCATGTCTTTATTGGCTCATATTTAACGGGGGGTGAATTTTTTTTAACTCAAGGTCTGACGCAAGGCTCACTAGAAAACATGTTATATGTCAGTTGTTTAATGAATGGAAATACCCATTTTTTTAATGACCATTTAGCATTTAACAGATGGGGTTTGTAAAATAATTTTCACAAAGGAGCAATACATTTCTGGAATTTCCATTTTGTCTTCAGCAACTATTCTCAGCCAAACAGAAATGTTAACAAAGAAGCTAAATAAGATTATTCCCCCAAAATACAACTATTGCTTTATTTTTCCCCATCTTTCTCCTTTCCAAGGCATCTCTATACCTCATATTGGACTTTTGTATGGTAGGCCTTTATCAGTATAATATATACAAATACTTCAGACTGTTTGGTTTAAGCTGATCTGTCTGCATCAACCTGAGGGAGAGCCATCAATTTCCCCTCTCTCCTTGTCTTCCCATCCCTCCCACGCTTACTTCCTGCCTTCGTCTGTCTCAGGGTTGAATATATGTACTGCAGAGGTGTTCTGTGTAATGTGTGCGTGAGTTAAAGTGTCGAATGTTGACCCGTGTGTCAGTCTGTGCTTGTACGGGTCTGCCTTATGTCATATCTGCGCAAAACCTCCCACCAGCAATGCAATGTGAAAAAGGAGCCAACCACTGGAGATCATATTGCATTTTCTAGCTCTCTAAGCCACAGATGGCCCACTGAGCGAGGGTTTCTACAGAGGTTGATACCGGAAAGATTTACGGCACAGCTGGAGTGAAAATATTGCACGCTGGTCCGGGGATTGAGAAGACGGATCTTCTCGGCTAAAAACAGAGATTGATTCCTGTTGGGTAGAGAGTTATTTGTTACTGCATTCAAGGTTGTAATAAAGAATGATGGGTAGTCTCTTATGTCTCAAACTAATTTCCAGGCTGCCCGGTAACAGATAAAAAGCTGGAGCTTAGGCAGGTCTTTATAACTCTTGACAAACAGTTACAACTTGCCCTCCCATCAGTCAGATCAGCCAAGCACCTTATTATGAATAACTCAGTACAGTGTGTGCCAATAAAGAAGCGATCTATTCAGACCCAAATCATTTTTTGTACCACCAAACATGTTTATTTCTGCTGTAAAAGCAGTCATTTTAATATGGGTGTGTATGGGAATTCCGGGACTTTTCAGCCAGCATCAAGTGGACAGTTAAAAACCGCAGTATTTTGCGTTTCCTGATGACTTCATTTTTCAACACCAGAGGTTGCCACTTGGTGCGAAACGAAGAAAAAAAAAACCTGAATTGAGGACCTCTAGAGGAAGTAGTCTTGGATCTGTCAGGTATCCTGGAGTGGTTTGTTGTGGAAAGGAACTCGACCTGACCAAGCTTCAGGGCAGGCTCTAGAAGTTTTGCTTAACAACTCACATGAGCCAGTTGCATTCTGGGATGGGGCTCAATAAAACCAACATTTGTTGGCAGCTATCAAAGAATGAATCAAGGTTTGCCCTGGGCTAGCAATAAATGAATTATTTCTTTCTGGACCTGGACTCATTGTGTTTCTGCTCTTCTCTCACCCCTGACACAACTACCAAATGGAAGGAGTAACCTCAAAGTGGATTTTGTGATGCTGCTTGGTACCTCTTTTCTGAATATGGAGAAAAGACATTATGAAAAAGAAGATTGAGTTTGTTCACCAATCTGACCTGATCAAAGCACTGCTGATTCAAAATGCCTTTACTTTCCATGTTGCTAAAGTGAGTTGATGGTCACCCACTTTCACATGGTACACAGTGCCTTACCCTTAAATTTACAGAAAACACAACAAACAAAAGCAAGTTGGTAGGCACTAATAAATGGGAGCTGTGGATATTTGTTGGGAACAGTGCAAATTTACCCTCTACTACAACCCTGGCTTGATGTTTGAGTTGTGTTTTTCCTTACAGTGTGCCTGTACAGGATAGCTAATTGAGACTCCAGGACTTGTAAGTTCATTTGTACTGCCATTACTCTGTTAGCTCAGTTTCATTATCTAATCACAGCCCTGCAGTTACAGACTGCGGGATCTCTGATGTTCCCCAGGCACTTCAGCAACGGCGGCAGGTGTTTGTTTTAAAGGCTGCCGTAAAAGTGTTTGTGGCGGCCTATGCTTCTTTCACTCTGTCAGTTCCTCTCTTGCTCTTCTCGCAACCCTGAGGGACTTGACTTGCATCTGTTGTGGCTCAAGCTGTTTTAAGACCATATATGTCGACAGTGGCAGAAGAAGGAGACAGGACACAGGACTGAATGTAACAGGAAATAAAGACAGCAGGAAAAAACAGATAAGCAGCTGTAACCAGAAAGTCCCTGCAGAGGGGATCGAAATGTCCTGTTTGCCAAAAAACCTTAGGGTTTGGTGAAGGAATAGAAAGATGTTTTTGAAGGTTGTTCCCCTCTCCTTCCCTCTTTCATCACTCTTCTTTCGTGATCAAAAACAGCTGCTCAGTGATAGCAGCTGCCTACTAAGGTCTATTTTCGGAGTTGGCTCTAATAATAGCACGTAGTACAGTGATGTCAAAAGTTTGTCCAGATGGGACAAGTTCAATCCAGTGTAGGCTATCAATCTTTCATGATTTTTTTTGTTACCAACTGAGTGTTTAGTTACAAAATGTAGCTTGATAGAAAATACTTGGACAAACTTATTGCATTTTCCCAAAGTATAAAACATTTTGATACTGTTCTGATAGAGAAAATCACCTATTAGTTCAAGCTATTCCAATGCAATCTTTTCCCCATAATGACTTTAAAACCTAGCTTTGATTATTGGCCGATGCCAAGTACCCCTCCAATCCTTCTGTGATTCAAAAACGTATTTTTTAAATACTGGTAGAAAAAAAATTGTTATTCTTTAAGCTTGGACCAACACAATACTCTCTGCTAACACCCGAATTATATCTGTCATGTGTTCATTTTGGGGGGTCATGTGATCGAACCCATTGACTGGCATACTTGCCGATACAGGATGGATGGATTGTTGTTAAAGAATTTCATATAATACCAAGCGCCAGGCCCGCGTTAGCAGCAGACTAAACAGAAGATATTGGATAGATAGATGCATGAGTATTTATGGTGATAAGCTTTAGCTGATGACAGACTCAAGCTGACCCAGACCTCACCACCATTATCTCTTTCCAGGCCTCACCGCTAATACGACCAGCACCCTGTCAACACATGGAGAAAAAACATGCCTCCTGCTCTTATACATGCTTACTCCTACATTATGCTCCGGTTTTCATCAGTTCTGTCTCTGTGGAAGAGGTATAACTTAGACTAAATACCCTAGGTTGTGATTTACTGTCACTTAGGGCTCGGTTAATTACCTGACAATGACAGGGCGCAGACACACCTATGATAGACGAGCGCTATATGAGGTAGGTGGTGGTTTTACCAAAATGATAAAGAGGAAACCAAGAAGAGTGTTGTTCCAGTATCAAATCATAGAGCTCATAATGATACACAGATGCTGACACAAAGTCTTCTGTGTTATTTGTTTGGGTTTATCCTTCGTCATTTAGCACAATGGCTTGTCATCATTTCTTGTGTTTACTGAAAAGTCAGTGTGTTATACAGAGTTTCTTAAACACTGCATGTGACTCTGAAGTCCTACTCCTACAGTATATCTACTGTCCTTAGACTCTTTGGTCCAATTAACTGCATTTTTTCCATCTTTCTTTTTTTTTTACTTTTAAAAGTATAGTAAGTTGTAACATTCCTCTACAGCTTCAAGGGTCACCATTTGTAATTGACTAATGGATGTGAAACAGAGACTACACAAGTCCTTAAAGTAACTAGGCCTGCACAATATAAGAAAGATCTTTGACCTGGGATAACATTGTTCAATATTGCAATAACAATACGAAGCGCCATAAATAAAGACTAGTCAGTGCATATTAGCTAGTACTTGCATTTTTCTCGTATTTTAAGCAATATACCCATGTTTGCAACGTGACCCTCCTGAATCTAAAATACTTTTTTTTACACCCTTAAATTGGCCCAATACATCTGAGGGTAGCTGGTAGCTAGCTTGAACTTCATCTGACTGTAATAATCAATATGGTGTAAAATCATGAACACTACCCAGGACTCCATCCCAAAGTTAAAATGTATTAATGCTAAATCAGAAATCATTGCTTGTTTACACAATCTTTTTGATTGCAAACATTTGAGACTTCTACCATGTGTCTTTTGGGAATGCTCATCGCGATAACAGTTAAATCACAATTAATTACACAGTCTTAATAGGAATCAATCAAACAGAGAGGTAAAAAAGAAAAGCTCTGAAAAGTGATGGAAATCTTAAGGGACCCAAACATATATCTTGACCTTTGTCTTCACTTTGTTCCTGTGCCTCCAAATAACTTTTTAATTGACTTAACTTTATCAAAGAGGCCTTTCACAAAAGTCAGTGCTGAACTTGTTGAACCTCAAGAAGAGTCTCTGTTGTTTGATCGAGTCAAGCAGAGTTTCTTAAGAGCACAGTATTACATTTGGGACTTACATGATGTCGACTCTTTGAGTATGGAACTCGTTCACATGACAAAGACACAGGACTCTATTCATTAAAGTAACCTTACAGATTATATAGTTAACCTTGAGTGTAGCATTTTGATCACAGTTTTCTTCCTATCAATCTCTCTGAACATACTGAAATCCAAAAATTAGTATTGGTTGTTTGGACACCTGGTCCTTGTATAGTATAGTTAGCCATCTACTCACCAATATTGGACAGTGAATCACCTTAATGACTTGTCCTTCTCATGCTTTGAAGAGAGACCGATATCAGGAAACTAAATAATGGAATTGTCGCAACATCTCGCATGAATTTCACGGATGTGATTAAACCTTACTCCATCAATTGGTCTCCAAATGATTGAAAGACTAATCTTGAACATTTGACGTATTCAACCATGTAAGAGATAGACAGAGAAGGAATGCTCAACCCTTAAAGCAGTCACAGAATAATAAAGATCTACGTTCACTGTCCAAAAAAAGACCACTTAGTTCATATATTTAACTAATCCCAGTTTATCCTTCACTCAAATGTTATTCATTCTTCTGGTCCCTGAAGACTAGAATTGTCAAAGTGTTGATTTTATTAACCGCCATGAGCGACCAGTTGTTGCCTCTGCTAAAGATAGCCCCATTGTTTAGATCAGCCATGACATGTGTTGGAACATGCTCGTTGTTCCTGCTTTTATTTCTGTCATGACTGCACCCAGACAAGTCCCGCCACTATCCGTCCTCTCTCTAATCCACGTCAGCGACAACAAATGACAAATCACTGGCTTCACTGTTTTCATAAGTCATTTGACGACCTCAGCAGCTCTCTGTCACAAGCAAAACTCAGCATCCCATTACCTCATAACTCTGATATGGAGGAGTGAGTTTAGGCGGGCAGCGTGGTTTGATGATTCAGCGTTGGTCACATCCTTGTTGACCCAGTAGGACATCAGATAATGATGAGTCTGTGCTGATTCTCAAAGTGGACCCACATCTCCCATGTCCAGGCGATAAAGACGTGGAAAAAAAAACATTGGAGCTATCTATAGGCAGAAGGTCAAATAGCTGTGGACAGTAGATTTTTTAAATGTATATAACACCAAGGACTTCTTCAGATTCATGAGTTTTTTTTAAGATCTTATGCCAAGAGTCATATTTAAAAAAAAATAAAACAATTACATAGATACCTTTTTTTTGTTTCCGTAGGTATATTTTACATGGATTTCGCAATGATACAGACAAACATTCCTTACGCCAAAAGATGCTGCTCAGGATAGTTTACAGGGCAGTTGAGACCAATGCATATGTCAATAGAGAAAGTTGAATAAAAATGAGGGGAAAGGGGCGCGCTGGTGGCGCAATGGTTAGGGCGCGCAGCCCATGTATTGAGGCTGTCGTCTCAAGCGGGCGGCCCAGGTTCGCATCCCGCCTGTGGTCCCTCTCCTGCATGTCGTTCCCCGCTCTCTCTCCCTGGTTTCCGACTCTATCCACTGTCCTATCTCTCCATTAAAGGCACAAAAAGCCCCCCAAAAAAATCTTTAAAAAATAATGAGGGGAAAACACAATGGAACGGCTTACTATACAAAATAATTCTAAAAGTTGAACAAATTGTGTTAAATATATTTCAGTGTTTGAACTGTAAATTGTATCTTAAAGCTATTTTGAGAGGTTTTTAGTTGTTTATGAAACAGACTAAAATGACCACTGATTCCACTGCATGACAAAACCATCAGCAATGAGATTATTTCTGTATAGTTATTTTTTTTTACTGATGTAAACGCTGGCGGGGGTAGACACTTAGTGAAACAGCCTCTCTTTAAATGTCCACTACTTAGATTCACAATGAGTGATACGTTTGACTGTTAAAAGATAAAATGATGAAAGTTTTCTTCACAAAACATGACTTATGTTCAGGACAAGTTAAGCTAGGAGACTGGAGACTGTCCAGAGGCGGCGCCAAAATCCACACAAACTTTAAGCTCCTCACAGAAGCTTTGAACGACTTATGTTGAAATACATCTTTTTTTTTAAATCAACATATACAAATCTCATTGTGATTTAATTGAATATATTTGATATGATCTTTTTTCATTATGAGCCTACAGTACAGTTTATATCCAAGAAGTTTTATTATCCTTCCGAATTTTCCCTAGGGGATAGATGAAGTATTTCTGATTCTGAGAGAGACCCCTACAAACATATTCAAGATGTAGCCGTTATTACATCAATCTGTGAATAGTAGAATCAAAGGATTGTGCAAATTGCATGTTCTTTGACAAACAATTATATATTTCATGCACTGATGATAAGAAAATAACCTTATGGATTGACTGGAGATTGTAGATATTATTTGTATAAAGGACATCATTTGGACTCTAGCATGTGTGGGGTCTGAGTTATAACTCCCCCCCACTCCGTCATCAGAGCCCCTATTCCTGTCTCTGCATCTCTGTTAATGACACCAACTGTGTGTGTGCACATGTGCGCTGTTTAAATAGCCAAAACAGCTGGGATTTTGGAGTAATAACTGACGTCTGTGGTGAAGTGAGAGTGATTGCGTTTAGGGCTCAGGCTGTGGCATCAGTGTGTGTCATCTGCAGAGGGATGTGTGTTATCCATTAAAGTAAATGGGGGAAAAATCCTGCAGCTGAATGTAGGGCAGGGGTCTCAGTGAGGCAGAGTGGGGGGTTGAGTTCTCGCTCTCCATCCTGGAATTTACTCCCAGCCCTCAAAAACCTCAGACTTTCGAAATGTGTCACCACCTAGCTATGTCTTTCTTCATAAGAAGATCCCAGCGAAGTACAAGTGTGGTAAATGAAAGAAGTGCATGCATGAATACATGAATGGATGAATATAACGCTCATTGGCGCACAGAAGCTCCACTGCCAACTAAGGATTTCTTTTTAGACAACACAATCCATTCTGACAGGATAACTGGAGAGCACTGATTTGATTAAGTTTTCAGCCAGAGTTTTCCAGGATCTCCGAGCTTTGGAGATTGGTTCTCATAACTTTTTTTTGAAGGTTTTCTGAGTCGTGCCTGTGTCTCATTTATGCAGTTACAAATATCCATTATAGTTAACATCTTAGCAAAGTCAGATTTCCACCATCAGCCTTAGATTGGATGAAGTGCCTAAAGCACATATGGATGGTACTTTGGTTTCATAGCCAGCTATCCAGGCAGATTATTCATTTATCATTTTTATCTCCTGATTTCGTCTTTTTTTAAAATGTATCTGAATTTAGTATGATAAAAAATCATCCATATCATCTGTGTCTATTCTACAGAGGTGTCAAAAGTGCACGCTTTACTCAATTGGGAGTACTGATATGTAAAATTTAAAAAACGTATATTTCTCCACTGAAGTTAAAGTAAAAAGTTCTGCAAAATAAACTACAGCATGAAAACTAATAGTAAGATGAAGGAGAATTCTATTTTTTGATGTCATCTTGTGTAATACGTATTTGTCATGCATGATATGCACTGATGGATATGCAAACATGTCTCTCCTATGTATCATTATCCAGTTTTCAGGAATCATGCTCAAATTTGAAAGCTGATGCAAAAATCTCTTGTATAAGATGCACTTTTATTACCTATTCTTCATATAAAAAGTTGGCTGCGTCATATACACCGATGCCGATATTCAGGCCTTTATGTTAATTTTAATATTGTAAAAGTACCTAAAAAAGCATTACAGCCATAGTAACAAAAAATAAGTATCATAACCGAATTTCCCCCTGGGATTTAATAAAGTATTTCTGATAATTGATGTTCAAATGTTGGATGTACTGTAAAGGACAGGTTGTCAAAAGTGAATTATAAAGGAAGGTTTAGATGGTATGTTGATGTGATATTTAGTGAATAGAAAACAGATAGTTCACTTTAAAGCTCCTGTGAGGAGTTTGTAGCTGGTGATGAAACAGACAGCAGTTAACACTGATACCTTCATATCACCCACAGAAGTTAACAAGACAACCAGTCATTTTGAATGCTTGTCACTGACTGTCATTGGGTCACTTTAGGATGAAGAAACTTCACATAAGTACAGTAACAAAGTATTTATACTCGCTGGTTACTTTCAATTTCTGCTGTTTTAACACCACTGCACACTCTGAATCATTTAAGGCTCCTTTATGGTGACCATAGCCTTAGTGTATGTGAAATAAAGACACACAAACTCATAAGGTGACCTTACAAAGTAGTGGAGAAGGTTTGGTCACACATGTAAACATCAAATGGAGAAAACCAACAAGAAGTCCTCAGCTCAGACCACCAGTCCCCCGATAGAGTTCACATTACCCCAGACCTTAAACCTGGTCTACTTTGTATACACAAGACTGAATGTGTTAATCATGTCCTGTGACCCACACTCATGCAAGTATGTAGACACATGTAGCTATTTATCTTCACGGAGGTAGGTAGTGTATCATTGGGGGAAGATAAACACGACCATAATGCCTCCAAACTTACTACCCTTTATTAGACCCATTTAAACATTACACACGTTTGTTTATCTCTTACATGTGATGCTTTCAAAGGCGCACTAACTTTGAGACACAGACAAACACACTGGTGCTCAATCGGCTGCTGTCAGCTGGTTGCTGTTAGAGTGTGACGCTGGGGGTCGGAGGGAGGGGGGGGGGGGGGGGGAAGCAGAAGGGAGGGAGAGGAGGAAGAATGTAATCTCAACACCTTCAGGTTCTGCCCTATTCACCTTGTTGTTCTGCAGGAATTCCATTAGCTAAGTGAAATGCTTGTGTGTGTGTGTGTGTGTGTGTGTGTGTGTGTGTGTGTGTGTGTGTGTGTGTGTGTGTGTGTGTGTGTGTGTGTGTGTGTGTGTGTGTGTGTGTGTGTGTGTGTGTGTGTGTGTGTGTGTGTGTGTGTGTGTGTGTGTGTGTGTGTGTGTGTGTGTGTGTGTGTGTGTGTGTGTGTGTGTGTGTGTGTGTGTGTGTGTGTGTGTGTGTGTGTGTGTTTGCAGGTTTGTATGTGTGGGGGTGGATGGGCTCGTAAATGTGAGCGGGCAGATGTCTGCATGTCTGTCTGTGTGATGTCTGATTAGGACGCAGGAGAAAGAGCTCAAGCTGAAATAAAATGTGTTTCTTAAGTCCATTTTTATAAGTATTGATTCAAGTCTTTGTAGGCGCTGCCGCGTGTGCGCGTGTGCGTGTGTGTGTGTATCAAGTGGGTCTCAGACGGAGCTTTAATGTTGTAGATTAAGCAGGCTCTCACTGTGTGCTGATTGAAACCAGACGCTTTGCTTGCGCACACACACACACACACACCAGCACAGTGTTTCAATGCACCCTTTCCAACCTTTTTTTTCTAGAATTTGTTTGAACTATACCTTTAACTGAAGACAAATATCTAAAAAATTACACGTTTAGTAATCTAGATCATTTTGTTATCGAGCTAAAACGAAATGTCCAGGGCTCTCCATTTCTTCATTTAGCTGCAAACTATTCCCATCTCCTGCTAACACACTTGATTTCGAAGTTTCTCATACGCCCGTCCCGTGTTTCACTGCAGTTTTATGATTATACAGTAAATCTCAACTGGACCAGACCTGGGTCAAGTTGCACACAATTCTTGACTTTAGCTTCACCCTCATAAGAGTATCATTTAGATGAGGTTCACCACATTAAAACAGCTTAGAGCGCACCACAGGAAAAAGTCATATCGTAGATTAAGCTGTCGTTTTGGGGCCAAAATCTCAGAGGGCTAAAGCAGACCAAGCTCAAAATAAGCTCTAAAACAATCTCCAAAATATTTACTCCACAGCAGCCCCCCCCCCCCCCCCCCCATGTAAACTTATAAAGGTTAAAATATGGTCAAATTGTTGGCCTAGGTCTGATCACATCTCAGATTTAGCCTGGTTTAATATTTCATTATATCCGCTCGGGCTTACAGAGAGCTTTGTCCTGACTGCGTTGGTCAGCATACGGACCAAACACACACACACACACACACACACACACACGAGACCACAGTGAAAACAAAGCTAGGCTCTGCCAGTGTAAACACAGGCATTGTTATGGGCACTCTTTTCCCGCCTCGTGCCTTTGCTCCCCATGGCGATCCAGAGCGCAGAGAGGTACAGGGCTGGAGACGGTCCAGTCTACTGGAGTTTATGTTTTAGAACTACGCAGACTCATTTGAGTTTATATGGCCACCCCATCATAGTGCAGGCTGCAGAGTGTGATTTATGTTCTCGATTTCTCTCCCTTGCACTTCTCTCTCTCTCTCTCTCTCTCTCTTTTTAACTGGTTCACTTTTCACTGCTTGGCTCCTTAAGTGTGGTTTGCGGCCTTATGCTTCGAGAGGTTGCAGCTTTTTGACTATTATTTTTAGAAAAGCAGCAGCAGTAATTTTACTGTACTGTGCCCACTTATGTCAACAGCGTAGAGCCAATGTACAATGTTTTTGTACTATGACGATTGGATATGTACGGAGGCCCAAAGCAGACATGCAACCGGACATTTGATTTACTACATTTTCCAGTTATTACAAGTCATTTTCAGTCCTTCTCTTGAAATCATGGACTTATTTATACATCACCATTTTTAACTGTATTTATTTTCTACAGTATTATTGACTTATATGTGTTGCATGTTTGCTGCATCTTTATGTATTATACTGAAATTTGCATTGTTTTTAATTTTAAGCTTGTTTCTCCTTATAAAATCTTATGCCTGTTTTGAAAAATACGTACATATTCGATGTTAATTAAGCGTGTTTAAATGTGTGTATATTTCTATTCATGCACATGTAGCTGTGAGTTTGCGTGCATGGGTTTGTCTTAATTATAGCTCCCTTCATTTAGTATAAATGCCGTAAAAAGAGTGTGTATATGTATCACATGATGGCGTCTCTCAGCTGTGACCCTGGGCCACATGTGCAGCCAATTAGGGCCAATCAGAAGGCTGTAATCAGGGCGTGGCGTGGGGACGGTGGCAACGTGGCAGTGGGGGGGGGGGTGTTAAGATCTGTGATTAGTGTGTCAGGCTGATGAGGAAGGACGGGGCAGAAAGGCAGAGAAACTCTTAATTTCTCTGCGTTTTCCACCACCATGTGGTGAGTTATGTTTATTTAGTTTATACCAACCAGACCGGGAGAAAATGGGAGTTTCAAATTCTTGGGTTTTTTATCCTATTTATGAGACAGATTGGTGCGGTTTGTCACATGGGATGATGCAATTACAGAGAGGTATTTAAATGTAAGACCATATGTTTGAACAACGGGCGACTAACCTGACACCGTATGAACTTTCCTGCTGTCTGTCAGGTGAGCCAGTCTGAGCAGATTTAAATAAAGACAAGAAATCATTTACTACCTTCAATAGTCTGGAATTAACCTCAGGACAGAAGGGAACCACATTTGAGCAAGCTCTTTGAAGTCTGTGAGTTTTAGTAGAGCAACTCTGCATTAAGGTTTCATAAAAAACGTATTCTCTCACTGCATGAATGCTCCCTAAAGCTCGGTCTCTCTTTGAAAGAAGAGAATAATGTATGTATGAGTACTTGAGTGTGACTTTGCATACTCTGACCTTGAATTGTTACATGACTTATTGAGGGACACATATCTCTTTTATGCTAGAATTAAATCAATCATGTTTTACCTAATGTAATACTTTCACAGCTTAATGTTGTCATTTGTAAAACACTCAAACCTAAACTAATCACTTTTAAAATGTTGCATTCCAGTCTTAAAAGTTTGTTTTTTTCCAACTGCAGACAAACAAACTAAAATTTGATAGTCTGAAATTGTAAAAAGGAAAATAAATCACCAGGTGTGATGTATATATTTTTTTTGTGACATGAAACGTTCTTGCATACATGCCACACTTTTGTCTTCCAACCCTCTTCAACAATTCACATCTGGACTACCAAATATTCTAGGATACCTGCGAGATCAGATGACATTGTTCCAAACAGTGACGACAGAAGACCCTTTTACATTGCAAGTCTGCAAGAGCAGCATATAAGCTCCGCCCTCTTATCACTGTTGTACTTATACATTGATTCAACAACAAGGTGATATTGTTGTCCCTATGTATGATTTCACACTGTGTTACGTTGTTGCGAGATCAGCAGGTGCTCCACATACACACAAACTTAGACGTGCACAAACACACACAGCTGTTACGCCAATGTTACTACCTCTGATGGCAAATCAGGAGTGGATCGACTTCCAACCATTCGGCCTCTGCATGTTGCACAGTGCAGGCCGACAAAACAGGGGTGAATATATCCTGTCTTGAACTGGCATTGTATAAGGGGCTAAAAGGCCTTTTTTATTACTCTCAACAGTTCCATCAGTCTTGCAATAATAATAGCACGTTCATGTTGCAATGGTGATGTAAGTGCAATTTATTTTATGTAGCTATAAAGCAATACTACTGCAAGTTAATCAATTGGTTATCAAAATATCACAGAACAATATCATATTCAAGTTGTAATGCAGCTAAGGTGTGTGTGCAGGTGCCATGGACATGAACACATCTTGTCAATCTTTAATGTCTATAAACCCATGAGGGGAAATATTGTATGTCATAAAACAATCTGAAGTACTGTACAGTAAATGTCTGCAGTCAAAAATTCATATTCAGCCTTTTAATCATTGCTTACAATAGGAAAGTTCTTGTAATAGATCCAGGTCATAAATAGTATCCAGTGGAGCGCAGCTTTGTGAGGTCTGCTCTGCTGCTTCCTGCTCTTTTGATTGACTTTTGGACCACTGCCAAAATCGGTTTTCTGGAAATTTGATCTGTGTGTTTATTCATCGGCATTTAAACAAACGGTCTGTTTTCACCAGAATTACATGTCAGAATTTTACTATTAGTGAATACTGATGTCAGCAGAACCCCTCCTGCTATTATTCGTCATCGCTGATTAGTTTGTGCAGAGCAATGGAAATGTAAGAATGGCCAATGGACAGACATCATCTGTGCAGCTGTAAATCATGGCGGATCTGACAGAGCAAACACACGGTGACCAGAGCGCGGCCCGGCCTCCAAAACCACATGTGAGCGGGCAGGAATGTATAGCCCACTGCATTGTGGGTTTGTGTCAGGGGGAAAGAGTGCAGACTCCCTGACTCACAGTACACTGTGAGGTTTGGGGATGTGAGAAGGTGAGGAGGAGGAGGAGGAGGAGTGGGCAGCAAAACTTTCGGGAATCAAAGTGCAAGGTCATGAGGAGTGTGTGAATCATGCTGTTTACAACTGTCTTGTTCATACCATAGACTGTTCACATGGACATAGTGTCAGTGACATCCACCATTGGTGTCTGAAGATGACTTTTGAAGCCCATCGGTCGTGGTTGTCTCATTGGAAATGCTGTCTCAAACTAACATTTTGTCAAGTTATAGACAAAGAGCTGAAGCCCGACTGTCAGTCAGATCAGCCACCCCTTGTTGTAAATAAAAGTTATAAATTCATAAAATCAAAACGGATGAGTTAATCAGCCCACGTACAGTGTGTGATGATAAAGAAATGAGCTATTCAGACCATATTTGATTTTTTTTTTTATCATGGCTGTAAAGATGAGACTCAAGGAACTGCAGTTTGTTTGTAGTTCCACGCTTTATTTTTCAACATTGAAGATTTCTTTGTTCAAACACATTTCCCAAACTGCAACTTCTGGAGTTGAAAAATTAAGCCAATGCAGAAGTGCCCCCACCCCCCCCCCCCCCTCCCTATGTTTTAGTCCATGTTCTATACAGTCTATAGTGGCTTTTACATCTCCATCACAATACTCTCTATTTTTACACTTATTTGATCATGTCCTTTGAATCATTTAAATGTAATCAATGGAAATCTCCATCCGTATGAAAAAAGGACCAACACTGACACTGTTGTCATACTACAGTAGGAAATATTGGACTTGCCTGTACGGTCTCAATAATCTTAGTCTATGTTGGAGCTGAAATGCTTAATTCATCGTTGCAACTTTCTTAAGAAAAATTAAATGTTTCAAGATTTTTTTCAAGCAAAAAAGCCATAAATCAACTTGGCCCAGCCTCGTAAGTGTGTAATTTAGCTAAGTTTTATGATCTATATAGGAAACTTTTGGTTTTGGCTTTGGGGAGTGTGTTTGACATAACAAGCAATTGAATCAGGTCCACTTCTGGCTTTGAGAAACTGCAATGGCAAGGAAATAAATTGTAAGTTGCAGCCCCAGTCCTAGAATAGAGCCTGAGGAACACTGTCATAATTATCTGAATGGAAAAAAATATATATTTCAACCACAATCATTTTATGTATAAACAGGTTTTTATTTTTACAAGGAACCCTCTCATTTGGATAGTTAATTAGGAGCTGTAACATATACCAATAAATTCTATGAATCATATTTATATGATGATATATGATGTGGCTTCTTCTGAATAAGAAAAAGGTCTCATTGCATTTACTGAGACTTTTCACTCGACTCTGCAATTCCTCTCACCTTTAGAGGCGTTTTAGTGTCTTACAGCTCGTTGTTTTGGTTGCAGCTTGGTTAATAAGGTTTACTCTTTCTGTAAGAAACCTCAGAAAACCCTCTGAATTCTTCTTACTCATTAACAAGAAAGCAGACACAAAGCTTGAATACAAACTGGTGGACATGATGGGGACTTCAGCAGTTTGAGTGTCAGAATTGGTTTTTTTTCTGGGTGAGGTGGAGACCAAACAAAGAGTGAATTTAAGATATGTATTAGATGGCAAGAAATACCACTCCACATAAATACAAAGGCTGCTCTCTGTGTGTGTGTTAGATTTGCAAAATGGAAACTTTTTGTGTATTATTTTTGTATTTACAACTTTTTCTCTTGACAACCATTTTGAAAAAAAAAAAAAAAAAAAAAAATCATACAACTGTTAGAAATGTTTAAATGTTTAAAAAAGATGCAAACTGGACATTTCAAAAAATACACAAAGGTCAAAAACAAGAGAATACAGCCTGTGACACAGTATTACTTTTGAATATGTCTAGACTTACTGGTTCTTCTTAAACTAGGAGATCTATACAAAAAATGGTTAAAACCAGATTAGATTTCCTCATTCACATTTCTGTCTGCCTTTATGAAGAACTAAACCAGAAGTGATCAACCTCCTTGTTAAATTTGACGTAATCTAATTTGTCTAATGTGTCTTTCTTTTTTTTTTGTTTCCCCCACCCCTCCCCTCCCCTCCTGTCCCCGACCTTCTCTTGTCTTTGAAGTTCCCAAGAAGTTGCTCCAGGAGCAGGGACCCAGACCGCCGGTGTTCTCCCCTCCACCCAGAGCCCATGACCCCAACATAGTGGGAGACAGCCCTCCTGAGGGGAGCTCAGTCAAAAGCCCTGACTCTGTTCCAGGTGAGCCAAACGACAAACACATAAGCTTTTTCACTCTCGCCGCCTCCCGTGGAGAGCAGTTAACACTGAACAGTCCCGAGGCCTCCCAGGCATCAAGAGAAACAGTAACTCAGGTCTAAAGTCAGGGCATATATGTATGTATATTTAAAGTCACACGAGTTCAACTGTTTCCATATGTAGCAGAGCCATGAGCCGTCGTTTTGGACCATTTATGATGATTGGTTTTAAAAATATACTGCTTTCCAAGAGGCAGTTATATGTGCCCACATTCTGCTATATGGTCAAACTCCCATAAAGAGAAAGACGGAGGAGACAGAGGCAGAACAATGCAATGAAAGAGTGAAAACAAGGAGACGCCAGCGAGGAAGGAAACTTAAACAAAGCTTTATTCATGAGGAAAGGTGGCCTGTGTCCAGCACACTAAAGCACTCTCCTCGTCTACCGGCTCTGTACTAATTAGGAGGATAGACGGATGGACCGAGAGTTAGAGGAGAGGGGGGGGGGAGCGGACAGGAGATGTTTGCTGTCCAGTTGGCAACACACGAGTGGCTTCGTTTCCTGCTCCGGCTTTATCCAGACAAACCTGTTTCTACCTCTGATGTTCTGATGGTGGGGTGAGGAATAAAAAAGAAGGGGAGGTGAGGGGCGGAATATGAAGGCGCAACAATGAGTGTTGTAGTGTAAATATGCTGCGATGTCCCACATCCTGAGATTCTCTCTTCATTTTTCTCATTTGTTTTCTGGACATGGAGGATGGAAAAAAAAAAAAAAAAAAAAGGAAAATCTTTTACTGCTTGGTTTTTATTCACGTGTCAGTCGGATCACATTTTGTAAAACGTATTTGGAAATATGCCCACGAGGGTTAGAGGACGAAATTGTTAAAAACTGGCAAATCTAAGCTGACAGCTAATTAGCTTAGCACAGAGACTGTAGAAAAGAGAGGGACACACTCTGAGGGATGTGGGCAGAATCATTTCTTGGCTGGGAGCGGGGACATTCTGGAGACTTTTTGTCACCATCCGATGGCAGGGCATCAGAAGATCATCCACACAGTGTGTAGGCCTATTCAGAGTGCCGTCTCAAGCTGCGATATTTACACACACACACACACACAAACACACACACACACCCTGTGACGTCTCGCCTTCAATCTGAACGTTGCAGAGGCGTAATCGGGGGGGGGGGGGAAAGTGATCCCCGATTCTGTACCTTATTCGGAGGGAGCAGGGGAGCTGAGCGCTGTGTGTTTGTGCGTGTCTGACTGTGTGTGTACGTGAAGCTCCCGCTGTGCCGTGCTTTCGGAATTCCGAAACACAACGTGAATTCACAAAGTGGGACATCAATACGACGCTGTTGAGGATTCATTATGAATGTGGAACTATTGCTAAAAACATAATTGTAATCATTCCCTGTAAAACTATACCTTTATACACTGTATGTACAGTAATCACAGTAGTGTCTATCTATCTATCTTTCCAGCTTTTATCAAGGCAGTGACTAGGCCAAGATGTCAACCTTCAAAAGCATCAAATTCCTTTTATGACCTCCGTTTTACAAAAACAGTCATCTTTAGAATCGTATATATTTTCTTCTTTGTTGGTCAACATAACTGTCATTTGTTTCTCAATGGAAGTTTAACCGAGCTTTTCGATGCCAACTGAGCGAACTATTCAAGTCACTCATTTCGATGTTTTTTTATATTAGCATCAGTAAAGAGTTTTCCAAGTTTTCAGAGGAAACTTTGGGATCTTTAAAGTTAGCTTGAAATAAAACTTAATGACCTTGATATGTCCTTAGCGGCAGAATTAGATGGTAGAAAACAGAAACAACTGTTAAACAAAGTTAAAGAATTTAAAACACGAGTTTCTGTCGTCTCTATATTTGGTCGTCCTAACTTCCTGTTACTGCGCTGATGTTTCTGCACTGTAAAAGCTCATCTATCCTCAGCAGCGTCTCTTCCCTGGAATATATGGCCATTCTAATAAGTGTACACTCCCGAATTAATCATGCGAGAGGAATTTCCTCGGAAAAGCTACATTTTCCATTCGTGTTCTGTGTTGATGTTGGGTTTTTTTTTTTAGCGCTGTGACTGTTTCCTGTTGACGATTTGTCTGCCTCTCTCTATGTGTGTTGAAGAGAGAGAGAGAGAGAGAGAGAGATTGTGGTCTGTTGGCAGAATGTTACCTGATGTTTGCTTCACCGCAGCAGTGGGTCCAGGTGGAAACATTTACCTCCTCAGTGAGCAATTCCAGTCTAAACTGCATTTATCAGATAAAGTGAGCCTGACACACCTTAGACGCTCTGCAATTTGAGGTCATCAGTGTGTGTGTGTGTGTGTGTGTGTGTGACAGTTCACCAAAACATGCTTACACACACTGACCAAAAATCACGCATGTAAACATGACTTTACACACAGAATAAGAGCACTGCACTGAATGAGTTGTGTTTTTTTTTTTTCCCCCAGTGAGGCTTTGCTTACTCATAGAGCTAAAGTTACTGTAGTAACACCTAAACACTCCTTCAGCTTTAACTGGAGGCGACCGCTTGCTAAATGAAAGTAATCAAATCACTCTGCACTCCTTTGTTCCTTCAGCTGCACTCCTCCACTCACAACACACGGCAGCATGTAAACACTTTAAGGAGCCACGCTGTGATGAACGTCCAGAGACAGAGGAGGAAACAGTCGTTCCCGTCTATTAATAGTTTTCAAGACATTTCTGGAGGGAGCTGTTTTGAATTGTTGCCAAAGTGCAAAGTCTTCCCATGTGCTTCTTAACGACCTGAGTCAGAATGAATCCTACACAAGCGGATGTTGTGTTATCTTCTGAATCACACAACTCCCTGAGAGAGAGAGAGAGAGTGTGTGTGTGTGTGTGTGCGTATGTCTTTTATGTGTGATGTATCCTTTCTTGCAGAAGCACAATGTCCTGAAATGAAACCACACAGAGCTGACTCAATGGTCTGAATGCTGTAGTCACAATACCTCGGAGACAATACGCACTAACTTTACTGTAACTGACCGAAACAGTGCCGTCATCATCTGACTGTAAATGTGACTCCAAAAAAAAAAAAACTGCTTCCTTATTTAAAACACATTCTGCTTAGTGATTTTAACTGAGCTGTTTTTACTCTGTTGTCTCATGCAGATAGGAAGAAGGTCAGGGAGACTAATCCGGACGAGGAGAAGTTTCCACGACCTGCAGAAGGAGTTGGACGAGGAGGAGGAGGAGGAGGAGGAGGAGGAGGAGGAGGAGGTGGAGTAGAAGGGGAAAGTCCACGACGCCCCCCAGACATGAACCCCATCATCAACTCCACCTCTAGCACCAACATGGCCCTCATCAGCAACGCACTGGCAGCCTACACTTACATATCAGGTGAGGTTATATTTCCTTAAACTTAGCGAGAACAGGATCTACTTTTTCCTGTTATCGTTCTCGACCGATAACGGGGCTTTTAGTGCACGCTTTCATGTGTGGCACATGTGTGTGGCATGCTATCTTTCTGGGTAATATCCCCCATTTCCTTTTTTTTCCTGGGACTGAAAGGAGGGTAAATGTAGGCCAGAGGAATGCAGATGTAAGATAACAGCCACATACACACACTGTCAGTCACCTGCTTCAGCCAGCTGCTGTGATACTTTGAATACTTCCTGCTTTAAAGCCGCAAATTCACTTCCAATAAACGGCAACAGAGACGCACAGTTACGTTTTTGAACTAGTTGTGTTGGTTGAGCCACATGAAGGCGAAATTAACGTCAAAAGGTTGAATCTGTTTTTTTTTTCTGTTTTTGTTTGTCTACTTCTTGCAGTTTGTAGAACTGTTGAATAAAAGCAAAATCACACTCCAGGTTGAGATGAAGTAGCAATTAGCCGTGTTGATATTCAGTATAACAGCACTCCCTCTCTTTTGATATTGCTTAAATATTACACCATCAAAAGTATTTAATTACAACCCTCAAGTCACCATAACAAGATTTACTCGTATAACAAAAATCAGAGACATAGTGGAAGATGCAGCCAGGGTTGGTTACGATAAGTCATGCAAATACTCGTTTCAAAGGGAAATGAGAGATCAGTTTCAAAGATCCAATTAAATGTTTGACATGTTTTTGTAAGAAAGTAACTAAACTAACTCTTTTTTTTCCCCAGACCACCCAGAGAGGGCCGCACTCTTCTTCGTCTGTGGCGTGTGTCTGGGCCTCTTCCTGACGCTCTTCGCCCTGGTGGTCCAGATCTCCTGCCGCACCGACTGCCAGCCCCGCCAGCGGCCTCCCGCCAAAAAGCGAGCCCGTCCCGCCGACTCGTCCTCGGATTCCAGCGACTCTGACTCGGACTGGGACACCACTTCGGACCTGTCCGCTCGACGGCACCGGCGGTTTGAACGCACGCTGAACATGAACGTGTTCACGTCGGCGGAGGAGCTGGAGAGGGCGCAGAGGCTGGAGGAAAGGGAGCGGATCATACGAGAGATCTGGATGAACGGGCAGCCAGATATTCCAGGGACACGGAGCCTCAACAGGTATTACTAAAGACTGCAAAGGGACTTGAAAAAACTTTGGGATGCACTTGGCCCTTTATGAAGCTTTACAAGCCAGCAGGCAGAAGTAACTGTGGACTCACGTTGTTGAGAGCAGTTTTTTTTTGCAGACTTGAAGAAACCCGGATTGCATATTCCTCGGGGTATCATAAGCTGCAAGGGAATAAGCTCCCTCTCTGCATGGTAAGCTCGCCTCTTAGCTGCCCTCTTTCTGCCGGAAGCAAGGGGTGAAAGGCTATGCAGCCTTGCCCATGACCTCAGCACGCCGTTTTTGAAGTGGGGATTTATGGGTAAGCTACGTTAGACACACACAGGCATGCAGAGACTACATGGTGTCTGAAGGACCAAGGCCAGATGAGTCTGTTTGAACTGCAGGAGCCCGAGACACTAGAGAGTTTTCTGCTCAGGAACCTCCAGTATTCAAGTGTGGACTTTAAAGAGAGAGAGAGAGAGAGAGAGAGAGCAGAAAACATTGTACTGGGCAGTGGGACAATCTAAGACAATCTTCAAGAAAAACCATGCTGCCTTTTGAACATTAATGAAACCAAAAGATATTTTTGAGAAATCATCTCAACCCTTATGAAATCTATTTTATAATATTTAATAGTTTATTGATGTTGTGTATTTTGTTTTTGTTCTCAAGTATGGTTTGTTTTATGAGATATTTTTATACTTATTGCGAAGGTTGTCTGGCACCTCAGGGATGCAATCCTAGTGTTTCTGTGTTTGGGTGATGTATTTGCTTCCTGAAAAAGGGGGATCGGCCCATTTAAACAGTGATGTCAGCATTTAAAGAAAAAGAGTTAGATCTATCTTATCTATAAAGAGCCTCAAAGAGGTTTTTAGTGATTCAAGCTTATTTTTGATACAGTATGTTTAATTCACAGTGCAGTGCCTTTTCTAGCAGTTAAAATGCTTTTGTCAATAGTGCAGCTGGTGTATAGTGTGGTCAAAGGATTTATCAATTGGTTATCCCAAATGTATCTCATCAAATGTGTATGCAAAAATTAGAAATATTTTCAGAGTATAGCTATTTTGTGCCATTTAATTTTCTAGATTGAATCGACTTTTTTTTTCACTCCCTCGTATGCAAATGTAAGGTCTCTTGTCGGTCGTGCTTTACTTCTAAAGATACAAGTGCTAAAGCAGATGCTCATTACAGTACTCTGGAGAAGGAACCAGAACTGAGAACAGTGGAAATGCAAATACTTAAATCATGTTGCCAGTTTTATAAATAAGCTATCGTCAATCCAGTTGCGTACGTGCTGCCCTGGATTCAAGTGTAAAATAGTAAATAGATTTGAGAAGAAGGCTTGGTATTTTCCTGACTGAGAGTTTAATTGAGAGCACACAGGACATATTAGGGTCATCCACATAGAGTTTTTATAAAAGTCAGTTTTAAATGTTTTGAATGGGATTAAGTAGTGCCAATAGCTGGTAAATTGAGACCAAAATATGACTCCTGTGCTTGGAATAAACTGTGTTCAAAAATAAAACTGTTCTCTGTTTTGTTTTATTTTGCGCATTTTCCTCCGGAGTCATTTATCTTTTTGAAACAGCCTTGATTCCTTTCCTCCTATTCTCTCTGTGTGGCCAAGTCCACTGCATGTAGGATGCAGCTAGAGGAGGCAATGGAGAGGCACACATGCATGTCTTATACTAAACTATAGCCTAGTTATGATCTATAGTGATGATTGAGAAAAAAGAAACAGATCTCTTTTCATAGTGATATATATCTTATACAAAAAGATAAATAAAGATTATGCTATAAAAGGCATCTTGTGTGGGACTATTTATGAAGACTTGTGGGCTGTGAGATTAGTGAGATGTATTGGTGTTGGTCGCCCTCTGGTGGTGAACATAGTGATCTTGATTTTGCAGGCTATAAATTAAGCGTTGGTAAATAAAATATCGTTGATTTATAATACAGTCAATTACAACAATAGCAATTAACTGTCTTAATATCAAGTAAAATTAATTTCCTGTTTGAGAAGTAGGCTAGAGACCTCTCATCAGAGAACGACACTGAAAAGTGACTAAATATGGAAGATAATTCAGTCTTAGTTTTTTTTTTATGTTGTCAATATGTTTTTTTTTAATTTGGATAATGATTTTTTTACTGTTAGTAGTGTTTTGATATTTCTTATCATAGAATTCAATTACAAATATTTGTTTGTTCTTTTCTTGTAATTGTTGCCGTCGTCCCGTTTCCATGGAAACCACAAACTTTTAACTCGGTATCGGCTGCAGGTCCCTAGTTTTAAACGGCCATCAAAACCCGAGTTTTATCCACAAATTACGGCTATTCTTTTGTTTGTCATTTTGTTCAGACAAGACGTCAAAAAATCTTCATCAAAGAGGACAATGTCCTGGAACTGGAATAGCCACGGGTTACCATTTTTACCGGGATACAGTTTCCCTGATGTAACGGTAAGGAAGTTAAAACTATAGATATATATATATATTTAAGATGAGTAACGTTAGACTTAAATAAGGGCCAGTATAAGTTAATATTAGTTAAGAAAATTACTTTTCATCGTCTGTAACTATTTATGTTTATTTAAATTATACTTTGTCGTATATGTAGCTTCCTGCATTCCTCAAGTGCTAATGTAACTGAGCGGTGTTTTGGGATAATGGCTTGAATTAAAGTCTATCATAAACGTAGGATTTGTTAAATACAATTCTCTGTTGAAAACATTTCCAGTTTTATAATAGGCTACTGTGTCTTTGTCATGTAGCTACTATCTCATTCATCACTTTTTGTATCACAGTATTTGTGCAGACACAATAATTAGCTTTTGAATATAATACACTTACAATTTTTTAGGTTAATACACAAGTAGTACTTTCTAAAGTCAATTTTGAATCTCAAACCAGAGTTGATTGACTTCTCCTAAATGATGTTTCTGTACAGAAGTCGGCCTTCCATCGTCCTCAGACTCTGGACTATAAGAATGGCTACGCTCTGCCTCGCCGTCCGGCTGTGGGCATTGGACAGGAGCCACTCCTGTCAGAGCAGCTGATCCAGCAGGAGATCAGTGAGCTGTCCTTTCAAAACCCAGACACTACATATGGCTCCTTTGAACAGAGCCTAGCTGAAGAGTTCATCCCAGCTCATGTTGCCCTTGACAAGAAGGTAGGCTACTGTAACACTAATGAGGCCAGAATTCAAATACTTTAGCTTCTGTCCAACTAATAAGTCTGTCTTTTCTTCACCACAATTATGTCTTGTAGGTTCTCCACTTTCAAGCTTATTTTGAGGAAAGCGTAGTTTACTCCCCTGACGAGGAGTACCGCATACGCCCCGTTGACATTTACTACTACCTTGAGGATGACAGCATGTGCATCATTGAGCCAGTGGTGGAGAATTCTGGGATACCACAGGGGAAAAGGCTCAAACGCCAGCAACTGCCCAAGAATGAACGTGGAGATCATTACCTCTGGAAAGACCTCAACCTTGGCATGGAACTGGAGGTGTATGGGGTCAAGTACCACATCACACAGTGTGACCCTTTTACAAAGGTACGAAACTCATCTGTGTTTATGCTCCTGCTTCGTTGTTAGCTGCGTATCTGAAGCAAATGAGTGGATATCTCTCTCGTCGTTTATAGGAATTCATGGAGAGTGAGGGCATTGTACTCAACGACCCTGTGCCAATGCCTGTGGACCCTTATGGCAAACGTCGCAGAAACCTCCAGCCCTCTTTCACAACACCCTCTGAATTTGACAGCATGTATCGTTTTCTCACCATGGATCGTAAGGTAGGGGAGAGTTCTTTAATACCAGACTCACTTGGAGAATCAGGGCTGCAATAATATTTCCTATTATAAGTCATTTAGAATAAAAAAAGATCTGCTTGTGTTAACACCTCCACATTGTTATTTTGGCTCTTTAAAATACCAGAGGGCATTATGTGGCCAACACTATGGTTACCTTTATTGAAGTCAACTTTTTCTTGGTCAGGTGCTGCGTTTCTTTGCCCTGTGGGACGAGTCTGACTCTCTGTACGGGGAGACCAGGCCTGTTACAATCCACTACTTCCTGGTAGACGACACAGTGGAGATCAGAGAGGTCCATGAACCCAACAGTGGCCGAGATCCCTTCCCCATAGTGATGCGCAGACAGAAGCTGCCCAAGAAAATCAAACCCGAGTCTGGTGAGACTCCATACACTCGGTTTTAACTTTATGCAGAATTTGACAAGGTCTAATACAGTGCTTTGGACAGGTACCTCTTTACATCCAGTCATATACAGTGAAAATAAAAGATTTGAGCTTTAAATGTAACAACATATTCTGTTATTGAGTATTGCTTTTAATGTTTTTGTCATTTTATTTTTCACACTATAAAATGATCACTTCATAATAATTAAATTGTAGTTTTTTATAGTTATGTATTGCAAATATTGATTTTGCAGTAATATAAATCAACATATTAAAAAAAGGTGCAGTGACTAAGAAATGTAAAGAAAGGAGATAACAAGTATTTGAAAATTCACAAAGAGGCAACATCTTAGGAAAGCAACGAGCCCAAAATATTTATTTAGAGATGAACAAAAAAGAAAGTAAAAACACATCACAGGAAATAAAACTTTGTCTTCCTGTTTCCAGAGGGCTTTCCGCGCTGTGTGCTGGAAGTCTCAACAGAAGAAGTGGATGAATACTACTCCCCCAAAGACTTCCAGGTGGGCCAGACGATGAAACTGCTGGGTCGTCGCTTCCAGTTGAATGACTGCGACGGCTTTACTAAAGAGTACTACCAGAAGAACCACCCTGATCTGGATGTGAAGACCATAAAGATACCAAAGAAGACAGACAGACTTCAGGAGAAGAAGAAGGTGGTCCACTGGAATGTTTTTGTCAGATTTGTTTTAGTTTGGTTTCCTATAACCTGAGGGTCTATGACTTTAAATTGTTATACTTCATCATATTTTTTTTACCTGCGTTAACAGGAGATTCCTGCCTACAACGGTTTTGGTTCACTTGAAGATTCTCTCCAGAATTGTTTGTCTTTATATCCTGAGCCTCCCAAAAAGAACATGCTGAAGATGCTAGCGAACGGCAACAAAGTGCTGCGCTTCAGTGCCAGGCTGGTAAGACAGCGTGATCTGTTTGTGTTTTTTTTCTTTCACTGAACTTTCAGAGTGACGCATGGTTGCCTGTTGTTTACACAAAGGCCCAACTGGGGACACGAGTTGGAAATTAGTAACAGCTATATACTCTTTATGCAGCACATCAGTTTTATGCTTTGTATTGAAATTATGTTAAATTGCATTGTCCCTATTAAATAAATAAATTCAATTCAACAACAATAAAGATAATTTCTCCTTTTGGTCTCGTGTCTGTGATATTCCAGGACTCCCAGAACTCTGAAGATGAGGGCCGACGTTTCGTTTTGTCCTACTTCTTGGCAGATGACATGATCAGTATTTTCGAAAAGTCCACACGCAACTCTGGCATCATCGGGGGAAAGTTCCTGGAAAAAACGCGCATCCCCAAGCCCGGGTCTACAGTGGATAATCCTGAGTTCTACTCACCTGCAGACTTCGCTATCGGAGCCACAGTGGAGGGTAATCTCTCTGCCGAAACAACCTTTATTGATAAATCTACTCTTGTGTTCCTTATATCTTTTACATGCATGAAGCTTTGTCTGGAATCTTTCTTGTAGAGGATCATTACATAATTACACTAACAAGCTCGGCTCATGGCGTCTTCCTCCTCTACTTTCTTTGTTTTTCAGTTTTCAGCCATCGCTTTGTGCTAACGGATGCTGACTACTTTGTGCTGAAGTTTCTTGAGTCCATCTCGAGCCAAATTCCTGTTCAAACGCTGGACTCTCTGCGCCAGAAGCTGTGTGTGGGGACGACTAATAACCAGACAGCTGACCATAATGGTGAAAATTATAACAGCCATTAAGCAAACAATACCCCTCTGGATATAATCAAATCATGTATTGTTTTTTTAAGGTTTTAGATTCATCAAAAAATGATGCTCATCCTTTTTCTCATTCTTTACCAGGTGATGATGTAGCGGAGATATCGTAACCCTGATGACAGAGAAGGCCGGAGTGATGTTTACGCCCTAATAAATCAGACCACAAGACTATGAATTAAACCTTTTTGTGAGTCTTAATAAATATATACTGTTATAAAAAAAGGTCTGTGAAAAAGGTGATTTTTTTTTGTTGTTGTGTAAAATCTAACAGCTTCTGGAGTTGATCAAATACACCAATTGTTTGGTGCGCGTTTGGTTGAGTTACTGAAATACCATTCTCACGCCTGGCACACACACAGGTATTTTAAAGTAGGGATATAAGTTTTATAAAGACAACTGTAGTAGCTTGCAATACTTGTCTGAACTATAAAGTTTGCTAGAAACATAAATAATATGTCCCAATGCATGTGTGCCAAAGATTCCAGTTCAAGTATCTCCTTATTGAATTTTACATCCTGTCTGCAAGGAAAAAAACAAAAAGTTCAAAGGAAAAACATTTAGCATTTTTTTTTAAGTCAACCTGCACCACACCATTAGGACTGGTAAAACTTGTGCATGTGTCTGTCTCTATTTTCAACCTGACAATGCCTTGTTTCATTACTGCAAAAGATCACCAATTAAAAATTAATTTTAATATATGAATAAAATGAAAATATAAAAACATGTAGAAAACTCACAATGTAAGAGTTAAAAACATATTTCAGAAAAAATGAATTATTTAATAAAGTAAAGAACAAAAGAAAAGAAAAACACATGGAATGACATGCTGTAATGTCCATCATACATGCTCAATGATTATGTTAAGTGACCAGTGACAAATATAGGATTTTTTAAACAGATACATCATTATGAGGAGCCCAGGTCACCACTCTATGATTCCTGCCCTGACAGGGCAGAGTTTCTGTTAAGGTCGTGACACACTGAGCTCACATCTTATCATTACTTCTTACAATGACATCATCAGTAACATGTTTCTGCTCCAATAGACAAAACTAGAAAACAAGCGAAGCTGGCTCAATGGCGAGAGCTGAAAAACAGCTGCAACATCAGGCAACACTACGACCGATACAGTACTTCTGAATGAGGATCAACACATTCAACACTGACACACAGCAACGTGCGCCGCACACGGTGTTCACTTTACATTTGAATCATTATGCATAATGGTGCTCCTTAGGGTGGGATAGCAAAACTGTGTGGATGTATAAAAAAAAAAAAAAAAAATACTGATATGATGAGAAGAGTAAATGTCTTTAGGGCTCGAGTGATTCCTGTGGATTTTTTCGTTTTTCCAGCATTCAAGCCAAAGTCTGTAGCGACTGAGTCCTTGTAACATCTCAGGACACACTCGACGAGAAGCTCGGTGGACAGCGTCCGCAAGCTTCCTCGTGCTGAGAAACCTCAGCCGGGGGCCAAGGCTTCTGTTCAGGCCAGTCACTGTGATATCTTAAGGGGATTTGAGCTTTTTGGTCCGAGGAGAGGCTCCATTCTCAGCTTTAAGAACTCCGTTTTCATGATGACCAACTACAGGGAGGGACGGAGGTGAAAAGTCAAGATGAATGTTATCAGAATGATATTATCAGAAGATCACATCAGTGTGTATTAAAATATGGATGGTGTTGTAACTCACGCGAGTCTCTCTTCAGCGGCCGGAGGGCTTGTTTTGTGGCAGTCTTCTTGCGAAGAGCCTGCTCGTGTCTGAACTCCCTCCAGCGTCTCAGCTGGAAGCGGATAAACTTCCAGAGGAGCCAGGATTGAGTCAAACATACCAGCAGTAGAACGGTCATCCTGAAGGGGCCCCAAGGCAAGAAGATTAGTGTGAATGTGTGATTTGGGAAAAACAGACTTGACATTATGTGCTGAATTTTAACTTTCTAGCACCTGGTGTGTTTGAAAAGAAGTCTGAAGGATATTCTTTGAATTTGTCAGGGTTTGACAGCAGTTTTCTCATTTGCAACCTTTGCTGCTTTGTTTAAGAAAATCTGCTAATTCTTTCTCTTTTTCTGCCCGGGTGAGAGGTCTGCTGTCACATTTGATCACAAGCAGTAACACTCGGTGTTTAAATTGGAGTCAGTAAGTCAAAATATATCAACTGATTATAGGAATGACGATTCAGAGATACCTTCAAAGAACATTTCATATTGTGACTGAACATGGAGTAGGTTTTTGGAAGGTTATATTTCTGATTCTGACATTTGAACCTCAATATAAGGCTTGTGTAGTGTTGTTTTGTTGTTGTGTCTGAAGAGTGGTTTTCTGTCAATCAGTGTAAAACATCCTCGACAACATTCACAAAATCTCTGTAGTAAAACAATAAAACATTCAAAGTCAGCTCTTTCCCAATAAACTAGGCGACACGGGTATTTTTTTTTTTTTCTACATCAAAGTCATTACAGTAGCTGTAAAATATAACAGCAGCTCCACAGAATGAATCTTTGTCCTCATATGTGCACACAGAGTTCAGCACCTTATCAGTACACTGTTGAAGTTGCCCGTCTCCCAGTCCAGCCCCTGGTTCTCAGCTCGAGCCAAACCAAACCCAACGGCCAGGAACATCAGGGTCAGAGTGGCCATCCGTGTAAACACGAAGCTGACCGCCCACAGGTCAAACCTGGCGCACAACCACACACAAAGAAACAAAGAGTCACAAAGGTTTAAAAAAACAACAACAACAAAAAAAAAAGGATGTGAAACAGCAGCTGAGAGAGGAGGAGAGACGAGCCAAGTGTGCTTTCAAGTTAAGTTCATAGCAATGGAAATGTCCTGATTTTTTTCTTTTAATCAGACAAAAACAGCCCAACCATGAAGTCCAGTGACAACACTTACATTTTCTGATGGTTCTCATCAGTGAAGTAAAAGAGTCTGGCAATGTGGAAGCCCAATTCTGACACATACTGAAGAAAGAGGAGCACCAGACCCACACGACTCATACTGCACGAGAAAGAAGAGAGAAGGCCGGTGAGACGTGTGATTTAAAGACAATAATCCGTGTTTACACAGTATTTAGAAATCAAAAACCACATGGAAGAATCTTAGCAGTCAAACAGAGCAATTCCCCTTTAGCATTTTTTCTGTTGCTTGCATTTCCCTTAACAACACTTTCCATTCGCAGGTTTCTGCTGCTGGATGCTTACTTTAACAAATAGGCTGCAGAGATGTGCAGCAGATAGAGGCAGATGTACTGCAGCTGCCGGGAAATCTCCTCCTGAAAAATCAAACAGACTATTAGTGAAGGTGCAACACTTTTAAATACTGGTTTCTTTAGTTCAGAATCACCACAGTGTAATGCAGAAAAAACACACACACACACAATCTCACACACACACACACACTCTCTCTCTCACACACACACACACACACAGGCAGCTTATCTAGTCACACTCCAGAGCTCCTCTGGTTCCCAGGCCTCCTTACTGACCTTGCGTACTTTCTGGAAGTAGAGCTCTGGCAGGGAATGGAGCCAGTAAGCCAGCTGAGTGAGGTAGAAAAACTTCACCTGAAACCTGCAGCACAAACACACACAGACAGGAAGGAGGAGGAAGAAGAAGAAGAAGAGGCAGGGCGGAGAGAAAGTCAGAGAAATACATACAGTACATTCCCAGATTTGATTGGTATCTATTCACTATATGTCAGTGTTTTAAAAGAAACACTGACGCAACATAGTTCAGAGAAGACACAGTTTGACTGAGTTATTTTTATTCCCCAACTTGAAAGAGGAAATCACGTTTCCCTATTTGCATGAACGTTTCTGAGATCATGCATGCTTAATGTTTTGGCCCTGTGTGCAAGCTGCATGCAGCACGTTTTTTAAGGAACACTGCAGAAATAAGGTCACGATGAGGAGCTAAGAAGTACAAATATAGAACAAGAGCTAGATAACCAATCAACCAAGGCACGCAACCACGGCCCCCAAAACCCCTACACTGATCTGTGCCAATCATTACCTCCAGTTTTTGATTCCTAAGAGGGCTCCTACATGATTCATAAAAGGACTCAATCTAGTTTCATTTATCCTCATTATATTTAAGTTTATATGAACAAGGTAAAGTCACAAAACGTTGGTCTTTAAAAGGAAGTGATACGTTATACATTATTACAGATAAATTAAGCCCTTTAAAATGTGGCTTTTTTTTTAAAACAGCAGACATTAACAGCGCTCCAGATCAACAGTAACAACTTAGCAAAGTGCAAGTGTCCTATATTGTACAGTTAAATAAAAATAAGAAGAAGAGAGAATTGGGATTATCAATTCAGAATTTGTATTATTCTAAGCAAATATGCAATAGCTACTCAAATGTGTCAGCTCCTTAGATTTGTATGATAGTAAACTGGAAACATGAGTTCTCACTGGAGTTTAGGGGAAAAAAAAGAACCGGATTTTTTACGTCGACTTTCACTTGAGAAACTGTGAGGGAACTTTTCTTCATGAAAAAACAAACAGAAGTAGTATAACCATGTACCTTTAACCAAGTGTATCTTTCACTGAGGAGAAAACTAATTTAAGACAATGCTCTATACGTGTAGCTGTACTGCCCTCCCTTCCACAAAATGATTAAAAATATGTATTATTATTTTAATCAGAATCAGAAATACTTTATTAATCCCAGAGGGTAATTATAAGATAGATCTCCGCTCAGCTCGTGTTGTTGGGTTCTTGTGTTGCCTAGGTTCTTATGATGGTTCTTGTGATGGTCGGGTTATATATGTCTGTTGGGTATCGTGCACTTTGGGTTCTTTTCTGTTGAATTGTATTTAATTATTTTTAGTATTTTGCATTTGTTATGTTCTTGCTGTTGCTAATGTTCTTCTATGTTTGGTTTAGTTTGCTTTGGGTTTTTTTTTTCTTGTTTGTCAAAGCACTCTGTAAACCTGTGTTTTTAAAAGGTGCTATATAAATAAAGTTATTATTATTATTATTCTATATGGTAGAGTAAAACGTGAGTCATACCTGAGGTGAAGATGGGGATAGTTTTCCCAGAGGCTGCTGGGATGCAGGAGATATCCTTCCTGAGATCAAAGATAAAAAACACACTTGAAGCTGTCCTTTATTAGAGTGTGGTATGCTTTTAAATGTGACCTTCCCTTCACCAGACAGAAGTCCCCGAGTACAATATGACCACTCACTGTAATGAGGATGTAAAAAGTCCACACACTTGACACCAGGTGAAACACACACAGCTGACCCGACTCATTGAACTTTGTGTTCTTGCTCTTAGAGAGGTGGAGGCGCCGGTTCACTTTCTACATTATGAAAACAAAAAGAAACACAGATCATGCAGTGAACGCAGCTTGAAGCAGTCAGACTGGATGGCATGTTATCTCTGTCATTGTCATGCTTGAGGAAGTGTCACAGTAACACGAATAACTAGGGCAAGAAAAGACGACAGGCGCTATTTATAGCTGCCGCTGAAAACCCTCCTCTGAAGAACTATCCTGTTCAAAAAGACGCGTCTGAAACTGCGCTGATGGAGCTGAAATAACATCATCATTCCTCCTCGCAGGCCTGTTTCTAAACAATAGCACACAGGCCCAGACTTTGAGTTGGTGTCACATTCCGATCTTACTTCCTGCTTCCTGGTCCATCAACTTTTACAGCCAAAATCAGACTGGACTGCTGTCGGATTTAGCCAGAAAAAAAAAAAAAAAAAAAAAAAACTTGCATGCTGCAGTCATAAGTGAATACTGTATTCTAAGGGTCCATCATTTCTGACAGCTTACATAAAAGAAATTAAGCGCCTGATATATGGTATAAAGAGATCATGTTATATTGTACAATTGCAGTTATGTATTTCAATTAAATACTAAATAATCTATTTTATTTTAGGCGCATGAATTCAGATGAAAATATGGGGATGAGGACAAACATACAATTTTATAAACATGGAGAATCAAGTTTCTGATCAAAAATGAATAATTCACAGTTAATTAAAATGACGTTTGTATTGGAACAAAATAATGAATCCCTCATAACGTTGCAGTGACTGTATACTCACATCCAGAAGATACTCCTGCACCACTGCATGGAGGATGATGGCGATGAAGAAGTAGAAGAGGATGGTGGCACCATCCTTCCAACCGTAATGGTACAGCGTCACCTCGCCCTCTAAGCACACACAGGAGTGGTCACACACACACACAGCTTGTGTTTGCAATAACAGGCATGTTCAACAAGTGGAAGCACTGTAAACTCATTTTGTCTATCACAGTTCTATAACACTAATACAATAATGTAACATGCAGGGACAGCAGCACCAGACGTGAAATGGTGAAGTGTGTGAACTTTTCAGAACGGGGTAGATTCTGTAGTTCAGAGAGTGTGAATTCAAATGAATATATCAAGGAATCAAACTGCACGGCATACCTGGTGACAGTGTGGTGACATTGTACTGAGGCTGAATGAAGAGTATGGCCGTCTTGGCTGTTGCCTGGAAATTAGACAGCATGGTAATTGGCAACATATTTCAGTGTCAGTTTATTTGAAGTGGAACTCAAGCAAGAGGTCAGTGATCAGAGTGTCATCATGGGTCTGTTGGATTGTGAGATCATCATTACAGCCTGCTGGGAGCAGAAAATCTAACTGCTAACAGAGCTAAAACATTATTTTATTTTAAGCATGCCAGAGATATGCAATAGACCAGTGTTTTCTTACTTCTGTAAAGCTTGTAATCCATAGAAAATAATAGAGAAATATAAAGCAGTTTAACGTGTTTTTAATCTCAAAAGACAGTCTAATATATATGACACTGAAGGAAACAAAAAAGATTGACAAATTCTCCCCACAAATGATCTGAGCACCCATAATTATCAAAGTTGTTGTCCAGTTCACTGATGATAACAGGACAAAAGGGTGTTAACTCTACAAAGGTTAAATGTTCAAAGATTAACAGAAAGTGCCACATGCCTCTTTTTTTTTTTTTTTTTTAGGCTAATTGACGTGTGAGCGCTGATATGTAGCCTATATATTTAAAAAAAAAACCTCTGGGAACCATGGTGATAGCTTTAAGACCCATCTTTTATGACTTGGGACTTCATAAGGTGAGTGACACCACTTAAGGGACCCTGTTGGTCCCCTAGCCTCAGTTTGGGCACCACCACTCAGTTGGTTTTCCTGCACTGTAGTCAGCCACAGGTGACCTGTCAACGTCAAAAAAAAAAACCAAAAACAAATTAAAGGCAAGCTGTAGCACTGTTGTTCCTTTTTTCCGTACCAAGAAAAATGAAGGAAATACCCTTCTTTATTTTTCTCTCGGCCAGCTGTGTGAGAACTACCCAGGTTCCGGATTGAAAGTTCGCTATAATGCAAAGCGCATTCTGTGGATATTTATGAGACACCTAACTCATTCATCAGCTGAATGTCAGTGGGGGGGAAATCCCTCAGGTCAAGGTAGTCTTCAGTTCAACTGAGCACACAGCAGCCAGCAGAAGTGGCTCAGAGATTGAGACGTGGCAGTTAACTACGGCCATTAAGCTGGCAACAAAAAGTCAAATGGCTTCCTTCGTTACTTTTCAAAATAATACCTGCGACGGTCCAACAAATACGGAAACCCATTCTCGGCAACAAGCGTGTGCTTTTAATTTGAATGTCGAAAATCTACCAACTTCCGGTGTCGACCAGGCTTTTTGTGGTAACTAACAAATCTCTGAATCAAAATGTTGCAGCGGACTGTTTGATGGAAACTGGAACGAGAGATGGTCAAAAGGGTAAAACGTGAGATTTAGTAAGCATATAAAAGATACACTGTGCTGTTTTTGGAGTGGCCACTTATGACTCTGCCAATATAAAAGTTGTTAGGAAAGAAACAATTTTCGCAACAACTAAAACCGATAAAAAGTATCCAAAAAAAAACATGTCGAGTTGTTTTGTTATACCAAGCACCTTTCAGGTTTAACTTTCCGGCGCTGTTTGAAATCATTTAGCTACATTTTACAGCGAACAGTCACATTTATGGTTCACAAAACTTGTAAAAAAAAAAAACTGCAGCCACCATATCCGCGAAACTTTAGTCACTTACAAGGCTACAAGTTACAAGGCTTGGATGCAGTCAAACAAGCAAACATTTTTTTCCACGACACCAACTTATTTGATGTAATTAAGAATCGACTAAGCACCGAGATACATCTTTGAATGTGCAGCGGGCTTGCCATCTTAAAAACAGCTGAGCAGGACGAGAGGAAGAAAAGATAATCCTGAGTTCATCTCACCTCAAACATCAATCCAATCAAAATGAAAATCACCAGACTGAAGACGATGTCGGCGTGGTTCTGAATTAAGAATTCCTGGCTGAAGAAAGGGTAACTCTTGTTTCTTCGGCGAAATGCCATGTCAACTCAATGGTGTTTTCCCTGCTATTTTATAAATCTGAATTTTTCTGACTACGAAGTTCAGGAGTTAACTTTCTCACTGATCTGCGCATGCGCGACTTCTTAAAGGGCAAGTGCCATAAATACCTTCTTCCGAGGCCATTGACACAATTATGGTAATGCGTTCTTTTCTGACTTGGCAAAACAGGAAACTTTCAGCATCCCAACTTTCAGCATATTATTTTCAAATAATAACAAAGGGAAAGGATTCCAGTCACCCGAATAAAAAGGGTATTTATTGCTCATTTAAGCCACCAGTGGCCTTTCACTTCACAGTTCAAAGTTGAGTATAGGCAGTCAACTGGCTGCAAGAGAAACCCAGCAACACATCACTGTTTTGTTAATGGATTTCCTCCCTTTTTACAGAACAGCAAATAAGCAAAAAAGCATTTGTCCCCTAGAAAAAGAAATCAAGATAACAAAAAACATTACGACAACTACTTCAAAAGCGTTTTTTCCTTTCGTCACACATAAGACATTTGAAAGCTTTTAAAAGTCAGTGCCTGAGACATGATATTTTCTCCCAACATAATGTCAAGTCAAAAAACATTGTATTAATTACATGGTCAACATGTAAGTAAAGTTAAAACATTGAATATCACAGCTTTGCCAGGTTGACACATTAGCCCCTGCGTAATGCAATGTCAGTTGACATGATTATACAAAAAACAGCATATTGTTCTTTAAAAATTGGGATGGTTTTTAAAACGGGAATACCAAAAAAAATCACAGCAAAAGAATTATCGTACAGTAGATACTTGTGCTTTTTAATAAGTCAACAAAGCTCTGGCTCACACTCAGATACTAATGTTGCAGAGGTCAAACCTTTCTGTCTCCTTTACATCGAGACTATTCCTCCATTTACACGGCTGCTATGAATATTAAAATGAGTAGAAGCTGTTGTGTATATAATATAGAGATCCTCATTTGTCTGAATTATAAAGACGCAGCACATTTCTAATGATATGTGTTGACATATCTCGTCGCTACTTCTTCAACATCTAATTCCACCCCGGCAGAACCTGTGCTTCTTCTTTATGCACAGTGTTATTATTGAGTCTTAAATTAATTGCTGCCAAACGATTGAAAAATGTTTTAATTTGATATCAGGTAGAAGGTGCGTCTGAGCTCTGTACACCACGTTATTGGCCAAGTAGCCTTTATAGCGTCTTCAAGATGTCTGATGAATACACTGACGGTTTCATTTTTTGTTTGTCCGGCATCTAGGCAAAGCAGTGCGTTTCAAAAAGTCGTCGAGAAAAATACAGGCTAGCTTAGCATTGCCCCAAAACTGTTGCATATGTACACCTTAATGTGTGCTGAATATATCGACATTGAAAGGTGAATCTTCTTCTGGCCAGCTAATCCTACTGCGCTGAGTCAATAAATCAGCCTTCCAAACAGCTGGTGGTCTCCTGTTCAAGGCTCTCTTTTGATGCTAGAAGCTATCTTCCTCGTCTCTCCGGGACATTATGAGCTGCCTCCTGGGTCCTGTGAGATGAGGGACACTAGATGGGGAGTCGAACACTCCAGAGTCCAATCTAGGAGTGGAGGTACAGCGTGGTCCGACACGGCCCATGAGTCCACGTACATCTCTGTGAAGGGCTGGATCGCTTGGTATGGAGTTTAGGTGTGTCCCCTGTTCAACACTGTCCCGATCCAAGCGGGGGTTACTAGCGCTGCTTGGAGACTGAGGATCAGCGCTGAAGTATAAGGTTGAACTTGACTCTGTTGGACAGAAATAAGGTTCTGGACTGTCCCCGAACACAGACTTTCCCTCTGGTGAGCTCCGTTTAAAATCGGACGTAGGTGACTCCATCGGGCTCTCCATCTCCAGACTGTCATCTTCCTCCTCAGGTTGCTCTGTTGATGTGGGCTCGCTCACACTCTGGAACTCATCTTTACAGTCTGAGAGAGGTGCAGGGCCTTTCCCCTGAGACTCAGAGGTGGAGATGCCCTCACCCCCTGCCGTGATAGTCATGCCCTCATTACTCTTAAACTCTTGGTTGTACTCCTCCAAGTCCAGTATGGCTGCCGCTCCGCCGGCTCCATATGCTCGGTTTATCTTCCCCAGGTCTCCCGTTTTCAGGGCCAGTCGGATAAGGAGCCAGTGGTGGTGGTAACACGGGCAGCAACTGTTAGCCTGGCCTCCGCAGGTCCCCGGGTGCTCAAGCAGAGATCCAGCAACACCTGAGAGCGAGAAGCTTCCGTGGTTTTGAATGGAGGTTGCGGGCAGGCTTTTATCCCCGAGAGAGAAGGAGGACTCCCCTTGTTCTATGCAAGTGCTGCCCATGTGGTTGCGGTTCGTTCCCTGGGAGATCTCTGTGGACTTTGGGTGGAGGAATCTGTAGTATAGGACCAGAGAGGTAGCACCTGGGAAGCGGGGAAAAAAAAAGTTTATGAAGCAATTTTCTTAGTACAACTGATTATCAAGTTACGTCTTCTTTTATTTTGGTATTTAATAAATCTATCCTTAAGAATCTAGAGCTCAGTGTTGTTGGATTGCTTATTGTAGTTTTAGTGACAACATTAGAGATGACCTTTTGTTTACTATCATGTTCAACTAACCCACAAATAGTTTATTTGATACCACAGATTATGTTTGTTCTATCTCTAATTATTAATTGTTATAAAACAATTATTATTAAAAAAAAATATTTATTAAACAAGTAGCACTCCAAGGACAAATAAGTGTCATTCCTTTTTGACTGGATTCGATTGCCTTTGGTGTTGTGCAGTGAAACTATGAGCCGTTTTGACAGCGACGTATTTGAGCGCTATGCATGAAACAAAATCAGAGCCGTATCTGTTCCAAAAGAAAAAAAAGCGCAGCTAGTGACTCACCAAGGAGAAAGCTGCACAGCACTGTGGTTGGAAGGGTCATGCTGTCCCATGATGCTTCACTAAGGAAGTCAGAGGCAGCCAACAGCAAAGTGGCGTTCTCTACAAGCATGAACTGAAGAAGAAGAGAAGGACAAACCATCAGTCATTAGTAGTCTGCTTTACGTCACTGAAAGCAGAGGACGAAAAGGTGAGGATGACGATGCAAACTACATCCCCTGTGCAGGGTACAGCTGCCCTATATGTACTGTATGTCAATGAGGCAGTGCTCTATGTGGAACACAAAACAACATACTGACAACAGGGATCAGAATCAAGAGTCAAACCAAGACTACATTTCATCACATCTTACTGCATAGAAACTGGCCATGCGGAAGCGTGACGGTCCGTCTTTAACGTTGAGGAAGAGGAAGACATGGACAAGCCCCATGATGGCGTTAAAAGCTCGCCAACACCAAGGGCCGTTGCAGATGTCTGGTTGCTGTGAAACCAGCCAGAAGGAGGCCGTGAGCCAGTGGAAACCTGGAGGTCAGCATAAATATAGACATTGAGGTACAGGCGCATTAGAGGACGCATGTGTCGTACAGCAGCTGATGTATAGAAGTGAAAACTGGATTAATAAGACAATTCTGCATCAATGAGGATAATTCAATCATTTCATTTCAAACTGATATTTGCAAGTGTGTGCTATGTTTCAATATCTGCATCCTTTCTCTTTCTCTTATAGACATCAGTATCAGCCCATGGAGCCTGCTGCTTACCTGCTACACCACAGACCCACCAGTTAAAGACCCTGGCAAAGAACATGAGGCAGGTGACCCTTGCACCCAGCATCCCAGCCCTCCACACCAGCTGGCACAGGAGGGCTGCCGGAGGCATGGCCAGGTGGCCTGGTCGTATCAGACAGCAGGCTCTGCTGTAAAGAACCAGCGCCCAGGAAATAGACAGCACACACAGGCCACAGCAGTAGGCGACTGAAGGTAAAAACCCAGAGAGTAGGATATGAAAATGATCATCTCTTTTTCAGACACTACAAACAAGATGTAGATATGATTTCTAATGGTGACATCTGTATACCTGGGGACATGATGCCCACGTCAGTTGACATCACAACATATGCCTGAAGCAGGCTCTGAGGGAGCGTGAGGACGAGGGCCTCCAGCAGCCAGAGAGCAGCCACATCTGCCTGCTGCATGACCGCAGCTCCGAGATCAGCCACCGAGTCCTGCATGCGGAACACAGACCTCATGCAGTCCCACAACCTGCCAGAAGAGGGAGACAGAGACAAAGACCAGAGTAGGGACAGAGTAACCTCCAGGTGAAGGTTTCAATGACACTATGATAATAGATTTTTTTTTTGTATCTTTCTATTTACAGAAATGAGGCAATGTTTTCAATTTCAAATCTGGAGTTTGCTCTGATCTTACCTTTTGAATATGCCCAAGTGCAGTATGTGAATAACAGAGAGGTAACATCGTCTGTCATCACCGTCATCATAGTACCATTTCACACTTAGCAGTTGAACCGCTGTACCCGGTAGGAAGAGGCCCAGAGTGAGGCCCGCCCACTGCGTCTCCTCATTCCAAAGATAAAACCCGATACAGTAGATCACTATGACACACACACGCAGATACAGAGATGCACATGCAAGGTGCTGTTAGTATTTTGTGTTTTTATGTCAATGTGTCAATTATTTATTATTGGTCAAGCAGTTTTTAAAGGAAAAACATTAAAACCCAGAGTTTCAGAGTCCCTTAAGAATTTGAAGCCCACTTGCATAGCACCTTAAGTGAATTGTCATTTAATTAAGGGGAAGCTGTTCTAACAAGATGATGCAAGGTCTGTCTTAATTAAATACTTAACGAAAGCCTCCAATGATGTCCCTGCAACCACGATGTGAAAATAATGACAAGAAAGAGCATCATCTCCCTAAATTGATCATTTTCAATTACGCCTCATTTTGTCTGTTAACAGGCTGACTGAAAGGTGGGGTCTATGGCACAGGCAGCACGATATTTTATGCCTCTGGGAATAGTAGCTGAGGGCAAAGTCACACTTTGTACTCATGCAGTCACCTCATCCCCCTCCCCCGGTGTCCTGCCCTTGCCCCATTGATCTGCTTAGTCAGGCAATCATCACACCTGAGAGTTCTGCAGACTTTGTTCAACGTAGACTCCAGATGTGCGCGTTATTGCCATTCCAAATAATAATAATGATGATGATAACATTAGTAGTGATACTGATGTTAAATTAATATTTAAAATCTGTTTTGGTAGGTGGGTGCAGGTGTTCTGTCCACAGGTTTCCCCTTTACTGCAGGGGTTAACTGTATATTTAATCATGTGACCCTACTGAATGACCCTCTTGAGGTCCTAGAGCCCCAGTTTGACACACCTACCTAGCCTGGCACATGCAAATAACAATGTATAAAGAGGAAACTAGCTTGGTTTGCCATTTCAGCAGTATAGCGGTAGTGCTATTGCATCACCGTTTGAATTGTTTCGGACCTGCTGCTGGGTAACCTCCAGCACGAAGCATCATGGCTGAGCAACAGCAGTCTCAATTATTACAGCCTATGAGAAATACTCACACAAAAACAACATTCCCCCCCGCCCTGTTTTCACATTCACTAATAGCCTACAACAGCAGAAACAGCAGCCCGGTAGAGGTGGAATTCTGTGCCCACTTACGAGCGCTCCGTTCGGCCACGATAACCAGCGCCGACATGCCGAGCAGCGCCGCCTGGCACCACGCTATCCAGCATCCGCTCCTCCGGGCCGCCGAGGGCATCCTGCGGACGACCGCCCCAGCAGCGTTTATCATGATATGGAGAGGTGGGAGAGCGAATAGACCCGTGACATTATCCTGGGCATCGTTTACCCCCGGGTACGTCCGCCTCTCTCTTCTTCTCCCGCTGCCTGCCCCCCCGCCGTCAAAAATACATGACGTCACTGCGCGCGCGGTGTTAAAGGGGAATGAGTTTACCAATGGCCAACTGTAAACAGCTCACCTTCCCGCCACCTTGGACTGTAGGGCCTATATTCGTCTTGTTCTTTGAAAAATAATTTAACTCCTTAAAGCCCCTATTTAAAGAATATCTGACAAATCTCTTGATTAGACAATACTTGATATTTATTGATAGCTACAAGTTTAATTTATTCAGCAATGTACTAACAGATCAATCATTTTCTTTAATTGGTTGCTTGTTGTCGTTTACGGTATAGCTTGTGGGCTCCAGGGTAGCTGATATACATCTGTGACCAGATCAGGTGTTTCATCATCCCTGAAGAAGGATGCAATGCAAGTTATAAATAGCCTCATCATATTGCCACTTAAAACAATTGGTAACCTAATACTCTTTCTAGTAATTTGAGGATCACAGAGGATTTTGCACAGTGTGGCAGGCCTTTGGCAAGAAAGTGTTATATTATACAATCTTTTTATGTAGCCTTTCTGCACAGCTTTCATTCTTTCCCCAAATCAAAAAAAAAAGGTCCCCTTTTTTTTATAGCTTTTGTTTTATTAAGAGATGTGCTACTTAATTTCCCCCCTGATTAATTCTGCTAGAATGTGGAAACTTGTGTACAAAATGAGCAGCATTATTTTACCAATAAGAGATGGGGGTTAAGATTATTGTAGTTCATGTTTTTTTTGTTTTTTTTACCAGACTGAAGAGTTTACACATAAAAAAGCAAGCGCTGGATACTGTAGACTTCGTGCAAGTAACTGAGGTTTCCTCTGTTATTGTTTTGACCTTTATCCCACTGATACAACCCTTACCAGAAACTATTACGAACCACACCCGCAACAAAACACTGAGACAGTGAAACCACAAATAACGATAAACACTTTTATGCATTATCTCATGTTTAGTTTATAAAGATTTCCCAGAGATACAAAAAATAACAAAAAAAAATGTCTACAGTCTCTCTCTGTTTAATATTAGCAACAAAATAAATTAACAAATGTGTATGAATGAAACCTATCAAGTCACTGGTCCCAGGCCATGCTGGTAACGTCTTGATTCTTCACATGTTAAAGCCTCTGTAGAGTATGCATGATTGAGATTAGGGTCTTCTTCAAATAGGGCAGTAACACACAGCTGCTGAGTTGACCTGTAAGGATTATATGGTTGGATTAGCAGAGCTGTCTTAGGGCTCTGCTATGCAGCCTGACTCCAGTTTGATGTTGGTTGCATGCAGAGGTAGAGGGCTGCCATGATGCAGCAGCTGTACGGCCTTTGCTGATTTGTACATGCTAAGCTTGCTCTCCTCTCTGGCGCCCTCCCTGTGGCCAGACGTATGAAACTCCATCGTCTTAATTAATTCAGTAACATTCCCCTTGTCCATCTCAGCCTCTGCAGCCATGGCCTCAAGCTGCTCTGCCGTCTCACTCATGTCAAACCTCTCAATCTCAGAGTTGACCCGGTGTAGCTCCTCCGGGGTGTGCCTTTGGGAAGCCGACGGGGACAGAGGGCAGAAGCCTTGGAGGTGAACCTGGAGGCTGCAATGGTGGAGGTAGGCACAGGGGCAGCGAGGACACCTGTGAGGTCGTTCCCCGGTGTGGAGGCGTTTGTGCAGCTTAAGGTGGACGAATTGTGTAAAACGGGCTGTGCAGAGTTTGCATTGGTATGGCCTTTCACCTGAATGTAGCCTCTGGTGGGTCTTCAAGTTACTTGTACTACTGAATCGCTTATGGCACACCTGCATCAAAACAGAGGCAAGGAGAATATGTTTAGGAATCAGAAAAACGGTGTACATACTAACATAAAGGAGGACTTGTGAACATTATAGTAATATACTATTTTATCGTCAAGAGCAGCTTCAGACTGTCTGTAGAGAAACGCAATAAATAATACAAGTAAAACTCAATGTAATATGTTGTATTGCTATTTACTACTATATACTCCATATTTCATGTCTGTATGCTAACAGTGCTAACTGTGTGCTGACTTCAACTAAATATTTACTCCACAGTCATTTGAATAAAACGACAGATCCTGTAATCTGTGTTCTAGCTGTTCCCAAAATGACCTGAGTTTGAACGGTAGCCATACCTTGCACTCATGAGGCTTTTCTCCCGTGTGAACCAGGTGGTGTTTCTGCAGGTGGGCCAGCTGAGTAAAGTTCTTACTGCAGGTCTGACACATGAAGGGGCGCTCTCCGCTGTGCACTCGCAGATGAACCTGAGGATGTATGTCAGAGATGAGTGGCTGGTCAATTTGGTAATTCTCTAGCATAGTTGTGCAAGGCAGTTTGCATTAACTGTACAAATATGATGAAGAAGGAACTAACCTTGAGGTTGGATAGCTGCCCAAAGACCTTTCTGCAGACGTTGCACTCATACCGGATCTTTCCATTTTGCCTTGCGAGGGGGTACGACAGGGTTTTGTAGCCAATCATCTGCCCAACGTGTTTGGTCTTCCTGAGGTCCATGGCATCATCTGTGTTGCTCTGAGTAGCAGAGGTGGGCTTGGAAGGGAGGCAGTCTGAAAAGGCGGCCATGCCCACTGGTGGTGAGCACCCTCCAGGCGCAAGAGAGGGCAGTGCTCTGCGACTGTGCGAGCTGATCATGGATGAGGCACTTGATGTGGCAGGCATAGCGAGGTCTGCATATTTAAATTCTCTTAGGTCATCCGAGGGGATCCTGAGGTAGTTTGTCCTTTTGGATATGAGGTGTTTGTTGTCTTTGAGCTCCCTGGTCGGTGAAAGAATGAGGTCTTGTTTGGTGTTGGATAGTGCAAGTGTCAAGTCTTTGTATCTGTTGGCCACAGGATGCAGGAAGTGTGCATAATCATTTAAAGGCAGTAAAGGAGATGGGAGTATAAGGTGGGGTTTCAGTCGCTCACTGTAGAGAGGGTATGAGTGAGGTAGGATGCTGTTAAGGCCAAGTGAGTAGTGAGGTGGTAAATATGGAGAGTGCCTCAGAGCAGGGTGAACCTGATCAGCCACAGAGGACTCTTGGTAAGATTTGGCTGCGACTGGTCTCTGACTGTGCTGAAAGCTGAAGTGCAAACGGGAGGAGGAAGGACTACACAGAGCTGGCCTTTTGGGAGCTGGAGGGCTACAGGACGGCAGAGATTGCAGAGGGACATATCTATGGCCATGGATGGATTCTGAGTGTGGCTGGACTGGGTAGACCACTCGGGGACACAGGGGAAAAGCTGCTGAGAGGTTGGTCTGAGACAAAGGACTGTCTACACGTGTAGCAGAAGTCTTCAGAGGTTTGGAAGGCTCCTCTCGGAGGATTTCAAAGACGCTGTGTCCTCGTTTCACTGATGTCTTCTCCTGAGCTTGACTCGGATCTGTGGAACAAATAAACAATAGAGGAATGTTTTTAGAGCTTCTTGCTTGTATTTATATTCACGATCATGTTTTCTTAATTCTGAACGATTGACATTTGTTTTAAATGAAACAAATAAAATATCTTGTTATTATTAAAATGTATTATTACTTGACCCCTCCCCTGATTATGCAAATGTTTTCAACACACAATCCCACCTCAGTTAATACTGACTAATATGAGCTATGGACACCAAAAGATGAATTATTAGAATTATTTTATTATGAGACCTGAAGTGGTTTCATTTTGTTTTGCAGACAGCCACAGGTGGTCACTTGACGAGCTTCAGTTTCTTAAACCTCAGCATTGGAGTCATTTCAACACCATAGGTTGTTGCTTAATCAGAGAGAGGTGACATTTTTTTTTTTTTTATTTGATTCATAGTACAGCAGGCCGGACACTGACAGTATCATCAGTTAGTTGAGTGACACATAAACCCGTGATCACTGAATGATCATGCACACAAGTTCCTTGTCGACATCACCACACATCCTTACTTTCAATCAATTACTGTGTGTGTGAATAAGTGTGTGTGTGTGTCTGGGCCATGTCACCCAGACTGTCCCTGTGAAAGTGGACACCACATGTAAGGAATTGTCTTCTGATCAGCATACTGATAGTGCAAAGTTAATGGTTACAGCATGTTATTTGCATTAGGGTCTTTCCAGCACAGGACAGGATACACAGTATAAGAAACTACTTTTGATCTGAAATGGACTAATGGACCGCCGATTTCAATCATGCATATATAATCATAATAGATGCTTAATGGAGAGAAAAAAATGCAAATTGCAGCATGTCCATTAACCTATTAATTAGGTTTACTTTTTTCAAGGAATTACACACAACTCATGTTTCTATAATCTGGATCCAAATCTGTATTTTTCCATTGGTTTAACTGGCTTGCTACAGAATAGATGAAGGCCATGAGTTGACAAACGAGAGGAAGACAAAATACAGGAGTATGTATGCTCTTTTCACCTACTCGTGGACACAATCAACATTAACCCATGCAGACACAGAGCAACCTTTATCTTCTATGTGTGCTACCCATCCCCCCGCCCTTTTGAGAGGCTAGGTTCCAGAAAACAAACAGCCAACACTCAGTGAGATATCAATCTGTCAACAGGTCGCCTTGTCAGGAAGTTCAAGTAGTCACTGGAGCGCTTCCTACCTCTCTTCCTCCTTAAGAGCCAAATAAATAAGGGGAGTCTTGCCAGAATGCTGTCAGCACCTCAGGCAGCCTCTTGTTGTGTGCGCTTGTGTAGAAGCGTGCGCGGAAATGAGTATTTTGGTGTGTGCATATGGTCGCTCTGCTAGTATGTGTGCTCTTTGTGTTTGTGAATAAAAACCAAATGCTTTGTGTGTCAAAGATCTGCCAGCTGTGTTTCTGTGTGGAGTTTTAAAAAAAAAAAAAAGGGAAACTGAAACATTACCTAAAGTCCTGAAAATGGTTTCGTCTTACTCAAGTATTATGACTATACCTGGAGACAGACCCTCTCTGCTTTCAGGACTCTACTCCTCTTCTTTGTGGCCCACCCAAACAAAAGGGCTGTGGGTGTGACTGAGAAACTTCTTCAAAGAACCACAGCGCCAGCCGACTGACACAAAGAGTGTGTCAGTCGGCTGACGCTTTGATTAGGAGGTTTACTCGGCAGTGACAGTATGTCTCAGCGTGAGCTCAAGAATGGTTCCTGTTGCCTTAAGGTGTCCAGAAACACTCTAGTTATTACTTTGCATCCTACTTCTACTTGACACTTACCAATACTGTCAATGGCCAGTTGTCCCAGTGGAGGGTAGTTACAGCGTTGGGCGAATTCAGGGCAGTACCACACTAGAAGCTCCTGACCTGGCTGAATTGGTTTAATGGTGTAGAAGTAGATCTCCAAACCGTTCTGGCAGGCCACCAGGTTCTGCTCCTCCACGGTGCAGGCCGGGTTGACGTAACGCATCCAGTTGCTCCGCTCCTCTTTCAACCCGTCCAGGATGTGGTGTAAATGCCCTTCAGAGAAAACCTACAAAAAAAAAGATAAGAAGTATTGAGATAATTCCGTTGGGTCAAAATCATGAGGTGTTCTGCATCTGAAACCGGGGTGTCACAGGTTTCCCTATGCCTTTATGGTAAATACTATGAGAACACAGCTGACATATCTGCGACATTAGTCATGCTAAACCTACACTGAGCAAGAATTTCACCGTATGACTGGATTGCAGAGTTGGGTTTACTATCACGCCCACTAATTCTCTCACCTTTGTAGTGGAATCATCACTGCATCTGCTGAGCTATTACGAAGCTATTTTATTTTAGCTGACTTAAACAGTTGTTATTATCAAGGTCAGGTTCTTTTTACTCTCTGATCTGCGAAGCTGTGCTGTCGCTTGAGTCATGCCTGTAATGTCAACAGGTCGTCTGTGTTATGGCTGATGCAAGCCTTGGTTGGGGGTTGCATGATTTCATGGTTGCTGACTCTAAACTGTAGACTCACAAAGAGCGCTTGTGTGTAATGGAAGACGTCCTGATGCTGCTGCTTTAGAAGACAACAGTTCTCAGGCTCAAAGCCACTTCCTCGCTTAGTCAGTATGAGAATTGTGAGTCTGGAGAAGTGCGGACATGTGTATGGTGTATTTACTGGCAGTGATACCACTGCCGAGAGAAGCGGAGAGAGAGGAGAACCGCTGCGTCACTGAAACCAAACAGCTGTGTGTGTGACCTCAGAAAGTCATGAAGGGAACTGGCAAACACACTGATACATCTGATCGTGTTGCCTTTCAAGAGACTGAAGCACTGGTGAACAGAGTTATACTTTCACAGGATGTCAGACATTGACCACAGCTGCTTAGTTGTGCCAGGCAACAGCCACGGCAGTGTCTCCAGATGGAGGTACAGGATGTGAATAGTTATGAAATACACACAGCTGAATTTCCCATGCAAGCACACATCCAGAGACCCACATGAGTCTTACTTACCCTCCAAAAGTACTTCCTGTCAGCATCTTTCAGAAGAGTTTCGTTGGTGTAGCTTTCCCCAACCAGAGGACCGAAACGTGTTCCCTTAGGAATCACCTCTTTACCGGTCACCCCATGCACCTGTTTGACAAGATGAAAATGAAATCATCAAACGACAGAGTAGCTCACAAATTGGAGGCCTGAGCAAGCTCCTGGATGTCAACTTCTCATCTGACTCTTCATGCCCTGCTTGTTTCTGGGTGATTAACACAAATGATCAGATCGGTCCCCTGAGAATCGCTTAAAGGGACAGAACATCCAAGCAGTTACTGGGATTATTACATACTGGGAATCATGGCAAATTGTCCATGGAGAAAAATTAAAATGTTGCAAGGCTGTGACAGAATGCGTACCTCCCTTCCCATGCTGAATAATTCATAAGTCAATCGCCCAAGTTATCTTTCGTTTCGACCACCATATTAAAGTTTCACTGCTACTCTTGTTGTGCGCGCTGCAGGTGTGAAACTCAGTCCTGTGTCTCGAGCCTCCGGGGTGTGGAAGAGAGGATAAGGTGTCATGGGCACACCCTGACCAGTCAACTAAACCTTGAGCTCTGTTAAAAAAAAAAAAAAACCCTGGAGCAATGGAAATGTATTCTCTCTTTCATCTTAGTGTAATACTGGCATGGGGTAACAGCTTGATGAACCGCTGCACATGCTTTAGCAGCAGAGTTTGTCTCCGGTTTATCCTGCTAGTTCTACCCCCTGCTTTCATAGGCTTTGTCTGAAGGCTCTATTTGAGGTGCCCATGTGTCACAGGTTAATGTAACATATCCTGTTCTTCATGTCACCCAGACTGCAGACAGACTTTATTAGAAGGTCAAAGTGATGGTACAGGTATTTTGCTGCAGACGCCTCTCTTACTTCCTCTGATCTCACCTGATTACCATCTTTCATCTACAGAGGCTCAACCCCCGTCTCGCTTAAAGAAATCTAACGTTTCCACCGGGTTCATCTTTTATCATGCATTTACCACACTGCCCTTGTCCATCCAGTTAAACATAAACTCTCCTCCGCTATTAATCACTGTCACTGCCCACATACTTGATCCTTAATGTAGTTTATGGCTTTATCCATAAGGCGGGTCCCAGTCCTGGCGCCCCCTGTTTTATGGTGTAATTGTGTGCTTGGACAAAGGGTTGGGAATCTGAGGTGGCTACTAATCATTGAGACCCCAGGCTGTGTGCCTACTGAGAGACAGGCCTGCCTTCGCTTTGCCTAAACACATACATAGCAGAGAGGAAAGGCCGAATTTAGACAACAACATGTCAAGTGCTTCCCGTCTGAGGATGGATGAGTGGATGACAGGATGTTGGAGTGACGCAAAGAGTCTGCAGTTATTTCAAAACATAAACAACTACAGTAGATGTTTATACCACTCAGATATATATATATATATATATATATATATATATATATATATATATAGATATTATGAATCTTTTTCCTGCTTTGCATTAGTAGTTTTTCTGCTGCTCAAAACACAAACAAGGATGGTCTTCTTTGCCGCATACCTCTGCAGAGTCGTGGGAGCATTTCAGGGCCAGGTTCCTGGGCAAGGATCTCTCAGCTCGCGTCCAGCGCTTGTTTTCAGACTCCTCTTCAACTGGTTGGTCCTTCACAATATAAGTGCACTTTTCCTCAAAGTGTTCCTCTCTCCATGATGTCATGTCTACATCCTGTGACTCTGGCATCGCTGCTGTGATAATCCCTGAGCTTTGCAGCGATCTCTCTGAGGTTAGCATGCCTGTGGTGCACTGAGAGGAGGAGGCCTGCAGAAAAAGATGGAGATATTAAGTAGGGAAACAGAATGTTGTCATTCTGTATTTCCTTTAAAAAAAATAAAAAAAATATGGCTGTAGTTGATTAAAGACATATTTCCATTTCCCTTTGATGTCACATTTTAAGGGAAAAACAGAGACAACACAAACAACAGCTGACTTACCAAGGGAAGTCAAGTTTAGAATGGAGTTCAAATTAGACTCCAGAGTGTGAGATATGACACAGAGGAGGCATTGGCAAGTTTGGGGATGTTAGGGAGAAAGACACCCAGCAGGAATTCTAACTTTCCCATCAACTGGTCCTACCGGACAAACAAACTTCAAAGAGAAACCTTTCGTGCTCACTGCCCTATCGCCCCCACTGTCCCATACATCCTGTGACTCTCTGAATCACAACCCCTGGGCTATAAGGGAGGTTCCTGTGCACGTCATCCCCGGTGCAAGACCACTTTCACAAGGAAATCAGCGCTCGCAGTGAATCGACCAGACTTCCTCTAAACTGGCTGAGACTTGGCTCTGAGCCAGATCAAGCCTCTCTTTCTTTTCTGTCTGTTCTCTATACGCTATCTATCCGACCCCCCCCCCCCCCCCCCTCTGATGTCAGAAAGCTGGGCCACTGACAAAAAGTTTAATTCTCAGATTGAGGGGACGAAGCATTGAAATAGTGAAGATAGAAAGAAGAAAAGACGCTGATAGGAGGGACTTGTGATTAAAAGACAATGCTGATACGCTCAGATATGTTCCTCACAACTTCCTTTCACATGCTCATCAGTTTGGCTCCAAGATCGTGAGAGATGAGGTTGATTATATGTGGTAAACACTCTTATGTGAAGTGAGGACAACTTTAAGTTGAACTGAAATCCAAACTAAAAGTTTGAATGGCTTAAAATTGAAAAATCCTGCAATTTCTTTTACAAAGAAATAATAAATTAGATAGCCTAAATAGAAAGATTTAAAATACTCTTTGGCTGTTTGTTTATTTTTCACAAATCCTGCATCTAAAAGTTCAGATGTGGGGATTACATTTCACCCCATTTTTCTCTGAAGTGTGTCCCTACAGCTGACTCGAAATGACTGTTACAAGCGTGACAGCTCACAGTGAAACCCTTGAACTCGATGACACAGCATTAAATATACCCTGGAAATCAAGACATGACTCAAAGTTGTACAGTTGTGGCTCAAACGTGGCCCCAACATGTAACAGGTTGAATTTAGAAAGCCCTCTTTACCGTTGTCATTTCCAGGATGAGTTTGCAATACAAAAATATAGAAATATAGACAATAATCAATTAAGATGTATTACTTTTAAATATTTAATATTTTCTATTTCAACATTTTTTATCAAACAATGATATAAAGAGGATGTTACACACTTACTGTGAAGCCTTGTGAGGAGCCACACATAGGGCAGGCTGTCAGTGCCCTCCTTAAGAATTTCTGTGCAACCAGTATCTTTTCTCCGTGTCTCGTCCTCTCTCGCTCAGTCTCTCACACGACCTCAGTATCCTGTGTACCTGTCACTGCGCGACTGAACACTTGAGTGTCTGACTCTTAGCTTCTTGCATGGGAGGAGGGAAGGTGAGCGTTTGAGACAGAAGAGAGAGAGAGAGAGAGAGAGAGAGAGAGAGAGAGAGATACACTCCCTTTTCCTCTCCTGCTCCCTCCTCCCCTTTGCCCCTTGACTCCTCCTTGGAGAGTGTTTTTGTATGTATTTATGTGTGTGTGTGTGTGTGTGTGCGTGTGTGTGTGTGTGTGTGTGTGTGTGTCACTCTCTTGCCCCCAGGCGTGAGGCTTTCTCCAGGCAGGGGGGGGGGGGGGGGGGTGCACTGGCTGTCACACAGCTATGTCCGGATCAGACAAATACATCTTCATTTTCTGACAGCCACCCACTTCATCTTCAGGCATACCTGTGTTGTGTTCGGAAGTCAAGGGCACAGCAAGGAGTAGATGAGATCATGCTTGTGATTAGTGAAGCAGCTTTTTGGAAAGTTTTTTTTTTTAAAGATGTCATTTCAGTTCAAGCTTGGGTTTCAATAACATTCATTCAATAAAAAAAAAGTCAAATTTAAAGGTGCACTATGGAGTTTTAGTAGAGATGTGAAAGTTGGAGAAATTTACAGATTATGTGGTAAATGTTCATAACTCCATACACAAACTGTCCTCAGAGGAAAATTAACTCTCCTGGTAGATTTTTAGCTCCAGTTTTCCAGGGACTCATTTTATCTTTTCATGAAGTTTGTGTATTTAGTTTATAAAATATAGCATAGAATTGTTTTACTTATCTACATAGTGCACCTTTAAAGCAAAATGTCTGCTAAATTTAAAATAACTTTTAACACAGTAAGTAAATCGACACTTCTTAAATATAATAAATAAAAAAAATCCAACTTTTAATCACATCATTGGCTTCAGACTGAAAGGCTTCCAGTCAGCGCATGACTGTTTCCTGTTTGACTCTCGACACTCACTGCTGTTGAGTGAGGTGTGGTAGAAGTGAGAACAACTAACTTACTGATAGTTTCCTGTAGTTGAGAAAAACTCAGAAAATAAGGAACTGCAATCTTGCAAGAAGAAATCCACGACAAAATAATCAGAAAGCTTCTATTTACAATCAAACAAATAATAGTGACATGACAAAAACTGTTGGTTAAATCTTTGTCAACACGAGATCATCCACCGGTTGAGAGGGGACGTTTGGTGGACTAGGTGGGTGGTGACTCAGGCACGTTGCTAACATTCATTCACACCTGAAATGGAAAACAGGACAGGAACGAAGAATGAAGAAGGACTAATTATTATCTGTTTTTTTCCGCTGTAATGTCTGAAAACCCAAACTGAACTCGGTCAACGTGACGAAGACCGGAAGAAATTAATGTGCATATGAGTGATTTCTGAACCACAGGCTGAATCGACTCATCTGAAGATCAGTTCTCAATGAATTGTTTGGGTGACATAACAATACACCAGATATTAGGACTATTTTATCAGATGTTGTCAGCAGCTTGATACCCAAAACTGTTATATAACTATTATAAAGTCAGACCAGAAGGATCAGCAAATTCTCACATTGAACAATTCAGGGATTTCAACTTGTAATAACCTCTTTTCATTTTTGCAGCTCTGGCTAAAATGGCCATAAGTAAGAAAACACTGCTGCTGAAACACAAATATTATGAGACTGTAAATGCAGGTTTACACTTTGTATTACTGACTACACAATGCATTTACATTCATAGAGAGGTGCTTTGGTTAACTCTTAATCCCAAAACTTTATTTGGAGTTATCCTCACATTTTTAAAAAGTAGAGAAAATCCTGAAATATTGTTTAAAGCTATTCATCATCAAATCGCAAAACATGAATGGGGGTGGTCAGATAGCCCCCCTCCCACTATGTTCTCCCATATCCTGCCTCACTTCAGCTGTCCTATCCAATTAAGGCAAAATAGTCCAAATAGTAACTTTAAAAAAGGGTGTGTTCTGCAGGAACTTCTTTATCCTGTTTCCCTTTCAGAAGACTTCCATCAAGCCGTCCTCCTCTGTGCCTCAGCAGGGTGTTAATGTCCAGAATGTGTTGATACTTGTGTCATGCTGCTCTAAGTTTATCTGTCGGCCTGTTTTCACCCCGCTCCACTCCCCTCTCCTCTTGCTCTTTTCTCTCAAGGCAACATTTGACTTGGCAGACTGCCTGCCTTCTCAAGAATCATCTGAATTTGCACACTCATCATACACGCGCTTGACACGCGACCTGCTGTGAACAACAGCCTTTTATGGGCGTCTGCGACGTTATTTCCATTCAAACGTGCAACGTATTTTGTGATGCACTCTCTTTTCATTGACTTTCTCCTCTTCGGGGGAAGATCATGCTGCACTGCCATGTGTCAAGCGGATCCTGTCGCTCCTAAACCCTCCTTGGTTCCTGCGGTGTTTCGTCCTTCATTTCATGCTTCCTGTCCAACTCATCACACCTGACCAAGCTACTAATTATGGCTGCTGACATGAGCCACCATGTAATTTAAAATCCACATGTCTGTTGCTGTTGAGCTCTTTCTCTGTGCCTTCAGTCATCTCATTCATCACCTTCTATTCACCTCTCCTCTCCTCCTCCTCTTCCTCTGTAATACCTCTCGATCTCAACCTCTTCTTTACTACATCTATTACTCATCCATTACTCGTGCTGTGCAAATAATCTACAAAACAACATCAGGGACTCTGTGTATGAATCGTGCGAGCCTCGTGCAATAGCCTGCGAGTTTCACGAGTTTGGTTATGCGTGGGTGGATGTTGGTAGTCTACCTGATATTTGACATGACATTCTTTAAATGACAGGCTGATGAGTAGCCTCATGGAGACATGAAAATGACTGTCCCTAAATGTGGTGAACGTCGGACAAGAAGTACAAGCCCCCTGACTAATAATAGCTGGGGTATTGATACTACAACATTACAGTTTTTTATTTGTATATTAGAAATTTAAAGGGAAGAAGCAAGACATCACAGGTCATGTAGCTAAGATATGCTCACGCCTCCTGCAGCGGGGAAGCCGCTACATTTAAAGGGAGTTAAAAAGTTGAAAATAAGATAACTTTTACAAAGCCTTACATTCATAAAGTAACAAAAAAAACCACTTCTGGTTTGCCTCAATTACCTATTGTACCAACTGAGATGCTAGTGTGATTGCAGAGAGAGGTTAGCTTAGCTTCTGAATGAACTACTGTTTTTGTCTAAATCCTTTCTTATCTTGTCTCAGAGCTTTCACGAGGAACATTCATTAAGCAGGTTGTTTGTGAATTTTGAATTGAGTTGAAGTCATGCCAGGGAAGTTTGCTACTATTAGCTTCTTTACATGCATTTCATATAGCGCCCCACCACTGCTAACGTTTGTTTAGCATTCTGTCTGAGTATACACTAAGTAGTAATAATAGCTCAAAAGAGAAGAGTTGTGTTGAAAGTAATGTTCTCAGTAATGTCAGTTACACAAGTCTTTCAAAAACCAATATAGTTAGCTACCATTTTCAACCTTACACTACTGGTCATATCAGAACAGGTAGCCTAAATAGCAGAAACGGTGAGTTGAAAAAAAAAAGAAGCAAGTCTATATATTGTAGATCTTATAAATTCTACTTTTTTAGATTGAAGTCCTTTTTTATTTCACGAGTTTCATGTCACCAAGCGTGACCTCTTGCTCATACCGATTCCAGCCATACAGAGACTTTTGGTTTGACGTGTTGAGGTTTCTTAGTCACCAGACTTCTTGATTTCTGCCTTCATCCTGATACTGTGACATTGATTTGACTTTCTTATGTGGTGCTTAACCTTTTTTTAACGTTACTAGACACGTCCCTCTTACTACAGTTGAATAAGAGACCTCCCCATTGGAAGGTTTCATTGAAACTATCTTGTACACAAGAAAAATAGTTCCTCAGAGATCTGAAATCTGCAGTTTTCTCTGTGGGGTGTACGCGTTAATGAACAATAGATTTAATAGAAACGGAGAAAAGGACCTGGTTGTAGGTTGTAATTTCTTACACACAATTTTACAATGATTTATTTGTCATAAGCGAAGTTCCACTGAGGCTGAAATCTTAGATATTTATCTCTTACAAGTTTGATTGAATAATATGTGGGAGTGTGTGTCTGTAAGAATGATTTATGAAGGAGATTATGTATTCTTCCAGTGAAAGAAGGTTGGTCAAGTTAGTCAACAGTAAATGTAAATACAGTAAATACAGACAGCGGCTTGTACACAGACTCAGGGTGCCTTTGAGGCCTCTGTAAATGTTGTAGGATTGTTAAGCCCTATAATTTCCATGCTTGAGTCTGTACCTGCCTTGGGTCATTTCTCGCAGCAGCACTAAAGACGACCACTCCTTCCCTGTCACCTCCCCCCGAGGATGAGGACAATGATCTTTGGCTGAGATGCCTGCGCCCGAGCCCATTTTTATAACCCATTACAGCTGAAACGTTTGAAGCGGCCTCCACCTTTGCCATTTCTGAAGTTTTATGGCTGACTGGAGGAGAAATGTTTTGCATTCTATCCCAGCTATTTTGTTGTCACAGCCCCCTACTCTCAGTCTCACAACATGTCACCCTCACTTTTTCTCCTGACATGCTGTGCTGTTATCAGCCCGTCAGCCTCTTCAACATCCCCGTCAATTCCATGTTACTTAAAGTGATTTACTTTGCCGTGCTGCTGCACTCTATTCAGCCTGTGGTTCAGAAATCACTCATATGCACATTCATTTCTTTCGGTCTTCATCACTTTGACCGAGTTCAGTTTGGGGTTTTCTGACATCACAGAAGCTTTAAGCAGAAACTGATTGCAATTAGTTTTTTTTCGTTCTTCTTTCCTGTCCTGTTTTCCGTTTCAGGTGTGAATGAATGTGAGCACAGTGCCGGAGTCACCACCCACCTAGTCCACCAACCGTCTCCTCTCAACCGGTGGATGATCTCGTGTTGACAAGCCAAGGGTTATTATCGTGGTTTCAGGACTAACAGGAATGCTACTGCGCTTCTCAACAGATGTCTTTTCAAATCTTGACAAAACCACCCACAGAGATGAAGAAAGAACACGATCATCTGTACTCGACTGACCTGTTGTGTACATGTCTGTAACCTGTGAATGATCTATAATATCTCAACTGTTAACATAGTTGAGGTGTATGCATGTCCACTGGACTTGTAAAAAGGACAGGTATAGGGGTTATTCTACATCCAAGGTTGGTGTCAGTCACCTTCAATATTATTATAATTTGGTTTCAGTTTAAGAGCATATACAACCGCTTTAGGTTTTGAAATGAGGCAAGTGAAATCTCCCAAAGCTGAAAGCTGCAGGTAGGAAATGAAGTGAGGGGAAATCCCATGTGCTGTCCTAGAGTCAGGTCAGGTGTCATTGAAATAGTCTGTAACATTTGCAATGCCTCATGTTCTTAAACTTGATGAGCAGCTGTTAACTAACAAAACTCTAGTTATCAATAACAAGGATTATAAATGAGGAGATAAAACCAAATTACTCAGGAAATCCGTAACAACATGTGTAAAGTGGAGATCATTTTGTATCTTAGCTTGCTTTGTTGTTACAGACTAAAATGTGGTTACTGAGAGTGTGACCAGCACACAATTAATGTGTATATTTTGATTTGAAAGCACAAGATAAACATCATTAGGCTGGAGGATGGACACCACTGCTGGAAAAAGACTTGAAACTGGAAGTGAAACCAATAAATCACCAGCAAAAAGTTTACAAAGGTTAAAAAACTCAAATGACAGATTGACAAATTTTCCCTTCCATACCATCTGACATCTTTTGGCGACAGTGAGTCGCAGCCTGCTGGCTGTTAGAAACTATTCAGACTTGGACACTCCTGCATTGTCAATGTCAGTCCTTGCAGTTAGAAATGATCTGTTATGACCATCAGGGTTCTGGTTTTCTTTGTCATACATTGTAATTATTAGTTGTTAACTATAGTTTATCTGCGATTTAAAAAATAAAGGTTGACAACAACTTGATTTTAAAATTGACTTTAAAAGTTTTAAAGACTCACCTCTCTGTCATTTAGAGAAAATGTAACTATGTCTTAACACAGTGGACTCACAGTGGACCTAAAGCCACAGTGGTTGACCCTTAATTACATAATACACTGTAAAAAGAAAAACATCCTTTCTGGGTATTTTGTCTTGGGTGAAGTGCTTCCTTTTTTCCCACCCTTGCTTTTGACACTTTGAGCTTTGTTTCTCAACAGATTACCAACCCTGATCTAAAGTTGTTTCATTTTAAACTGACCTCAAGGAGCAAATACTGCACACACTTAACACTTTCAACTGCAAAGCCAAAGCAGTCATTGTAGCAGTATTTGCTTGTCTGCTTTTTACAAGCTCAATTTTTCATAAATAAATGTGTGTTGCAGCTTTACAGTTTCACTGAAGTAACTGAAGTCCTCGGTTAAAAAATAATGTTATTCAGATCAAAACCAGATGAGCTGACCTTAAGATGGATAGTTGTGCAGCTGAGGAAGTGTCACCCCCCCCCCCCCCTCCCCCCCAGGAGCCACACCTGATTGTATTAAAGGCCCCTCACATTGTTTTGTCTTCCTCTTGATTACTAAGGCAGACTGTCATAATGACCAGCATTGAGACGCATCTTCCGGGAAGGATGCACACAAATTCGTACATATTTCCAACACAAACACACTCCTGCAAACCTTGAGAAAAAAGAAAAAATCAAACTAGAACAAGTGAAACATGTTGCGGAATGTACTGTTTATTTTTGATTGATAATATGTTTGGCTGTCTATCCGTTTGTATCTGTCTCTCAGGAGCAGCTACCCGATTGAGCTCAGTCACCCTCGCCCGTTCTCGGATTCCTGCCATATTTCTGGATGTCTACTGAACAAACAGAGGTGAACCCGATTCATGCTGTCTCATTCTGGCACAGGGTAGAGTTTCCCCTAACTTTCTCCCTCTCACACTTCCTCCCTGGCATCCCAAATAGAGACGTTCAGAATAGCCGACTGTGACTCCTGCTGGAGCGGATGCAATATATACGTATTCAAGCATACACATTCATTTCTGTCTGGCTCTGTGACACCAATCCCATCCGGTGCAGTGAAACCTGTTCAGCAAAGCACTATCACTGCATCAAACATGATAGTAAAGGTAAGACATTTTTCATTGACAAAAAAGCATGTGTGTAGACACAATGTAAAGCAATGTATCTATCTGTAAATCTCAGTCACTAACCACCTACTTTCCTGGGAGCTCTTGAGCTCTCTTAGGCTCCTCAAGATCGTTGGTTGACGGCCTGCCGGAACAACCGAAGATTTCTGCCTTTTAATAAGGCAGTTTTTTCTTACCACTGTAACTTTTGCTGCTTTGCTAAAGTGCTCAGGATGGATAGGCTGGATCTTTGTAACATAACAATGAGTAAGGTCTTTTACCTGCTTTTTGTAACATAACAATGAGTAAGGTCTTTTACCTGCTTTTTGTAACATAACAATGAGTAAGGTCTTTTTACCTGCTCTTTTGTAATGTTAACAGACAAAGAGTAAGGTCTTTTACCTGCTTTTTGTAAAGTGTCTCGAGACAACACTTGTTATGAGTTGACGCTATACAAATAAAAATTGATTGATTGATTTTATGAGTACTTAAAATGCTCTAGTATTGTTTATTAAGGGCATTTATAAAATTGACTTTTAGCCTCATTAGCTGAGTAGAGTCCAGAAATCCAGTTACCACTACCTTTTCCAGATCACAAAGTAACATGTCATATGCTGTAGAGTATGTTTAAAAGCAATGATGAAAAGAAACGTGTACCTATGCACTTTTTGTATGATTTCAGATGAAATACCAGCCTACTCGACTCGTCTGTGAAGTGGTCAATGCTACAGCCAGGAGAGGGTTTATTTAGCCTAGCATAAGACTGAAAGAAACGTGAAAATTAGCTAGCAGTCACAGTCTATCCTAAACAAAAAGGTATTACGTCGTATAGTGAGCTTGAGAAGTTTTGTTGATTTATTTTGATGACTTTTAAACAGAGCTTGTCAAGCTGGCAGTTTCCCCTCTGCTTTTAGTCTTTAAGCTAATTTAAGCTAACTGTGTCCTTGTTGTATATGTGAGAGACTTATTGACACTTTCTGAAATTAAGATGACAAGATTGATAAAGAATGGAATTATTTTCTTTTGTCTACAAAACCATCGATATTGATATTGAAAGTGACTGATTTAGGGTTTAAGCTAACAGTTTTCAGCTTTGTATAGAGCTAAGCTAGTACCTTTTCTCTGTTCTAAGTATTTTTAGTAATGGTGCCCACAGGTGGGGTCATACCATGTTCACGAGAAGACACCATATGAATGCCCACTTCTTGTGGTATTTCAGGACATAAGTCGAATTGTTCTGAAATTTCAACATGAGTTGTTACATGTTTGATGACGTTTTCAGAAATGCACCCAACATAGTTTGCTTAAAGTTAGCTACGTAAATGGTGCCAAAAGGAGCTATGACGAGTGTTAATCTAGATTTTCACACAACTTTTTGAGTTCCATTCAAATAAGCATAAGCTATCTTCATAGCACAAATGGACAGATAAGACAGAGGTATTCTATTCACCAGGCTCTCTGGAAAGTTACAATAAACAGGAGGCCATTTCCCCATATTTCCACCTTCCTTATATACATGCTGCATTACACATATTGACGAGAACCAATTGCAATAATCCATTTTCCTTATAGAGGAATGGCACCAAGGTTGCACAATACAGTGTTTTAAAATGTTTGTGAGGCTGCTCAAGAATGGAGTCCATTATAAAACTTTACTGCCACTCATTGACAACATCAATGACATCACCAGGTGCCACTGTGTCTGTCTGCACACCTCAGTCTGTGTCTGACACCCTTAGCACACTCATGCACAGACACACACTCTCTCTATTGTAGGACCAGTCAGACAGCACTGTCCTCCACCTGTCTCCAGTGTTACCTGTCCCAGTCATTACCAGGGTCCCAGATCCCCACTGTAAGTGCACATGTCAACAGCAAAATTACAGGGCCTGCACACACACATATTTGTTTTGCCTTTTAAAAGGATAATATCCGTCTGCACGCAAGCGATACGTTTCATTTTCTCCCCTGCACCCTCCTCCCCTTTTTCTTTGTTTTTTCTGACAAACCCGGAAAACAAAGCAGACGAGGTTCAAAGGAGAAATAAAGAAAAAGACATGAAAACAGAGGACAAGTGCAGATGAAGGACACACACTGGTGCTGTGTCTTAATGACAAGGGGAAACTTGTGTTTTTCTGTCTCTGGTCAGAGCGAAATTTACCTGATTACAAACCACTTCCTCAACTGTCATTAGATCTCAGCTTTGTTCTACCACTTAGCCGGACTAATTAAGACAAGAAAGTATCTTCAGATGTTTGTGGTGAGAGTGTCTCTGTCTAGAAATGTGACTTTGGCAAGACTTCAGAGTGTAGTATAGAGGCACGATGTGCACAATCAAGTCTGACAAGGAAGAATTGACCTAGACGGAGATACGACTTGTTTTGACAGAAAGATAAAGATCTATATTCAGACAGTGACATCAACTTTTTTTCCCCCTGAAATTACCCACGCTGTAGGATTTACCGTCAGTATAAATACGCAATGGTGTTTTTGTAAAAGTCTTCCTTTTATCCTCGACTCTTTCAGCGAGTTGGCTTTGGGTAACCTGAGTGCTCTCTTTCCCTTTTCAACATGATCGCTGTAAACAATGACAAACTTCCCTTCTCGTCAGGCTGACTGACTTGGTCTCATTGTCGTTGTTTTTCCCGCTGAAAGAAATCAGGACTGTATGTCTGAACAGATACTGACAGAACCTCATTACATGTAGCCTCCTGAAAAAGACAGAAATGAAGTCACCACTGGAAAAAAACCTCAGACTTGTTTGCTCAGTTTGAAAAAGGAATCTATGGCTCCTAGTCAGTGAATTTTCTGGGCATCAATGAAACTGTCCGCCTCAAACATGTACCAAAAAAAAACAAACACATTTAGCATTTCCTTTAATTTGTGGACCAATCACATCCGTTCTTTCTGCACGTAGTAATTTCCCCCCCGACTTGATCCTCCATAACATCCTGTTGTCTGAGGACATCTGAGGGACTGGACAGGTTGGACTGACCCTCCACCACATCACACACAGGGCAGAGCAGATCAGACACTATTATCCCGGCCCTGCTAATGACAGCTGAATGAGAGAAACAGACAGGAAGCTGTCCTCTGTGATCTCAGGGTCCTTATTATTGCTTGTGTATTGTTTTGTCGCGTCAGGATCCTTTTTGACTACTATTATTAGGCTGGATGACTGTGACTGTGACTGCAGCAGTAACTGAGGTTTGGTGAGAATCATATAAGGAACATGTACATCCATTCTGACTCATGGTATCTGTGACTTAAAATACACAGAAGAGTGTCTGCATTATATTCAACCCAGTCTGCCTTTTGCTGTAAACATACCAATTGTGAAATAAAGCCGTTGACCGAACAAATGCAACATTAATACAAAGGTAAAGGTGTATACAGCAAAATATAATTTAAATATTCATAACGTCCAATAATCCAATAATGTCTTTTTACATTATCCTCAACATATTACCACATTTATCCTCAGATACAGGTTTGAAAAAACTCAACGCATGCACAATTCTTAAGAGAAAATATACAAATTGATGTAAACCTACTTTCATTAACGTTCGCATTTAATTCAGAACTGATGGTAGCACTATAGGAGAAGCAAATAGACTTCATCCTGAGGTAGACTCTGATGTATGCACTGAATTTCATGGCATCTATTCATGTGTTGCTTGGAAATCTCCTTCAAAATCATAAACACCAACCCGATGGTGAATCAATATTCTACCACAGAATATCAGAGCAATCCATGCTAGTTGTGGAAATATTTCAATCTGAGCTAAATGGCGTACAAGTTGACCAAAGGATCAATTTGACAATGTGGATACAGCAGTAAAGGGGGGTTGGGGGCAAAAGGGGAAGGTTTCATAATCATGGATAGCCATTTGGCAGATGTGGAAGTAGTTAACAATAGTGAAACATGAATTATTAATTATTTAATGAATACCAATAAATGTGAAGTATAAGTTGTGCTTTTTTTAAACCATTTCATTGGATCCCTTCTACATTTGTAGATTTTAAAAGACTTCAAGAACAACAAAGAAATAATAATCAAAATGAGGTAAAGGGTGTTCTTTGCTGCCATGATTGATTACAACTCTATACCTATACATCCAGAATCCAGTTTAAGTCTAAATAGCAAAACTAAATGTTTTGTCATCAGAATCCGTTTGCAGCTTATCACTGTTTTTCCTCTCAACGTGATGAAGGTATTTGAACATGTGTCACCTTATTGGAAAGGAAATAACTCGGCCTTTGAAAGAGGGAGGCGATTGACCATCAGGGCCAAATGATTCATTGTGGAACAACAAGATGGTTCATACGACGCCATGACGTAAAGACTTCAGGGTTAGTCACCTTTTCTGCTTCATCAGTTCATCAGATGGCATACTTAACAGTCTAAACAACTCTTTGAAAATCCAAATCTTCACAGCAGCCTCTCAGAGTGAAGTGACCTTGGTTGCTGCTTGTTCACTGAAACACAACAGGTGGCCATCGTCCTCTGTCCGCTGCAGCAGAGACAGGTGCTTCCGACTGCGGCCAACAGATCACTATTGACTCTGGACAATGGAGGAAAAACACAGGAACAAGAAGGTCTAAGTCATGCATGGCCACTTCCTGAGGAGCCCAAGTCTATGCCGAGCACACAAACACATAAAACCCACCCACTCTATGAGTATAAAAAGTCAATATTTCAATGCAAGCACAAACACACTCATTCAAAACTGTCTGTGTTTCTGTTTTGTTACAGGGAAACAGAGGCGTCAGAGGACAATAGGTCTTTGACCCAAATCTGAGGCTGACATAGGCAAACAGGAGGTGATTCCCAGTGCATTGAGGGGTATTCCTGACTACAGCTTAAGGACAGGAAAAAGAATAAAGTGGAGCGGGGAGGAGGGACCATCCTTTGGCCCCCCCAAAAAAAACATCCACCTACAAACAATTACCACACAAAGGTCAAAAAAAGGAGACCAACGTGTTTTGTTCCTGGGAGAAGAGGAAGATAATAAAAGGCTGATCTTTTGCTCTTACTGACATTTTTTTTTCTAGATCCTTGCTTGTGTTGTACTTACTCTCTGATGTATGTCGCTTTGGATAAAAGCGTCTGCTAAGTGAATTGTAGAGTTGTAGAAAAGGCTGAATTGAAAAACAATATCCTAAAAATACATTTTCTTCCCAGAGAAAAAAATATATTTTTTTCCTCCACTGCACTCCCTCAGTCGTTTTCTCAACTTTCACCGTCTGCTCAACCTTACAAAACTGCCAAACTCTCTCGCCTTCCTGTAACATGTGGCTCAAAGCGTGACAGCTCTGACATGCTTCAAGTTGAGTCTGAAAGTAACAATACTTTGGAATCTCCTCTTGGACATCTTACTGTCGGATCAGCAGTGGAATCCAAACAATGCGTTTTGTTTCGTTTCTGACTGAACTACTGCCATGTAATTAAACCTGTCTTGTAGCAATTATCTGCATAGCTATAGACTGACTTACAGTCATAATAATGCGTCACAAAAGAATATTGCAACACGCCTTTTATAAGAAAGCATGACTTGAACAAGAAAGCACCTATACCTAACCGTTTAATTTCTGCAGGGAACGCATATTTTTTCATTTAGAAGTACCTCAAAATAAACCCAAATGAAGTCCAAAACCTCAGGTATATCCTTAAAAAAAAAAAGGAATCTCACCTTCCCAAAATGAATCATTAACCTCAGGGGAGCGACTCATTTCCTCCAGTTTGGTGCTACCTCAGTGAGCCTTATCTCATGCTATCAGTCATTGTGTTGAAGAAGGTGCCAGTGATAATGACGGTCAGATCAGGCTTGATTGATTAAATACGGAGGAGGAAGGAAGGGAGGGGAGGATGATGAGCAGAAAGAAAGAAGAGTGAAGGGTTGACCCCTCTCCCCCCTCTGTCACACAGATAAGAGCGGTGATGGAGATTCCCAGTGGACTCAGAGATAACCTCTAACTAAACTTTAAGTTACAATCAACCACTGCTCTAGTTTCTCTGCCGAACTAAGTTCTTTAGAGGGGGAAGGAACAGTGTTGAGTTTGAACTATTGCTCTAATTTCAAGATGTTTTAGAGCTTACTTCTCATATAAGTAAAACCCACATTGTTCCTTTAAATTGTTGAGTTCACAGCTTCATTATACAACAACATTGCAGTGGGGGGGCAACTTTCCCTTTGAGTTGCTTTTCTTTTCTGAAGGTAGAAGTACTTAAAATGGCATAATCAACCATTCAATAAGTAGGAGCCCCAAAGCATTGTAACGAATATATGTTTTAAGGGTTGATGTTGGATCATGCATCACATTTTATTCATGACTTATTTACCACAGCGTTGTAGCATAAGCTAATTTGCAATGTCCAACCCTAAATGGGCCTTTAAAGTAGAACAAATAGACAAGAGGCTGCACAAAACTAACAAATACAACCATAAATGCAAGCATCAAGGACACAAAAATATTTGATGTTTAAATAATTATACATTTTAAAAGTGCCTTTAAAGATAAAGATAAAGGTAAACTTTATTGATCCCCCATGGGGGAATTTTTTTGTATTACAGCAGCTCAAGAAAACAGGAAGAAGGGATAAAATTATTAAAAATAAAAAATAAAAATCAAACATATGTACATCAGTTAAATAACGGCAGAGAAAAAAATACAATAATAGAATAATGCTCCATGCTTTACAATGCTCTACCTACATTTTGGCTGAAATTAACTGCAGTAACTATCATATATACAGCATGTAAACTGTGGCAATACCATGTATAAAATATGAATTAATTTTCCATTGACTCATTTGTATTTCACTGTATGTAAAAACTAAATGCACTCCACTTTGAGTGTTATTGCATGGCCTTGCGGAACAGTCTTTACATTTCACTGCACATCTGTATGAGCATGTGACAAATAAAAATCTTGAATCTTGAACAAGAACAAGTCTAATTTTTCCCCATTAAAACATAAAAAACAATATTTTTTCAGTCAATTAATCATCTTAAATTATTATCAATTAAATTAAAACTTTAACATAGGCCTTGTTTCTTCTTTTAACGTAGCCAGTGTACATTGAGTTTGATATTTTTAAGTCATCTGTGAGTTCTGTTTTCCACCGACAGAGGGCGCTCTAACATCTGTGCTGCTCACTTCGCAGACAGCGGCCCCCTCTCTTTCAGGTGCTCATTGACTGTGTGTAAGCAGATGCATCTCTCAGCGCTTTAAGTTGATGTTTTTCAGGATCCAGAGAGCCATTGCAAAACCTCTATTTCACTCTCTGAGGCAACTCATTTTGATACGTGACTCCCGAAAACTGACATCCAAAAAAATGTCTTTCCAGTATCCACAGGCTTACCGCGACGATGCAGTTGTGAGTAAATCTGGCTAGCTGAGTAGCCTAGCATGCTAACAAGCCGGGATGCTTAATCATCATGCTTTTTCATTCATTGGCATGGGCGTCTGCTTTGTTAGCATGCTAGTTAGCTTAGCTGTGTTTGACAACCAAGACCGGCTTTGTTGACATAATGCAGAGGCTGCCGTTCATAGTTTGCAGTGCTACAGTTTTTACAATTTTTTTTTAAATGTATTTAACACACATGGAGGTGCAAGCTTGTTAGCTTAACCCTGTTTTTTTTTTTTGTTGTTGTTGCCACACCTAGTTGATAATTTAACAGATTTTTTTATTCGTGTCTCACCTTTCTCAGGTGGATGATTATCATGGATCCAAAGTGCCAGATCCATACAGCTGGCTGGAAGACCCCGACAGCGAAAAGACTCAGGTGAGTCTGTGAGGGGATCACATGTGTTGATCTGCATTTATTAGTTTAAATTGTGCAGAATTACGACACACACGATTAACATTATTTGTGTTTGTTTGATGTCTTTTTTTGAAATGGAAAAAATATTGTTTTTTTAAGCAAACATCTGTAAATGGTTAGTGTAATGCATTAGTATTTTGCACTCATTTACCTCGGCATCAATAAAGTATCTATCTATATGTCTATCTATCTATCTATCTATATGTCTATCTATCTACCTATATGTCTATCTATCTATCTATATGTCTATCTCTCTATCTATATGTCTATCTATCTATCTATATGTCTATCTATCTATCTATATGTCTATCTATCTACCTATCTATCTATCATCTATCTATATGTCTATCTATCTATCTATATGTCTATCTCTCTATCTATCTATCTATCATCTATCTGTCTATCTATCTATCTCTAATGTTACATTTTACAGAATGTATTGATATGCACATTGGTATCGTGGTAATGATCAGCTTTCCCTGTCACATTGTATCTTCATTTAACATCCTCTCCTGCTATGAGATTTCTGCACAAGCCATATTCCTTGTTTTGGGAAACCTGGCTGGAAAAGTCTTTTAAAAACAGGATGGGGGGGGGGCATGGTCATTATGCACCTTATAACTTATCATTTAGTATTTAGCCTACTTGCACATAGCTCTGTATTCTCGTTTACTGCACATAGTTCTGTTTACATCTGTTAGTCCGATCACTGTCCACTTATATCTGCTCTTTTTATATTTTGTATTTTAAGTTGTATTTAAATTGACACTTTATATTTAGGTGAAAATGTTTCGTCTACTTGCACTGTTGTTATTTTACTGCTCTGTGTGCCTTTGAATTACCCCCCCGGGGACAAATACAGTTTTTTGAATTGAATGGTGGGCTAGTGGTTAGTCTGCAGTCTTCAAAGCCTGGGTTCGTATCTATCTATCTATGCCTCATGTCACTACCCACTCTCTCTCTCTCTCTCCCTGATATCCCCCTCTATCCAGAAAGAAAGGAATTAAAAAGCCCCGAAATAAATGAATGAAAAAAAAAAACACGATGGTGTGGCATGCTGACACTGTGTCTCTGTTTCTGAACAGTCTGTTAGTGCAGAACATGAAAATAAGACACAAGATCTCCAATGGTTTGTCACTTGGGTACTGCCACTATCGTATGAAAATGGACCAGGTTTCTCTTGTTCCCATGGAAACATCTCATCCCAAACCAGATCTAAACCTTGATACTAATGAGCTTATTAACACTTTCATTGATGCAATTTAGAGCCTCTTCCCAAAAGCCTGTTTCTATGAGCCAAACCTGGAACCCTGTGATAGTTTAAACACTCAGGTTTAAAATCAGCAATCGTATTCAGATAAAGTAATGCATCAGAATCATGGACTGGACCGAACACATTTTGATGCTTTGATGTTTAAAACCTCTGTGTGTTGATATTATGTTGTTGTTTTTTTTTTCCCCACCAGGCATTTGTTAGTGCTCAGAACCAGCTGACGGTGCCGTTTTTAGAGCGCTGTGAGGTGCGAGACTTGTTTAAGGAGCGCATGACTGAGCTGTATGACTACCCCAAGTATAGCTGTCCCTTTAAGAGAGGAAGCAGGTGAGGACTGACACGGTCATGTTTAAACTGTGTGTGTGTGTGTGGGAGGTTAGATTAAGAAAGGAAAGGAATGTCTAAAAACATCTACTATTGATATCGTAGATGTTTTTTTTTCACAGCTTGATTAGTATTCTGAACATGATTTCACAATTTCTCACCTCATTTTCAGGTACTTTCACTTCTACAACACAGGCCTCCAAAACCAGAGTGTGATGTACGTGCAGGAGAACTTGGACGCGGAGCCCGCCGTCTTTTTGGATCCAAACACATTTTCAGACGATGGAACGGTCGCACTGCGAGGTATCACAAAGACTGCTAGAACGGTTTGAATTGTTAACAACTTTGATTTGAACCTGTGATGACTCCTTGTCCTGAAATAGCTTGGTATTAATGACATCCACCCTTGCAGATTAATAAACAACTTCAATTACTGACTTTATTTACGTTCCGTTTCTCTGACTGCTTAAAGGCTATGCGTTCTCCGAGGACGGGGAGTACCTGGCGTACGGCACCAGCGCGAGCGGTTCAGACTGGGTGGAGATGCGCTTCCTGCGGGTGGAGGACGCCACACCTCTGGAGGACCGCCTGGAGCGAGTCAAGTTCAGCTGCATGTCCTGGACTCACGATGGGAAGGGACTGTTCTACAACTCGTATCCTAACCAGGAGGGAAAGAGTGACGGTGAGGTCAAGACTGTGAGGTTGCATTTAGACATGCTGCAATCCTAAACATCATTTGGCTGCTTCGGTTATCTATAGCTAAATATATCTGTGACAAAAGATAGAAATAGATTTTAGTTTTTTTTCACCACTAGAGGGCAGTAATCAAAATAATGTTTTTTTGTTTTCCCAGGCACTGAGACGTCCACTAACCTGCACCAGAAGCTTTACTTCCACGTGTTGGGAACTCCTCAGTCTGACGACGTGCTGTGCGCAGAATTCCCCGACCATCCCAAATGGATGAGTGGAGCCGAGGTATTTTATATTTGTTTGATATTTTCTCCAAATTAGAAAACAAACGCATTGAGAGACCGCATGCGCTCGTTGATATTCCGCTGGTGCTCAGAGATGTCCTGTCTGTCTGCAGGTATCAGATGATGGACGCTATGTGCTGCTGTCTATCAGGGAAGGTTGTGATCCCGTCAACAGACTGTGGTACTGTGACCTTCAGACCACTCCTCAGGGTATTACAGGTGTGTTACACCTGTCACAAATATTCTATTGATTCATGTGTTGTAATTCTTTGTTCTTCATCGACATATTTTGATCTCTTCTGTTGTAAATCTTTGTAGACTTAGTTTAGGGGAGCTCAGTTCTTCTTGCAGGTTCATTAAACGATAATGAGATATTCCACAATTTCCCAGTTTGGGATCAATAAAGTAAATCTATCTATATATATGATCTTTTATTTATTTATTTTTAGCTGGAACTTTTTTTTAGCTGTCATCTTTACCTTCATTCCCTCCCTGTGTGTTTAGGTCTGTTGCCATGGGTGAAGCTCATCGACAACTTCGACGCTGAATACGAGTACGTGACCAACGAGGCCACAGTGTTCACATTTAAGACCAACCTCGACGCCCCGCGTTACCGCCTCATCAACATCGACTTTGCCTCTCCAGCTCAGAGCAACTGGAAGGAACTCATCCCTCAGCACGACAAGGACGTGATCGGTGAGCTTCTGCAACACTTCTTCAGCGTCTACTATCAGGGAAATGGAATACAACATTTCAACTTCCTTCCTCTCATTTCTCCCCCCTGCAGTTTTTGCCACCTGTACGTACTCCAGCTACCTGTTTGTGTGTTTCCTCCACGATGTGAAGAATGTGTTGAAAATGTACGGCCTGAGCTCGGGGGAGGAGCTGAGGACCTTCCCTCTGGATGTCGGCTCCGTGGTGGGTTTCACAGGACGGAAGAGGGACTCTGAGATCTTCTACTATTTCACCTCCTTCCTCTCCCCAGGTATGACTCTTTTAAAACATTCAATAATTCTATACAGTTCTAGGATTTCTTTTATCCAAAGTGACAAAGACATGACGTTCAGACTGCATAATAACTAAGAAATGTACAAAGACGCAGCATGAAAGAAAACTGCAACAACAATTAATACTTCAAGTGAAAAAAATCTGGGTTTAAATTGCTCTATATCAGTGGTTCTCAACTGGTGGGTCGGGACCCAAAAGGGGGTCCCAGAGCTGTTTTCAGTAGGTCGCGATTGTGTGCTCAGAAAAAAAAATAGTGTGAAAAAAGCATGCATGTTTTATTCCATTTCTTTGTTCTGTAACATGATTTGTACCGTCTGAGATCCAAACTGCAATTTTTGTGTGATTTTCACAATTCTCGTGAGAAGGAGTTGGTAGTGGGTCCTGCCGCAAGACCAGTTTAGAACCACTGCTCTATATAACAGTAGTTCTATCTCGCACTGTAAATGATGCGGATATGCACTACAGGAGAAATATTTCCCAACGTATCGTCAAAGATATTCCGAATAAAAGAGATGACAGTTTTTCATTTCTCCTGCCTTCAGCCATCATTTACCACTGTGACCTGACTAAGGAGCCGCTGCAGCCCCACATCTTCAGAGAGGTCACGGTCAAAGGTTTCAGCCCGTCTGACTACCAGACCACCCAGGTAATCAAAACGACGTTCCTGTTATTCATTTAGTCCATCAACACAAATTCTAGAGAAATGAGATTCTCCTCGTTTTTATTTCCTCTTCTAATGCAGAATCTTTTTGTAGCTGCCGAACAGTTTTCTTTTAGAAACATTTATGGAGAAATCTTCATTATAAAACTTATTTACATCCAGTAGACAAGTCAGCTCCGTATGTGCTGGTCTTACTGGTGGGCGAAAAATGTCACAACACGATATTTTTTATGTTAGTATAACGATCACGATTTTATCCCATTTTTTTTGTTTTGGGGAGCAAATGGGGGAGGGGGAGACGCGTCTGTATAGGAGCATTTACTGCAGCATGATAGAATGAGCACTGTGGCCCGGTTCTTCGTTACCTTTGCCGTGGCAGATCGTCAACACGTTCTAATCCTTCACGATCTAAGATCATTATATCGCACACCACTATCTGGTCTGGAGAAAAAAAAACATCTTCTATTAAAGCTTCTCGAGGCCTTTTTAAATTGATAAAAGTCCAATTTCTCTACTTTTTAAAGCAAATTTCAACGTGATATTTAATTTATAATGTAATGACACTTGAGCTTCTTGAAGCACGATGTCTCATCAGTTAGCTTTGTGATTATTTTCCCGCTGAAGACGGGGACCTCAGGAGGTTCAAGATTAGCTTCATTGTCATAGAATACCAAAGCACACTGAAACCTCACTGACCCCTGGGAAACCACTGTTGAAGATAGTTTGTATATTACAGCCATACTCACTGCCTCCACCTGTGTCTAAGATTCCAGTTTGTTTCCTGACTCTTCCTCTCCTGACTCTTATCAGTCCTTATTGTGTCCCTACAATTCTCCAATTCACTTAGCAGACGCTTTTATCCAAAGCGTCGTACATCAGAGAGTAAGAACAACACAAGCAAGGATCTAGAAAAAAAGGAAACAATGTCATTAAGTGCAAACAATCAGCTTTGGGTCCGATTGGACGCACAGGTGCTGACAGGTGTTGCACAGAAGCACAGCAATTGCACAACATCTCTAATGGCGTGTCTTTCTCTGTGTCTCTGCCAGATCTTCTATCCCTCCAAGGACGGCACTCAGATCCCCATGTTCATCGTTCACAAGAAGGGAATCAAGTTGGACGGCTCCCATCCAGGTTTCCTTTACGGCTACGGCGGGTTCAACATCTCCATCACGCCAAGCTACAGCGTCTCCCGGCTCATCTTCGTCCGACACCTCGGGGGAGTCCTGGCCGTTGCCAACATCCGAGGAGGAGGAGAGTACGGAGAGACCTGGCACAAAGGTGAGGGTGTTGTGCGACGCGCGTGTTATAAAGATTAGTGTATCACTGCAACTAGATCGGAAAGCATTTTGTTCCCGGGTTTCACGTGGTGTTGTCATTTTCAAAGAGAAATGAAACTGTGTAAATGGGTAATGTCTTTAAGGGTGCTGACGTGTTTTTGACTTGCCTCTCTTTGAACACTACCGTAGCATTTAGCAGCTGCTGTGAATTTCTCATTCTCGATATTAAACAGCCGATAACACTCTGTGTATTTGTCCCTTTAGCTGGCATGTTGGCCAACAAGCAGAACTGCTTCACAGACTTCCAGTGTGCAGCTGAATATCTCGTCAAGGAGGGATACACTTCTCCCTCCAAGCTGACTATAAACGGAGGCTCCAACGGTGGCCTGCTTGTAGGTATGTATGCTGCTGGTGTAAGAACAGTATCAGCTGTTTTTACACCAAACGTATCACTCATTCTCCAGCCTGTTGTCAGCAGACCCTGAAGCCATGAAATGAACAGTGAGGCACCATAATTTGCACATTAAGCGTGAAGGGGATTTAAGATGGTCTGCTGTTTAATGTGAGAGAAATAGCTCGTAAATGCTCAACAGGGTCAAGACTTTGTTGTTCATCAGTCTGTGGAATGCTTTTTACTGTAACTACTGTTTAGTGTAATGAACAACAGATATACTGGATCACGCCGGCAGGTCAAGCAGTACCCCTATGCAGGGATTGTTTGTGGGGCAACACTGGATTACTCATCTCTGGGGAACGTTCCTGTTTTGAAAATGTGTCCAAACACAATAAGGGGTTAATGTCAGTTATGAGTTTTAGCTGCAGAGTTCTGAGTCCCTGGTGTAAATGTGTATGTGTGTGTGTGTGTGTGTCCCCTCCCTTCAGCTGCCTGTGTGAACCAGCGACCCGAGCTGTTCGGCTGCGCTGTGGCTCAGGTCGGCGTCATGGACATGCTCAAATTTCACAAGTTCACCATCGGCCACGCCTGGACCACAGACTTCGGCTGTTCAGAAGACAAAGAGCAGTATGATTGGCTCATCAAGTAAGTGCTCAAAAAAAAAAAAAAAAAGCAGATGATGCATTTGTAATGTGACAAGATGACCTGAAGGCTTTTGATCCACACAAAGATATATTCATGACCCCCCTGATCCAGGATTATCACCTTGTTTTAAGATGTCATTTGGCCTTGAAAGAACATCAGAAACAACCAATCCTACCTTTCAGAGTACAACTTCTTTATCTGCACGTTTGAGTGACATTTACAACATCTTTATTTATTTTATTTTTTTTATTGAATGTTTAAGCACATCTGGAAAGCACATCTGTTACAGCAAACACTGACTGATTTCAAAATAAAATACTTTTCTCAACATGCAAACAAACAGTAATTGTAATTAACAACATATATGAATCAGCTGTTTAATCTTTGTTTCTGCAACGCAACTGTGAGAATTAGTTTCTTCTGCTATGTTATTTACTTTAGGTTCTATAAAACTTTGCATTACAAAGCAGAATTATGGTTTCTTAAAACAACTTTTTTTTTTTTTTTTTTAATAAAAGGGATGTTTTACTGATTGACCTTTGCACCCCATCCCAACATTCAGGTTGTTCTCTTCACTTGTGCGATTATCTGAACTCTGTACCATTCGTCTTCTCCTCTTCTCCCAGATACTCCCCGCTCCACAACATCCGCATCCCAGAAGGCAACGGGGTCCAGTACCCCGCAGTGCTCCTGCTCACGGGGGATCACGATGACCGCGTCGTGCCTCTGCACTCCCTCAAGTACATCGCCACCCTGCAGCACATCGTGGGCCGCAGCTCCAAGCAGTCAAACCCTCTGTTCATCCTCGTGGACACGAAGTCGGGCCACGGCGCGGGCAAGCCCACCAGCAAGGTCATCCAGGAGGTGGCCGACACCTACGCCTTTATCGCTCGCTGTCTCAACATCTGCTGGGTCAAATAACCTGAAAACTACCGTTGAAGTGTGTTAGTGTGTTTTCTTCTTTTGTCATCCATAAGCATCTTTGGGAAAATGCTCAAAGGGGTCTGTTCACACAGTCTTTATATCTTCACACCGACAGATGTTTGACATTTCATGTAGCTACTAGATCTTTTTCTTTTGTGTTTATCTTCAGCTCTTTTCACACATGACCTGCACTCCTAAACATTTCACTTTATACTCGACAACTTTGGGTCCTTTCAGCTGGACTTTAAGCCGACTTTTCATGGAAGCACCCTTGTACAGAGTCGGTGTAAAATCCACACAGGCCAATGTGAAAACCCGACAGGTTAAATTTGAGGCAGGTTGATGATGAAGTTCATGTTGAGCAGAGTTTGGTTTCTCTTCAATCTTTAATGCTCGCCCTCAGCTGCCAGTTTGGTGTTTTCTACTCTTGGGTATTTAATATGGAAACATCCTTATACGGTTTAGGAAAGAGCCCCCCCCCCCCGTCCCCGTCCCCGTCCCCGCATCTCCCGTAGTGTAGGTCATGTGTGAAAGGACAAGTCCTAAAAATATTAGACACTACATTTTCAGGACCTCATATGTGTACGACACTTGATTTAGCCCCTCCCCCTCTCTATTTGAGCCTGTCAGGACGCAGACTCTTCAGGATCTCAGCCAACATATAGCACTCTCTGCTAACATATAGCACTCTCTGCTAACATATAGCACTCTCCTGTTGGCCATTTTTGTATCCCTAAAGAGAGAAAGTATCACTTGTGTGGTGGATGTCAAAAAAAAAAAAAGTGGGCGTATCTCCACAGTTACATTAATCAGCCAATCAGCTGTTACAGTCAAAAGGTAAAAGTGGCAACCGTTTATGTCAAGATCACTTCCTGGTGTTCTTGGCGCATCAACATACCTTTTTATTTATTTGTGTGCGCAGGACAGAGGTGGTCGGATGTTTGTCTTTAGCATGTACAGTTCTGACGGAGCAGCGCAGTGCAAAACGATGCTGCTGGAAGTCGACAGTATTGCTGTGAGTGTGTGCGGAAAACAAAACAAAACATTGCATTGTGTGAAAGAGTGTGTGAGTGTGTGTTTAAATGTCAGTCCCCACTTTTCTTTCAGACTGATGATTTCTACCTCTTGACATGTGCTGATTGTTTACCTTTGAAAGGAAACAGAACACAATGCCACAACTACAATAAACAACTTTTTAAACAGTGATGGAGCACACGCGTCCATTCTGTCACATTTAGAATAATAACTTTATTTGTATAGCCCTTACAAAACACAAGGTTTTTACAAAGTGCTTTGACACAAGAAGGAGAATAATATAAGTAGCATCGAAACAACAACAAAACCCCAACAGTAAACGAACCCAGACAACAACCCGACCAACAACAGAACTCAAACATCATCAGCAACACTATAACTCATAATAATTCAGAGTGTTTAATGACTAAATGAATTATATCGATAACTCGTGTTCCTGTTTGAGCCAACTTAAGAGGACTGAGGAACATTTAATTGAGGATGAATGTAAGTGAAGTTGGCTTTGGTTTATGCATACATCAAATATAAATAAACTGCATTCAGATTTTGATGAACAGTTATAAATAAGACATGAAACACAATGTGTCACAATTTTCTGTGGTTCATATTTACCTCACAATCTACAAATACATGAAAACACAACATTAACACTCAAATTCAATAAGTGTGCATTTTATTTAGATTTTATTCGATTCATCCTGAAGCATTTAAATGAGATGTTTGAAGTAATTCAAAGAGAACCTGGGAGCCGCTGTTGTTGCAGTAGTGAGTGTGTAAGTATCAGCTCCTCCACCAGGGGGCAGCCAGCCTGAACGATCCCCAACACGTGCTGCAGGAGCAGAAAATGAGGGTGGTCTGACAGAGGGCCCCATGTGGATTACTCAACATACATGTTTCGTGTTCAAGAGCTTCTCTTTCATGTTCAGGGAGGACATTTTATAAAACAGTATCAAGAAACTTTTACAAACTAAGTCCTCAACCTGACTTTGTGCTGTAATCTCACGGGGGAAATTAAATGCATAAAGAGGAGACAAAAGACAACCATTCATCATTCTTCACTTTATTTTTCCATTTAGAAAAAGCATAAACACATTCATTTGATTACATAGCACAGTGAAAGGCTGGAAGAGAACAGTGAAAACATTTATAAAACTAAAACTAATAATGAGGCTGCTGATTATTTTTTTCTGTGTTATACAGTAAGTTTGATTTCTTCATTTTAACTTACACAAACTAAAACATTTTAGAGCCAGCAGAAAGAGTTGGAAAAAGCCTGAAGAGCATTTAAAAAATATGATACAGACCTTGATAAGAGAATTTAACAAAATTAAAAACATCATTTTAAAATTTGAATGATTTATTTGTTTGGTTATGTCACATAAACGCAGATTAACAAAACAGATCAGTTTTCATTGAAGTAAAAACTGACATTTCATTAAGCCATTTGTTATTGTCACACGCTGCATGAACTCACATTTCTGCTTTGTTAAGAAAAAAACAGATTCAAGCATTATCATTAAAAAACTTTAATTTAATTAATAAGAAAAATTGTGTTATTTAAAGTCTTAAATCTTTAAAGTATCCGAACTCTTTTGTACGTGTATATTTACCTTCAAACTACTCCAACTGTGTAACATTTAATTTAATCAAAATGGCTAAATAAACCTTAATAAAAGAAGTAGATAAAACAAAGTTATTATAACTGCAGGTTTTGTGTTTTAACGTCTTAACTTCTAAGATTTATTATTCAACCAAATTTAAGTCTACATAAAGAAAGCTCTGAATCTACAAAACTAACTGTTCACTTCAGCTATGATTGAAGAAACACTACAAATTAAATACATCCTGAAACAGACATCAAAGTTGATTCTTCTTTAGAAAACAAAGTAACATCATTTGGATTTTTTTTGTAACAAGCTAGTTCTATTTTTTTAAAGGAAGAGTTTCCTTCACACCAAAAGCAAAAACATAAAACATTTTTAAAATATTTGAACTAAATTGTCTTCAAGTATTGCAGCATTTTGGGAGCATTTATTACATATTTACCTCCCAGTTCTTGGGGGGACTCACTAAACAACTTTTGAAGTGAATGAATGACATATAGCCCGAGCAAGAACTACATAATGGACTAATAGTTTATATGTAGGCCTGAAGAAAATATGTTTGTTTGATTTTTAATAGAGAAAATTGTGTAAAAGACAAATACATTTGCTAATTTTCACATAAGATACTATATGAAAAAATAGTCTTAGTAGGTTTGAAAAAAGGAGAGATATAGGCACATATATCCAACTTATATTTATTAAATATAGGCTATTGTCCAGCAAAAAAGTAAAGATCATTTTGTAACAGATTTGAAAGGATTGAATGAAAAAGAGTGACGTAGCTACAGAGTGTCTTTATCACTTTATTGAGAATAAATATTTTTTCCCGATATAAGCATAAACTTAACGATTTGTAGACCTTGCCTATATAATGTTTTTTTAAATAAAGTTTTTAAAGGCCTATATTCGCGTGCGTCTATGTGCACGCGCGCAGACACATTGAAACAGCAGAGGGCGCTTCACAGTCTGAGGAGACACTGCACACTAATGTGTCGATAATGTAAAAAGGCCCACATAGTTTCAAAAAGTGAATCATGTATCAGTCCAACTCTCGTGAAAAAGAAAGCTGCTGGTGCATGAAATTACAAACCAGCGGGCTTGTTTCCGTTTCCGTGTGCAGTAAGAGAAGTATGAATTAGAAAAAGAGGAAATAACTTTCACATGTAGACCAATGTTCGTCTCCACGTCAGTCCTCAACTGCCTCGTAAACCTGATGGATTGGCTCCTTTTTTCTGATTGGCTGACACATTTGAAGACGTTCTGAACCCCCCAATAGAAACAGACCTAGGGCAACTCTGAAATATTAATGCGCCGAGCGGAAGCCGCTGCCCACCGCCCACCCACTGCAGAGGAACTATTTCACTCGGCGGAAGAACAATCGATAATTTAATCGACCTCTTTGCTAAATTTTTTACTCAATTGCTTTGTCGTCATTTGTGATCATCTGTACCCTTAGAGGCCTTCAGAAACAAATATGCAAGTAACCAAACCCAAACTTTGATTGAATTTTAAATATGCTTTAGAAGTTATAGCCTACAACTGAACATACTGATCTTTTGTCTCTCTGATGTCTTACAGTAGCCGTATTTTCTGGTTTACTTTTTTGTTTTGTTAAAAGTAAGTCATGAATAATCAGACTTAATCTGTTTTCTTCCTAAAGTTTTTTTAAGTGAACTTTAAACCTCAACAGAAAAGAAAAAAAATGTTCCTGATTTGTCAAGTTTTACTTTTTTGAAATTCTGAATCACATCTTGAAGATTTTATCATATCTGATTCCAAAACTTAATAATATATATTATTTTTTTAAACGAATCTACATCTGCCTTCATGTAGCCTATAACTAAATAACAAACAAGGTTAAGTAGCCTTTACTTCTAACTCACCTTCAGAATAAAAGCTTGGCCATGTCATAATAAAGTTCTTATTTATCATCATTTCATTTTTTGTAATTGTGAAAAAAACCTTTACAATATGTAAGGTTTCAAGGAAATCTATCTATCTATCTGTCTATCTATCTATCTATCTATCTATCTCTCTATCTCTCTATCTATCTATCTCTCTCTCTATCTATCTATCTATCTATCTATCTATCTATCTATCTATATCTAATTAGTGTGGTGGGCAGTCTTTTAGGGAACCTTTGGATGGCGCTATTTATAGTATTCCTCTACAGTTCTTTGGTCTTATCATCTCCCTGCTTTGGGACCAGTTTCTTGTAAACTGAGTGTGAGAACAGGAGCCTGAGTGATAGAAAAGCAGATCTCTGATCAGTGGGGGAGTTTTGGTTGTTTAAGATACAAGCCTATTGATTATTAAAAAAGCCTATCTCCTTTATAACGACCTATGTTGTTCTATATTTCTAACTATACTGTCCTTAAAGGGAATCCTGTATTTTTCTGAATTGTTTAGACTGGTAAACAAGCTGTGAGGGGAGGGGTGTATGTAGAAGGACACTTATCAACAAGAGAGTGAGAGGTGGTTAGAGGCCGGGAGAATGATGGGGGAGGACATGGGTGCCACATGGTCTGAGGAGCCATGATGATAAAGCTCTGAGACATGCTCTGATTTAGCTTAAAATGATTTCTTTCTTGTCTTGTTTGAGAACTTTAAAACGAGCTCCATTTGCAGTCGACTTCAGCTTCAGTGTTTGTTTACTTTCTTGTGACTGAAAACTGAAAATGGGGAGCACTCTGAGAAGCATGCTTTTGTAAAAAAAAAAATTAAAAAAAATTGGGACCTCAAAATGAAAAATGCCCCTCATCTACAGATCATTTTGGGGATGAGTTTCCAGATGTGTTCCTCTGCAGTCAGCCTCCTGCAGTAATCTGTATTGTAACACTCTTAAATCTGCCTGACCCTCAGGCTGCTGCAGCTTGTGTTACAGTCACTATATAAAATATTCATCCATGGAAAAATCTCTTTGATTCCAGCCGGTCACTCGGCTTCACGCTGCCAGGTTAAAGTCAGCCCTGAACATGTAACTCAAACTAGAGCGTCGGCAAGCTTCAAGTCAGGCAGGCTCAACCTTTTTTTTTCCCCCCTCCACATAATAATCCATCAGAGGGGAGAAACACTTCTCCTGCCTGTGCCATCTCATTCATTCATAAACAGGAGGATGTCCACTCCCTCTCCTTCAGGTGAGTCACTTTTTTTCTCTGTTTTTGAGACTAAAAAAAAAAGTTATTTTCCTGCATAAACTACGAATTTCCCGTCAAATCGCTCTAAATTTGAATGCTATTTGGTTTGAACTGAGCTCACCCCCGAAGCTGTAGAACCTGCTTTTCATTGACCTGAAATGACCGCCTTTAACAACATGACACAGTGATGGATCGGCTCGTTTATTAAACCCATTCAATAAAGTTTTGAAGTTAAAGATGCGCGCGCAAGGGCATGAATGAAAGTTATCGGTTTTAGGAATTGAATTGAAACATGAAATCAAACAGAAGTCCTTAGACACGGAAACGTGAAGAGATTACAAGCACAACTTTATCCATCACCTCGACTCATCTTTAACTAGGCTAGCTAAATTAATATTTGTGAAATAATAGTTCGAAAATTTCGTTAAGAAAATGGATCGATCAGTCTGCCATCAGACAAGGAAACATTTCTGATCAACAGAGGATCAGGACGCATTAAAAAGATAAAGTTCAGTGAAACAAAGAAAAAGTCAATAAAGTCATACAGACCAGCAGAGTCCCAGCAGAAAATCAAACCAAACGAACGCGTGAAAATTGGAGAATCGGAGGAGATTAAACGCAGATTTGTTTCCATTGTGCGCAGTTTTCAGGTTTTGGCGCACCGGCTACAGAGCCGCTCCGTCTCCAACAACCCCCCCTCCCCCCCTTTCTCTGACGTCACTGATATTGAATCGGATATTTGCAGCCTGTTTACTACTATTTGATTCGACTTCTCGGATTAAAGAAAACAGCCCAGACCACATCACTCTACCCAGAATGTTATTTTCAGAATGTGTCTGTGTTGTCTTCCCCTTAAACTAAATATAAAATCATAGTCCTTAAATCAAGAAGTGAGGAAAACAGTCACAGAGGCTCGAGGAAGTTCTCTGAATCAAAGTTTCTTGTGAAGACATTAAATGCGACTTTACAAAGAATGAAATGCTGATTTAAAAGTCGGAGTGATGGATCTCTTTTGAAGCATGGATGAACAGAAAACGTGCTACAAGTTTTTTTGGCTTTGCTTTTGTTACCAAGTGTGGTGCACGTGGCACAAGTGTAGGTTTTTTTTTTTTTTTGCTTACATTTTTTTTTTTCGTTGACTCAAAATATTTCTTAACGAATTCTGAGTAAATGTTAAAGAAATAACTTTAAATAATTCAAAATAAAATGATTTTTGCCCATTCATCCTCTAGTGAAGGAATTCTCTGATCATATGAATGAAATCTAAGCACACTCATATTGGCCTTCTAGCTTAGAATTTCTTGATGATCAGTTAATAATGAAATGAATCACGTTTTTCTTTATTAGATATGTCAAATGTCCACACTCTCCTGTTCTTGAAATTCACCATGGGAGCAGATGAGCTGCCTTTGTAACACTGTTTATACTGGTATCAAAAAGTGAAAGATTGGTGTCTGGAATGCATGAAGTAAACGACAGAAAAATAACCCCCTCTCTGAGAAAGAAAGGAGTAAAAGGGGAGAGGGGAACTCAATGAACCCTTTGAACTGCATTGACAGCAGCAGGGTTAAGGCAAATTTCCTCTGGGAGCCTACAGGGTGAGGAGTGGGGGTTGGGTGGGGTTAGCTGGGGTGAGAGAGTCCGAAGTCTGCTCAGAAAGTTGGTATTCAAACAGCTCAGGAATCTGCTTTTTACCCGAGAGCTTAAAAGCTCCTGATGATATCTTTAGTCGAGGTAAGAAACTACTAAAGAAGAAGATCAGACTGATTCCAGTTCTCGTCACTTCAGTCAGGCTGAAGGGCTCCAAACACAGACTTTCAGATTGTTGTTTGAACACGTTTCAAATCAAGAATGAATGAAAAATGTTGCATTTTTGCGAGAAAAGTGACATGCTGGGTTTAATATGAGACCTTAATGATGACTGTCTGTTTTTCTTAACTGCAGCAAACCCTCACTTTCACTTTTCAAAGTAAAACATTATTTTACTTCATCCTCCCTCCTTTACAAATGTTTCATTGTGACTGGCTGTGAAATATCAGATACAGAGATGGAAATAAGTCCATGATTTGTGCATAAATGTGCCAAAAGATGTTGATGCATTTCATTCTGTTGATCACATTTTATTGATGCACCAACGAGAGAAAAGAAACACAGCTTGAGTTTGAATCTATGTTGACTGCTGGCCTCACAAAGATCCATTCATTCATTCATGAAATAGAAAAAGTTTGGAAAACAAACACGTTTCTAAGTTTAAAAAAAGGAATGTTTCCTAATATTTATGAACATATGTAGATCATGGGGGGATGATATATTCACAAACATGCATTTAACCTTTCAGGAGAGAAAAACCTAACCCCTAAATGTATATATACCGTTATCTTTAACCATGCTGTTAACAACTTTACACTATCATAACTCAGTTAGAAATAAATGAGTTATTCAAAGAGCTTTGTCAAATCTGGATCTTTAAGCGGGGCCGACTCATGAAAACATAATCCTAAACTTTGAGAAGTTTCTCATCTTTATGTGCTCCTTTTCATGAGTAGAAAAGTTTTTTTTAAAATGTCTCGAGCTCTAAACAGTTTAAAACAATCTCATGCTGCACAATGACAGCACACACAGATGAAGATAATGTCGGTGATGATGTGAATTTCATCAGACTGTGTCGACAACGTCAACAGAGACAATTTAAGTGACAAGAAAGAAATCCCTGACTGGATTTAGGCAGAAGTTAAAGTACAAAATCACAAATTTAAGATTGGTTCTCTGCATAAATAGAAAAGGTAAAAAATAACTGGTGAAAAGTTCAAAGAAGTTTTACAATAATCTAATCCCGCAGCATGAAAGCAATGAAAAACACAAAACTTTGTAATAATAATGAGATAAAAAAAAGGTTTGTAGGTTAGAGAGAGTGCAATGGTTGTTGAAGTTAAACTTGTAGTTTGTGGTGATTGAAAGACAGATAACTTCAGTAAAAAAAATTATTTTCAGGGTGATGTCACATTTTTCATATGTGTGTAATTACTTGATGCCAATTCATTTTTTAAAATTGTATTCAAACAATAAAGATCAGGGGGAAATAGATGGACAGCTGAAGAGAAGTTTGAAAGAAAATGCTGAACTAAGAAAGTCCTCGACAGTGGATGTGTAAATAAATAAAAAAAAACAATAATTTAAACTAAGAAAATGTAAAGTTCAGAAGAAAAAACAGCTCTTAATCTGAATGCTCTCATTAAATAACAAGAGAAGAAAAGGGCATTGATCTATAGGTTAAAAAACGTTCTCCTTATCATCCTTAAACTTTGAAGTGTTATCAGAATCAGAAGTACTTTATATTAATCACCAGGGTGAACATATCCTTCCTGCTTTAATGTTTTTATTATTACAGTGCCATGTTGGGCTTTTTAAAAATCTTGATCAAATCTTCTGTTATCAAAAACTAGTTCTTGTAGCAAAGACAAATAAAAGAGTGACCATGTATGAATTAAAGCTGGTGTGGATTTTTGAACAAACTAAGGTAGAGAAATAAATAAAAACTCACTAAAGCAGCCTCATACATCTACATGAATCATTTAGTTTTTTTCTGCCTTCATTTTCTTCTCAGCCTTATCAAAGTGTTCACTAGTCTCTTCCTTTGACTAACAGTCACACCCAAAGCAGCCATATCTGAGTCTCTCCTTGTCGTGAGCTCGCACACGTCAGTGAGCTGCTCTGCTGTGATTTCCCCCGACGTGTCCTAATCAGAAAGGTCCTGTCAGGATATGAGTGAGTGGATAACATCTGACGCTGGTATCCAACCCTGTGACCCAAACAGTAATTCTGTGGCCACAGCGAGGCCTCCTCTGCAAGCATCTTCAAAAACAGGCCTGAGCGCGGGGCGGGGGCTGGGATGGAGGGATGGATGGGGGGAAGGGGGGGGGGGGGGGGGTGGGGGGAGAAGCTCGTGAATTCCGGAGGGTGGGCTCTTGAGCCCCGGTGGGTGGAGATGGGCCTGTTGTTGCTTCATTCCTCCAACGTGTTTTTCCTCTTTTCCTCGTAGCCGGGAATAACCCCTCTGAGAAACGTCCCACCAGGGTAGATGTGAGATAAGAGGGAAGTTTCTCAATGAGCGTAGTATTTTTCAGGCTTGTTATTGATCTGCTGTGTGGCCTCAAGTAACCGCATGTATGCTCGGACCTGTTTGGCTCTGCACTCTCTCTCCCACGTTGGTGGACATGGAGTGGAACTTGACTGTTTAGTTTTAGTTTCATTAAAGGATCAACTTTGAGAAGAAAGATTAGTCTATGTATTTTTTCCTTATTTAAAAAAAAAAAAATCCAAGTTTCACTATTAGAGAAAAGTTTAACCCTTTATTCTTTATACATGTTTTATATTTATTTACTTGGGGGGGGGAATCATTTTTGATTTACATTCAAACAAAAGGTAAAAAGTTATATGATTAGGACAATTGTGAAAATCTAAATAAATACAGAATGTACAGGAAGAAAAAAGTCCCTGCTGAACAGTTTGTTCTAGGCTATTTCTATGATTCACTTTGGTGTTTTAAAGTATTATCAAGTAGTCAGAATCAAACTGACAAAAGTGATGAGTACAAAGAAGAAAATACTGAATAACACTTAACTAACATTTTAAAGTAACAAGCATAAATAAGTGAACAGAACCAAAGTGATGTCAGTTTTAACAAGAACAAGGTTATAAATAGGCTACATCTCATGTTTATTTGTTAATAACTTTAAGTTTTTTTAAAGCGTAGTTATCAGGATCGGATGTTTACAAAGATGAAGCTTTAACTCTGATGAGGTTTTTTTTTTTGTAAAAAGCATGAATGAAGTTCCCAAACTGACAAGTGTTCTAACGAAGAGAAAATGAAACAGTTATTAAAGTTACAACAATGAAACTGAAATGAGTTATATAGACAGATTAAAGTTGTAACTGATTTAATGTTCATGAAACTTGTGTTACTTGTGTTTTCTATAAAGTAGGGTAACACATTTTGAGATAATCAAACTAATATTGGTGATAGATATGAAAGTTACAAGAGGAGAGTTTGAATATTTATCAAACCAGAAGTAACAATCATGAAGTTACCTTTAGGAAGATAAAAGTCGGATCAACATCTGATTTTTTTATTTATAAATCATAAGTGTTTAAAAAAAAAAAAAAGAATAAAACTAACTGAAGTTAATGAAAATAAAAGTGATATAAAAGTGTTTTAAACTTTAGATAGCTTGATTTCAGATTGACATATAAAGTGTAGAAATGATGCACATTGACAACCAACCACACAAATGAAGAGTTTTTGTTTTTTCTGTTTTTGTTTTCCTAGGATGACTTAGTGATGTCAAACTTTACTGAAAGTAAACTGGTTCATACTCTGATCCTTTTCAACTGCACAAAGCAAAACACACTCAGAAATGTATCCAATCCTCTGTGTTCATGCTCTAAACTTAGTCACATTAAATGCTCACTCAATATTTCAGTGTTTTTTTTTTTTAAAGTATCCCTGAGGACTGACTTTCTCCTGACAACTGCAGATCAGAGACTGAGCACATCAGTTTCCAGGTTTGTTTTTCTGGGTTTTCCAGTCACATTCCTAAGCTGTGAGTTCAGCTCTCCTCTGGTGCCCAGTATATGATGCTGGGAGGTAACTGGTCGTACGTTAGGAACATGAGCTCCAAAACAACATGTCCATGAATGGAAGCATGGAGAATAAGCATTACATTTTGGACTTGATAAGATACTTTGGTCTGAGGGGGGAAAAGGGAAGTCTGCTCACTTGGCTCTGCTGGATGTTATATCTGCTGTAAAGACACATTCGACTGAAATACAAAACTCACTGTGAATCTATGTTAGGATTCAAGTGTTAGATAAAGACAACCACTGGGTCTCCATGTTTTATTGGAACCAATTACGTACTGTATGATGTAGAAGCTAACTTTTAAACTCACTGACTCATTCATATTGGTGTAAAAATCTGTAAACATGCGTCAAGGTCTCGATGGAAGATTTAAGAACTTGTGCTTCTTTTTTGTCACAGATGTTCAGGTGAACATTGAGAAAATAAACTTCTTTATTTGCATTGAGTTTGTGTAAGGGAATGACTTTAATGTATGACAATAGTTTTACTGCTGCAGTGGTATTGACAGTGTTTAATGGAGGTTGACTTTGCTGTTGAATACGCACAATAAGCCAATGTGCTTACTTTAATTATTTTCCTGTTCTGTAAAGCACAACCTCCTGAAATCACATTTTACTACAACTATGGATGCATCTGTTTCAGAAAGGTTCAGAGACGTTTTAACCAATATGGAGATGTTGTCTCTTATTAGTTTTATATCATTCACTTTTCTTCTATTTTCTTTTGTGCCTATTTCTTCATGTTTATGTTATATGTTTTCTGTTTTCCTGCTGCTATGACTACATCAATCCCCCCCAAAGGAATCATTAAAATTTAATTGAATCCCATCTAATCTAATCTCAGGGTATAATAGCTTCATGTGGCCACACCAACCCCTTCTGTTGCAGTTTTATCACTCCAACAGCACACAGTGTAAACAGCTCAATACGCAGCCTTTTAGCCTATACGCGTTTTTGTTTTTGTTTTTGTATTCAAACTTCACAGTGCTTGTTTTCAACGTAAAGCTGCTGCATGGTGGAAGTTGCGAGTCCGATTCCCTCTGGTCTCTCTGCACTCACAGGGCAAAAAATTAGTAGCAAGAAAGCATGTAATTGACAAAGTCACGTGTTCTCACTACGGGAACGGGCACAGCCAGCTCGCGAGCGAATGAGAGCGAAGGAGAGAGAGGCAGAGAGAGAGAGAGAGAGAGAGAGCGAGAGAGAGAGAGAGAGGGAGGGAGAGAGAGAGAGCAGTACAGAGGTGGTGTGAGTGAGGAAGGGATTGAAGGGAAGAAAGAGAGACATGACAAAAATATCAAAAGGCAGAAAGCACGCCGTACCATGCGAGCTCAATTGGTGACCGATGGGATCGAGGATGTCGGATTAATGGTGACGACCGCAGCCCGTTTTCGCAGAGGAAGCTTCTCTATTGCAACTTGGGCGCAGAGGGTCCGCGGGGAAACATGGCCGAAGGTTATTCTGCAATTATTTTCCTATTTTCTGCTTAGTTTTTTTTTCCCTCCCGTGGCCGAGTGGAGAGGTGGTGGTGGTGGGGTGGTGAGGGGGGGGGGCTGAGAGGCGGCAAGGTGCAACGTGATTGTTCTTCCAAAAAAAAAAAAAAAAAAAAAAAACCTCCAAAAAATAAGAAACCGGACTCGAGCCGCCCCTCGCGAGCAACACATCTAAAGCATGTTTCGCTGCGTGAAGATGTGAACATTGTTAGCGCGTATTCTCCGCTCTTCTGCACACACTAGTACAGCTCGAGGAACCATGTGTACACCTGCCTTTAGGATCCTGTCGCCTACAACTCCACACACACTATAGCCAGGAGACAAATCCAGCACAAGTTCCACTACTGAGCATGCCTGTGCACGAGACAGAGCTCGAGCATCTGTCACGAAGTAACAAACTACTTTACGATCACCACGCGCCAATTATCTGTCCAAATAGCAGTAGCAGCCTTTAGGACATTTCCACTGGCCGTGAACTCCACGTAGCCGCTGTTTTGCAAGTGAAGGGGATTCCCCCCCCCACCCCCCACGCTTCTTCCAAGAAGTTTTTACGCAACATCGCCCATTAAACTTATATAAACCGGAGTGCGCGAGAGGGAGGGGGGGATAGCAATTCTGTAATGTAGTCAATAAATGTTCTAACTTTCTTCCTTCCCCTGTGCCCCCCTCCCCTCCCCTCCACCCGTGAATTGTTTCAGGAGGGCCGGGTAAAGGTGGCGGAGAAGACCCCGCCAAGTCCACCGAGCAGGAGGACCGGACTCGACCTCCTCAGGTTCTGTCGGGATCAGGCTTCTGCAAGTGGTTCAACGTCCGGATGGGCTTTGGATTTATCTCAATGACCGGCAGCGAAGGGAGCCCCGTCGACCCCCCTCTGGATGTTTTCGTCCACCAAGTAAGTTACCGTCGAAAAGGCACGAAATGAACACAAACCCCGCGAGGTATCAAACATCTGCACCGGCCTCGCCCGGATCTGGTTTCCCCTATTAAACAGCGGCGGATGATTGATTAGTATAGATTTCCCTTTTTTTTTTTTTTTTTTAAATTCCCACTACTTCACTGTCACTTCAGTCCCCATCTTAAAACCCGCAGGCCCCCTTTAGTCCTCCTCCACATTGTACCATCCGGATGTTTTGCATTGGCCAACATGTTAGGTGTGTAATCACACGTTGTCCACGGGCTTGACAAAAACACGTTTAAGTTTCCTCTTTAAGCCACATGCGTCCAACTCTCTCTCTCTCTCTCTCTCTCCCCCCTTCCTCCCTCCCTTTGCTTCCCTCTGCACTAAAGGGAAGGGAAGAAATGTCGTGTGGCTGTGACACGGTTAGTTTCACACTTGGCTCTAATGGACAGCAGAGCTCGCTTCCTATGCACTCAGCCAACATGTCGGAGAGCATGTTTAAAAAATTTAAAAAAAAAAAAAAAAAAATCTGGGATGCAGAGTTTAAAGCTCCTTTCAGTTTTGTTTTGTTGCTTCAGCGTGCAGTTAAACTGCAACACAACATCCCGTTACGTTTCCACTCACTGCTCTCCATGATTTATTGCACATGCAGTTCATTTCTGAGGCCTTGGTTTCGACTTATTCTGCAGCAAACAAAGAGCACTAGTAGCCTATCCTCCCTTCTTTTCAAACGTTTAATCGTGCTTTTTTTTTTACAGTCCTGTAAAGTGGCTTTAAAATAGTCAGGGAGGAACGGCAGAGGATGAGAGGAGGCTTTTTTTTTTTTTTTTTACTAGTTTTTCATTTGACACCCTCTCCTTGAGGTGTCTTTATTGTTGACTCACGGGATGTTGTGCTGAACTGGTGGGAAGAAGGAGGAGGAGGAGGAGGGGGGGGGTACATTAGAGGTCAGATGTCAGCAGCAGTGATGTAGAGGTGGATAAAAAGAGATGGCTCCACTGACCATTATCAGGCAAAAGAGGAGTGTTAAAAGAATATACATTGTGCTTAAAAATGCTTTAATATGTCTCCCCTTAAGTCAGTTTTTTGTTTTACTTCAATAAGCTTGTGCGGTGATTTTTCAAAGCTGCATTGCAGTGCTCTGATTTGGATGTTCTGCTTAAAAAATAAATAGGTTGTTTTCATCTTTTTGTTGGGAGTCAGCAGGAAACAAATGGGAAAGTTTGCACTGCTGACGAGGTCTTCAATACTGTTTTGACTAAATGTCACAATGATTTCTTTTGTTGCTTTCATGTCCCTTAAATTAGTTGCTTTCATGTAATTTAAATTGACTTGTCTTCGTGTCTTCTCTTAATAATGCACCGTGTACTTTCAATCAATGCTGTTTTAAAGCTAGTTCTGGATTTTTCATTCCGACTTTCACATAAGAACGTGAACATTCACGTCCACCAGATTATTATGAAATGGTTTAAAATCTGTAGGAAATTTAAAAAAGTAAATTCTGCTGAAAGAATAAGCCGACCTTTGGTCCATTTATCTCTGTAATCATGAGGTGGATTTTTATACTTTAAATATGAAGCCTATTTTATTCTTTTGCCTGCCTTTACTGTGAGGATATACGATTTCTGAGATGCCGTGAATGTTTTAAATAAAGGAGGATTCTTATGAAAGTACATATTGCAGTATCAGTTATTGTGATTGATATCTTCTTATCGTGGCTCCATCGACTGAATGTGTGCATCTATATCCAGTAGATAACTAACTAATATCCCTGCTGGACAGAGATGTTATGGATGATGCCAGAAAGACGGATAACAGTGAGGAAGGTTTTGGTTTAGGAAAGAAGCTTAAAATGCTGTTGCAGAAGTCAAATGAACAGTTTCCATCTCAGCAGTTTGTAACAGCACAGGAAATGCTGCTGCAATGGGAGTATCTTTCAAATGCATTAAGAGATTTTAAAGCATCAGCTGAACTATGCATTCGTATTGTAAAGGTGTAGAAAGGAAAATGTTGGCTGCGTGTGCTCTGGATAATGATTTTCTTAAATCCTGCAAAATTTGGCTTCGATTTTAAATGTTTAAAAAAAATACAAATGATCTCCCCCCCTATAAAACCTTTAACGGTACACAATATATGTTTACAGGAGTGAATTCCCCTCTGTGTTTTCAGCTACATGTTTGAAACAAAACAGCTGTCATTTAGTGTGGACAATATGCATTCATAGGCACATTGTCATATTGTATGCAAAGCAGTCTGTTCCTCTGCATCCATCTATACACTCTCATTAAATCAGTCACTCATTTTCTGCCACTGTTCCTCCCTCATGTGTTTTGCTGCTGTCACTCAGAAGCCATTTTGACACACAGAAGCTAGTCAAGGCGTTTTTTTTAGTAAACTCTGATGTGTGTGTTTAATTAAAATCCTGCAGATTATCTGTCACGTTAAATCTCATGTTTAAATTTATGTAATGGCCGTTTGGGGAATATTTCAAATTTGTGCAGACCTGCATTAAAGATCAGACTTTGTTTTGCAAGCTTCCTAAGAGACACATAAGTCATTTCATGTTTTTTTTTTTGCATGTATGATAAAAGGTTATTTGCCAGTTATTAAAAGAAAAAAATGGTTTGGAAATATTCCGGCTTTTTTCTTGCACGGTTCCTGATCCTGTGTGTTGAAAAGAGGAGGGCTGAGGTATAAGAGCGATGGGGAGGGGTCGAGGGAGCATGAGGACATGAGAGAGAGAGAGAGGGGGAGAAGAAGAGAGGAGGAGTTTTCCTATAGGAGAGGGAAAACGAAGGGATGTGGGAAAAAAATAAGTGTTGGTGAGGGTCGGGGTGGTGGTAGCGGTAGTGGACGTAGAGAGCAAAAGGAGGGGGGGGGGGGGCAGCCAGCAGTAGCCAGGGAGGAAAACATATAAGCAAGAGGGTTTGAAAAAGGAGTGGAGGAGCAGGAGGTAAGAGAGGGAGGGTGAGAGTGTGTACGAGTCAGCGAGAGGGTCTCTTCCTGGGAGGCCTCTTCATCAGGGCTCCTATCTGATCACTTCCTTTTTGAAGGTGTGTGTCGGGGAGAGAGAGGGAGAGAAGTAGAGAGAAGGGAGGGAAGGGGGGGGAGAGTAATTAAGCATCTTCACCCGCTGTACCTCTCTGCTTAGCGATTCTACACACAAAGCCGTTTCATTATCTCTGTTTGTCAACCTCTCCTCTACCTGCACTCAGTGTTTTTTTTCTCTGTGTTATAAGTGTGTGTGTGCGCGCACGTGTGTGTGTGTGTGTGTGTGTGTGTGTGTGTGTGTGTGTGAGTTCCTGCTGGGACACGGGGGGGTGCTCTCTCCTCGGGCATTCTTTTAAAAAGAGGAATTTCTTTAAAGACAAAAAGGCAGGAGGGTTGGGTGGGGTGAGGAGGGGGTGGTGGGTGAGGTGGGGGGCTGCTTGCCCTTTGTCGGTAATCAGTTTGAAATGTTGAACAGTTTGCTGCTGCTGCTGTCCTCCTGAGTGTGTGTTCAATTTATGGAGCCTGTAAGTTGGTGTGTGTGTGTGTGTGTGTGTGTGTGTGTGGTTCTTACTTTCCCCTCCTCACCACCAGGTTGTTGGTGTCTACATGTGAACCGCTGTAAGATGTTTTAGGTTGTTGTTTTTTTGAGTGTGTGTGTGTGTGCGCGCGTGCAAGAAAGTGTGTGTGTGTGTGTGTTTTGTGTAGCGAGGTTAAAGTGGGCCCCTAGTGAGATTAACCTCTGGTCCGTGTCACCGTTTGGCATGCAGGCCCCACCCATCTCTGCCTCCAGATAGCCAGTATCAGGCTTTGTCTCTCCTGCAGCCACACTATCCCCCCCCCCCCCCCCCCCCCACACACATACACACACACACACCACCACCACCACACACACTCCCCCTGCTCCTCCTCCACCAACCCTGCCTTCTCTTCAGCACATCAAAAAACGCAAAAAGAAGAAGAAAGGCTAGTCATGTGACTTCCCTTTTGAGGAGCTGGCCACATAGAGCAGAGATGATTGGTAATTGGAAAGGTGGCGGAGTAGAAAGCAGAGCAGGGCTCCAAACAAGTCGCAGTTCACCTGGAACACAAAGAAGAGTGCCCGCACAGTGCTGGCTGTGTTTGCACCCCTGACATTTATTTAATTTAATTCAATCTGGTTTAAATACATCGACACAGACTGAAACATTCAACAGTAAAACATTAGATAAGGCTTGAGCTGACATTTAAGTCTTTAAGGGTCTTTTGTTCTATTTTAGTTTAATTTCCTTGCGGGAGAATTATTCAAATTTTCCCATTTGAGTCCTCAAGTCACAAACATACTGCAACTACCAGAAATCACAATAATTAATTATCTGTATATTCATTCTTTTTTTTTTTTAATGTGAGAAGACGGTTAAATGGCCATCAAGGACATTGTAGAGCCCAATGTTTGTTTTAAAAAAATGTTTTTTTATTTGACTGAAAAAGGGGAAATTGAACCAATTACATAAATATGAAAAAAAAAGAACACTTGTGTTTGTGCGGTTGGTAGAAGAGAATCCATCTTAAAAAATACCTCAAGAATCAATTCCTCCAAAAGCTATTTGTGATGATTTGTTTTCCGTCCGTCAACTGATGACAAATTGATGAATAGATTAATCTCTGTAGTGAAAGGAGGAACGAGGATGGAAAAAAATCTGTTCATATGTGAAAGTGCAAAGCAAACGAGTATACAACAATCTGTTTAGCGCGTACTTGTGGAAGCGTTGCTTTTGTCTGAAATAGTTTTTGAAATGCGTCACGTTCAAGTGTTACACGGCACATCTTTGAATCAAAAATCTTACATTTAAAAATCTTCACTCTTTGTAAAAAGGGCTGAGAAAGAAATCAAAGAAAAACACGCTTGTGAATATGTCTTTGACCGATGTACCACTTTATGTAATGAGAGGTGCTAAATTCACTTCACACCAAATTTGGTATCATTTATTGTATTTTATCAAAATATCACATAACCTCTTTCTCTTTAATAGTTACTATTTTAATTTAGTATTTACAATTTCCTTATTTTGGAGTTGCTTCCTCACATTAGTGAAAGAAGTGAAACATTTGAGTGTAAGCGTGCTTGTGTTTTGAATGGCTGCAGTTATTAGCAGGCTGTGTGTTTTATCACCAGTCACCTCAGCGAGCTTCATTTCCTCTCTCATGCTGATAAACGTAGCAAGATGATCTAGTGCTTCCTCCCCCAGATCAAATATTTGCCCCAGTCATAATCGGGGGTGTTGGATGTTGTTAATTTGAGGCAGGGGAAACATGAAGTCTTTTAAGTGTTTGATGGGGGTTGGGCAGGGTTCAGGGGTCAGGGCCACTAATGACAACGTGTTGAGGAGGGCTTGGGTGTCAGCGTCATAAGAGCGGCTCTGTTGGTGGTTTTCATCGGCGTATTTTTTTTTTTTTTTTTGTTGCCTTTTTTCCCTTCTCCGCCGCTCCCGTTCTCTCCCCTCTTTCTTCTTTTGGTTTATATGCGTCCTGTTGGGTTATGTCCATCTGAGCTGATCTGGCCCAGCTTTGTCCACTTAGCATTTCCTGTGTGTAAAAAGCTACTTAATGGCACCACGCCACATGGTGACCGCCATCCCCGTCACACGCACCCCCTATTCCTCTTTAACGCGAGCAAAATCCAGCTCGGGCCACCTCTGATTTAAAGCATCCCATAATTAGCCCTTCCATACCCGGTGGTCGCCACGGTGAGAGAGAGAGAGAGAGCGAGAGGGAGAGGGAGAGAGAGAGAGTGAGACAGGCGGAGGATGGTGGGTCTCCTCTCTCTCTCTCTCTCTCTGGCCACTTCCCCATCCCCTCACGTTACAGCTTCCTGTATTGATTGCTGGGCCTGGTGATGACGAGGGCCTGGCTGATGAAAAGGAGGGCTATTTCTATCCAGGATGTTGGGAGTCGGTATTGATCGCCGGCTCCATCCTACACACACATGTGGTGCTATAGGAAGATATTTATTACATATACGGAAGCCTGCAAGCATTCTCAAGCCATTTCTAGACGAAGCTGGTGTCCATTTTGCGGCTCGGTTTCTTCAGTTTTTAGGTGTGGTGGCTCTTGAGTGAAAGTGTGAGAGCTGGTGTGGTCTGCCACTCGGGTAGGGGGTGGCGCTGGGATGGTTATACCGCTGACCCCAGGATTTCTGCTTCTGACCTGTGGGGCTCCTGATCAAATGGGGGTTTTGTTCCTGGGCTCCCCCCAGGTCCAGCCACTGATCAGGAGTTGCTCCTCCATTGGAGCTGAACAGAATGCGCTGGAGGCATTTCCATGAAGCCACCCCCCCCCCCCCCCCCCCACCACCACCACCTCCTCCTCCTCCTCCTCTACTCCACTCCCATATCCACCTCCCCCATGCTCCAGGCCACTCCTCCATTTTGTGATCTCTCTTACGCTCTCTCTCTCTCTCTCTCTCTCTCTCTCTCTCTCTCTCTCTCTCTCTCTCTCTTTCTCTCTGACGTTCTTTCGTTCCCTCTCCGTGGCCGTGCCCTTTCATGACCTCTGTGCGTAAACTGAAACGGGTCAAGACACCCGCCATGTCATTCAAGTGGGAGGCGACTCGGGTTACAGGTTCTGATTTGTGAAGTTTTTGTTGTTGTCAAATGCATACACATGGAAGCACACACACCCCACACACACACACATGTAAGTCCACATGCTGTGTTTTATTATGTAACTACGGAAAGACTGAGCTGCTTGAGAAATTGAACTCATCTGAGACATGAGAGGCCCGATTGGATACCTTGTCTTAAATGGAGGAGATTGTGTGTGTGTGTGTGTGTGTGTGTGAGAGTATGTATGTGTATGTGTGTTTTCCTGCGTTTCTGCAGAACAAAAGGGGTTGTGTGGTTTCCTCACTGGTGCATTGTGGGCATTGTCGGGGTTGGAGAGGGGGTAGGGTGCTGAGACAAACTACTCAACTTTGACCTGGAGAGACAAGCTGCTTGTGGTCTGAAGACAGGAGAGGAACAGGAAGGGCTCGTGCGCCGTACAGTCTACAGACCAGTCAATGATTATTCATCATTATTCAGAGTGCGTTTTGGTTTTTGGGGAATGGGCGCACATTTTAATGAGCCTTTTTTTTTTTCCTGATATCTGCTGCAGGAGGGCCTTAAAGTAATTTGGATGGTCCAATGATTAAAATCTTTATTAATTAGGGGTTTAGTTTAAAAGCAGGGTTATGAATGTTTGAGCTTCTTCAGTTTATTTATTTATTAAAAAAAAATAGATATGGTATGCATTGTTGTGTGCATGTACATGGATTGATTACTGAATGGTTGAAGTGTTTTTTTTTTTTTGCAGCACTGCCACTTGTGATCGATCCTTATTGGTTGCTTAAAGCCGCAAACTCAGTTTGTTTCTACCTTCATCATTCCTTCCTTTTTAAAAAAAAAAAATCCCACCTATACTGTTCCAAATCTTTACATTCCCTCATTCCCATCCCCTGATCCTCATCGTTTCCTCAAAGCCAAATCCAATATCTGAACGAGTCCTCCATCAGCAATCGGCTGGAATGACTGACCACAGCCAGAGAACCAGAGAGGAAATCTAAGAGGGAAAGCAATGATTGGATTTAAACCATTATGTTCGATATTTCTAAAACATCGGCCTTCCTGAAGTAGAAGTAAAGAAAACGTGAAAACAATGTAAAGTTTGTCCGTCTTTAACTTTTGGATTTTCAAAGTTTGAAGCCTAATTTTAATCTTTTCATTGTTTTCATTGTTTTGTCTGATATCTTTTGGTCGTGATAAATTAATTTGAGTCATTGGTATTAACCCGTATTCATTTTTAATTCAAGAAATAAAGTGATGTTCTGAACAAAATACATGTTACAAAATCAATCTCACAATGTGCATAAAATAATACAAATACATTTCCAAATGTCTGTTCCTGTTTTGTCAGATTTATAAAATTCTACGAGTAGATTCTGGATATTTCTTGGCCATAAATAAACATTGTTGCCTTCATTATCTTATCTCACAAAGTCAACCTATTTATTTTATTTTAAACAAAAATAGTTTTTCTTCATTATCTAATGTTGAAACTTTAAATGTGAGAGGGAACTTCTTTAAATTTGAAGGTTACAAGAAAACCTGGAAAAACTAGCTAACTGCTTTTAGATTAAATTTAAACTTTATTTATTTTATTTATTATCAAAAGTCTTGCTCTAATCCCTTTTTTATTTCATTTTACTGACATTAAGTCAGTGTCCTTTTCAAGTAGATATTTTAAAACATTTTTAAAAAATGTATCAAAGTAAGATGTTGTTTTTTGACAAACTGAAATAAATTAATTCAATAACAGTTTGTATTGTTCCCTTCAGCTTTTATTTAAATATATATATGTTTTTTTGGTGTATTAATGAAACAGTGCAACATGTTTTTTTCGTTCTTTTTAGAAGCATAGAATAAAACAGGAAGCACTTTTAAAGCATGTTTCCTCTTCAATGTAACCAGAATCTTTCACTTGTTTATTTCATGGTGCAGCAGTATAGCCAGCTAGAAACACATTTAAGTGCAGAGCTGAAACACTATTCTTAGTTTTTAATTAATTCACACTTTCTTTGTCACTTCCTGGCTTCTCTCTTTACCATTCCCACTTATTCTGCTCTCTTACATTTTCATTATACTATGAATAGAGCTCATATGGAGCACCTGTAAGTGCTGTCGTCGACAGACATCATAGAAGAAGAAAAAATGCTGCTGAGCACATTCTCCTGTGCACATCCTCTCTTGTTTCACATTTGATTCCCTCTGCTCATTTGGTCCTTTTTTTTTCTTCCTGTCTCCTACACATCTGCCTCTACAGCGGGCGCTGAATTTACAGATCGCCTGCATTGTTATTTTTAGGCCTCGATGTATAGTAGGTAGTAGGTTTTCGCTCGGCACAATGCGTGCTTGTGTGGGTGTGTTTACCTATGCTGAGATCTGCAGGGCTCGCTGCGATTCATGAAGGTCACAGGGAACAGTGCACATAAGCAGTCAGTTCTGTGCCATCATGAAGACATAAATCATTGTCCGGGGGTTATGGAGTAACTAAATCAATACTGGCGATCATGAAGATAAGATGGATGGTGGATGTGTGGAAAGAAGAAGAAGAAGAAGAAAAAAAACAAAAAAGAACGTTGCATGGTTGTGACTTTTCTCCCCGCAGAACGAATAGGAAGTGGTGTCTCTGTGAAAAGTAGATAAAGAAAGTAAAGAAAAGATGCTGTGTGTGAGATAAGTCCCTCTGTGCACAAGGCTGTGATGGCAGTTGGAGCTAACCGCTGGCAGTCAATCCTCCATGTTTGAATTGATGTGTGCATTATGTGCTGCTGGAGGTTGTGTTTTTGCTGCATTGGAAGCAGTGCTCACAAGACCCCGCAGGAGATGCTTGAAACAGACCTTTGAGTTAAAACACGTTGATCTGATTTTCTTTTTTTGACACCAGCAATAATAATTAAGTGTTAAAAAAGCGTTGATGGTTGCTGAGCCTTGTTCTGTACAGACAGGTGTAAAAATGGACGCATTAAATTGAGTCTTTTCATTGCCTGAAATGATGTTTAGACCAAGGCTCTCTACGTTTTCACCCGCCTAATGAAGATAGAGCATTCAGTGTTTGTCAGCTCACTGAAGAACAAGTCAAGGTAAAATACAGCAATGACTCCGATGAATGTTGTCTCACTGCTGTGTTGTTCTGTGTGACTTCCTCATCAAAAACAGCATTACATAGATCATGTCGTCAAATGTTTCAGCTTTTATAATGAAATAAAATAACCTACCACGAGCGTATAATACAATATAATATAATATAATATAATACTCTTAGCCTACAACAAACTGAACCTCCACTTTCTTTAACACACACCCTTGTGTATTTGGACGCATTATCATTATGAATTCATTGAGCTATAAGCGCCAGCCTGCTTTTAAATGGATAATTGCTTTTTTCCTCCCAACAGAGCAAACTGGTGATGGAGGGCTTCCGCAGCTTAAAGGAGGGTGAGCAGGTGGAGTTCACCTATAAGAAGTCCTCCAAGGGCCTGGAGTCCCTGCGGGTGACCGGACCAGGTGGGGGACCCTGTGCGGGCAGCGAGAGACGACCCAAAGGGAAGGTCCCACTCCAGAAACGCAAACCAAAGGGAGACCGGTGAGTGTGGGAAATTTTAGAAAATCGTACAAAAGACATTTTGTATCTGCATAGATGTAGTGATATATGTATACATGTATTTCCCATAATTCTCTGCGTCAGCCATTAAAAAAAAAAAAAAGAGTGGAGTGCTGCATTCAGAAAGCTGCCTATAGTGGTAGGAGACATATGTTATATGTACATCTCACTGCAGCGAGCGATTTCTGAGTGGGCTGAGATTATAGATTAGATCTATTCAATCTGCCAGACTATATGCCTGTTGCTATGGTTATTGTGCACCTTAATAAGGAATTGAATAGGGTACTTTGCCTGCCATCGCCGCTGTATTAAATCAATTTGCCAGCTTTTACATTAGAGATGGCACTAGCACAGGGATGGTTTGGGCTTATATGCATCTCAATGCGGCAACAGCTCAATCAGTCGTTTTGTCCTCAGTAAAATCTTGCTTCGCTTAAATCTGCCAGAGGGAGCCATATGGAGCTCCTTGAAAACGCCTGCTGGTTGAAAGCAGAGGAGACAGAGAATGACGTATGGGCGAAGCAGACAGGCAGAGGCGAGAATTACACTGTATCTGGGAAGGTGTCACATGATTACATTAGAAAGTGTAGCTCTCTTTTTTTTTTTTTTATACCACTTTTTGTTTCCTGGCACATCCAGTTTTTGGTTTCAGCGTGAAAAAGAAATGCTTGTGCTAGAAATGAGGAAACAATATCTGAGAGAGAAGGCTCCCTGATTGGTTTACGCAGCTGAATAATTCAGCTTATTTGTGATAATTGATCCAGTGTTAGGTCAAGTGTCGCTACCTTTCTGCTAAGGTGGTAGCACCAAGGCAGTGTTGGATTCAGACATGGCAGGTAGACGGCTGTGACGTAATCTATCAGTGTGAGCGGCTCCTGTGGCAGCTACACGGCTCTGACCCCTGCTGGCCACTCTGTTATGCAACCATGTCCTGTGACGGTCGTTCTTCATGCTGGTGTTCTGCAGTTTGCAGATCTTTTAAGGTGGTCGATGTGGAGGAGTTGTGTTGGAATATTCAGCCTCTGTGGATATAGTAACTGAAGTACACATCTGGAATGCTTGCCAAACACATTGCTTCCTGGAGACAATGTCTCCATTAAATGAAACAACACTGCTCTGGTATGCTATGAGTTATTTCCCAAATATGTTCAGCCATCTTGTCTTCATTAGACCAGTATCTAAGGTGCTTTCCAGCTTCTTTATGTACAGCATAGATTACTAATTAGTCATGTTATCTCTGAATACGTGTAGACATTATTTATTCCAGAGAGAAACCATTACAACAGTTTTTAATAGAAGTCAGTTTAATCTTTACACATGATCATTTACTGGGTGATGTTGGGAAAGTATCAACAAATCTTTCTTGATCAAGTCTTGTTGCAAAAATAAAAAAATTAAAATGCATTTTGGATACAGCTACAGTATGTTTATGCAAAAATGTAAACTTTTTAACAACTTCAGCAGGTTAAAACAGATGCACTGTAAAATGTAAAGAGCTTACAATTCTTTTTAAATTCATTTTGAATAGAATAAACCTGTTAAAACATCATCCTTAAGTCTGCTCCGGATGATCTCCTTGATACAGATCAAGTGGACACGTGTCATTATTTCATGGTTCTGTTTCATGGTTTACTAAATCATGTCATGGAAACTATTTTGTGATGCAAATTTGTGTAGAAAATCGCCAGGGTTTAAGACGTGAAGCTAACTTTAATAAAAAATAAATGCAAAACACGTGGAAAAAAATCCACTTTATTAAATATTCATACAACCAGAACTATCAATGTGTTTGTTTTCTAAAAACTTAAATGGGGTTTATTTTCAGTTGGATGGTGAGCATAAAGATAAATTGTTTTTTTTTTTGACATATTTCAGCCAAAGTTGAGCCGTCTTTAGGATGAACTGGCATGATTACATTTCTCTTCAGTGACTTTCTAACATGCTGAGCTTCTGTGTTCATGCTTTCTTTGTTCATCATATTGGATTAATTGGAGTTGATTTCTAGTGAACCACTTCTTTATGATCGTGTGACTGCTGGCTAGCTTCTCTGTGAAGACATTATTTGGACATGTGCTTTGATTAAAGTCATCGTGAAGCCCGGTGATGTGTTTAACTGGTATGAAGAAAATGACTAAACAGAGGATGAGTCACATGTCCGTGACTCTGTGGCCTGAGGAGAGTAGAGCGTTGCACAGCGGACCAGCATTAATGAAAATGGAATGCCTTAAACCCACTCAAATTGTCTGTTTGATTTAATGTTGTGCTGAAATATTCGGCAGAATCCGGGCAGGCTGGAATATCGGGCAGATATGCCTTCACAGCCTTTTCCACTCTTTCATCAGCCAATTGCTCCTTGTCAAATTTAATAACACTGTGTTGTCTTCCATGTCAGCGTGCTGCTGCTTACAGTAGATCCAGAGCAATAGCATGTGTTATAGCACCATCTAGTGGCGGATATAAGTACGGGCAACTCTACAGTACAAAGTCTTGTAAGAAGACACTTTTGTTTTTACAGTAGGATCAGTCCTAAGCGGTTCTTTATATAACACGGTTCTATTATTAAATCAATATAATTGTATTCTTTTTAAATTATTTATTTTAGTTTTCTGACAGCAGACAACATTACACAGACATTAGGCAGAAAAACAGAAGAATTATCTCTGCACTCCTCATTTCTACAATATTAAGAACTAAGTACTGTGGAAGAGGTAGAGTGTGCACACAAGATGAATAAAAAAAATATCTCAGAAGAAGACCCAATGGAAGAAAAGTAAAACATAAATAAATGAAGTTTGCTGAGATAAGTCAACATCACGAGGTCCTCTGTTGATCACCTCCTCAAAATCTGTCCACAGAGGCCTTCCTTATATAACCTGGAAGCTGGAAGCAGCTGTGACCGTTATGAAAAATCCCATAAACATCCTCTATAGGGAAAAACTTATTCACGTTCAGCCAAGCTGTGTCACCATCTTCATAAGATCACAAAATGAGCTTTTCTGTGATTTTTTTTTTTTTTTTTTTTTTTTTTACCACAACATTCCAGGAACTCATTTTTTCTTGTTTGCAAAACTAAGTGATTTAGGGAGCCAGTCTATTTTTTTTTTCTAAAGGTCAGGCCTTAGGTAGTAAGAAAGACTATTTGCATTTATGATTGGAAACTTGGATAGTAGAATAGTGGAGTTATGATTGTGTTATCCATGACTGTTTTCATCTGAGTACCTGTAGTCGCACCATGGTATATCTTCAGGCTGAAAATCATTATTAAGTCTCGTCAAGTGTCAATAGGTGTGACCATAAATCTGTTCAAAACTGTTCGGATCAATTAAGATTATTAATCACAATTTAAAATATCTGAATTTTTCCTTTTAAAATTCAGAACATTTGAAACATGTCACATTGAAATTCAAAGAAAGCACATAGCAGCCTGTTCTCCAAATAGCCTTAATGTGATAGACTTTAATTTCAATCAGGCAGTGTTTGATCCTCAAAAATTATGAAAATAAACCTAGAACTGGCTGACAACAGTAACGACCTACAGATACAAACAGGTATTTAGATGATTAATTAATCTGTTCTATCATCATTCAGCGTCAGCTTTCAGAATAAATGTAGGCTTCTGTCAATAATATTGTTTTAAAAAAAAACAAACTATGAGCTCTCTCCACTGTCTCTCTTCTGTTTCCAAATATTTTATCCCCCAGATTTCAATCTTTCTACTTCAACTGGTCTGCGTCCTTTACTAATCACAGCATGATGTACATCTCTGTACATGTCGTATGATGTATCTGTTTGTAGTAAATTTCTTGCATCTACGACTGATGCTACTGAATATGATTTATTCCGCCTGATTGGACATGATTACGCAGCCCTACATCCACTTCAGTATTTCTAACTTGGCGTCCAGTGTGAAATCGTTTGAAGAGTTACGATCCAGTGCGACTTCAATGTGTGCGCAAAGAATAACAAGACAGTCCTGAACTTCTGTCTCATGAATCAAATAAATGGCCAGTCACGTCGAGTGTCGTTGGATATGTTTTTCATTATCCCGTGTGTCCTCTTCTCCTCCAGCTGTTATAACTGTGGAGGTCTGGACCACCATGCCAAGGAGTGTGGCCTGCCCCCTCAGCCAAAGAAATGCCACTACTGCCAGAGCATCACGCACATGGTGGCTCAGTGTCCCCACAAGGCGCTGGCGCCCGCCTCAGGCTCTCAGGAACAACAAGCGTCTACCTCGGCCTTCAGCCCAGGGACCGGGCCCTACCTCTGCCCCCCCGAGGAGGAGGAGCGCTCCGGCTCGTCTCCCCTGGAGGGCTCTTCCTCTTCTCCCGAGGAGTCCCACACGCGCGGCCCCCGGACCCAGAGGTGGAGGAAATCCTGAAAACAGCCAGTTGAGGGGAACCTTTTCACCGCTAGCCCCTGACCCTCATGTCTCCTCTGAATCAAGGATACCTGAAGTCCCGCCCCCCCTTACAACCCCCCACCCCCCACCCCCACCCCCCTCATCTACCTCACACCTGTGAAAAATGGGAGGTCTTGATTTCTATACTTTATTTTTTTTTTTTTATGTTTCAAACCAGCGCAGCTATGGCAACGATCACCGGGGTACGGACATGTGTGAACTCGTGTGACTGACTTGCAGTCATCTGGTGCAGCTATGGCAACCACCGCTGGAAAGGTGACTGCAGGGAATGACTGTTTTTCTTGTTTCAATCAGTGCAGCTCAACAGTGAAACAACATGGTATGAATCTTGGTTTGATGATTTTTTTTTCTTCCCCCCCCCCCTTGTTTCGATCCCTCTTGGACCTAAGCGTCCGCCATATTTGAATGCTTTCCTTACAGTTATTGGATTTAAAGCCGTAAACGTGTATCCTGTAGGCCCGATCATTCCGTAGACACATGATGCATCCTTTTAGCGCACATGGTAGCTCATTTTTTAGAAGGATTAGAAGACGACTTTTAAAAGCTCAAGACCCTCTGAGCGATAATCCAGACTCCAAAGATTGTTAGCTTGGTTTTTAATGATCTATAGGGAAACTTTACGGATTGCAGAGGGATTTTTTTCTTTTTCTTTTTAAAAAAAAAAGACGATGGGCTGCTAAACACATTCTCCGTAATCTTGAAACGCTCACTACATACCTCTCTCTTCCATGAAATAGACTGGACCAACTGATTGTCAAAGAGTGAGAATGTGTGTTTGAGAGTTTAGTGTGCGTTTGTATGGGTGTGTGTGTGTGTGTGTGTGTGTGTGTGTGTGTGTGCATGCTTAGAAAGAAAACAAGACTGGGATCAACACTATTAACACTCAGTATCCTCTTATTAGAGTTAGTCACGCCTTAGTTATGACTTCATATAATCCAGATGATTTAGACTCAAAGTAATGGACTGATCATTAGACTTCCATTTCAGTTGTTGCATTATTAGTTTGAAATAACATGGCAGTTTATAAATCATAGTATAAGTCATTAATATATATGTAAAGTCACAAGATATAATTGAAATTCTATTAACTTTAAGTCATGCGTATATAAGGAATTAGCTGACATAGGTGAATAGCCCTGTATATTGCATGGGATACTTTGTTGTTGTGTGATATCTTGTAGCTCTCTCTCTATTTAACCACAAATCCATTATTTTGTACTCGCCGCCTTCTTAGTCAGCAAATCACCTCCAACCCAGCACAAACCGAACGCTCGCCTTGTTTGATTAAAGGCGTACTTTCAGACCCGTTCAGTATCATCACAGCTGCTCTACTTATGAAATACCTCACCCCATTTCTTCCTCTTGAAGATGAATGTCGCAGAAGGTCAAGCTGTTTTTTTTTTCCTTTTTGCTCTCCCAGCAAGTGAGATCCAACCACCTGTCCCTCTTCCATCTGTGCCTACCAGTTGTTAGTTTAGCGCAGCAGCAGCAGCAGCCAGGTAACGCCCGTTCCCTCCTTAGCGTGAGACGCCGTCGCCGCTGCTGCTGCTGCTGCTTTTAGACTCGCTGAAAACAGGGAGAGACGGAGAGAGAGAAAAAAAGTGCTGCTATTGGTATAACTTGACTCCCAAGCATGGCTTTAGTGGCACTTATTGTGACCTAACAACTCTTCTCTGACCATATTGAATGTGAAAAGAGCTTATCTGAAGTCGACTCCTCACAAAAAGTTCACTTCGGAGTTGCATCTTAATGTTCTGACAAATCAAAATAACTTTGTATGATGACATGAAACTAGCTTGTGTGTGTGTGCGTTTTTTTTTGTTTTTTTTTGTTTTTTTTTTAAGCTCTAAGTAGACAACCAACTTTTTTGGTATATTTATATACCAAAGAGTTTGGCTTTATTTTTTGAAGGCAATTAAAAGTTTTTTTTATGTACAGCTTTTTGAATGTGTGCGTGCGTTAAAAATCAAATCTCAACAATGCAGCATGACAGGAGAAAAAAAAAAAAAAAAGAAAAAAAAAAAAAGAAGTGAATGACCAAACCCCATTAAGGAGCACAGCCCATGCTCAAACCTTTATGGAAGCGACATCTTTTTGTATGGTGTATTTTTACATTTTTACACACAATTCCTCTCAGGATGATGAACTGTTCTCAGGGAATTAACCAAAAAAAAGTGTATTTTATTCTTTTGGGAATCATCCACTGACTGACTCAACAAACTCTGTTAAGCAACGGTGAAGTGACATAATGTAACTGATTCATGTACTGATTTTAGCAACTACCTCTTGAGTTATACATAGTTGTGCATTTCTTTTTGTATATTTTTTTTTGATGAGCTTGTATGATTAACTTCTAGGTCTCTATTGTACTGAGGTATTGTGTGAGAAGTTCCCTTGTGTTGCCACAGACTCCCTTGGTCTTCCTTCCCATTTTTTGATGAGTTACTTTTCCCCTTTTACTGCAAAACTGTTATTTTTTTTGTTTACAGCAAAAGCCTACCTCATATGCGCTGTTCCTTCACAAGCTCCTTACCTCCTCCCAGTTCCCCCAACCTACTTCTACTTTTTAAATCGCCACTTGTCGCACTAGAGTCACTCTGCATTCTCAACAAATCAGCCCTGAAACGGCTCATCACTTGTGACTCCTAAAATACCTTACAATCAAAACTCTTTTTTGAAGGTTTTTAACACAACTTTTCAGAATGGGCATGTTAGTCGAGTTTTTCTGCCTGCTCAATGTTTCCTTCTAAATCATGACTTAGCTACAGACATCCAGCAAGTGTACCTCAGTTTGTTGGGCTTGATACTGACATGGCAAATCAAAAACTCCATACAAACGCATTTTGAAGAGACATGGACTGTTGTTTTGAGTTTGTACGTATTTTATCATTACCGTTTTGTAACCACTTGATAGGATGGGCTTACGGTGGAGACGACTTCGATTGTACTTCACACAAGGAGTGCCTATCTAAGTTTTTTTTTTTTTTGTCTGATTCTCTGACCAAATCGATCTTTTTTTTTTCTCCGTGTGGGCTCCATGGTTATGGCCTTTGTCAGCCATTTTTACAGCCTAAGATAATCAGAAGTTTTGTGGTTTGGAGATGATGCCCCCTCTTGTTAAAAAAAAGTCATTTGTACTTTAAAGCGACATTGTTAACACGAAAGAAATCAGTAGGTTTTGTACTAATGGTGACATTACATAGACGTCATTCTAAAAAAAAAAATGTTTATGAAGATGAATATTGTTATCAGTACCTTTTTTTTTTTTGTTTGTTTTTTTAACTAACTCGTGAGAGCAAAGATTGATTTTGCATGTAACCACAGTATTACAACTCAAACTTAGCTGACATTATTGCAGACAAACAAAATAAACAAAGATGGCAAAATAGTGAATAATTGTTGTTAGTAGCTTTATATTTGTTTCCAATCATTGTAATAACTGATTGATCTCTTGTGTGATGTCGAGTTCAGTATGAGACAGCCAAGAGACCTTTTTATAAGATTATTCTCCTTAATGTAGTAACAATCAATTGGTAGTCATAGATGTTTGTCAAGGCTGCATGTAGGATAACAAATTTATAGATTTTATGTTTTTAATATTTCCCCACTTGTCTTAAATTTACAATCAAGCAATCAGGAGACAACAGAGCAAAAAGACTTTCCCATGCAGTCATCATGAATGTTTCAGAGGTTTTTTTTTTTTTTTTTTTTTTTTTACAAAAGACTAAACCTCGGTCAACTTCATTAAACAAGTTGTATCTCTGCTGGGCCGGTATGAATCTTTGGCCTTTAAAACTGAACATGGTTGTCACTGATGTACTTTGCTGCACAAGAAAAATACAAGTAATAAACATAAAAAATGGAATGTGTGCTCATCATAATTACTTAAAAATTGTATCAAGTAAAAACTTTTATTTGACCGTAACATCAATTTGAGACTGATGTCTTTTGCTTTAGCTCACTGTTGTAAAGGTAATTGGATGTTTTAATCACGACACTATGATAATGATATTTATTGACAAACTGGGATGTGTTAGCCGAACTGTTTGAAAAATCTCGGTTTGGTGTATTTTCCTCCTTTATTGATTTGTATAGACAGCTTTAGATAACTGTAGGCCTGACTTCCGGGTTAGCCGGATTTCAAAGTAAATGTTTCCGAGCGATTTCTGACACATCATTATAAACGGTATATGGTCCAATTTCCTGTAAAAAAAAACCAAACAAACTTAAGACTAACTAAAATATTTTAAAAGTTATTCCAAAACTGTTAATTTCTACACAGCAGAACTGGAATAAGTGAGCATGTAAAAACTACAACTTCCATTACGTCATCATAACTCCATTTCCTCCGGCTGTTTGACATCGCTGGGACCCCTCTCGTCTTCTTATCTGTTAAGTTTAGTCTGCGAAAATTGTTACGTAAAAAGGTCGCTCAAGAGAAACTTAATAATAAAATAAATAAAATGATACTAAATAATTTCCATAAAACGACCGTCCTTTTCCTCGCATATGACGTGAGCCGGAAGATGCCATGTGGACAAAGGATCAGTTGCGATGCTAAATTTATTATAGTAGAGTATTTAAAAATGTAAAGTTATAATCAATTAGAGAGCTCACATCCGTATTGATCCCGGAAGTTCCGCTTTTTTCTATTAACCAGCACGACGAGTCAGGTTAGCACAGGGTGAAGACTTAGGGAAACACTTATCTTGGCTCAGAGAAAAAAAACATCCACCATCCAGTCGGCTACAAAGGATCAAAAAAATAAATAAATAGTGAACATGTTTAGTAGACTAATTAAGAAATACTGGAAATGTTATATTTGCTTTATTTTTGAGCCTTAGATCGATGTTTGAACAAAGCCCTCTCTTACTCACATATTCAAATATTTGCACAAAAATCATGTGAAACTGTATTTCTGACACACAAAATTCAGTTAAATTTCTAAAGGGGGAGACTCTTTCTCAAACCTTTAAGAAGGAGCATAAATACAAACTATGGTTGTTTGAAAATTAAAATCATATAGATTTGAAGTTGTATTAATTTTATAGAACCTGATTCCTTTTCCTTTACGTTACAATAATATTAACTAATAAAATTAAAGAAAAAGTGTGTTAGCACTGTCAACATTTTTTTTTTTTTTACAGCTTGAGACTGGATAAAGGGCTGAAATAAAGCACACCTGGTTCAAAGATTGCCCCAAATCCCATTTAGGCCTCTATAATGAGACAAAAACCTGAATTATGAAGAACCCATTGAAACAGGTGGTAGCCTACTATAATGTGATGACTGGCAGGGAATCCTCAGCAGTCTCTTCCACTGCTCCCTCATGTGGTTGTTCAGTAGATGACTGCAGACCTGATGAAGTACAAATACCTCAACTGCTGCCTTTATCAGCTTCTCTTTGCCTTGACTTGACTGGGGAAACGATGTATTTTAGGGACGATCATTTATTATGTTTTTTGTTGAACTGAACTATTGTATTTATGGACATGAAATCATACTGGATCATTTGAACTCTAAGGGCCTCGTTATTGAACATATAGGCATTTAAAGTGCAGATACCTCCTTGTATTGACAAATATCATCACATTTCTCATGTTTGTGTTTTTTTTTTTTTACTCTCTACATGGTGGCCAGTGAGAGTTTTTCCTGGTCTCAGTTTCCCTGGAGAACATAGATCCAAGCACTGATTGCTTTTGAATGGGGAAAATGTTCTTCTATGTGCATGTCACACATTATTTTAGCCCCAATGTAAGTGTCCTGTCTTTTTTATTTCTGTGAATCTTGGATTGGATTTTGAAATATGTCTGAGATGTTTTACTTGATTGGAAATAAAAACACATTTTATTGGCATTAAAGTAGGCCTATGTATAATGTATTGCAGTGGTTTATTGCTTTGTCTAGTTTTAAAGTCAGATTGTACATTTCAGTGACACTTGTTTTTAACTTTTGCCCATTATTTTGTAAATTCTTTGCGTAGGACGTAGTTCTCCACCTTGTATTGAATACAGAAAATAAAGCTATGTTCTACATGGCTGTTTTGACCAAATATAGCTTACTAATGTCTGAATACAAAAGTCCTCATCTATAGCTGGCAAATTACGTTGTTTAAAGTATAATTATAACTTTTTATGCAAAAAAATAGACAATCTTGCAACCAAACAAACTTTCAGCAAGTGTAGATTTATTTTATTATTTTATTGGAGGGATAGGACAGTAAATAGAGACGGACATCAGGGAGAGGGAGTGAGGAATGACATGCAGGAAAAGAGCCAGATGTTGGATTTGAACCGGAGCCGTCCGCTTGGAGAGCTACATACTACCACACTAACCACTGCGCCACCAGCACCCCAACTTTGAGCAAGTGTTAAGTAATTATCGATCAATTCATTTAGTTCCACCCTAATTGTAGCCTTAGCCTTGATCAATTTCAAAATAAAGTTGTCAATGTTCCAAACTGTCAATTGGTGAGAAAAAGCTTTTCTTTAATATTTGTTTTGGGTTAATTAATTATTTTATTTCTGACGGTGTGCAGGAGATAGACTGAGATAAAATCTGAAGAGAAAGCGAGCAAGATGTTTACCAAAATATACTTCTTGCCACGTTCAAACCAAGGTCATTGCCTTGACATGGCATAAATCTTTAATCCAAAAGTCACTGTAGTGCTTCTGAAACTACAAAATTTAAAAGTGACTTTCTTTTTTGTAAATTTTATTGATAAAAAATTAAATATTTAACAGAAGGATTAACAGAAACAGATTAATTGTCTTGTTCGTTGAATCGTCAAAGATTATGTACTCAAAACTGCTAATTGTCAGTTACAGTGAAAAGACCAGCCGGGCAGCTTTTCAAAGCCAGTCCAACTAATTCAATCCTGTCATTTGAGATGACAAAAAAAAAAAAAAATTATATCTGCCTGTCATTTAAAGGAGTAAGATGGATTGATAAATCAGTTCAACTGTAAGACTGAAACTGAATGTAAGTGAAAGCAGAGTTTATATCGTAGTATTTCTTTATTCCTTCAGTCCCCCTGCTTCTCCACTAGGGGGCAACCTGTTGCCGCTGTATCATCGCTCGGCATCAGGCCTGTGAAGGACACATCCAAAGCAGATAAATCACCTCAACACATCTGACTCACAAAAGACACTGGTGTTTCTTCACAACCTCTCTCTCTCTCTCTCTGTTCTCCTGCTCGTCTTTAATGTCCCAGCACCTCGCTTTTTATCACCAGCTGTCTCTGTGCTGAGCACATCCAGGCTGGAGAGGGGTCCATTAAAAGAACGCCTTCTTCTTTACTGTTCCATTTTGTTACCTGCACAACATTTTCCTAAACAACTCCTTTTTTTTTTTTCTCACATGAAATATCTGGAGATGGCGTCCTCAAGGTCAGCTACTTTTAAGGTGGTGATATTGGATGTGTTGTGATGATGAGATGAAGACAAGGGAAAGAAAAAGAGAGAAATAAAGGATAAACAGTGCCATAAAAAAAAAATGGTGTGTGTGTTTTCAGAGGCCGAAGAGAGGACAGGAGTACATATCTTCACCTCCTTTCTCTCCATCGTCCTATCCCTCATCCCTAAACTGCGTGTTGACCTTTGTAGTACCGCCTCCAGGCTGTATGCTTTAACCTTTCCAGTGAGATAGAGGGGGCCCCTGCACTGGGAATACAAGATAAATCACAACTGCTGTCTGTTAATGCGATGTATGACAACACACACCGGCATGTGCACACTGCTGAAACCTTTGTCCTGTGTCACAAACCCCCCCCCCAAAAAAAAAACCCAACACACTCACGCACATGAACATCCCTTTTATATAGATGTGCCCAGCATTGGTGCACTGCGTTGTTAGTAATACGAGTGCACCCTGAATTATTCATCCTTTATTTAAATGAGGGATGATAGCCAGGAGTGTGTTTTTTAGGTATCCTTTCTTCTTGTTTGAGTAAAACACAGGGGTCATTAGGAGTCATTTCTGGTCAATTTTGTATGATCAACCATGCTCCAGAGAAAGACAGAAAGAGAGAGAGAGAGAGAGAGAGAGGGAGAAAAAAATCCCATTTACTTTCCGTGCATTGGGAATTCATGTTGAGAGAGATCAAAGGGGACAGACAAAGAGATGAGAGAATCGACATCTTCTCGTCTCCATTTGGCTCCCTGTGAGAGGAGGAAAATTACTTTAAAGCTGCTGCCTTGATGAAAGAAAAGGGCGTTATGCCTGATGTATTCCTCTAGAGGTGGAATCAACAGTATGAATGACTCAAAGGGAGAGAGAGAGAGAGAGCAGTGGAGAGAGAGGGGACATTTGTTTGAGAGAACCTAATGGGGGATTTTGGTGAGGGGCGAGAGTGCTGTTTGACAGAAGTGAACAAAACAGCAATTCTACTGTCAGAAATGACTGCCTCTCTGCACTGTTATTTCCGGTGTGTGCATTACCAAAAACATGGGAACGCTAAAAACCACAGCTTTTGGCCGACCACCACAGTGGGGTTTAATTCCGTCTAAAGTGGTTTGCAGACACAGATGCCAGTATGTCCATGGGAAAACCAAAGTACCAGTTTTCCCTTATTGATAAATCTGATGAAGTGTCTTTTAAGGTCATCCAATGGGTTGTGATCAGCTGACAAGCCTTGCATAAAAAACTAAACTAAATTTGTCATATTTATTTAATGTCACATTTTTCTTTCCACATATATTCCCTGTCCCCTTGGTATATTTAATATGGTTTTAACACTAGATAATGTAAGTTGGAAACACTAATGCATGCCTCGGTAAGTGCATGCATTAGTAAGTAGTGTGGGTTATTTTAATGGCAGTGAGGTTTGAATTTTTAGCTTCAGTTTTTCATCCGGCCGGGTTACGTTAAAATGAGCTCATTTTGTCGACCTTAAAGGACATCAGAAGTCATCGTCTATAGCAGGTTGAGTGTTAAACCAAATCAAAATCTTGACAGTTTTGTAGCTATAAAAGCTACATGGTAAGAAGTCAATACCTTATTTAGGCAGACCGTGTCAGGAATCAGGGATTTACTTTGGTGACAAAGTGACATTAAATAAGTGACTTCTTGGGTCTGAGTTTGAAAAAAGTGTTTTTCTTCTCTGACTTTTTCACTATTTTGCAACAAACTTCATATTTGTATTCATATCAAATTTACAAAGTATATAAAATGGCAGTTTCAGTTAGTTTTCACATAATTTACTCAGGATTTTTTAGTTGATAAAATGAGTCCCACTCAGGACTTCAACATCTGGTCTCAGATGTTATAGATAAGGATAACTTATCTCACTAGATCAAAGTGCCTTATGTGTGTGCTTCTGTTACATTAGTGATTAAAGAATCAACAGATGTCATTACATACTGAGCTCATCTGCAGAATCAGTTTGTGTTTTTTTCTTTACACAGAGCACCAGCAACATCTGAAAATGTAATATTGTGTCACATTCAGAAACAACCTTGTTTTTCACAGGAGAAATTTGAAAAAAAAAAAAAAGGTCTTGTAAATTGAAATAGCCTCCAAACATACAATTTGGTCCTCTCACCCTTATTCAACCAGCTCTGTCATTTATTTGTGTGACAGAGCTGTCAAAGCCAAAGCGTCCTAGTTATACGTAAAGCAAATAGAAATGAAAACATTGTCAGTGAAAAGACTCATGGGGTAACGGAGACGCCAGGAGCAGGGTGAATCACTTAGCAAGCTGTGCTCCTCCATTCTGCAGCTGCCACCCACCACAACACATCTGCCACTGGGAAGAAAAAAAAAAACACAGCAGATAGACACAAAAAAATCACATCCTAATAAATAGCAACATGACACAAAAGATCACTTCTTCAAATTGAAATTCATTTGCAGGGCTAACAGGGTTCTTCCCCCCGGGTAGATACGTGACTGTTGAAACCCACATACAGGTGCAGACTGAACATAAAAATGCACATGCTCACATGCAGAAAGTACAAATAGTTCCAGTAAGACCATTAGATTTCTTCACGTGGGGCCGATGCTTGTTCCAATGCCTCCCCCGTGCTATCTCTGGGCAGACACATGCCACTGCTGGGCGAGGTCCTAATGCGTACCAAATCACCACTTTTCAACCAACAACGCCCACCCGGCTCAGCTCCTTCACTGCACCCCTGCTTTTATTACATTTCCCCAGGATTTCATATTATACACGCTGAACTCCACAGAAAGGAGTCGAAGCTCATTTTTCGACCTGAAATGGCAACAGAAGGGGAATCATCTACCCCGGGCTGAATGTTGCACCAAAAAAAAACCTGCTGCTAGCTTTGTTGATATATGAGCCACATGGTAACAAATCATTAAATGATTTACACACACGGTGCCAGGAATCACTGACTTGCCTCAGGGAGGATGAATAAAATGATGATAAATGATTAACTTTTTGCTTTTTGTTTTAAAGCAACACGTATGTTTGCTGTTTGAACTTCTTTAAAATAACAAAACAGAAACACAATTTTGCCCAAACTTGTTATTTTCATTTTCCATTGTTTTCATATTTGCACAATAAGTAGTTACTCATTTGCCTCTTAGAGTTCAAGTTAGTTGTCACACATTTTGCTCAGATTACATTTTTTGACATGAAATTATATTTCCAAGTGTATCTGGATGATTTGCACTGATTAGCATGTTCATAGTTAATTGCAGTCAGCAGCTTTTCTAGGCGTGACAAGTAGCCTACAGTTAGCATATTCTGAATGTTTACGGTGAGTAATGTGTATAAAAACCTGTGTTATTGTACATTCCATTTTCTGGAGAATAACTTGAAGTAAAGATTTCACACCCATGCTAATGCTAATGTTAGTGCACTATCATGCTAGCCCTGACATTGCTTACACATTTATCAGGTTTAATTTTTCACCAAACGAACCACCTCAGTTTAGCATGTTAGCATGCTAACATTTACTGATTAGCAATCACCGCTCAGTACAGCTGGAGTCGATGGGGGAATTGAGTAGATTTGAGTATTGAGTTGATCCTACAGAATTTGAGTACTTCAAATCTGACCTAAGTTTTGACAAAAGTTTTCCTGATGTGGAAACGATTATTTAAGATACATTTCACATGTTAACCTGATGTTGGGTGTAGTTATTAAACAAAAAGTCAGAACAATATTAAACTTGGATTCAACCTCTGGGAAACGTGAATATTGCAACAAAATTTATTTTAAATTTATCCAATAGTTGTTGAACATTTCAGTGTGATATAACTGGTGGATGACCAACTTGTTTGATGTTGCCTTTAGGAGAGCCATGCTCCAAAAAAAAAAAAAAAATGAATAAATGTTTTTTTAACAATAGTTCATAATAATGTTTTATGGTCAACAGAGCCAGTTAACACATGAAAGTCCCATTGCACACTGCATGGTGCTACTGTAAGAACATGTAATGTTTCCATTAAGTAGTCCTGACCAGTGATTTATGTTTGGACACAATGATCTAACGCAGTCAGGAATAATAAGGGAATAAAAACAACTATTTAAGCTCTATGGCAAATTCCTAGACTGTAGACACACTCCTATAACATCTCTTGTCACATCTTTCTTTCAACCTGCTCTCCTCTATGTAATGACTTTACAAGTACATGATCTGCTACTTGTTTAAAAGAAAAATCAAAGTGGACTTACATGAATCTTAATGGGGATTCTGAATTATTAAAAACCATTGGGAAATGAACAGAGGAATACATTTCCTCCTTCACAGAACCTTCCTTGGCAGGTGCTATTAGCCTACAATATCTGTATGACGAACCAAAGTCACATTCAGAAAGCAATTTTCTGTCCACAACGCAATCTCGACCATTAATTGCCTAATGAACAAGATGTTATCCAAGGATACCTTTCCAATGAGCACTTAGGAAAAGGAGGAAGAGGTTTTAATATGATGGAAATAAGTGTGACAGACTAAACGGTCCCCGCTGAACGCATTGACGCAGACTCTGACCTTGCCTGTCAATCTGGAGGGCAGACAGGGTGGCCGTTTGTGTTGTGGCGGCAGAAACGGTTTTCATCATTACTCCCAGAAAACCTTGTCAGAAGCCGAGGGCTGTCCGACCGCCCGCCGCAGCCTGTGGGGGGGGGGGGGGGGGGGGGGATAACAATAAACAATGAAAAATCAGAGAGGCAGAAGGCGTGGAACAGTCTGGGGTCCTTTTTGTCAGGCCGTGGAGCCCTCTGGGTATCATTTTGAATGCTATATACTTACGGTCATCTGGATTTTGTGTTCTCAGAGGTGCAGTTTCGAAAATCTGTGGTCAGAGAAAGCCATACACACCCCGGCACACAGCCAGGTGGATACTGAGCAGGCCAGTCAGAAGAGAAAAAAAAGAGCTGCTCAACAAGCTTACAATGTTGATTTGATTAACATTTTACCAATTACCTAATGCATTTCTTTTGATAACACAAATCAAGTCTATGGGCGGTTAATCAATTAGAAGAGGCTGACATTTCAGAAAATTGCAAGACATAATGCTCATCATTATGCTTGATGGTTTCACTCTGAATTCCCATAATGCATCCTGTTCTGTGTTCATTTGGTACCAAAAGACCGTAAAAACTTGCGTGAATAATATCCAGTCAAAGTACAATTATGACATTTTTAATGACATTATTTGTAAAACCTTGCATCAATGTTGAATTCCATGAGCTCGTATTTGTTTTCCCGACAGGACAGCAAATCCTTTGGAGGCGTTTCAAAGAAATGTTTCCAGGTATTCAATCACTTCAGCTGGCACCACGAGATACAGATGCGAGGAAATGACAAGCAGCATTGGTAGAGGGCCAATGAGTTTCAGGATTATGTCTTCTTCCCTGTCAATTATCATAATGCGGTCGCCTCAAATGAGTCATTAACTTTCCATTTGTGTACAGCAGAGATGTCATCACTAGCTTTGGCCGGGGTGTGGGTGTTTGTTATCTCTGAATTCCCAGGATTAACAGGTTGAAAGATGATTGGGTTTGTGTGGGGAGTGAGGGGAAGTGAAGATGTTGCCTACCAAGTTTGCTTGTCATTTAACAACATAAACAGAGAGATAACGGAGAGAACGTGTCGTGGGGCCAAATGTGATCGTGTTGATTTAAGATGAAGAACACATCTGGAGACAATTAGAGGATAAATGTTCAAGTCCCCTCGAGGAAACAGGAGTGAAACACCCGGCGTGTGAACAAAGGTGAGACGCTTATGATGCGAACATACATTAAGAGTCTCGTAACTGCCGAGCATTCCCACGTACTGCATCTGAACTCTTCACATACATTCACAAGTCGCCCATCATTAAAATGAGTCCCTAACGCTTGGAAACAAAAGTTTAGAAAACAATGTTCTAACTTTGTAGCTGTCAAGGAGCTCTTAATTACATTTCATGAGTTTCCTAGTTGGACTGGTGAGAGTTTTAATTTTAATACGCTCTCTTCCCTGTTGGCTAAATATTTGGAACGTGAAGATAGCATTTTAAAACTGAGCATATTCCATTAGCCATCAAGTGAAATGGGATATTTTAAATTTCAAAGCAGCCATAAAAAAAAACTTGTGTTGATAGTTTTCCTCTCCACAGCTTAGTATCATTTTCTCCTCCTGTTATTAAGTTCCATTAATAAAAAATAATCTTTCAGCGTTGTAGGACTGTTTCAACTATTGTTCAATGAGAATTGACTTATTTCTAGCCTCGTATTATAGAATCCATAAATACAAATAACTCTGGAACTGTTCCGTTGAGTTTCCAATTTCCAAAAGTCGTAATCAATGGGCGCAGACAAAAAAAAAAAGCCTTTTTTGGATGCTACAACCAATCACAGAAAAGAACACATGCTTATAGGCTAGGTAGCTGGATCCAACATTTTAATGATACAGCACCCAATTCAACATAATGTGAGGAAGTTTGATTCAAGAATATTTTTTGCCTTTATTTTAGATCACACAGTGGATAGAGTAGAGAGAGAGAGAGAGAGAGAGAGAGAGAGAGAGAGTGGGGAGAGACATGTAGGAAATGCAGGTCGGACTTGAACCCAGCCGCACGCTTGGAGGACTATACCTCCGTACATGGGGCGGGACACAGGCTGTCTGTTCCCCGGCATATTTTGATTTAAAGGAAACACATCGTGGTTAAATGTAAGATTAGAAACGATTTAACACTGAGTTGATACTTTAATATTTGAGAACCTTCAACATTGGTGGGAGCCGTCGTCGTTGTTTATGGAAATGAGTCAACAACTCTCACACCGTGATAAACGTGATAACAGATAAAGGTTTCTTATTGGTCGACATGAATCAGGTCAGGTGGAAATCAGTCTGGAGTGAGAAACCAGACATATCAGCCAAATCATTTAAAAAAGGAGCTTGCAGACTCATCTTGTACCCGGGCTTACTTGTTTCATAATTTTCCAGCATTGAGTCACATTTGACTTCTTCAACTACAGATTTTTTTTTTTACTTTATTATGTCTTAGATAAATCTTCAGGACTTGATACTAGTCAAAGCCTACACTGTTCCCTGGAAACTTCAGCTATATTAATCTTCAACAAAGCAACATTTCCTAGCTTTACTACATCTATCATAGTGACTCATCATGGCTACTTGTTGTCAGAATGACTTTGCTGAAAGGACCGTTCCGGTTTTAAGAATGAGTCACTACCTTTCCTTCAATGAGCACCACTAAAATGTTTACAGTTTATTTGCCCTTACCCACCAAAAATAACCCATCACATTGTCCCCAGATAGCACGCACAGCTGGCCCCACGATACCCACCGACAAAAGACTGAGCCTCTGAACGATGAGAGATGATGATCCCTACACAGCAGAGTTTGAAGCCCGATCGCCAACGACGTGACAGAGTTTGAGGGCTGAGTTGGTATCTGCTACATATTTTGTCCACAGGAGGGGGCTACCATGATACAAAGTACTACAAAACTTCTTGTTCTTGTACAAAAACAAACATTTTTGTAGAAATCCTGCATTTTAAACAACAACTGATACAGAGTGAAAACTGCAGACAGCGTATGAGGGCGGACATGAATAAGGACTTTGACAGTTTACAGGCCTGGTAGAAAGTTCTTAGCGATGGAAGAACTTTGGCACGAGAAAGGCGTTACAGAAGAGAATGATGAGCATTTGACAAGGTCAGCATAGATGATTTCAAACTAAACATCACTTTATACATCAGTTCATAGTAAACCATTTGGCACTGACTACCGTTCCCTTTCATGGTGTGAGATTATCATTTTTAAATCATTTGAAAGAAACTCAAGCCACTGAAGGGAGGGGGGAGGGGGAGGGGGGAGGGGGGCAGATGGGGTCACACACACATGGAGGTAAGACAAAAGGGCTTTGACATCAACAGAAAAACTACATCAGGTGTTACTGTCACAATAAGAGTTTCCCCCGTCTGCACAGGTGTCACATGTCTGTGTGTGTATGTGTGCGTATAGGTGTGTGTTATGTGTGTGTTTAAGTCCACTTCTAGTGTGGACTACATTTACCTTTTGTCCCCAAAAACCTTCTTTACCTCCTCTTTTCAATGAACACACTTTTCAGTCCTTTCCTTCCTTTCCAGCTCCCTTCTAGTGAACGTCACAGTGAGGTGACACTGCTCAGGTATCTATATTTCCACAGGAAACATCTGTCTACATAAGCGAGTGGGTTCAGAAGAATCCTGTTTGGACTGCTAACCTCAGTCTGCCGTTGAGTCAGCATTGATTCGAACCCCCGCGGGCCCCTCAGCGGTTTGAATCGAGGGCGCACTTTCTTTCAGGGGTTTTTCCCAGTGTTCATGCCATGGTTTCCTTCCCTGGGAGTCTCCTGTCGTTGAACGTGTGCATGTTAATGACCTCCTCCGTCTTGACGATGACGGGCGGCTGAGGCTTCTGTTTGAGGCGGCGTTGGCACTTCAGAGAGACGCGCAGCTCGTCCATCATGGCGCTGCAGAATGATCGCTGCGGGAAGAAAACCGGAAAGAGGAAGAGTTACGGACGGCACCGTGCTGTTGGCAAAAAAAAAAAAAAAAACTCCAAACGATGCAGACCTGAGTCACTGTTGATGCTTTACTGAGGAAGTTTTATTACTCAACGTGAGATGTATTGTTTCTCCTCTCTTTAAACATGATCTCTGTGTTTCTATCATCAAACATGACAAGTATGTGAACATCCAAACATTACCTGCATTGAACATGAAAATGATAAAAACAGCTCAAAACCAAACCAAACCAAAAAAACATGATGACATACAATTCAATCACAAATTACAAAGGGCTCTTCAAATGGTATAGTTACACTTCAAATGACTCCCTGTGAGTCAAGTTGAAACAAAAACAGATCCTGCAAATATCACTTTGCAACTTACAATAAAATATATTGTTAGACTTTGGAAAACTGTGTTTCTAACAATGTTCTGTATTCTCTGGTTACTGTTTCATCAATTTAAAGACTCATTTAGATTTAGTTTTTCTTCTTGGGTTCTTTTTATATATTATTCTTGATGTTATTTGTATTGTGTTTTCTACAGTCTCAAGTGCTCACTTGACTTCAGGCTGGTCTGAATACTTCATGTCTTTATCGGCCCGTACTTTATAGGTGGTGAATTTTTAAAATAATGAATCTGTTTTGATTTTATGAAGGGCATGATTTATGCATCATTAGGGGTGTGACTGTGAGTGGGGCTGACAGTAGCCGTGGGGTCAGGAGGCTTAAGGCCCTCCTCAGCTGCACCTCTTTGCTTGTTAGGGTCACCCATGGCAACGGCCATCAATGGGCTAGAGAAGTGCACTACAGAAACCGATGGATGACGTCACTGAGCCTACATCCATGTCTTCAACAGTCTATGAAACCTCTTTATATTGATAGTTTTCATAGCTTAAAGCATTTACTACATTTCCCAAAGTGATGTTAGAAACTGTGTTTTGTACATCAAAATGATTATAAGTATAAGTAACCTGCGTTTACATTCAGGTTGATTATCATTAGTTAATCTGTGGGATTGACAGGTCTTAATATAAACTTTGCTTTATGTCATCAGCATAGGGCTCTGAGTCTTTGTAAGCTTGAGACACTTGATATTTCTGAACATTGTGGTCACACTTTCCTCATTAAGAGGGGCTGTTCATTAATATATTCATCCTATTAAGATATTTATTATAATCTTTCATGCTGGTGTTTGATGTCCTCTTGTGTGTAGAACGCATACTGTATTACTGTTTTGATTATGCCCATGACAGCTCATTGCTGAAAACACAGTCGATGTTTTATTGTCTGACTGCTTTCTCTGATCGTGACTAAAGCGCATCCAACTCGCCGATCCAATATCAGTAAGTGTAGAAGAAGCGCCCCTCCCCAGCCGGGTCTTTCACTCCAAACCCACGGTAACGCATCCGTTTTATTGAAACTTAGTTTTTATTTGATGTCTGCTCCAGAGCCACATTACACTTTTAACAGCAGTTTTACACAGGCCATGTAGCACTCCTCATGATGAGTCGCCGGACGTCACGTTAAACTAAAAAACTCTGTGAGTCGCCTCTGTTAAATTCAACGTGTCTGATAAAGCTATCATTGCAGGTTGAATCATCAGCAAGCTGAAAATAAGTCTTCACAATGACTTATTAACATGTGTTTCAACATTTGTGAGGCCCAGCTTCTTGTTTTAAATCCTAAACAAACTTTTCTGTAGGAAGAATCGTCCATTTAAGGTCTGATGTGTCCTAGATTTTTCCCTTCTTACAGCCTTACCGCCACACAGGGGTCTGACTGCTGTTTCAAAGCCTTCTGCTGAGATCAAAGAGAATCATTCAACACTGGCACTGATTGATGCGCAAACAGAAAATGTAAAGATATTGAATAAAGGACAGAATATCCACTCCTCAGCAGATTCAATCCAAAAATATTGATATGGTACGTTTCTTTTAAAAACATCAATCACGCTCAAACGGTGACGTGCGTTATATAACTTCCATAATAAGTGCCTCTGTTGTGCCTGCATTATGTATGTGCTGTGAAATCCTATAAAACGTCAATATGCTGGTGCACTGATGTTGCCAAGACGAATCCCCATACATCCACTTTGTGATTATGCAAAATGTAATTCTCATTCTTAGAGGGTGTAGGAGGAGAGAGGATGTAAGAGAGGAGGCAGAGCACTAAAGTACCAAGCTATTATTTCTTCTGTCTGTGTATGTGTGTGTGTGTGGGTGTGTGTGTGTGTGTGGGAGCGTAGGTGTGTGAGATGGATATCTGTAGGTGGCTCATGCACCAGGTGTTTTTTTTTTTTCTTTCTCTGCATATTTGCATTTGTTTTTGTGCCGTATGAATGAGATATTTTGAGTACACTGGGTGAGATGAGTGATTACAGACAAAGAAAAGGGGCAGGAGGGCTGAGTGAGAAAGAAAGAAAGTGAAAAACAAGAAGTGGGGATATGGATTAGAGTGATGGAGAAGACGAAGAGATGAAGGGGGGGGGGGGGGGGGGGGAGCCGGTGATGTGAGGGCGGTGGAGGTTGGCAGGGGAAGAAAATAGAGAAGGAGAGGCTTGTTGTCAGCATGTAAATTACTAGCACCTTGGCAGCCTGGAGACTGTGGCATTTGCAAATCATCTGAATATTGTGACCCAGCCTTGCAGCTCTTGATTAATGATAGCTACGATGTGCTCTGAAACATATGCAGACTGTGGGAAAAAAATACCCCAAACTAATTATTATTATAATGAGGTAACACGCCGCGGCGCTGTGCTAATTTTGTAGATGTAAATAATTTAAAAGAGGCCATCTAAAGGACTTTCACAATGATCTGAAAAACATCACTGTACAAGTTAAAGAGCACTAAGATACACACGCCGTGCTGTGTGATGAATCATGTGCACTCAATCCTAAAATAGAGTGCAGATAGAAGAGTCTGGATATTCATTCCCATGCTAGAAAGAAACATAACCAGGGGGGGGGGGGGGGAGAGAAAAAAAGCTGCTGCATTGTATACATGCTGAACAGATCGACATTTCAGACAAAACTCAAGATGAAAGGATATGTTTACATTTTTTTTCAAGAATATTTCTTGGATGACTGAATCATTCCTATTGTCCATACTGGCTGTGGAGAAAAAGATCCAATCCTACATAACAAAAGCAGTAGTAGTGCTGTGATGTCATCCTGTGGTTTGTCAACTGCCTTTTTGAAGCCTGGATTTTGGGCCATTTTTCCTGTCACCATGTTGGTTTTTTCCGGAGCCAGAAAATCTCCTTATGTGTGTGAGTGGAGGGGCTTAAAGGTGAGGAAATGTTATCGAAGTAAAAAACAGAGTCAGTACAGATGTCAAACTCATTGGCCGGCATTTTGCTTGTTAACCATTTTAACCACATCTTAACACCTTAACACAAACACAGACTCCTTTCCTGCCAAAATTTCATCAACATATGACAAACACCCGAGAAGCTGACAAACAAAACACCAACACCTGCTAAAAATGACGGAGCATCGCGGAGGCACGCTGAGACACAGCAACAGATATTTCTATGCGCAAAACATAAACACACTGGACCGCCAGCCACCAAGCGCACCTGTTTAGCCCACTGTAAGTGCAACACAGTTGATCCATGATCCGTACGGACCGAGATGTTAACACGTCGTCTTTTCTCCGTTCACTTTCACCGTGTGATAGCAACGTCATCCCACAGCCTGCTGTAGTCTGTGAACTTCTCCACACAGATTCTACTTAACAGCGCTGTGTTATAAACACCGACTGGGCACTACTACCTTTTTAAAAAGATAAAGGCGAGCAAATTCATTTTTTATTATTTCTCGATTTCCTGATCTGATGAAATGATCCAGTCCGTGACTTAAATCTGTGATTCGATTCAGCAGAACATAATACCTTATTAACTAAATTAAATATATACATTCATATGTACTCTTTCCTGTGTGTGTGACACAATTTATTATTTTGGCCTGTAAAAAATATGCTTGGCTGGTACATTTTTTCATCTAACCCCGTCTTGGCCGGTGAGTCAAAAAGGTCATTTCTGACCTTGCCAACATGTATATGTTTAATGCCTATTTAATAAATAAACCTGACAACATGTAAAAACATCAACTTCTGTAGAGACGTTGTGTACAGATGATTTAGCCAAAGACACCGACATTTTATTCTAGCAGGCAGAAATGGTTTCAACTGGCAATTGTAACATTTAGCCCTAAAGAATTGACTCGTATTTGGAGCAAGCCCCAACAAGCTGTGTGAGGAACTACAGTTATTGTCCCTTCCAAGTGATCTAATTTCTCATCCTCTGAGGTTGCCCCTTAAACCTCATAGGATTTCAAGAAATGGGGAAAAAACACAGTCCCTCTCCCATGCAAATATTGTACATTTGAGAAGAGGATGATTTGAGGTTGTTAGCAGTCTGAGCTGGACGAGTGAAGTGCATCATCTACCGAACACAGTCATTTTGGAACAATTCTTATGATCCCTCCACTGTAGCTCAGCAAGGAAACACTGTCCAAGTGTATTAATTAAATATCTTCAATTATAAGAAATTAAATTAGTTTTGGCTTACTCATATTAGCTTCAGCTGAGGGCATCTTTTCACAGCCAGCACAGACACACAGAACAATTACAGCAATGAATAGCCCATGCATTCTGCTTTGTGGGGATTGTTTAAGAGGGGGAAAAAAAAGTGAACGTATCACCAGCTTATTTCTTTTCCTTTTAAACCCATTATTGCTGAGTGCATAACCATAGAACAAGAGCTGGTAAATACCCAACAAATGTCACATACAGATATCAGTAATATAGTGCTTATGTTGAATCTTATTACATATTAAGTATGGTTCAGTTTCTAGTTTGCCTTTAAAATGAAGAAGAAACCAGGACATGAACATGTGAAAACTGATGAAAAACCAGAAACAGATATCAGCGTAAAAGGACGTCTTTGCTTGTTTTATCATGCACCAGAAAACAACAGCAGTACCTTCTCTAGCTGGGCGTTCTGTTTGGACTTGTACAGGACCTCCCCCACCGCCACAAACACTGACAGCACCAGTCCTGCAGCCAGCACGATGAAGATGCCGCCGATGTTCTGCACCCCCAGAGCGCTGGCCTCTTTGCTCTCCTCCTCGGGGCAGCCGTTCCCCCTCCACCACTTCTCCTTCATCATGTGCAGCTTCCCTTCCTCCTGCAGCTGCAGAATGGCTATTGTGATCTTGTCTCTGTACGGAGAGCCTGCAGGGAGAAGAAACACAACAGGACACGAGTGAGGAGGGATAATAGCCAGAAATGAAAAAAAAAATCTGATTACGCCTCGCAAAGTGGTTGTGGAGTGGGTATATATATATAACCCGTATTGGTGGGTGTATGAAACACGCTCTGTTCAGCACGCAATCATCTAACATGTCATGTCAATGCTGGCTGCTTAGAGGGCGTTTTTTTTGTAAGTGTTCAAATCCCACTAATCCCTATGTTCACAGAGTAATTCTTAAATACTCACTCCTCTCAGCAGTGTGTGAATTAAAGTGCACAGGGAGTTGGCAACAAAGGCTGGGCTTTGCTGTTAGTTCTCATGAATTAGCTGGTGTGTGAAGACACTTTCATGTGCCATGTATTGTGTGAAGAAACCTAAAAACAACCCAGAGGGGTTTTCAAATACATGTGTGTTTAGGAAAAACTCCTGTGCATATAGGATGGAGTTTGTCAGAATTGCCTTTAAATGGCACGACAAGTAAGAAAAAAAAAAAAAACACTGATACCTGCTGTTAGTTCTGACAAAGTAGCTGCCGTTTGTGAAAGCGTTCACATGTTGCAAATGTTGGGAAAAGCTGCAGGAACAGGGGAACCCAGAGGGATGAGGAAATCGTTAAATGATGCGTATTCTCAGGTACATCTGGGATCTCAGTGTGTGTGCGTAGGATAGGGTTGCTCTGTCTAGTTTGTAATTCATGCTTTTCATGGCATGATGAGTAAAAAAGGACCCAAATCCAAACCATATATTGTAGTTGGGAGATGCCGTTGGTTCTGACAAATTATAGGGACTTTTCTGACACTTTGTCGTTCACATTCAATGTTGCCCCAGTGGGATGTGAGCCTACGTTAAATATGTGATTAGGATAGAACTGTATGTGTGTATCATAGGGTTACACTCTGTTGTGTTTTCATGCATTTTAATGGCATGTTTAGAAAAAGGAGAGGCAGCTTTCAAACAACATAAATTGTGCGATAAACAAAAGGAAAATCAGGTCAACCCAATGGGCTGTACGCTTACATTACATGTGTTTATCTGAGTTGGGTTGCGCTTCTTTGCGTGCGTATACATTTAAATGGCATGATTATTCAAAGGGACCAACGCCAAACGTGCTTTCATATGTTATAAATGGTATAACAGGGAAAACAAGGGAGCCCAATAGGGTGTGTATGACATGCCTGGTTGGGATTATATACGTGTGTTTATGAGATATGGTTGCTCTTTCTTGTGTGTTTTATACATTTTAATGTCACAAGTTAAAGGACCCAACTCCAGAAACTGGGGTGGCGACAGAATCAGCGACAAGGCATTAAGGCGCAGCGGGTGCCGGCGTGATCAAAGGAGGAGTAATCGTTTCAGAGCACCAGACTGAGGTCGTGTTCCTCTCCCCATTCCACAGCGTGTGCGACACAAACATGAGGACGGTGCGTACACTGTGTCCAAGACCAGGCCAATGAAGATTAATACTCACAGTGAGCATTCATGTTTCATTTATAAACTGCTTTAAAAGCTTGTTAGAGTATTTATGTGATTAAAGAGCCAATGCATTCTGAAGCCTGCTTTCCATTTGAGGCATTTTGGCTCATTTGCTTATTCGGAGTGTCTTAAAAAAAAAAAAAGGATGAAACAGGAGTAGAATGCTAAGTTTTGTCAGATTCAAACATGGCAGAAACCATTTTATGAACATGTTGGAACATTTTGTGCTAAAACTCTGAGGGGAGATCAACAAAACATGGCCCCAGGTAGCATCACTTTGTCTGTGTCTCATACAGTTTTGCCTGTCAGCCCCTTTAGTTGATTTCCTCTCTGTCTCATCTATCATTTATCTGCTGCCATCCATCATCCTTTCATCTCTATGTCTCTATGTATTTAGACTGACAAAGGGGACATTAATATGAAACCTGAAAATTACACAAAGTGCCCCCGAAATATTTTGTGAGCAGCACTTCACTGTGCGCTTCTTTGATCATAAACAGTCTTGTGCTTTTGTGAGTGTGTTCACGAGTACTTTCCTTTGAGGAAACCAAGTACATACTTGTATCCTTTAATTCTGTGCATGAACGGCAGGAACGCAGCGCTCTGAATACACAGATGTGGACATGCCTGTGCTGCGTGCATGTGAAAAAAAAAGCATATGCTCGCTTCATTTGAGGGTGAGGGATCTATCAAGTGTGCGAGTCCCCTGATTCCGGCTCCCCTCATATTTCAAATGATTAATGATGGCCTAACAAAGCAGTCCTTGGATAAATGCTAATAGGATGGGTCCTCAGAGAGGAGGATATGGAGAGCGGAGCCCGGGCGGATGGTAAAACGCTGTGCTTGACACACTGCGCATACACAACTACCTGACAGATGTTCAACACCAGAGGACATCCATCACTCCCGCCCTGTCTGGACTCCAGTATTAATGTGATCGTCTGTTTTAGTCGATAGCTTTAAATGACGCATTTCCGTTTTTTGGGGAAGAGGACGTGCGAAAAAAAAAAAACCCCGACAAGCACTAAAAGGTTAAGACTTATTATGCAGCTTGATCTGGTTTATTGCTGTAACAGCCCTACTGGGAACGAGCTGCTAAACGGTGTGGAGCAGGGGAAACAGTTCCAGGTCTGAATAACAACATGAAGAATAAAGTCTTCATCAGAATTAGAGGAAGGGAGTCAGAGCTTTTACTTCAGTTCAAGTTACAATACCGCCCTACAATACTACTCTACAGCATGTTCAAGCTCTGCAGCAGTGTTTGAGGATACAGCTGCATTCAAGCAGAGACACCTTCAACATTTAAGAGCAAAAAAATAGAACCTGTGGACAAATCTGTTTCCATTATTAATCATCAAATTTGTTAAAAACATTTTACTACTGTAGCTGGTAAACATCAAGTCTATTTTCTATCTTGAATAGGATTGTAACTGATTGTTTTCATTAAGGAAGTATCTGCTGTTTGTCCTCTTGACAAAGTGATTGACTGTTTTGTTTATTAGGTATTTATTTTATTATTTTATTTATTTATTTGTCAGAATGACCTAATAGTGACCCCTTCAAAACGCTCATTAAGTCCGACCAGTTATATAAACGTCAAAGCTATGAAAAACAAATGCAAAAGCAAAAGCAAAAAATGTGCATGATCCCTTGAAGCTTCAGATGATCTTTGCTATTTTTACATGGAAGACACGATCGCATTGAAGGGTCAACATTTTTCTCAGTGAAGTTTTTAGCACAGATTTGTTTTGCAAAGATCTTAATGTGTAGAAGTAATCATAGAGCTACATTAGTAATCGAGAGGAAGATTAGTGGAGCATAGACTGAAATGATGAAGGTACCTCAACATGTGTTATGAAGGAAATCATGTGAGTAAGTCTTCATGGACTGAGTCCACCTTCTGTCTTTCTTGAAGGTTTTTTGGGGGACAAGGAAACAAGGAGAAAACCACCTTCTGAGCTAATAAAATGCGGCGACTCTTCAGAGGGGTCTCTGAATGTGAAAACAGACTGCTCACTTTGAATGAATGGAAGCAATCAACCATCTCAAGACCTCTTCTATCACATTAGAAAGATTTTGGCGGCTTTATTTCTGAAGTATTGAGCAATGCACATCAGAATTAGAGCCTGAAATTAGTAAGTTGGCAGTAATGACTTTGAAAGGGGACATTTTTTAATCATTCTTTTTATGCATTAGGACCACTTATCGAGCTGAATCAAAGTGATTTGGGTTCTATTTTGCAGTCGTATATTTGATGCACTCTATCACCACAGGAATTGAAATAGGCCTGCAATACACTGTGGGTGTGCGTGTCCATCTCAAGGGCATCAGTGGAAGAACTCCTGCACTTACGGAGCCACAGAGGGACTATATTTCACAGCATCGCCTCTGCTTTGTTACAGCTGCGGCAATCACGGGATCCCTGCAGATCTATAACTGCCCCACGCTCATCAGCAGGAGCTGCGTCCAGATGTGGATGGCCAGAATGAAACGTCCACACTTTGATGGGTCTCATATCACTGATGATGGATGTGGAGATTACAGATGGCTGCAGTGCTCTCGGCGGCCTCGTCATAAGCGCTTTCACCTCTGCGACATTCGGGGTGGAACAATCGCCACGTTTTGCTAAATGTAGCGGTGTTAGCTGCAGGTTTTATTAACCCTGGTTAAACTTCTTACATGTCACAAATAAACTGTCAAAAAAGTCTGCCTTCAGATTTGAAAGCTTAAGGATTTTTTTCATAGCATATTAACCTTTAGTCATTTTAGTTTGTTACCTTGCAACATGAGATACCGTAGCTGACAAACCGAGAATAGCTTGAATAATGAATACCCCAAATTGTTTCGTAATGATCCCAAGAGTCGCTGGATGATTGTTTATGTAAAAAAGAACTCCAAAAAATGTAGTACATGGATGTTGGAGGAAGAATGTGCGACTTTTCGATCTAGCTGACGTCGCACCAGCTGGAGCTGCAATTGCCAGTGGGCTGCATTGTTGTGTTAGCGGGCTAGTGTTAGCACTCTTTAGGTAGCTTGTACCTTCACATTTCATAATGATTGACACGGAATGACCGTGATCTAAAAACGCTTCAAAAAAGCAGCGAGTATGTTATTCTTCTACTCCATAGGACTTGACTAAAACAGCTTTGATACTTTTTTTTAGTGATATATATTATTGCTCTTATTGCTATTTTAATGTTTTTATTTCCTGTGGGAGCTTTAACTCATTTTTGTTCAACTCATTTTGTTTGTCATTTATGTATGTATTCTCGCCATCATTGCGAATGAGGGTCGCCCTCAATGATCTTAAATAAAGGTTGATGATGATACGCAAGGGGAGGAGTCGTCTGTCCCGTCCAAACCTGAGGATAATACTTGATTTCTACTAAATTTATGTTAAAATTTCGCACACTCTTCCTATGAGTAATGTGTTTAAAGTAGAAAATCTTCAAAGTCATTTAATTTTCTCACTTAACATAGAATTCTGAGATCTTTAATGTTTCAGCTTCTCTTGTTATATTATGTTTGTCATGAGCTGGGTCAAATAAAAAGCTCACAAAAGTTCTTGCTGCTTGTTTTATACTTTCTCAAGTGCTTTGTTGTTGCAGTTTTAATGGTCAGAAACAATTCACACTGTGTCAAGTAACTCGCAGGGAATTGCACTGAATTGACTCTGGGCTTGCTCTCTGTGATTGCTTTGTGCTCACAATCTTACGCCTTCTGAGACTCCAAAGAAGGCTAAAACACACCATTAAAAGTATTTGTGCACGCCGGTTAACCTAGATTTGCTTCTCTACTCTGTAAATACTGCTGTGAGAAAATCATTCAAGTAAAAAAAAAAAAAGAAGCCACACACACTCTTAAAGGCTACAGCTTCTGTTTCTGAAACCATGGGCACATTTTAACCTTCTCCATAAATTCAACCTCAAGCCATTCGCTTTTCATTAAGCTAAACCTTTTACACCTCACGCTGTTGAACCATTATACCCTTGGCCCCATCAATAAAGGTCAACCCTTCCATTCCCAGAGCTTATCCATCATCCAAACTATATACCTTTATCTGTCACATAGTATCTGCAGTATCGCTCCCTGAGCTAAGAGCTTTTCAAATGTTTTTCTTTTTCCCCAACACTGCAGGCAGCACAGAGGTTGTTTTAACAAAAAAAAAAAAGAAAAGAAAAGAGAGATGTGATGTTGTTTACCCATAGGTGTTCCCACTCCGTACGCTTTGGAGTCTATGAGGCCTCCGATCTGTGTGAGGTTGCAGTTTCTCTGGGTGACAAACTCAATGGTGGTGGACTCCATAAGGAAGGCGTAGTCGGAGGTGAGGACGCGCTGGATGCCGTCCTCGATGTTCTTCACCATCACAGACTGCCTCCTGCTGTTCATGAACTCCCACATCTTGTCATAGGTGGAGATTTTGGTTTTCTGCAAGAGTCGAGAATAGGTGTTGATCGAGAACACAGCGGTATGAGGAATAAATAATGTTGTTAACTCAAAATGATGCTTCTTTTTGCACTGTTCTTAATTTGTTAATTAGAATTTTTCTTCTTTCTTTTTCTGCCTTTAATGGAGAGATAGGACAGTGGATAGAGTCGTAAATCAGGGAGAGAGAGTAGGGAATGACATGCGGGAAAGGAGCCACATGTGGTACCCGAACCTGGGCCGCTTGGAGGACCATAGCCTCCACACATGGGGCGAGTGCATTAACCACTGCGCCACCAGCGCCCTGTATTTGAGCTATTTGATCAATTTAATAAACGTATTCGAGTAACAAAAGACCTTCAACTCCTTAGCCCATCCTTTACATTCACCTGTCGCTGATTTAGAAACTACCTGAACCTTTAAGATAAATCATTCTCCACCGATAACAGATTCTGTTGTATTCATCTAAAAGAAGCTGTGGACATATTATACCTTTTAAAACAGTCTCCTGTGGTCTAAATGAAACATCTGTGCTGTGCTTTGGTCAAAATATAACATGAATCAAGCACCAGAGGAGGTTTGTGACCCCGTATAAACCGGTAGACATCACTCCTCTGTAGCGAGAATAGAAATGGCGCCCTGAAATTCATTTTCAAGTATTATATAAAACCTTCCTCATAACATCTGTCTTTAAAGATCTGGGCACACCAAGCTACCTTAAAGAACGTCATGGTTGCCCCGTCCTCCACCACCCCGTACAGGATCTTAGTTTGCTTGGCCAGGTCGTCGGCCGAGTCGATGGGCGACTCCATCCTCTCCACGGTGAGGAAGGCGGCCAGGTTGGCCGTGTACGAGGAGATGATGATGAGGGTGAAAAACCACCAGATACCGCCCACTATCCGAGTCGACAGGGCCTTGGGCATGAGCTCTGAGCCTGGTGTGAGGGAGGTGTTACACTGATAAATGCATTCATCTCGGCAAGTCCTCGCTACGATGTCATCTTCTCTAGGATTGTTACGTTTATTCGAGACGAGACAAAATGAGTCTTAAAAATAACACGTTTTAAGAACTCTCTCTTGAACTTGTCAGCTCAGGCAGATGTGCCACTCGTCTTACGCCGAAGTCACTTCTTGAGAGAGCTCTCAAAACGAGATGATTGTTGGATTTCAAACAAGAGAAATGATCCCGTCTCAGCTTTAAATGACACTTGAGTTAAAAAAAAAAAAAAAAAAGAAGCACTATTTAAAAGAGCTTCTCTTCATATTTAATCAAAGACATTCAGTATCGAGCATTCAGAACAGAGTGGAGAAGTGACAGGCTGTTTGGGCCAGAGAGTCATGTACCCAAGGTAACCTCACATCCTGACTCCACACCCCACTGATCTCTAGGTGCTGATTGGCCAGGGGCAAGAGGAGAGGACACTGGGTATTACAGTTCTATTATAGAGACTATTTATAGACTGTTAAACATGTGAATAAACTCAGCTTTGCTTTGTGAGCTGCTCTTAACATCTATATGCATTTCTTCATGTTTTAATCTCTACTTCCATGTTTAAAGAACATTTTAGATTTATCTGTAAGTGCTGTTTAAATCTGTCTCTGTCCTATACACATATAGGTTAACTCTATGTTGCTGTGAGCTCAGCAGATCAAGTTAAAAACCCATTACATGCACATTTACTCTACGTCCGCCTTTCTGGCAGTGGAACCCCAGAGATCTCTCTCCATTGCCGCTGGCCTGAATAAAACAAACCGACCCTCAGAGACAGTGGGATATAGAGAGCTCCAGCTCCACAGAGCAACAGCAGCCACAGGCGGAGGCAACTACCTTGCTGCATGAGAGCCCCAACTCCAAACCAGAAACTATTGAGCAGCGTAAAATTGTTTTCCACTACATCCGAGTCGGGGTTGCACGGATGCGGGTTGTACCACTCGTACGGGCTAAACCTGTAAAAAAGGAGAGAGCACAGAGACAGACATGTCAGCACAAAACCAAAAAGAACGGATTAAAGCGGCACATACAAAAGGTACATTTTAAAACACAAGAGGATGGAAATGTGTAGGAATCCTGCGTTGTGGCCTCAGGGTCCGAGCTTCTGCAAAGCAAATCATCCCGGCTTTCGCAGAGATCAACTTATTGGCATATTCAAATGCCATCAGTTTATTGTGAGGACAGATCAATAGGCTGGAATGACACTGTCACAGGCGATAATGTCCCAGAGCGTGATGATCTTTTGCAGCTCATTTGGATTCACTGACTCAGGAGCCGTTATGTGATTCCCCGAGCGACTGCAATCACCGTTACTCTGTGGGTGCCATATCCTCCTTCGACCCCTGACAAGAGATTTTCGTTCTTTTTTTTTTCTTCTTCCGTCTAGCTTACAAGAAGCTAACTCTCTTTTCCAAACCCTAGCTCCCCCGTTTCTCTTTCCCAAACACTCTTTCCCACCTTTCCCCATCCTGCACTTCATTTTCCTTCCCCTCCTTTCCCATCCCCTCCTGCTCGGCTTGTTGTCACTGTCTTCAGGTCAGTTGTGGACATTTCCCATTTATAATCCTAAGCAAAAGTGGCACGGCATTAGCGCAAGGTGATTGGGTTAGCGGTAAGCATCGGGAAGTGATTGAGTTTGTGCTAAAGTGGGAGATAGAGGGAACTATATTTATGCAGAGTTGCGGGGCCCCATCAGGTGAGGCCTTCAGGGAGCTCTGTTTCCCCGGCTCGCTGAATGCTAATCAGCCCGCGGGTTATATTTATCTTAAAGGTTCAGACTACACGGAAATGTGACGCAGTTGAGAGACGCACAGGGACATATATAGACGGTGTTTCTGTTGACAAGACACACAGCTGCATTTTACAACACCAAAGCAAAATGTTGCAGAGAGGCATTTTGAGTGTCGCAGATCTCCATATAGATGCGATTTAATCCGTCTTTGCAGCGTAATTAACAGTCCTATTTCACAGGCATGCTGCAACATTTTGTCATATTGCTCTTCCTTTACAGCAATATTCCATCCTCTGAGAATCATCCAGCCTGCGTGGACATGGTTGTGATGACACACTATAATTCTTCCTGTCAACTCCATCAGGACGCCTGATTTGCTGGAATGTCAATGAGCTGGGTCTCCTTGAAACCACAACAGGCAACTGAGACGGCACAATGGCCTTGTGGAGGAGCTGTATGCCGAATGAATTCCATGATGTGTATGTGCACTTGCCTGTGTGTGTGTGTGTGTGTGTGTGTGTGTGTGGTTTTAATGCCTGTGTGTATGAAGCCTCTGGCGCATTGGATGTTTGCACATGTGCCTCTATAGCTGTGTGGGTGTGCATTTGTCTGCCGTAGCTACTTTTGTATTTGCATTGGCTCAATCAAATATTTTCCCTGATGGTTTATTTATGTTGTTAGGATAATGCAGAGCCACATGCCTGAGGGCAGAGTGTGGGTGTCATTGGATATGTGCCGTAGGTGAGGTCGTGTAAATCTGTGTAAATCTGTGTAAATCTATACGACGCACTCTTGATTGGATTGTGTTTGTCCCTCCGAGCGTCTACATGTGTCTTCTGTAGATGTGGATCCTCTGTGTGACCTTTGCCTGCAGCCGGGCCTGTATTCCTGCGGGTCGTGTTCTGCACACCGATCACCAGGAAAACAAAATAAAAAAAAAAAGGGAGGAGGAGGTGCAACACGTGGACGTAAGGTCACCTCCTCATGCCGAGCATGAGGGACATGTCGAGCTGCACGTTGAATTCTAAAAAGATCCTTTTCTGTCCTATTCTCCTTCACCAGCCACAATAACACGACACGCTGCCTCCATTAACTGTCTGTTGGGTTCAATTACTCTGGCTGACATTGTAGATCTGCTGCCTTTCTTCTGTGTTGTTGGAGAGGGTGCTAAAATCTTGGATGTCCGGAACTTGCAACTGCCTGTAATTACATGTAAACACAATAGAATGAAATACAAATAATACCTTTTTTTTTTTTTTTTTTACAGGTGGGCATTTTCCTCAACGGAAAAGATTGTGTGATCTGTGAGAATAGCTTCTGTTTCTTTTCTTTCTTTCTTTTTTTTTTTTTTTTTAATAAAGTGAGGAATCAATTCTACCACATACAGAGCTGGAAGAAAATGTATTTCTCAGGAGCTTGAAATGAGATGAGCTTATTTAGTCTGGAGGAGAAAAAAAGGAAAGTGCGTCCGTGGGATGCTCTTCAAAGACATGAATCCCCATTGAGATTGAGGTGTTTAGTGTTTTATTGTGCAAAACTGGGAGTTCATAAGCGCTCTCCGCTCACTCTATTTGCAGGGGGATTAAAAGGAAATAATATACTCTGCATGTAGGGGATCGTCCGGTCAATCGGTGGCCGTGCAATCAATACCACAATTATGAGAGAACCGGCTCAGCCAAGTGTAGAAAACACTGGACTTCAGGTTTTAAACTTTGCTGAATACTTTGGGTTACAAGCACTATTTATTGCCACGGTGTGCAAGAAGAAGGGCACAATGCATGCACTCAGACAAGAGCATTATAATTTAATAAAAGCACTGAGGCCATTTCATTACAACAAAAGGAATAGCCAGATAATGCATGCTAATCACTTACCCCAACCAACCGTGGAAACAAAAAGAAAGGGGGGTACATTTGCATATTCTGGACTAACTTAGGTGACAGTTGCTGCTTTTTCTCGGATGTGATCATTTTGCCGGTAACATTTGATGAGGTGTGCATTAAACCCAAAATCTCTCAGGAATTGCAGAGGAAGAGGAAGAGGAGCCCTGGGGTTAACACACATCTTTCTGCATGTTCATGCATCGAGGGGCTTTTAGAGGGGTATTTGTAAGAACTGTTCTTGTACAATGTCAGCATTGCACTTGTACATTTCTTACAAGCTGATTAAAGGATATATAAGGGGTTGTTGGTTTTACAGTTGCTGATGCTTGCGCAAAAATGCCAGAAATAATGTGGTGAATCAGCTTGTTTTTTTTTTTTTTAAACTTGATACCAGTGTTTGTCCTTGTTTTAGCTCACCTAATCTGAAGTAAAGGAGGAGATACAATCAGAGGAAACGCCTTTTCTTTCTATTTTTCTTATTCTTTTCAACAAAGCTGCTTTATAAAAGCAAGATAATGAGGTTCAGATTCTGGATTGATTCACAAAGAATTCTTTGTGGTGAGTTTAAGGGCTTGCAGGCAGCTCTGAAATCTGAGAATTGTTGTTTAACACGTTCAGGAGTATCTTAAGGCAACTACGACAAAACTGAGAATTCAAAATGCTTCAGAAAAAAGATTATCCGTAGTGTTACAGCTTAGAAAACAAGCAAAAACACTGGTTTATTCCTTTAAAGTTGAACGTGTTTATCTTAGATTTTCTTTTGTTTTACACCACTGAAGTCGTCTTAGGATAAAGAAGTACTGAATTCCTCTTTCGGGAGTGCTTTCAACCCACTTCACAGCTTGATCATTTTCTCTGAATGAGTTCCCCTCTTCAGGCCCGAGGGGAGGAAGTTACTGCTACGTGTTAGTGAAAGCTGGCAAACAGGAAAGGGAGGAAGGTAGGAGGGAAGGAAGGGAGGAAGAAGGGAGGGAGAGCAATGGGAGGGTTGACATGTTACCTGGCTATGACAAACAGCACACAACTGACACCCAAGCAAGCCAGCAGAATATACATCCAGATATCGGGCGAGAGGGGGTTGAGGAAGGAGAAGACCCCGGGGTTGGTGCCGTTGGGCTTGCGGTACAGGATACTTATCCCGAGCGTCATGAAGGGTTTGGAGAAGTCGATGACCTTCTCTCTGACGTAGGTGATGGCCAGAGGAGCCACGGCCAGGTCTGCTTTCTGTAAGGACATAATAGATGTGGAGAGGGGCAGGTGTTTCAGTCCAGCAATAAAAGACAAGCAATTCAATTAACATCTGATTTCTGTCGACAGGCAGTTTGCCGGATATGTGTGCAGAAAAGAGGAGCTGTGACAGAGGGGAGATTAGAGCAGGGGGCACATTTGTTCAGCTAGATTTGCAGACAGGAGTCTGAGTGTTTTTCTGCAAATGACACGTTAAATGTCTGATCCTTCATCCTTCTCTACATGTGGTGTCAAAGGTGACAACAACTTTTATGACTAGATTAACCTGTGACACACGTCCCACCTGAAAGAAAGATTAGCCGTTTAGAGGGCCTAACACTAGAATAGAGCCGTCTTCAAGAAGTATGTTTCTCGTCAGAGTCAGTCTTTTTTTTTTTTATAATGTTGCTTCTAATGAGAACTTACGAGATGTGGTGAAAATTAAGACATTTAACTTCCTGTTTGTCAACATCTCCATCTTCTCAACTTAATACAGCAAACATTTGAGTTTTAAACAACGTTTTGTTCAAAGAAGGAGCTGTTTCATCTCGTCTGAACTTCTTTATGGAGAAGATTTTTGGGGCGTATCGTGCAGCTCAATCTGATTGTCTTCAAAGCGAGACTGTACGAGTTGAGAACGTCAACGATCTTTCCTGATCAGTGAGGTGGATCGGGGCCGTCAGGTCGATAACCGATATGTAAATTACATCAATATCGGACCTGATACCAATATTAGATCGGACCTGTCCCATGCCTACCTTATATACCGCAGATATGCTATCATTAGCCACCATAAGCTACTTGTCTAACCAGAGCAGTTAGGTTGTACCGCTGTGATCAATCAACGATTATTTCAAACAGTGTGTGTACACATACAAGTAAAGATTGAATTATGGAGTAACAATTGTTCCTGAGTCAACACACTTAAAAAACGATGTCTACAGGTGCTCGGACAAATAAAGCAAAGTCAGAATAAGAGCACGATTTGAAAGAAAGGCTGAAGTGTTGGAGAATGTTTGTTTCACTGCTTTTACAGATGTATGACAACTTTCATATTTTCTGCATCTCACTATAAGCAGAGCTGGCGACGGTTCACTCACATGGTCCATGAGCTCCCGCACCATGCCGTTCCACTGTCCCGTGCCCTCGTCCAGGGCTCCGTACTTCCCGTCCTCCACCAGTCGCACCTCGTAACGGAAACCCAGGATGCCCGAGAGCTCCCTCAGCAGGTCGATACAGTAACCCTCAAAACGGTCGTTCCCATACAGAGGCTTGTCGGACTTCTTAAACATCACATATGGCTCCTCCTGTGCGACAAGGGGAATAAAAATGGTTTAAAAGAGTGTCTGTTTTGTTCTAAGCGTTTTCTTGTGTGTATGTGTTGATTGTGTATTGTCAGTTAATTTGGCTACCAGTATGGTGGATACACGCAGGGATTTATTAGCCAGAGAGTCTGTGATGTTGGACGTCTTGCTTTTGTGATTGTCCGACATGTTCAGGCCGCTGGGAGGATCCCACGTTCCAATCTGTCGAAACATTTTAGCGTCAATCAAAATCATGCTGTCTGGTCTATATCAACACATCACGACAAGCACTTCCTTATTCCTTAAGGATCAAACAAGAGGTAATTAAAGACACACCTTTTCCAACCCCTCCTCCTTCAGACTGATGACATCAAGGTCAAAGTCTGTCCTCAGGCCGTTGGTCTTATTGAAGAGAACACGTCCAGTCAAGCCATCCCAGTGCGCCTGCAGGCAGAAGCACAAAGCATTATAAACTGCACCCCTCCACTCCTGACACAGTCATTCCAGTAACCTTAAGGTATTGTCTTTCTCAAAAATATCAATCCCTCTGCTAACCACATAACTTTTTCCGGTCCTAATTACGAATTCCGCCCTGCTCACCCCTCGCTGTCTATCTCGACAACATAACAAGAAACAATAAAGCAGCGGGGAGAGAAGCGGGTTTGACAGGTAAGAGTTCATTATGCATGTGCTTCATTGTGCTTGAAGTTTCACTTCAAAGCTGCTGAAGGAACAGACGGGTACGGAGAGTGATAGCGGACGCAGGTGGGGGGAGAGCGCCAACTACTACAATGGGCTCATTCTGAAAATTACCTGCAATGATACCATCCACAGAATGAAAGACCTTTTGTAGAACAAAGCAAACAGCTGACCCTGACTGGAGTTAGGAAGACGCACAGAGGCTTTGATATCCACATGGGTGGAGATATGCATGCAGGAAAAGTGGGAGAAAGGGAATGAAACATCACAAAAAAACATGTATTTACTCTGGGTATTATCGTGATTACTTTATCAAGAAGATTCTTGAGAGTGTAAGGTGTAAAAAAAAAAAAACATATTTTAAGGATGTTAAGATTAGTTAAAGATCACAGCAGAAAAGTGATGCGAGCAAGTTACTCTGATCTATTAAAACAAGCTCAATCTACTCCATTCAGCAGATTCCAAAATGTCAAAGGTCACCATCTTGTGCACATTGAGGGCATCGATGGCCTTGTACCTCTTTGATGAGGCTGATGAAACGCCCCCCAAAGCGCCACGGCTTGTGTCGGTTACACTGCAGGGAGCTGACGGTGATCTGCTGCGACTGCTGCACCGCCACCGCCACCACGTGCACAGCGTCGTACATCAGCGCTGCATCAGTCTGCAAACAAGGTGGAAAAAGGGGTAATATAGTTAAGACATTTTTTTACAACACCCGCCAATACATATGTCCACATGACCGGCCTTTTCAACGGGCAATTTGTTCACCTGCAGAGGAGGGTAAGAAAGTGCGAGCAGTCTTGGGTGACTAGCTTCAGCCGGGTACATAAATTAGGAGGAACGCCAGGCGGTAAACGCCCCGCACAAATGGCAGCAGTGTCTCAGCCTGTTAGTAAAAATACCCAAGCACTGTCTGAGGGAATGAGAAAGCTCCGCCAGGGAGAGTCTCTCAGTGGAAGGCCGGGCCTGTCACCGGGGAAGACTAATGGCTCCTGATGGGTGTGCCTGCTCACAAGAGAGAAGGGATGCAAAACAGGCGCTGGTGCAGATGGGAGCGACTTGAACTGGGAGACTTAGCGTAACGTGATAACCACAGCACAAAGCAGAACTGGGACACACCAAGGAACTGCCTGAGTGATAGCCGTGCAAATAACCCCAGAAATAAGTCATCAAAGGGAGTAAAAGCTCAGCTGATTTTTCTCACACCGACACACTGAGATTTATCTTCACACAACACTTCCTCTCTCCTCACAGTTTGCGACTCTCCACATTTACCCAGGTCAACCCATTACGGCTTGGCTCGCATCCGCTTTCCATGGTGAAACGCACTGTGGTGATCTTATTTGACAAGTCCTGGATGACCAACCTGCATGCCAGGGGAGTATGAAAAATAACTCTGAGAGCAGAAAGGATCTGCAGATATAAGGTCTTTGTGGATGTGCCGGGCTGTCAGGGAGAATGAACTGGACTTGGGCGCTCAGCAGGAGACCAATGAGCTGCTGTTCTGCTCGTAACAGCTCCGTATGTCGTCTCTATAGGCGCAGAGGAGCATCCCTGCCATCCATGTGGAAGAAAAAGAACCCAAAGAGGGAAAAAAAAAAAAGAAGTATCCTATATGTACAATTACTCAAACAGAAACTCATGTTGGCAGGTCAATTACAGAAATAATTCTTACTTCCAAGAGCTAGAAAACAGAAAAGTCAAGACAGAAAAGAGGGGAGGTTAGTTTATGTTGTGGGCAGACTTTGCTGTCAGTTTTTGCTCGTCCCCCTGTTCTTTTGGAGTTGGTGACTGCTGAGGTCAAAGGCAGCTGCAGATCAGAGGATGGGAGAGCCATCGCTGCTCTCTTTCATCCACACTGCGTCCCTGAGAAAGAGGACAGCCTGTGCCGTATCTGCTTCCCCATGTGCAAGCAGCGTGTGAGTGAGTAAGTGAGTAAGTGTGTGTGTGTGTTTGTGTGTTTGTGTGTACAAGTGCTGTGGCGTTCATGGCCAAAGCTGATTAGGCAAAGAGTCTGATCTATTTCTTGAATAGCAGGGAGGAGTTCTGAACACTGCCAATATCCAAACACTATTTTCTCCACTGAAGAGCGAGTTCATCACATCCAATCATGCTATTATTCTGTTACCAACTATCCAGGAAAGACGTGATTGACTGGAGCCTCGTTTTTATTTATTTTTATTTCCACAGACATATCTTCAAAAGCAGTCCAATCAGATTTGATAAAAGTTCTAAGAATCACATTCAGTCTTAGTGAACTGAATTTCTGCTTCAAAAGTTCAAGATACATTTCGAATTCATTTATTCAACAAATTCACTTTTGGAGGAGACTTTGAGTTTGACTGCGACTCGGTGGAAATCATGCAATTCAAATTAAATCTGCCGTGCTGCCTTCCACTGTTTTTTATTTTAATTTGAGTTCCAAGTTTGACCTTTAATCTTTCCTCTGACAGTCCAACACTTTTTTTCCTTCCATAATCAATCAATAACACATTCCTATTCTTCTATCTGCCAACTCTTTATTCATTAGGGTCAAACTGCAGCGTGCAGGCCATCTACCAACAAAGTGCTATAAATACATTTGGCGGAAAAAAACTAAAACATTGACAGCTTAAGTTGAAAGTTCTGCTTGGAAGTTTATTTTTGTTTCACTTTTTTCATACTTAATTATGGCTGAGTACAAAAACATAGCTGTGTTACTTCAGCCTTAGCTTGACGTGTAACTACTTTGTTATGATCTATGTGTGCAGTACCTTGGACTTTGTAATGATGAGAGTTCTATCAGCAGCTGTGTAAAGATGTTGGAAAACATTTTGACTACAAGATCTATTCATTAAATATATGTTTTATAGTATAAAACCTGCTGTGAAAGCTGCTGTGTTTGCACTCTGAGGGCCAAACTACTCCCATCAGCCTCTTTGCTGGAGTGATTTATATCTATCAGCTTCTTCTTTGACTTTACAACCAATCCAGGACATATTTCCCTCCTCTTTTAACTTTTGATTTGCTGTTATATATCAAATATTGTCGAGGCTCAAACGATTTGCATGGCAGAGATCTCCTTCCTACTTGCCTTTGGAGCAGAACAATTCCTCAAAATCCCTTTGTGATGGAAACAAAAAGAGGCTGGCATCAAGTGGAAGACAGAGAGATCAAGGAAACGGAGGATGTGGGGGGGGGGGGGGGGGGAAGAAAAAACGTGAAATGATGGCTCACGGCTCTGGCAGATTGCATTCAATTTAAAAACAATCCAAAAGCGATCTTGATATTTATATCTGAGCCGAGCTCGGGTCCTGTGGGCTGTTTTAAGTGCTTTAAGTGAAACCAATCTGAATGCCCCGGGGACACTCAGCCTGAGAGTGGAAAGGGTTTCAAACAAGATGCCCAAAACCTTTGTTGCCTGTCTCTCTTTCTCACTGAAACACCCACATCTGAAACGCACAATCCCTTTTTGCTGCAATAAAAGTACATAAAAGTGGTAAACACACCGCCTGGTTGCTGGAGCTGGGTAACATGAATGGTAAGAGTTTTTATTAGGGAGCCAAACAGCAAACAAACTGGTTTGGTTACTTTCATTTTCCTGCTCCTCCAGACGACAAAATGGATCTGTCTTCTACAGTCAGAGGTCAACAAAACTGACACGAGCACGATTTCATAGTTGATTATTACAAATACTTCACCCAGATAAGTTGTTGTAACAGCATGATATAAAGCTTGTCTAGTGTTTAGAAATACAATCTTCAATCATTTTTGGTTATTAGTTTTCATTCTGACTCATATTAACTAGCTAACCAGCTAAATTCACAACTAGTTGCTACAGCTAGCTTACTTTAATATTTGTGTTACTGTCAGCTGACGAGCCCTCTATATCCTTTTTAATTATTTTATTTAGTATGTGGCAGTATCTTCATGTTATTGTTCAACTTACTGTTGTCTCACTGTACACTTTTCTCCTTATCTTTTCTGTCTTTATTTGCTAAGAGTAGCTAGCTAGCAAGCTATCTTTTTTTTCCCATAAGCATTGATGCTACAACTTCACGGCTGTGTCAAACATCACACACTCGTTCCCTAATAGGCACAATAAAAGAACATTTTGGATACTATTTGCTCACTCCCCGGCCGCCGACAATGACATCATTGCCGTGGCACAACTAAAACGTGCAGCTTGACGATCCACAAGCCGAAACGTGTCGGTCTAATTTGTTACTAAAGTTGATCTTCATACTACAAGTGTTGTTATTTTGGTATTTTAAAATGTCTTGTAAAAGGCTTAGGGTTAGAGTGACGTAAAATGTCTTTTAAATGAACATACACATCGGCCTCCTTTCAAAAAGTGTTTTTAACCCAACAGTGTTTTGTAAAAGTTCATACTTGATTAATTGGTACTTTCTCCACTTTACATATTATTTTTCAAACACTTGATGTCTTATTTCATCTCTGCATGCACTCTTTTTCGTGAATAACATAAAAAAATACAAGTACACTTGCAGAAACTAATTAGGATGATGTGTACACCAGACACACACACACACACACACACACAAAAAAAACCAAAAACATGAACGCAATCAGACATAGTGACAAGCCTCAGCGTGGAAGCTTCCCAGAGGTATGCCTCATTTGTCGTAGTTACATGCAGTTTCCTCATTTAGAACAGGTGAACTGCAGGATCCAGTGATCTACCTGCTGTGTGTGTGCGTGCGTGTGCGCGTGTGTGTGTGTTTACACAAATACTCCTCTTTACTGCATCAGTATTCACACCAGCTCTCCACCTGTGCATAATTCCATAACTCCTCCGATAATGTTGCACCCTGAGAAACTGCATCTCTCTGTCTCGTCTCACCTCTCCGCAATCAGTCATCCATTTCCCAGAATTCCTCAAAACACAAACACACACACACACACGTCTTCCAGTCTGGCGACGGAATTGTACTGTGGCTCCTTGTGTACAGTGTGGAGCTCCAATGTTTATACATATCATATACATCTGATTAGCCCTAATGAGATTAGCACTGACCTGTTATTCACCATGCATCACTGGGCTGCAGCTGCCAGCTACAGAGCAACAACACACACGCTCGCACGCACACATACACACACCGGCGGCATTGCCATCAGCATCAGAGTCAGAGTGTCAGCGGGGGAGAGAGAAGCTCATTGTTTTCTTGAAGCTGCAGTCACTGTGCCCTCAGATCGCAGACAGACCCATGGGGTTTGATGATTTGATAGAACAAGGAGGTAATTATTCATTTCATCCCATACTTTATGTGTGTTTGTGCCGCTTCACTGCACTGTGGGCCAAAGATGTTAGTCAGAGAGAAAAAAAAAACCTGCCTTTTAAAAGCCTTTTGGTTTTTAGTAATTACATCTTTACTAGACCAGTAGTATTATGTGAAAGACACCCTCCGTCCATCATTTAAAATTCTACTTCAATCACAATACCCAATAATTCCCCGCTGAGTGTTTTATCTGCCGTGATGAAATCCTCGTAAAGAGCAGGGAAACCAGCAGAAAATGTCAGTTCATTAAATGTAATGAATTTCATCTTTAGCTAGAAATACCTAACTTATAAGTAACCGAATACTCTGCACCAGGATGACTCAGATTCACCAACCAAAGCCGAGTACTGAAACGAGAAGCTTTTACTTTCACTTTATTTGAACATGTTTATCATGACAATTTGGTTGTTTAATTTCTTGTATCAATGACTGTCCCTTTGGATTTTCACTTGCCGTTTTCATTTCTCTCACTGTGATGCATGTTAATCATTAAATCTGAAGCCGTTTGGAACTGCGGTAGCTGTAGATGCAGCCAATGAGTTAGCTTACCGCACTGATGATAGAGGACTGAGTTCAACAACACTCCTGATCAAATGACTTACGATGAAGATTTGGGAAATACAGCTGTGCAGTTGTTGACTTTCTTGATAAGGGTTTAATATGAGGATTGATATTTATGACTCCATAACAGCTGGACCCTGTTACAGGTTAGATTAGTCTCACAAAGCCACTTGAAACAGCTAGCATGGCTCTGTCCTGTGGTAGCAAAAAAAAAAAAAACTTACATTGACATTGATTACATGACTATACGGTTTAACTATGTTCATGTGCAAGTATACCTCTGGTCTTTGTACTGATTAAACAAACAAGATGAATAGTGTTAGGCCGTTTTTGTTGACCTTATTTTGACAGAATCAGGCTAGGTATTCTCCCAAGCTAACCTCTCCTGGCTCTAGCTACCAAATGGATGAATTAGACACGCTTGAGATAATATTCTGGCTCTGTGGGAAACCTGAATGTTTTCTCATTGAAGCTCCGGCCAACATTGTCATGAGAGTTCAGATGTACTGCTGATGTTTTGGTGCAAACAAATATTGATAGAAAAATATATATTTATTAAACATTAAATTTCAAACACAGTGCTTTTCCTCCTGTGAGAACAGCTGAATAATGTTGTTTGAGCCTCATTAAAGCTGTGTTTCATTATCCCACTTCCCCTTGGCTCCAGTGTTACGTAACGACACTTGTCACACGGAGGCAACTTGAAGAGCAGGGGAGAAGTGGGCGGGGAATGAGTGGTGGATTCAATGGAAGGCACTTGACCCTGTTGATCCTCAGTCGCGACGTATCGTTGGTTGCGTCCCTATTATTTGCCTTGCAAGTTACTATTATTACAACGTTGTGGTGGGGATTTGTGTTTCCCTCTAGGTTAGCTTTGTTTTTCCTCCAGCTAAAACTTTGACGTAATCATTTAGGTAGAGTAGCCGCACTGGAGGGTCTATCATTAAGATAAAAAAAATGGAAATAGAGTGGAATATTGCTATTTTAAATGGACGCGATACCTATCTTAAATCAATGGTGCAGACTGAAGTGGGGGAGCAAGAGAGGCTTGGGGAATCTTATCCTGGACGCCCCCCTCAGGAATCAGTCCACTGTTCTTTATGCTCTGTCGTTGTGTCCGTCGTCGCCCAGCACCGTGTGCACTGTGTTGCTGTTTCTTTCGTTTTTTGTTGTTGTATTGTCTTTTTCTTTTCTTCTTCCTTTCTGACTCTTATTTTGTCACAATTACTGTTTTTGTTTTTTGCTTTTTGTTCTTTACCCTACAAGTACTAAGATGATGATCTGTCACCACTATGTCAGTGTGTACTTGATGAAAAATGCAATAAAATGTTAATTGTCATTGTGTAGTCGTAGGCTCTAAAAGGGTCTATACTGAACTATTAATTTGAATTTTAAGTTTCATACATTTCAGTGTCTCAAATTAGTCTCAGTATTTGGATGTTTTTCCTCATTGACAGTAAGTTTTATTGTAGTTAAATTATAATGTATGTATGTATTTCTGGCACTGTTGAGTAACATCAGATTCTGGGTGATGAAACTGGCTCAGTGCACTGAGAATTGTGCAAACTTTCACTTCTGGTACAAAAATGAAAAGCAGGAGAAAACAGTGAAATGTGACGTGTGATTTATGGGGCATATTATGTCTGTTTCAGGCCTGCCGGCAGATAAGGAAGAGCAGGCAGTGTCAGAGGATTCTGGTGGGGAAAAAAAAAAAAACCCCTCGGGTGACTGCGGCTCAGCCTAGTGCAATCTTTCTCACTGTCCCAAACTTTTCCACTCTGTCTCCCTGCATCCCTTTCTTTCTGACCGCCTTATTCTGCCCCCGTCCACTTCTATCTCTCTCTCCTTTTCATCCCTTTTGTCTTCCTCTCAGTGTCTCCCCTCCGCCTGCTCCACTTGCTCTCTACAGTATTTCCCTGAGCTGTGCGTGGATGTTTCTCAGTGTGGGTATACTGGGGGCTTTGCCAGCGCCGTCACTGCCATTTTTCCGCTTTTTTCTTTTGTGCGTTGGAGGTTTAATCCCTTTCTCACATTGCGTTTCCACATGCAGAGGCAGCACAGCAGCCTGGTTGTACTTTATTTTCTTTTTTAAATGAGGTTTTTGTCACAGGGAAGTGAGACTGGCTTCTTCCAGCGAGGACCCCTGGGTAACAGATCCATTGATGGTGCTGGGTTTATGTGAAAGCGCCTTCATGGTTTTATTGTAGATTTAAATAGACTTTAAAGGGGGATAAAGGACTACACTGCTGAGTTTTGGGTTTGAAAGAAAAGGGTCCGGTGGGAGCAGTGAGAGGGTGAGCAGAACTCTGTTTGATGAATGTCTTTAAACATTTATTCAGCATTATTGTACTGTTGTTAAAGTACACTTATCAGACAGTTACAGAAGCTTGAATGCTGACTTCACTGTGAACTTAGATTAAACATTTTTATCAATGTCAACGTGATATTTTCTTTCAAGAATACATTACCATAACATGTATCAGCATGTGCTTGTTTTACCCAAGAGGGCCGATAGATTGTACATTTGAACTTTGGGGAAAAGAGTCTGAATGGGAAAGAGTGAGTAACCTTATCAAAAGTTAGAAACACTGAACAGTTACATTATGTGAGATTAACATTACACCATTTAGCATCCACAACTAGCAGCTTTATGAGCCTGTGTTTAGAAACATCGAAGCTAAATTATCAGCATGCTAACATGCTCTCATTATCAATACTAGCTAGCTGATGTTTAGCATTTTAAGCTGTTTTGCCATCTCAGTTTAAAATGCTAATATTTGATGATTAGTGCTAAACATAAAGAACAGCCGAGGCTAATGGGAAAGTCATTAGTTATCCAATCAGTTGATCAGCAGGATGACAGAAAACCTACATTTACAATTTTTTACGAGTGTTTAGAATTCAAATGTCTGCTGCATAGTCGAGGATTATCGAAATGGTCAAATTTCCTCATGAGGGAGATGTCTATAACAAATGTAACGCCAATCCTTTCAATTTTGCCAAGGAACATAAATGTCGACCACACAGGGGCACTAGAGGAAAAAGATGTACACTATCTTACGGCTAACCATCCAGTAGTTGATAAATAAAAGTGTTTGGACCAGCTGACAGGACCACGTTGTCATCTGTACAGATAGCATTGAGCTGAGGATATCACAAATTGTTGTCGTAACAAACTGCGCCTGATGAATATCAAATATGATGTCCCATGTACCTCACTATTTTAGGTTGTGAATGCTCTGAGCTGTGGTGTCCCAGCAGACCCTTCAGGCAGCAGCATGCTGTTGGCAGCATTGTCCTCTTCAGTGTCCACACTAATTAGCACCACGCTGCCTAACCTACATCTGATTAAGTGGCTGTTTAACATGATGGCCTTTTCTCATATTTAATCAACCCCCAGCCAGGTTTAGCTAAAAAGGCTAGTAGGTGCCCACTTGACAGTTTTTTTTTTTTTCTTCCCCTGTGATCATCAGCTTCACTCTGAAGCGTGATGAAATTGTGAGTTACCTTAAAGTGACAGCCAAACGTTAGAGCTGGACTTAGAAGGAGTGTAAAAAGGGGGGTGGGGTGGAGGTTTTTTTTGGAGGTCTAAACAGTCCTGCACATTTCACTACCATCTGGTGAGCACTGTGGCCAGAGACAGAGCGAGAGAGAGAGAGAGAGAGAGAGAGAGAGAGAGAGAGAGGCAGCATGGCGGCAGCCCACACTTGATTCATTGCCTAGACAACACAGGCTGTGTTAATTACATCTGGGTTGCTGCTAAACAGTGGGCATTTCACAGGGGTCATTGCTGGGGAGGGTGATGCTATCAATTTGAAAATGGGTACAACAACTTCTTTTGTTTTTTTTTATAGAGCATGAAATGAAATGTTATTTCTAGAAAATAACGCAATAATAAAGCAGAGCAGGTGTTCTACAATAAGCAAACCGTATGTTACTATCTACTGTGGCTCAGTTGGTTGTCGTCTCTCAACCGGAAAGTCGAGGGTTCAATCTCCTGCTCCTGCATCAACATGTCCGATGTGTCCTCGGGCAAGACACTTTACCCCGAATTGCTCCCGCTGCAGCGTATGAATGCGTATGAATGGGATTAGTTGCTTCTGATGGTCTCACTACATAGCAACCACTGCCATCAGTGTGTGAATGTGTTGGTGTGACATGGTGTAAAAGCACTTTGAGTAGTCAGAAGACTAGAAAAGCGCTATACAAGCTCAAGTCCATTTAATGAATTACTAATTATGAATATTAATTACTAATGCGAGGGAGCATTGGTGCTATTTTTTATTGTATTCATAATCATGATTTATTTGGCTGCATGTCATAGGCATAATGCATGTTTCAAAGGTGTGAATTTGAAAAAAGTATGAAGAATATTTAAATATGATGGAGCAGCTCTGCATAAACATTTAGAAGTGAGTGCCCTGAATTTAAAGTTTAATCATGTTTAATAAGCTAAATGTGACAGCAACAGTCATTGTGTATAATGTCCTGTATCACATTGTTGTTGATTGGATAAATGTCTTTAATGGTGCTTATAGAATTAAAATGTATATAATGTCAAATGTTATATTTTAGTTGGCATTATAGATTTTTATATTTGAAAGTATCTACTCACTCACAGTTGGACAACCAAGCAAATGTTTAATGCAAATGTCTTGGAGTACAGGTATAAATGAACCGTAACTCTTATTCATTTAGAATTGCTCTTAAGTACTCATTGTGAGTAAAGGACCTCATTCATTTTCACCCCTTCCAATGTATTACTTTGTCTTTTTGTTTGCGTTGTCTTTAACATACCAACATCAAAGCACACCTCTCTGTATAGAGTGAGTGCTGTATTCCATTCAAATGAATACTCTATACGCTCTCACTATATACATACTCTATAGAATATGTGTGTATGTGTGTGTGTGTGTGTGGTTGTGTGTGTAGGTGGGTTGGCCGGGCTCTTGAAGAAGGATGATAACTTGCCAAGACCTCTCAAGGCCAGCCAATATCCCTGAGCATAAGTGTGACCATGACACGCACGCACGCACGCACACACACGCACGCGCGCACGCACACGCGCACGCACACACACACACACCTCCTGGGGTGGACTGTATGATAGTGATCTGATGATGGTTGTAGTCCCTGATTGCACAGGCTTTTATTGTCCTATATGACATCAGCAGGCGCCTGCTTGCATTACTGTCGAGGAATGTCTGCTATGCAGGGGAGTGAGGGGGTGATACTGAATGAGGATCATTTTAGAGGATCTTTTTGTTGTATTGTTCAACCTTTTATACCTATTTGTATTATACTTTTTCTCCCCTATAATCGTTTTATTAAACATGGAAAACCGAAAAACCAAACAAGACTTTTGAGTCAAAGTTGTTAAGAGGGAGCCAAATCAAGAGAAAAAAAGACATGATACATATTCCTCTGTTTTTAGATGGCCCCCCCCCCCACCTCCTCATCTCTCTCCTGCTGCCTGTTTTCCCTCACAAAAGGCTTCTATGGGGCGAGGGAGCATTGGTGCTAATAATGTTGATGCTGTGCCAAGCCCAGCTGGTGGTGGCCGGCACAGGGCATCGAGTGTCTGCTCTCCACAGTCGCCGTCTTTAAAAGGCTCGCTCCTCTGCCAACTGGGATCAGAGGGAGGGAGATCACACTGCTGTAATGGACTCAACCAACCTGTGAACCTGTGTGGAGCTCCGTCTGTCAGCTCTGTCTGTGCCGCTCTCAGACACAACACTGAAGCATCATGCTATTTAATGTTAATGCAAAGAATGAGGTATGTTATGACAGGACGGGTAAGGATGTTGAGAACAGGGATTTTTTTTTTTTTAATTCAAGGTCACAAGTTAATTAAAACATCATCAGAAGAGAGATAACAGGATAATTAACCGGATGTGACAAGAAAACAAAGGGGGTTTACTCTTGTTCAAAATAATGTAACAGAGATCATGAGTGCCATGGCAGCATGCACTGATAGCATCTTGACAACTGTCGCAACAAATTTAAGCTGAGGGATTTATTCAAAGAAGTACACATTACTAATGAAAGCATCAGACTGTACTCTCATTTCTTTTAAATAATGAATCCTACAAATCGGTTATGACAGGGTTCCTGAAGGTAGAAATCAGGTGTAAAAGGAGCCACGCACTATTTCATCTCCCAGTTTATTCTTGTAACTATAAACTGAAATGCCCCTCTGGGAAAAAAAAAAAAAGTTTTCTGTATCAGAATCTGCATCATTTTCAAATTTACCAAAAAGATGCTGTTAACATGAGAAAATAAAGGTCGTTTTCCGGGGATAGATTTTCACGTTTCTATGAGACGACGGACACTTAGCTTTTAAACAAGATAAATTGATGACACCATTGGAAAAAAAACTATTGTAAGCACAGGTTCTCTCAAATTCTCAAATCGTGAAGCTGGAGAGCAAATTGTAATTGCAGAAAATGAAAACCTTTATGTAATTTTAATGGGGGAAAAAGCTAATCTTTTATCACATTAAAAACAATATTTGACAAAGAAACTGACATTGAGTGTTTTAATGGTTGTAAAAGCACATCAGTTGTATCTAGTTTACAAGATAACAATGGCTGCACTGTTATTTCAAGTTTTTTTTTGTGTGTAATTTTCCACTTCGATCCATTGCTTGTAATAAGCTGCCGTGCACTTTATACAGCAATTAAATAGTGATGAGTTAAAATAGCGATAAAATATGAGTCATGCTTATGAATGGCTCGGAGTCTGCAGAACACTTCTATGAGGATATTAAATGTACTGTGGAGCTTATTTAAGCTGCAGGCTGGAAACTGAAGTCCGTTTGAACAAATAAAATCCCCAAATACTGAATCTAATTTCCAGAAAAAAAGTTTATTTGTGCAATGATTCATATCAGGCTGAATTACAGTATCTGTGTTTGTGTGTGTGTGTGCGTGTGTGTGTTTCCTCGTCCCAATATCATATTGACTGGGGAACAAATTTGGCTCAACAGCTACACTGAGGACCCTCATTTGGAGGGAACGTTGTGTGAACGGAGCTCGCTGGGGGAGGGATTCATGTGTCGGTATTTCTCTTCCCTTTGTTATATTACAGGCAGCCGCGCGCTACCAAACAACAATCCAGCCTTAGAGGCCAAACCTGAGCCAAGCCGTCCCCTTTGGAGGAGCCTTCAAACGTACACATGGTACAGGATACACACACATACACACACTTGTATGTAAACATGTGTAGTGAAAAAAAACAAAAAAACAGAGTGAATCAGCCACCTAGCAGGTCCCTCGATCCTGTTTTCACTGTGTGGGTGGCTTCTACTCAATTCCCTGTAGTGCTTGTTAATGCAGCAAGGTGTCTCTCCACCCCCCCCCCCCCCCCCCCGCCTCTCCCCCTCAGTCTCTCTCTCCCTCTGTGCATTCCTCTGCAACCAGCTACCTCGCTGTTTTCCCTCTACAGTTTCCTTATAATTGCGAACTTAAATACACTACTTGAAAAATACATCCTGTAGTAATAAATGAGCTTACACGTTTTAAGAGCTGTTCAATACTGTACCTATAATGATACCATTATTAACAGTATCAGTGTTAGCCAAAGATAATGCCTAAAATTGAGTATTGGGAGCTGTGTCCTAATATAAACAAATCATCAAGGAATAAAAGACAACACATTTAAAGCTGTGGATAACATTTGAGTTCCAGCCAGCCCTGTGGTTACTGCCTGCGAGTGTGTTTTAATACAGGTCCCAGAGTTCAGTTCAAAATGAAATGTATCGACCAGTAGGGACAGCAAACACACCTTGAGCGGCTACTCTGTCAAGAAAATAAAAGAGGACAAGCAGCCAGTGTACGTGTGCAAAGAGCAGCCAAACCAACAACCTCTGGCTGAGGGATTCATCGTGTCATTCTTTAAATATAGAAGACGGATGAAGAAATCATGATCAAATCCTATGCATTATGAAAAATGCACGTATGCCCCAGATTTTTTATCCAGGAGTGGCCTTTCATAAGAGCAAGTAAGTGTTTCCATGAAGGCTGCAAATAGTGGAAGCTAGAGGTGTGGGAGGAAATCGATTTGCGTCAGATTCAGATTAATTCATTTCAAAGATTCTGAATCGATTCAAAATGTCCCTTTTTCTTTTTTTTTTTAAAACCTAATTTATTTCGCCCTGAGCAAATTTTCACCAGCAGTAAGTTTGTGCACGGCAAACCCGCTGCTGGCATTTTCTGCGGTCCAACCTCTCCACCTTCCTTGTTACATCTATGCAGCAGGCTGTGTGGCTCGTTAGCCGCGCTGCTAACAGTAGTTAGCGCTCAGCGTTGGTACTGTACGGCTGTGTCCGACATACTAACGGACTGCCTGTACTGTCTATGGAGCAGATGAGACATTCAGCCTGTCAAGTTTTAACCCTCTGTGGATTCCATAATCCTGCGGGTAGGAGGAAGCCTGACTGAACGTATTCAATATACAGAGTCTGAAACATGAAAGTGAAGTATACTCTGAGAACGATTGAATTGCCCGAGCCCACATCACGGCGGCGTTAACCATTCAGGCTTGAGATGTATAATCATCAAATGAATCCCTATGTTATGTGTTGTCTTCTATTTTGTGATTTGTTTTATCCAGTTTCAGTTGGAAATACGTCACAACACGGCATAGTTAGATACTCTCAAAGTTCAATTTCATTGTGACTTTAATGTCCGATAATAATGTGACACTCTCAAATAGTAAAGTGCACAGCAGAGTAAATCCTTAAATAAGCACTCCTTTGTGACAAATAAGAAATAAATCCAATGTGAGATATTGACATATTCACACCCCTAGTGGCTCTTGTTCAAAATACTCACAAGGGTCATGGTTTTGTTTTGGTTTGTGGAATGTGTCAGGATTACTGGGACTGGATAGACTGTCATGTCGCACATCGCAGTTTTCATGTTGCAGATTTGGTATAATTGGACAAGGCATTATTTCCTGTCATGTATTTGCGCCCCCATTGGGGAAATGCAGCCTGCCATTAAGGAGGATACACAGAGGCTCTCACAGAATGAAAAAAAAACAACATATTTTTTCTGTATTTATAAAACCTTAAGAATGACCTAAATTAAAGAAATACTTCACTGTATTGTTTTTGTCTCACCCCTTCCCGTTTTAATTATCTGTATGTCATCAAAATCAGTTTTTAATCAGCGTTTTTTATGACTGCACAGCTATTCAAGAGGAAGACAAAAAAGAAATTCACAGTTTTTTGGGGGGATAAATGCTGCGCTGTTGCTTTTAAATCATTGTCATTAGCAATTACTTACAGCATCCTGGGAAAGTTTGCTGTGTGTGCATGTTCTTGAGCTGATT